>NC_092310.1:625000-1250000 GCF_036785885.1 Coffea arabica
TGACTCTGACCAGGAGGAAGGCACCATGGCTAATGCACGAACATTAAGGGAGTTGGCTGCTCCTGATTTAACTCAACAGCCTTTATGCATTACTTTCCCGAGTTTGAGTGATAACACTTCATTTGAATTGAAATCAGGTCTAATTCATCTTTTACCTTCTTTTCATGGCTTACCAGGTGAGGAGCCGTATAAGCATCTGCAGGAGTTTGATGTCGTGTGCAATAGTATGAAACCCCCGGGAATCACAGAAGAGCAGATAAAAATGAGGGCGTTCCCCTTCTCCTTGAAAGATTCTGCGAAGGACTGGCTGTACTACCTGTCACCAGGTAGCATCACCACGTGGGACCAATTGAAGAAAAAAATTTTGGATAAATATTTTCCTGCGTCCAAGGCTGCAAGTCTAAGGAAAGAAATTTGTGGGATCAAGCAGCATCCAGGGGAGTCAATCTATGAGTATTGGGAACGGTTCAAGAACTTGTTGCACAGGTGCCCCCAACACCAAATAAGTGAGCAGTTGATCATACAGTATTTTTATGAGGGGCTCCTTTTCAGAGACAGGAGCATAATTGATGCTGCAAGTGGAGGGGCGCTGGTGAACAAAACCCCTCAGGAAGCACGGGAGCTAATAGAGGGGATGGCAGAAAATTCACAACAATTTGGTACGAGAAAGGATATTCCAATACGCAGGGTGAATGAGGTAGAGACACCCTCTATGCAGCAGCAGCAAACTGAGTTGACCGCGTTTGTTAGGCAACTGGCTATGAGAAATGCATCACAAGCCAGGGTATGCGGGATTTGCACTGGTATAGGTCACTCTGCAGACATGTGCCCAATGATTCAGGAAGAAACTGTGGAGCAAGTGAACATGGCTGGTTACGCGCCCGCGCCAAGGAATCAATATGACCCATATTCGAACACCTACAATCCTGGTTGGAGGGACCACCCCAACCTCAGTTATGGAGGGAACAGGCAGTCCAATTTCGTACCAAATAAACAACCAGGGTACCAGCAGCAATACCAACCCCGACCACCTCCGCCCCCAAGCTCTGGTCCATCTTTGGAGGAGATGATGAAACAGATGATGGCAACCATTACACAAAATCAGCAAAGGACGGAAGCAACCATTACGCAAAATCAGCAAAGGACGGACTCCGAAATGCAGGCAATAAGAAATCAAATAAGTCAAATGGCCACAAAAATCAACCGTTTGGAGTCCCAAGTAAATGGAAGATTGCCATCCCAACCTGAACTGAACCTGAAGAACGTAAGTGCAATGACTTTAAGGAGCGGGAAGGAAATTCAGGGGCCTGAACCTATGATCCCTAAGGATAAGGATGAGGAAAAGATTGAAAATGAACTTGAGAGGGAGGACAGCAATGGTGCAGATCTAAAGGTACTTCCAGACCCAATAATTACAGTTAAAACTAATCCCCCTCCATTTCCTTGCAGGTTGGAAAAATCGAAGAAGCAGGACAAGGAGAAAGAGATCCTGGAGGTGTTTCGCAAGGTAGAGATCAATATCCCCCTACTAGACGCCATCAAGCAAGTGCCGAAGTATACAAAATTTCTGAGGGACCTATGTGTCAATCGAAGGAGGCTGAGGGGAGATGAAAGAGTCATTGTTGGGGAGAATGTGTCAGCAGTTCTCCAAAGAAAGCTACCACCAAAGTGTGGGGATCCAGGTAGGTTTACTGTCCCATGCAAGATAGGTAATACTCTGATTAGAAATACCTTGCTGGACTTAGGAGCATCGATCAACGTAATGCCAAAATCTATGTATGCTTCTCTGAATCTCGGTCCATTAAAAGAAACCGAGATAATAATTCAATTTGTTGACAGAACAAATGCATACCCTGATGGGTTGGTCGAGGATGTGCTGGTTAAAGTTAATGAATTGATATTCCCGGCTGACTTTTATGTACTTGACATGGATGATGATAATTCCCCTGACCCCTCACCTTTGCTACTAGGTAGACCCTTTTTGAGCACAGCACAGACAAAAATTGACGTTAATAAGGGTACATTGTCCATGGAATTTGATGGAGAACTAGTCCACTTTAATATTTTCGATACAATAGAACATCCTGTTAACTCTCACCCTGTGTTTGCTATTCATGCTATTAATCCCTCTGTGCAAGAATTTTCTGAGTTTGCTTGTAGGGATAAATTCAAACTTATTGAGAACAAGTATAAGGGGATGAAAGCACTGTATGAGGTGAAAAGGAGTAGAAAACTCAGAAAGGAGGTTGCCCTTAAAGGCTATTTGGATCCTGGAGGAGGGCTACCCATTTCCAGGAAAATTGAGTTACACCCAGATTGAAGAGTGGTGTTCAATGTCTAGCCAAAGACGTTAAAGAAAGGCGCTTTTGGGAGGCAACCCAAATATTGATTTTATTGTTTTTAGTGTTTCATTTCTTTCACTTTGTCGTTTCCTCGTTGGGTAGTATCAGTATTAATATTGCCTTCACTGCAATCAGGAAGTGAGATCTTGGCGTGCCCACGCGGTGTTGGTGTCTCCTGAGATCAGAGGACGAAGGCCAATCTTGGCGTGCCCACGCGGTGTTTGTGCCTCCTGAGATCAGAGGACGAAGACCAATCTTGGCGTGCCCACGCGGTGTTTGTGTCTCCTGAGCTCCGTCTGCAGCCCGCAAGTGGCCAGCTCGTGGCCAAGGCCCGCGCGCCGCCTGCCGCTACCACCAGCGCGCCGCGCCTGCACCAGCTCGCTCCACCTCAGCCACCACCTCACGAGCTCGCCAAGCTCCGCGCGCAGCCCAGTCGCCCTCGCGCGCGGCCCTCTCAATCAGCTTCACCTGCGCACGCATCTCCTCCACTGCCGCTGCTGTCCAGCGCCACCACTGCCCTCACGCGCCTCTCTCCCTCTCTCTCCAGAGGACTACGCCCTCGCTGCCCCCTCTTCGCTGCGACGCCAGGCCGCGCGCCATCTCCTCCTCCTCGCAGACAGCCGCGCGTCACCACCTGTCCCAATTGACAGGTGGAGGTATTGTACACCCTTCTCCTATTAGTATCAATTACTGGAATTTCTGGTTGGATAGAAGGGGGTGTTGATTTGGGTAATTTCTATGGTAATTTTAGACAGATTTGGGCTTCATTGACTACTAGGGAATTTTGTGGCGCTATATATATATTTTTTAGTCGATTACTTCTGTTGCTGGATTTGCTAGCTCTTTGGGTTAATTGCTGATTTTAGTAACCTTTTTGGGGTAATAGACTGTCCATTTAGGGACAGTGACGCCGGTTTTAGGTCCACGTGTGTTTGATTCATATATTTGGTGTCCAATTGTGGGTGAATTGCTGCGATTGCTGGTTAAATTTGGGGGCGCCCGTGACGCTTATATCTGCTTATTGGGGGCGCCCGTGACGCTTATATTTGCTTATTGGGGGCGCCCGTGACGCTTATATTTGCTACTCGGTTGGTTTGATTTGTCTGTTGGTCACCATGGTGAAGTCTCGATCTTCTTCTAAGTCTAGGACCCCTAGGACCCCTCAACCCCCTCCACCCCAGCATTCCATTCCCGCCTCTGACCCCTCGCACGATCCTTCCTCCTCTGGGAGGCGGGCTCGTCTTGGGCGACAAAGAGGCGTCCATATCTCTGACCCTGCACATTTTGGGGGTCATTTGGACTTCACCAGGGCAGCCGACAAGCGGCGCTATGAAGCGGCTTGTGAACGACGGATTATTCCTTATTGTTATCGGGACGCCGCCACCTTGGGCCTTCTAAATATTAGCGTCCCCTTCCACGATTTGATTGAGGCCATAGGGTGGCTCCCCTATTCTCGTATTACTGACCTCCCAGCCTTTGTTGAGTTAGTTAGGGAATTCTATGCCACATTTGAATTCAACCTTCCCACTGGTTACACAGTTTCCACCCCTGATGTCATCCGTTTCCGTTTAATGGGTCAGGAGTTCCACCTTTCCATAACTGACTTCAACCTTGCCCTTGGTTTCATTGATCATGCCTATGCTGAGTCTAGGGAGTATGCCGAGAGTGCCTGTGACTATGTCCAGCCGTTTTTCTCCCGCTATCGCTTTATTTGGGATGAGATGTCCGTAGACAGGGATAACTATGACCCTCGTCTATCTAAGGGTTCTTATCTGAAGGACCCGGCCTCTCGCTATATCCACCATTTTTTGGCTTACAGTTTCTCGAGTAGGCGAGATAGTTCGGGCATTCTGTCTAAGCCTGAATTTTTCTTTATATGGTGCATGCATAACAATATTAAGGTTAACATTGGGTGTTGGCTCGCTTCTCAGTTCAAGTCCATTTTGCCTAAAAAGAAGCGCCCCTTGATTCTTGGGTCTTACATTATTCACTTGGCTATTAATTTGCATGTACTTGATATTTCTAACCATAACTTGCATATAGCCTGTCAAATGGAGCCTTTGGATATCCCGTGCTTAGAGAAAATGGGCTTAGTTCGGGAGGGCGCCAATGGTTGGGAGGTAGTTCCCCCGGGTCCGCTACGCCCTCCCCCTCGGTCATCTTTTGCCCGAGCTTCCACTGAGGGCGGCAAGCCTGGCCCATCGTCCTCCGCTCCACCCCCTCCCGGCCCAATGACCGAAGAATGGCACCATCTCCGAAACACGGTTGAGCGGCTTGAGATGCGGTAGAAACACATGGACGTTAACGTGCACAATATGGCGCAGAATCTAGCGGCTTTTATGCAGCAAGTCGGGTTCCCTCCTCAGTTTCCGCCTAACCCTCCCTTGTCTTGACGACTTCAGAGAAGTACCGTTGCCCCGCCCCTTTTTCTGCTATTGTATTTTCACATTGAGGGCAATGTGTGACTTAAGTGTGGGGGGGTCAGTTTGGGTGCTAGTTATTCCCAGTTCTCGTTTCTTTATTATTTTTCCTCTTGTTTTCTGTTTAGGTGTTGTTCCTTTATCCCTTTTGGGTGTCTTTCCCTTGCTTCTATCTTGGTGAATATTTTTGGCAGCTCACTTTTTCTTGTTAGTTGTGGTTTGTACTATGAGTTGAGTTACAGTGGCAAGTAAGAGCATGTTGTCTTGGTGAATATTTTGAGTTTAACGACTTGGTGCAATTTATGGCTGACTTGTTTAGGCAATATAAATATTTTGCTGGCATTGTTGTGTAGATTGGTCTCCTGTTTACCTTAGTTCTCCATATTTGGGACATGACGCAGGCTATGATCAGTAATTACTTGATATTTTGGTGTTTATTGGTGAATAACGTATGGCTATACTCCGCTAGTGTCGCCACCCAGTAACCGGGAGTTTTCACCACAAGTGTCGGCTCTCGCGTCAAAAAGTGGCGATATCTATGAGTAAGTGGTCCTGGAGCTGTGAAAAGTTGAGTAACTGGGCTCTTTCATCTAAAAATGTCAGAGTTCATGTCAAAAGACTTGAATAGCTTGGGACTTAGCCTTATTCGTGCAATAAAAAAAAAGAGAAGAAAACGGAAAAGAAAAAAAAAAGAAAGAAAGACAAAATCAGATGTGGACAATGTGTGAGTTTATGATCATATTGGCCTGCCGATCCTTGGTTCGTAATGTTGAGATTTCGGTTGCCAGTTGACTTAATTACTGACTGTTGCTAGTTAATATTTGGATTCCCTAAGCGAATTAGCTATGAATTGGACAGGTCTATGAACTTAGGAGTTAACCGGGAGAGATATGTCTTGACACTTAGTCACTAGATCTTGATTTTGGGTATAAGCACAGCTGGCTATGATAATGTGAAAGCTAGCCATTGTTGAGTTGAATTTTCCCCATGCTTGAGGGCAAGCATGATTCAGGTGTGAGGGGAATTGATAGGGTACAATTTGTTAATAATTTTATTATTAATTTTCCCTTTTATCCCTGATAAATATTGTGTTAATTACTGATATTTACTCATATTTGGTATCTGGACTTAATTTCAGGAATGAAGCAAAAAATTACCAAAAAGGAGGGACTTTATGGAAAATATGGAGACTTCTAAGGGGTTCAATTCTTGGGCCCTTGAATTGGTGGGGACCACAAGCTAGTGAAAGGCATTGAGTCATTTGGGCTCTTCAAAGAAAGTTACGTAAAAAGACTTGGAACAAGAATTACTTTGGAGGCTTTGTCCACATGTGTGGGGACCACCTAGATAGCCCTTAGTCATCTTTCTTTTGTTGGTTAAATAGGGATAACGTAGGGGAGGAAAGGGACATCTCTAGTTTTTAGTCTTTTAGGGTAGCTTTAGTTTTTCCTTCTTCTGACTGGCCTCTGACACACGCCAGGTGTTCGACAAAATTTCCCAACGAGAAAAACATCTTTTATTCCTTGCTTTCTAGTAAAAAACGCTATGCCTTTGCAATCCATTAATTCGTGTGATGATTTAATTATGCGGCGTGGCTAAGTCTTCCATCTAGTCAAGGGTCAACTCGACGGCGCAGTCCCGAAAATCTGTGAGATCTAATTAGTTTTCACGCGTTTCTTAATTTATTAATATTTGCACGTTGTCTGCTTGAATTTTCATGGGATTATTTTATTAATTGGATGTCAAGGGCCCGATGTTCAATGTGATTTATTAATCTCGTGCCAATTTAGTCAATTAAATCCGTAATTGTTTGATTGATTAATATTAGTGGCAACTGGTGTGTTTACACATTAGGGGAACGTGCGATCTAATTTAAATAACCCTCGTAGCGTGTTATTGATTAGGGCTAGGTTTTTCTGGTTATTAATGCAATTGGAAAATTAATTCCTACGGTCGTATCTAGGAGTACTTCTCTGGTTAGGGGTGATCAATGGTCGTACCTTGGTCATCTATAAATTAAGGAAAAATTGGTCATTAGAGTTCATCGATGGCTATAACTAGCCTATTTATAAATTAAGTGAACCTCTCTTGCATCAATGATCGGATAAATGGACTGTGCCTGAGTAGTTGTATCTTTGGCTAGAATTTATTTATTCTTGATTTAATTCCTGCTTTACTTGTGCTAGTTATTTATTTATTCTTAGTTGAATTGTTTAATTGTTTTTTTAGTTTTACTCCAGTGAAATCCCCCCTTACCAATTGAAATTTAAAAGAGACGAATATCTCCAGTCCCTGAGGAGACGATCCTACTTGCCACTGTCTACTATTTAGTAATCTTTGTCAACTAATTGATTCTGGTATATCGGATTAAGCAAACTCTTCGGGAACATGGTGAATCAAGTAACCCATTGCACACCTAGAGTCCCTGCTCCAGTACCTAAGATTAATTATTGGCTGCTTTTAGTGGTAGCTAGATTCTATATTTATTATTGCACAGGTTCGACACCTGTCATGCTTGAAGCTACATTCAAACTTGAAAAAGCACCTGAAATTCAGATATCAAGATTAGACCTATTCAAATACAAAAGGTCAACATTTTTGTAGCGTACTTGCTAGGAAAGTAGTTTTCGACAAACTCTGTCGTAAATGGCTGCTGAGAAACCAAAATTGACCCTCAAATGCACAATTCCATAAGTTAGCAATTTCATAGTGATATCTTTACTATAATGCTCCAGACACTCAAAAGCTTCTTGATAGGTTAGCATGTCTTTTACAGGTTTCAAGTAATCTGGTTCCATTAGGTGCCAAATTCCCCTTCCCCCACCATATCCATGCGACCTTTCTTTTTTTTTTTTAACAAAATAAAAAAGAAAAAGGTTGAAAGAATTTAGAGTTGGGTAACAGCAATAAATTGCATAATTAAACCTCCGACTACTACAAAGTCACTGAATTGAGGCATGAAAATGACCCACCAAAAAAATATATATAAGGGGCAGTTGGTCCCTTGTCGGCTCATTGAAATGGAATCAATCTATAGTAATGATGTCAATGCATGTCTATTCAACAACCCGTGCAATGATTGATAGAGACAAAAAATACCCAGATGATATCATTCCAAACAAAGGCAGAAATCATTTTTAACATTCCAACTAGCTCCCAACAACCAAGTAATCAGAAGAAAATTACAATCCCAAAAAAAAAAAAAAGATTCAATCGTGATAATTAACCAACAACAGAACAAATTGAAGGACTTTTAATTACAGAACAAATTGAAGCATAGAAATTAAAGAAAACAAAACGAACTGGACAAGAAGAAAATGCAGGTAAATTGTGAATAACAAAGAAAGCCCAGAAAATTCAAGGATTAAATGGGAACTTACAACATCATGACGGGAGATTCCGAGGGAGTGAAGAGCAGAAGCGAGTCTGGCGCATCTGTCACGAGTTTCTGCCCAAGTGAACTTTAAATCGCCATGCACTACTGAAATCCTGTCTCTGTATACAATTGCCGAACGCTCCAAGAAATTTATGGGCGTCAGAGGTACATAATTTGCTGAGCATTTGACAGTACCCTCCATTGATGATTCTATCCTTTTATCTGAAAATCCAAAAGAGCGCTTCTACTATCAACGGGAAAGTAGATAAGAGAGGTTGTTTTCCGGTTGAAACTTGGGCGATGGATTGTGCAGTATCGTTGAAGTCTGCTACAAATAAATGGACCTTTCCTTGCGTGGGGTGTGAATTTACCGAATGAGGCCTTTGTTGACTCAGCTTCATTGTTTGTCAGCAGATTTATTTGCTTTTTCACATGATTAATTTCTAGTTTTATCTGTGTTTTTGCCTTTTTGGCCTATTGGTGAGACTGCGTGCGGGTCTCTGCCTATCTTTGTATAACCTACTCTATCCTAATCTAGGGGAAGGGGAGCCTAAGGAAGCAGTTGTAGAGGCTAGTGGATATACAGACCCAACTAGACCAAGGGAGTACTATGGCACAACCTTTAGATTTTTTTCGCTGTTGATGAGGTTTGAACCCTCACCAACAGCCCAAAGAGGGACTGAAGTCCCTCCCTGGTGGCCACTGAGCCATTGGCCCAGTGGTTGTGCGGGTCTCTTTTTTTTTTTTCAGAAACGATAGATTAATTTATTTCTACGAATAGAGAAAATACAATATATGAGCAAGGGCTCAAGTTCTGGTTTACAAAGGTGTACTGAGACACCGAGGATGAACGAACTCCTCATCAAAATAGATGTGCGTTGCTTGCTTACTCAGTTCATAACTGAGTGTATTAGTACTAACATTACTAGGCAGGCAAACAAATGAGCATGTCCTAAACATTAAGCTGAGATAAGTGATGCACTCGAGATGGCCTGCTATAAGAAAGTTGCTTGGACTTTGGCAGCGTATCATCTTTAAAATGTGGTTGCATGAAATATGAACCTGTATGTTTTGCAAGTCCCGTTCCTTTAGCTTACACAGAGCCAGTTGTATCGCCACCAAGTTGTCCAGCACAGACGATCCAGTACTTCTTTCTCTGAGCATCCACCCTACCCCAAGCTGGTTGTGCGGGTCTCTGCCTATCGATCATTTGGATTTTGCTCCCGCAGATTGGCAGCAATAGTGATGGTGCACTGACAATGACCAAACCATCAGAAGAGCCGTGTTTGAACAGTGTATCACTTAAACTCGAGCTAATTTAAAATGTTTGAGTTTGAACTCGTCAATCAAGCTTTTAAAACTTGAACTCAAAGCTCAAATTTTGACAAATTGAGTTCAATTGGATTTAAGTAATATGAAGTGATACTTTATACACTTTTAAATAAAAAAAAAAAAAAAAAGATAGATGCTTTACATAGCAGTAAATATAAGAATACAAGTTAAGATGTATTGTTATACTTGAACAAGTATTGAGTTCGATTATTCTTAATGAACTTTTGAATCTCACATATAGAGTTTGAACTTCTCAAACTATTCGATCTGCTTGAAATCGAGCTTAAATTTTGACCAAAAACTCGCGAATAGTTAGATTAAACTTGGCTACGTAGGTGCATTTGTGCTGGCGATTTGGTTTATTGTGACAATAATTGAGACCCAAGAAGGAGGAGATAAAGTGATTTGACTTGAACGATCATCTTAGAGTATTTCCTACACTACCTTGACACGCTTTTGTTTAGGGTGCAAAACCTATTGACATTCTGTCATTAAAAACTGGTACGTTGTTTATTGATACGTAGAAGGAAGTGGATGATAAAGCCTGAAGCATTCCCTTTGCGCAAAACTATACGGTCAACAAATTTGTATACTAAAGCTGAGATGTAATTGTATTTTGTGTGTGATTTTATTCCCTACACGGGAACAACTGCACTTGCATAATACTAACTGATAGTTTTAACAATAAATGCCCATCGAAAAAAATCGTGTGCAAACCAAATCCTCTTAGGTGATTTGGCCACAAAGCAATAAACAAATATGTAATTCTGACAATAGGTTAAGAATTCAAACCCTTTTAAAATGGTAGTGGGACTCTTTAATTTAGAAGTTAGTTTCTGTCCCTACCTCCTATAGTCCACTTGAGTATTCTCTTAATATAAAATAGCTTAACGATAAGAGTAGGAATAGAGTTAGATATTAGCGATTGAAATGAAAAAAAGGTGTAACACGACTACCCAATTAATTGATATCCCTCACAAGAAGAAAATTCAGCTTCCACAGGCCTTGTAGGACAATTCATAGGTAAATATTATTTGAACCATAGATTATTAATGAAATTTAGTAGAGTGCTCGTATGAATTCAAGAACATTATTCTTCAAGCATTAGACTTCCGGTGTGCAAAGATTACAAAATAAGTGAATATAAGGCGATATAAGGCAAGGAACAATATTCCTTAATTTGAATATAACATTAGATAGTATACATGTTCTTCCTCTTTCATATTTTAGAAAGGGAAACAACCAAATTGTTGATGGACGAGTCCTTGATCTTTCCATGATATTGTGAGATTTTGGCGGAGAATTTGCTGAACAAATTGTTGATAATAGCATCCCCAAAATGAGCTTGAATAAGGGGTTCATAAATAGCTCTCAAGTTCCTAGAAGACCTTCTAGGCACTGAAAATGTTCTATATCAAAACGCTTGCTTCCCGAGATGCTTCCAAGATACTATGAAACTTGAAAAAACACCTGGAATTCAGATATCAAGATTCAAGATTAGACCTATTTGTAGCGTAAGTTTTCACAAACTCTGGCGTAAATGGTCACCGAGAAACCAAAATTGACCACAAATGCACAATTCCATAGGGTTAGCAATTTCGGGAATGGGGCAGCTACAATTAGCAATAGGTGCGGCTGTTTTACTTTTTTAATGATTTAGTGTACACTTACATAATTTTGATGTATTTCATGATTTGATGTACATTTATGTAACTTTTTATTGTGCTAGTAATAGTTCACGTACTTTGCATGTAATTATA
This sequence comes from Coffea arabica, assembly GCF_036785885.1. NCBI lineage: Eukaryota > Viridiplantae > Streptophyta > Magnoliopsida > Gentianales > Rubiaceae > Coffea > Coffea arabica. The sequence continues at coordinate 636,231 of NC_092310.1, forward strand.
TTAACCTAAATATAAACATAACATCTCTTATATATAAACTTTTTTTTTGTGAAATTTGATTGTTTACATGATAATAGAATATTTTCTATTTTCTATTTCTTTAATCAATTATTGTTACAAAGACTATGTAAATACGAACTCTTTGATCCATTGATTTTTGAATTTATTTTGAGCTTTTTGGTAATTTATGGATTCAACAATTCTTAATATGGTTATGTTGTGTACTCACAATATTTTTACCATTAAATCATAATAATATTTTTTAATTTTGTACAAAAGATGTTGTTAAACCGGAAATGCATGTATACATGTCAAGCGTGAGCCTAGTAAATAAAATTTGTAATTATTAGCAAAGTAAGGACTAAAATTGTAAAATCAATTTCTGGAAGTGTATCAGAGTAAATAAATTGGCTTGTTAGATTTTGTCATTCTAATTATTTTCACCAAACTCATCCCTTCTTTTACCCTTGGAAAGTTCATTTACCAGCCAGAATCTAGATCCGCCTTTTTTTCACTTAAAAATAAAACCCATAGTTAAGTTTCTAATGAAATCAACAAATTTAAAAAATGAAAAAAATTTGTATCAATATTTTGAATGCTATTTGCCATAACATTTTGAATGTTATTTTTCCTTGGTAAGACAAACAAAATGGAATTGTACAATTAGAATGAATTAATTATTTAAGAATAAAATATATGAGCTATGCTTATGCCCAACCTCGCATGAACATTTAATTACTCTGCTTTATATCTTTTAGCTCAACTTTTCAATTTTTTCTTTTGTGAATTTGAATTGAATAATGTGAGGTGCATTATTGAATTTGGATTGTTTACATTTTTTTTCTAAGTATTATTGAGTTTAGTAAAGAATGTAAATGATTTATACTGCTTAATTATCTTAGACTGTGTAATTTAATTGCCAATGGACATTCAATTGATAGAAATAATTGGATCCTTTTACGTGTTCTTTCTTTCAATATTTCTTCACACTAATAAAAAGCCCATAATTATACATCTGTCTTGTGATATTCATAGCAAGATTCTCCAAATGAGTATGGACTCTTTTCTTCTTATATATTTCTCTTTTGCTTCAAGAGCATCTATTTTTTTGATACAAATATTTTTTACAATCTTAAATTATAGCTAATGCAATCGGTCACACTATTTCGAATAAGAAATTATTTTGGCTAAGAAACTTTAACACACATAAGGATTGGAGATGAAGTGTAAGGGTCACTAAATAGTTTTAATATGGAGTTTTTCATTTTAATTACCCTTTTTATTGAGATTTAGTTATTTGGAATGTTTCATATTTTTAATTACTACTACAATTATAATGCAATAATTCTAATTGAAAGATAGAGATAATATGGGCACAACAAAACTAAGATCAAAAAGTGCATGCAACTTACAATGCCAAGACTTTTTAATATAGTAAAAAATAGATGATATAAAATACATCAAAGTTGTGTGAATGTACATCAAATCATTAAAAAAAAAAAAAAGTAAAACAACCGCACTAACCGCACCTATTGCTAACCATAGCTACCCCAAACCCTGCAATTTCATAGTGACATCTTAAATTGAAGCGGATCACTAAGCAATACAGACTGGAAGATATGCACCTAATGCAACGCATATCAACTATTAGCAATGTAACAAGGAGAAAATTGGATTCTTTGCTTATTATAGATGCTATAATGCTCCAAACACTCAAAAGCTTCGTGATAGATAGGTCAGTGTGTTTTTTACAGGTTTCAAGTAATGTGGTTGCATTAGGTGCCAAATCCCTCTTCCCCCACTATATCTATGTGACCTTTTGTTTCACAAAATAAAAGAGTTATACGAATTTAGAGTTGAGTAGCAGCAATAAATTGCATAATTATACCTCCAACTGCTAGAAGTTACTGAATTGGTCCCTTGTGGGCTCATTGAAATGTCAATCCATGGCTATTCAACAACTTTGTGGAATGACCCATTGAGACAAAAATGCCCAGACGACATCGTTCCAAACGAAGGTAGAAATCATTTTTAACATTCCAACTAGTTTCGCAATACTTACCAAAAAAAAAAAATCAGCAAATTAAAAAGGATAATTTCAGAAACCTGACAATTTCACTCAGTGCCCTCAAACTTTAAAAAATCTCATTTGGCTCTCTTGTTTTAAGCGTTTTGTAACATTTGAAATCCATTTCAAAATATAATATTAAAAAACTCATTTTGAGAGAGAGAGAGAGAGTACAATTTCATTCCAAATTTGTCCTTTCTTGCGATTTTTTAATTGTCATAACACACCAAATTTGTTGCTTATCTTTTGTAAATTGATTGATGTAGTTCTTTAATGAAAATCTAAGAGTTGGTAACAAGATCAAAAAAACTCTTTAATAATTTTTGTATCATTTGTTCGGACAAAAAATGTTAAATTACTTAAAATTATGAGTCATTTACACTACTCTTAAAAATAACTTGCAATAATTCATAACCAGGAGAATACCTTTTGCACTAACTTAAAAATAATACAAACAATTATATATATAAATTTTAGCATGTTGTATCTTTTTAGTTGTCAAACCATCGATTTGGACGTCTAAATTAAAAAAATAAAAAAAATGTGTAAATGATTTATATATTAGCTCAAAACACATATATTTGAAGTAGAGAAAACGTCATTTGCATTTGGATTGCGATTTTCTTAAAAAAATTTCGTTACTTGTTTCTCTTTGTCCATGATACTAATTGATAAATGCTTCACATTTTTCCAGTCTCAGCTCTGTTAGCTTGGAGTTCTGCTTTCAACTATAAAGTACTACTCTTTGGAATTGTCAGAGCACTACTCTTTCTATTTTTTTTTCAGCAATATTATAAGTAACTAGTTTTGTACCCGTTCGTTGAACGGGAATCATTGAAAAATAATAAACTTTAGTCAATTTATAAAAATATCGATATAAAATACATATTTAATGTATAATCTATTATAACTTGTCTTAAATATAATACTATGTGCGCATTGTAATGTAAAGTATTCTTATAATATAAATTTGAATATCTAATTCAGTGAATAATAATTTAAAAATAGAAAAAATAACATTCAACAATACCATAACATTCAAAAACTTGAAAATAAATAAAAAGTGCAGTAAATAGTATCAAATAATATTCTAATATTCAGAAACTTGTTTTTGTTTTTTTTCTGTTTGAACATTCTCCTCGATTTGTCCGTGCAAATCAGCATTTATTGATTTTCTATTATTAATGCATGATAGCAAAGTAGGATAACTAAGTATAAAAAAAATAAATGATTTATCGCATTCAAGTTTGTGTATAACAATACGTAAAGATTATATTTAAGTAAATGGCCAGAGTCTTTTAATTAAATAATGAATTTGCAGATATATCTAATAGAGATATTTATATCGCATTACTTTCTAGTACCTTTTGTTTTTTGTTGTTTTTTCTGAAGGCAAATTAACAAACATCGTAGTATATGATCACCAAAATCAATTAACAAACATGTTAGAAAAAATCCTACAAAAATAACGATGAAAGCACTTGTTTAAATTCTATGTATTCATACAAAACAAATAGAAAATAAAACAAAAAAAATAAAATTCAAGATATGTTACTAAGCTCTTACAATTGAAGATCAACATGCCTTTTTAATATATATATATATATATATATATATTGAAAGAAGATGTACCTGATAATCAAGAGAAGTGGAAACCCAAAATCGATACTTTAATATGCCAACCGTTTGCACTGGAAATACCTAACCATGAATTTGATGCTTGAAATCAATATATTATAGGCTATATGTAGTGTAGGCATAGGAAATAAAAATTGATAAGAATACAAAGAGATATTGATAAGAACATTAAAAGTATGTTTATCTTAATTTAAGTTGCTTAAAGTACGTAACTTTGGGTAGGAAATAAGAATCGTATAATATTAAGAATTCTTATAGGAAATAAAACCATAATCATCCAAATAACTTTGGGTAGGAAATAAGACCTTATGTGACCCGTACTATGCACGTATATAAACCTGTATGTAATAAATTTACAAATGCATTATCAAGATAGGTTTTACCGACTTTAAAAGACCACCTCCACTATATCGAGTCCTTTAAGTGCATGAACTCCTATGATGTGGGTCCACACACGAAATACTTCCCACCATCTAGGCAGAGATGCATTGTGATTAAGGAATTATTAGCAAAAATATATTAAAAAAAAGGACGGACGGAGGACACTATAGACGGAGGCCTTTCTCTTGGATTGGAGGACACTACGGACGGAGGGTCGGGTAGGGGCCTTCGGGGTGCAAAAACTTCAACAAATATCTAATGTTTTATCTCATCTTTCTTTAGCTATGATAATGAGATTTTATTTCTTTGGTTGATGACGCTCCATTTTTTTTTATGGACTTTTCCAGAATTTTTCAATCAGATAAAGTGCCATTTCTCTTTGTACATCAATTATACATGGGGACTGTGAGTCTTGTAAAAATTTTCTTGGGCTAACTTTCTTTAATTTTCATGTCTAGATTGTTTGTATGTTGTTCTATATATAGGTATATTATCTTAAAATAAAAAGGATCTATGATGAAGCTGTTAAAAAAAAAAAGAATAGGATACTATAAAAAAATATATTATCATTTATTCCTATATATCTAATAGAGGAGATTTATGTCTCTTTTATTTATATCGCATTACTTTCCAGTTCCTTTTTTGGGTAGGAAATAAGAATCATATAATATTAAGAATTTTTATAGGAAATAAGAATTGATATATATCCAATCAAAAAAGGAGCAAGCCACGTAGGAAACTACTTGCCGTCTCGTTAAGCCACGTAGAAAAGAGAAAATATGAAGGGATAAGTATGAGGATACGACTTTATTATATATATATATATATATGATTGGTCCGCGCAGCGGACTGAAGTGGTCGATGTGTGAATGCAAGGCCTTGCTTGGATTGCTTGTTTCAGTCGGAAAATATTGTCGTTTTCCGTGATCACATTTCTCTATCACCTTTTTCCTTCATATATATCAAATCGCTATAGTAATTTTTCCATGAAAAATGATAGAAAATGCAATCCAAACATAACCTAAGATTATGCTGATCTTTACGGGTCCCACATGTTGTATGTTTTATATTGTACTAGTAGTATTCCAAATGGGTTTTAGAACGTTCTCAAAATAAATCGATCAATTTGATTGGGATCAAAACGTGTGGGGTAAGGTTTTTTTTTTTTTTTTTTACATAATTATTCAGATAAAACCAACCCAGGCAGACCCAATTATCTTTGTAACTTACAAAAAACTTTGATCAACTTTCAAATATATTATACACTCTTGACATTTAAAAAAAGGGATAATTTCGCAAGCCTTCCCTGAGGTTTTTAAAAATTACAGAGAGCTCTCTCTAGGTTTTAAAAATTACATATACCTCCCCTATTTTTATTTTTTAGTAATGATATAGGTTCAACAATATGGATTTTCTCACAAAATTTCTAAATTGCCCTTTAAACTAAGAAAAATATAGTATACTCAATTATTTTCTTCAACACTTTGTACAAATCAATAAACCTAGTTTTTAGCAATCATTCAAGTATAAGTTTTAAAACTAAATAGCAGTCCAAAAGATCCCAAATTACATGTATAGTATCAATACTTGCTACCTAAAAAAAACACACACATATACCCCATTGACAACCAATTTTATATCCCAGAATTAAATATCAATGCTCAAATACCTTTTCAATACAAATTAATCTCACTTAGAACTGCTATTACAACCCTTCTATGGCCTTAAAAATATTAATATCTCAAATATATAAAATAAATTCTACGTCCACAATAAAATCATAACAAAAAATTTCTAATCAAATGAAAGAAATCCTTATGTAATTATTGACATTTTATAAAAAAAATTTTAACAATAAACAAAATATGATAAATTCAACATCTTTAATTCTTTTTCCTAATTTCAATCATCAATTTCATTATTTATTTTTCTATCACTACAACTCTCTTCATTTCCTTCTAATTTGACATATAATCTACTCCTTCTGTTGATTTTAAAATTTCAATTTGCTAATATCCACAAAATTGAAGATAATAAAAAGAAGTTATATTAACTAAAAAAGAGATGAGTGAAAATAGACAAGAGACAGAAAAATAATTTTTTTTTGAGTTTTGTAAATTTATTGCCTTAAATTTAAAATTTTCAACCAAGTAGAGGGCATTATAGGTATTTTACTATACCAAGGGAGGTAAGTGTAATTTTTTAAACCTGAGAGGAACCGAGTGAAATTGTGACAGGTGCCGAACCTGTGCAATAATAATAAATAAATCCTAACTACCACCTGAAACAGTCAGTAATCAATTCCAGTACTGGAGCAGGGACTTTAGGTGTGCAATGGGTTACTTGATTCACCCTGTTCCCGAAGAGTTTGCTTAATCCGATATACCTGAATTAATTATTTAACTGAATTTCCTAACTAGTAGACAGTGGTAAGCAGGGTCGTCTCCTCAGGGACTGGAGAGATATTTGTTTCTTTTCAAATCAAGATTAATGGGGGGTTTTGGTATCAAAAACCAACTGAACAAATTAAATGCAGAAAATAATTAATTAAAAGAAATAACTAAGAGAAACTCTAGTCAAGGGTATACTTCAGAAATGGTTCATGCACTGATCATTGATGCAAAAATAATCCCAACATTTATTAATAGATTGGTTATAGTTGTCATGCACGCGATAAACAACCAACCCTTTCTTAATTTATCGATAGCTAAGGTACGACCGTTAGCTATTTCCCTAACCCAAAAACAATCCTAGGTACGACCGTAGAATTTAATTTCTGGTTTGCATGAAGCCTTAGAAAGACCCAATTCTAACTAACAAACACGCTACGAGGGTTTGTTTAAGTTAGATCATATATTCCCCTGATATAAACCCAATTACACCAGTCGCTACTGAGATAGAGATAACGAACAATTACGGATTCAATTACCCCTATTTAGCAAAATAACCTATATGAATAATTAATTATTGCGCACTAACCAATCATACACAAGGCTATGACAATTAAAAGCAGGAAACATATGAATACCAATAAATGGAGGAAACAATTAAAATAAATTCGATCTCACAGTAATTGTTGAACCAAGTCTTCAGTTGTCCCCTTGACTAGAATTGAGAGGTTAGTCCTCCATTAATGGAGAACAACCATGCGAAAAAGCCAAGAAAAGCAAACTAAAACTATGCTAAAAACCTAAACTAAAACTATTGATTGATAAACCTCTCGTACGTTTCTCCCTTTTTGAAGCCAAAAGGAAGTCTAATGCTATCTCTAGTGGTCCCCACACCAAATTCAAAGTCTTGTACGTTTCTTTTCCTAGAGTCCAAATGACTCATGCTTCTTATCCGTGGTCCCCGCACATGTGGACAAAACCTCCAAAGTACTTGTTGTTCCAAGTCTCTCTACGTTGCTTTCTTTGAAAAGCCCAAATGACTAAATGCTTTGCACTAGCTTGTGGTCCCCACCAATTCAAGGACCCAAAGGTTGAAGTCCTTAGAAGTCTGCATTTTTCCATACAAGTCCCTCCTTTTTGGTAATTTTCTGCTTCAATCCCTGAAATTGGGTCCAATACCAAATATAAGTAAATATTAATAATTAAAACAATATTTGGCAAGAATAAAAGGGGAAATTAACAATAAAATACCCAACAATTTACACCCTATCAATTCCCCCCACACCTGAATCATGCTTGCCCTCAAGCATGGGAACAGCAATTGAACACCAAAATTTGACAATGGCTACTGCTCCAACTACCGTATTGCCAAGATGCCCAAGAAAAATAAATATCAAGTATCACAGGTCAATATCCAAGAAAAATCAACCCGGTTAGCCTCTGAACCACCAACTTCTCCAATTTAAAGCAAACTAATCTAAGAAAAAGGAATGGTTGCTCACATTTATCAGCAAATGGTCCAACTATTAACCAAAATCTCGACATTAAGATCACAAACCGGCAAGCTGATTTATTCACATACTAACACAATCTTTACTTCACTTCTTTTTTTTTTTTTTTTTTGTTTTTTGTTTTTTGAATAGCAAAAGACTTAGTCTATAGCCCTTAGAGCTTTTTGACGCGAACTCCAACATTTGACAGATGGAGGAGCCCGATTACTCAGCTCTAATTGCTACGGGACCACGCACTCATAGCAACTACTACCTTTTGACGCGAAAATCAACACTTTAGGTGAAGATTCCCGGTTACTCAGTAGTAATCACTAGCGGAGTACAGTCAACTCTTATTTATAACCATATAGCACAATAACTAAAAATAACACAAAAATAACAGCAGCCAACCTCAAATTTCCAAACATGGAGAACTAAAATTAATAATTGGACCAATTCACAAGAAAAATGCCAACAATCATTCCCTATGCCTAGAAAAGTTAACTAAAAATTAGAAAAGTCAAGCAATTATTGATATTCACCAAAAAGATGTTCCTGAATTCAACCACATCAACTCGATACCTTTTATTAATAAACTTGGCAACATCAGAATCAGAGACAACAATCCAACATCAAAACTTGGTATTCATATGAAGACTGACCATTAGAAAAAAGAAAAGAAAAGAAAATAAACGAAAGATGGACAAAAACAAACAAAAAAAAATAAAGATAAACAAAAAACTCTAGAAACTAAAAACAAAATTACTAGCACCACAATGATTCCCCCCCACACCTAATTCACACATTGCCCTCAATGTGATAATGTAAAAGTAGAAGGAAGGAGAGGGGCAACGGTACTTCCCTGAAGTCATCAAAACAGGGGCAGTTCAGGTGGAAATTGTGGATCAAGACTTGCATGGTGACGTCAATATGGGTCATCCGAGTCTCTAGTCTCTCAACTCGCGTCTGGAGCTGGTGCCATTCGTGGCTTTACCATGAACTCTAAATATCACTCTAAACAACAAGAGACTACCATTGCCAACAAATAATGGAAGCCAAAAATTCAAAGCAATAACAATTTTTAAAGCCATCCCAATGAACAAAATGCACAATTCAATCTCCCATAGATTAAACCAGACCCCAACACTTATAGCAAATGCAATCAATAAGTACTCATGGACCCCATGTAGTCAAATTCAGAATTAAGGCCGTCCAAAGTGCAACAACTGCTCCAAATACCCCAAGCAAGTCAATTAAAGGCAACCGACTTCAATAAGCAAATGCAAACGGCACATTCATATCCCAATTCAACGAATAAATGCAGGAAAGTAGCCACAATACTAGAGCACAGCTCCCAATAATGCAACAGAACAGCAACTCGAACAAACTAGGAACTGTGCTAATGTCTTACTAAATCAACAACTTTCAGCAATTAGACACAATCGGACACAATATCGCGACAACTATCGCCAATTGGACAGTTGATTGCACACTCAATCCAACCAAAAGTTCTAGCAACAGCCGTTCAGAATTGAAGCAACAAATTAATCCCAAGAACTCGAATTTTCAAACAAGCAAGCATCTCCAAATATAAGCAACAACTATAGTGAGAAGACCCCACCAGTACCACTGGTGGGCACACAAGGAAGAATTAAATCAAATATGATCGATCGATAGCAGGAGCACCCAAATTCAATCAACAACAAGTAATTCAGACAAACAAAAGCAAAAGAGAAACACAAAAAGGGGCCAGATATCGATCAAACAAAAGCCATTGCCCACCATGAATAAAGAATACACTAAAAAGCAACAGGTACTGGTAAACCACAGAGGGAAGAAGGGACCGGACACCGTTGTTGGCAGCGAGACCGAGCGCTTGGGGCAGCACGGCAGCGTTTAGGGCAGGCCGTGGAAGGAAGGAAAAGTCACGCGATGGAGCAAGAGCCTGCTGCAGAGGTTGGAGCAAGCTGGGAGGTCGCGGCGCGCAGCTGGTCAGCTAAGGAGGAGATGGGCGGCGCTCGACTGTCGCGTGGCTGCGACTTCTGGCTGGAGCTACTGGCGGCGCGCGAGCTTTGTGGATGGACGCGAGAGGATCTGGGGTGGTCGAGCGCAGGTGGAGTGAGGTGGAGCTCGAGTGGGTAGCCGCTGGTGGATGGCGGCTAGTCAGCAGTTGCCGCGGGCTGGAGATGGCGATAGAAGCTGCTGGAGTGGAGGCGAGCTGGCGGTGCGCTGGTCTCGGTCGCGCGATGCTGCCGCGCGGGAGGAAGAGGAGTGCGGCAGCGATGGCAACTGGCCAGTGGCGCTCTGGGCCGCGGCTTGGGCCTGGCGAGCTTGTGGCGGCGAGGAAGTTGGAGCTGATGTGGTGGTGGAGATCGATGATTTGGGTGGGATGGCCGGCGGCCGAAAGAAGAAAAGAAGGAAAAGGGAAATAGGGAAGAAGAAAGAAAGAAAAGAAGAAGAAAGAATTTTCTTTTTTTTTTCTTTTTTTTTTTTGGAATAATTTTTTGTTCTAAATTGAATTGAGATTGGAAAATTCGATTTTTGAATACCAAAACTGAAAATGAAAAAGGAAATTACTTTTATAAAATTTTTTTTTTTCAAAGAACCTCTAGCTTAGGCGTGGGCACGTCTAACTGCTATAGAGTCCGCAGATCCTGAACGAAAATTTCTTTCCCTCAGGCGTGACCACCTGGCGTGGGCAGGTCTAACTGCTATAGAGTCCGCAGAACCTGCACAAAAATTTCTTCCCCTCAGGCATGACCACCTGGCGAGGGCACGTCTAACTGTTAGCTTCCTGCCACAAAAGCAACAAATCACTAAATGCAACTAACACTTAACAAAAATTCCAAAAAGCATAAGAAAACTAAAATAAAGAGTCTTGGGTTGCCTCCCAAGCAGCGCCTTTCTTTAATTTCTTTGGCTAGACATTGCCATATTTATTCACGGAGGATAAAATCTTGTGGCTCGTTTCAGTGCTTTATCCTCTATATAATCCTGATAGCCCTCGTAAATAGAGTAATTCTTGAGCACACGAGCTACGGGCTTCCATGGACTAGTAAATGGCGCCAAACAAGTCAACGATAATTTGCATTCTCCACTCTCTCCTCCATCACACGCCTTTATCGGTTCAAGATATTTGACCATCGTAGCTCTTAACTTATTCCTGTCATGAAACTCAAAATCGTCTGGTATGATAAAATCAATCTCACTAACAGGAATTAAAGAATATGAGTCAGGAAAATATTGATCAAGAAATGGAGGAGATGTCACCGCATTTGGAGATTGTTCACTGGATTCATTCACTTGAACCATTTGATGTTGGGGTCTCATGTCTTGCACTTTAACTTCCTTTTCAACTGCATTTTTAGATCCTTCTTCTTGAGATTCTCGCAGCACCATGTCATTCGTCAGGATAATTGCACTCCCATCTTCCTCATGGTCGATAATAGTTTGTGAGGGCAATTCTTCACTTTGAGAAACCAATCGATTTATTCTGGATGTCAATAGACATAGTTGATCTGCTAGATAATTCATTGCATCCTTCATCATCTCATTCCTCATTTGTGTCTCCTGTTGGAATTGGTATGTATTAGTAGTTATTGGTTCAACTATCTCTTCAAGAGATATACCTGACATAGATGACGATTCTTGAGACTCATACTGCTGAAAATTCATTGGCCCTGTTGTATAATTATAATTGGAGTTATCCCACCCTCCTTGATCATACCCGTATGGAGTAGGGTTATACCACGTTTGAGACCAGGGTGAAAAATCTCCATAATTATTGAGTGGGACACTCAGATTATCTTGATATTCGGGGCACATACTGGTTGAATGATCCCTGGCATAACAAATTTTACAGGTTGCAGTAGCCATTCTTTTTCTAATAGAGTTTACTGCCTCTGCATGTGCAAACTTAGAAAAAAAAACTAGTCTCATCGCCTTCCCCGGAAACAAAATTTCACCAAAATACGGAGTGTTAGAAGCCATAAACTATATAAAAAAAAATAAGAGAAAAATAAATAATAAAAAAAATGAACTCAAAAAGAAACAAATTAATCTGGCACCAGTCCCCGGCAACGGCGCCAAAAATTGACAGGTGCCGAACCTGTGCAATAATAATAAATAAATCCTAACTACCACCTGAAACAGTCAGTAATCAATTCCAGTACTGGAGCAGGGACTCTAGGTGTGCAATGGGTTACTTGATTCACCCTGTTCCCGAAGAGTTTGCTTAATCCGATATACCTGAATTAATTATTTAACTGAATTTCCTAACTAGTAGACAGTGGTAAGCAGGGTCGTCTCCTCAGGGACTGGAGAGATATTTGTTTCTTTTCAAATCAAGATTAATGGGGGGTTTTGGTATCAAAAACCAACTGAACAAATTAAATGCAGAAAATAATTAATTAAAAGAAATAACTAAGAGAAACTCTAGTCAAGGGTATACTTCAGAAATGGTTCATGCACTGATCATTGATGCAAAAATAATCCCAACATTTATTAATAGATTGGTTATAGTTGTCATGCACGCGATAAACAACCAACCCTTCCTTAATTTATCGATAGCTAAGGTACGACCGTTAGCTATTTCCCTAACCCAAAAACAATCCTAGGTACGACCGTAGAATTTAATTTCTGGTTTGCATGAAGCCTTAGAAAGACCCAATCCTAACTAACAAACACGCTACGAGGGTTTGTTTAAGTTAGATCATATATTCCCCTGATATAAACCCAATTACACCAGTCGCTACTGAGATAGAGATAACGAACAATTACGGATTCAATTACCCCTATTTAGCAAAATAGCCTATATGAATAATTAATTATTACGCACTAACCAATCATACACAAGGCTATGACAATTAAAAGCAGGAAACATATGAATACCAATAAATGGAGGAAACAATTAAAATAAATTCGATTTCACAGTAATTGTTGAACCAAGTCTTCAGTTGTCCCCTTGACTAGAATTGAGAGGTTAGTCCTCCATTAATGGAGAACAACCATGCGAAAAAGCCAAGAAAAGCAAACTAAAACTATGCTAAAAACCTAAACTAAAACTATTGATTGATAAACCTCTCGTACGTTTCTCCCTTTTTGAAGCCAAAAGGAAGTCTAATGCTATCTCTAGTGGTCCCCACACCAAATTCAAAGTCTTGTACGTTTCTTTTCCTAGAGTCCAAATGACTCATGCTTCTTATCCGTGGTCCCCGCACATGTGGACAAAACCTCCAAAGTACTTGTTGTTCCAAGTCTCCCTACGTTGCTTTCTTTGAAAAGCCCAAATGACTAAATGCTTTGCACTAGCTTGTGGTCCCCACCAATTCAAGGACCCAAAGGTTGAAGTCCTTAGAAGTCTGCATTTTTTCATACAAGTCCCTCCTTTTTGGTAATTTTCTGCTTCAATCCCTGAAATTGGGTCCAATACCAAATATAAGTAAATATTAATAATTAAAACAATATTTGGCAAGGATAAAAGGGGAAATTAACAATAAAATACCCAACAATTTACACCCTATCAAATTGTCAAAAACCTCAAGGGAGGTTTCTGAAATTATCCATAAAAACATAACATGAGCAATGGAAAGAGGGAGTAGAAGTTTTAATAATTCAATGATTATTATCTATTTCAAAAAATAAAAGTTCAATTAATTTGAGATCACGAGCTTGATTATTGAGACGCTAAGGAGACTATAACTGTGCGTCTCTATTTTGAACCAAGATGCGAAATAGCTAACCTTAAAAGAAGAGGTGTGTTTCTGTTTAGTGATGATAAAATAAATTCAAGTGGGCAAAGTGCACCTTATCCCTAATTACATTGGAGATTAGTGCTAACTGACCCTTTGCTTTATTTCAATTTGATTGCGAGGAGACAAAAGCAATTTCTTATCACTCTTGGATGGATATTATGAACGTGTTTAGATGGTAGATTATTTGAAATAATTTTTTAAAAAAGAGTACGATGGTATTCTTTTAAATATATATAACATAAAAAATAATATATTATTTGTAACGTGTGTGAGATCTATTAGTGCCCGCGCAAACATTCAATCAGAGAATCAGAGAATCAGAGAACATGAAGGCCCCAGCAACAAAGGCATTTCAAGTGAAAATGCCAACAAGCCACAGCCCTCAAAAGTGGTTTGGAGAAATTTCAAGCTTTTGGGTCCCACATATTTTGTCACAATCTTGTGATTATCATTCAAAAACGCATGGCCACCTGAAAAACGAAGGGAGTATTTTAATTGAGTCAAGTCCATATTACTTGCCATTTGTTAATTGGTGTGTATTTATATCATTAGCTGTTAGTAATTGTTCTTTTGTACAAAATTTTCCCTCTAGTGATTAATCCTTTTTGTTCATTATAAAAATTCAATAGGACTATTTTGCACTATTGAGTTTGTGGGGGGAAATAATCAGTGATGATTTTGCAGTAATCTATTATGAAAGTAAAAAAACCTTTCAAAAGTTTTTAATGTTGAAAAGAACTACGTGTTTTAATTTTAAAATAACAAAATGCAATACAAGGTACCAAAATTCTATGGAGAAATCATCATTATATTTAAGTATACATGCAAAACTGGTGGAAATTAAAATAATACTCCCTCGGCTTCAAATTATTTGTCTCATTTCAGGATTCAAATTTTTTAAAGAATAGTAAGTAATTTGACGGTGATTTTAGTGGATTTGTTTTCAAAATTATCCTCGAAAATTCAAAATTTTAAACTTGGATTTAGTGCCAAATATTGATTAATGTGAAAATAACATTGAAAAAAGAAAGAGATTAAAAGTAAATTTGAGTTTAATAAAATAATAAATATTTTAAGACATTTTAAAATAAAAAAGTAAATCGGGAAGGAGTGAAAAAAATAAAACGAATAAGAGAGAAACTACAAGACGATGAGTTAGACGTTAAGCCAATTTGCTCTCTTACTGCATTGTGATAAGGAGGAATCAGAGAGCCAATAAGAAATGTGACCGAAGAGTCAAGTTGCAGGCTGGCTCACACATGCAATTGTCGGCAACTTCCTTTGATAACAGGACAGCTTTTATGTGTCTTTAGAGTGGCGCTGTGGTCCATTGTGTCTTTAGAGTCTAAAGCTGTGTCTTTAGAGTGTGCAGTGGAGCCCGGCATATTGCAAAGGCGGACAATTTTCAAAGTCGACTTGCAAATTTCATTCCCTATGATAGCTGCTGAAGTTGAACCTTTCATTCCACTTCAAATTATTTGTTTCATTTCAAGATTAAATTTTTTTTAAAATATTAAATAACTTGACGGTGATGTTAGTGAATTTGTTTCTAAAATTATCTTCAAAAATTCAAAATTTTAAACTTGAATTTAGTGCCAAATATTGATTAATGTGGAAATAGCATTGAAAAAAGGTGATTAAAAGTAAATTTGAGTTTAATAAAATAATAAATATTTTAAGACATTTTAAAATAAAAAAGTAAATCGGGAAGGAGTAAAAAAAAAATAAAACGAATAAAAGAGAAACTACAAGATGATGAGTTAGACGATAATTAAGCCAGTAAGAAGCAGATGACGAGTTAGACCTGCTTTATTCCACCCACTGTTTTAGCTGCAAGTTGCAGGTTGGCCATATGCTGCAGATGCGACAATTTGTCGGCAAGAAGGTGTGGCTACGAATTGTCGGCAACTTTCAGGAAGTCAGGGTAAAGCGGTAAAAGAAAAGTTCGTTGGTGACGTCTTTGGAGTGTAGCTTTGCAGAGTGAAGCCGGGGGGCAAATTGCAAAAAGTGGAAAATTTTGGAAGTGCAAAAAGTTGTGTGGAAAAATTTTCATTCCCGCAAGTTTTAGCCTCCACAGATTTTGCTGCCCTTAGTTGCCAAAGTTGAACCATATCCTTCCTTGTCTCATCGCAGAAAGCATCCCCCCATCACCGTTGCAGAACACTTTCATCCTAATTCCAATCCCAAGCGAGAAAAAATGGCTGATGCTGCTGTTAGTGCTACCATTCAGGTTGCGTTGCAGGCGGTTGTTTCCCTTGCCGCTGATCATGTTAATCTGGCTCGTGAATTCCCAGAGGAGCTGAAGAAACTCAACGATTCTGCTGAAATGATCGGAGGCTTCTTGGCTGGTGCCGACGAGCAAATGCATAGCCCAGTGGTGCAAATTTGGCTCGAGCAGCTGGAAGAAGAGGTTTTCAAAGCCGACAATGTGCTGGACGAGCTCAACTATGAAAATCTTCGTCGGAAGGTGAAGTATCAAAATCAACTCACGAAAAAGAAGGTATTCTTCTGCTTTTCATTCTTTAATAAAATTGGTTTTCGTTGGAGGTTGGGTTCAATGATCAGGGAGATCAACATGAACCTTCAAAGGATCCATCGGGATGCAGAAGGTTTGGGACTGGCCTACAAGCACCAAGTTGAAGAAGCATTCCCTACTATAGCACCTGGAGCCACAACAAGCCGACAGACCGACTCTACCATTGATCGAAGAGATGTCCTTGGAAGAGATAAGGATGAATCAGAAATAGTTAAGAAGTTGTTGGCCGAATCTGAAAGTGATCGTATTTCAGTTATTTCCATAACTGGCCCGCCAGGATTAGGCAAAACAACTCTAGCTAAAGCCGTTTTCAACACTCCACAATTTGACAATCATTTTAACAAAAAAATTTGGGTTTGTGTGGCTGAAGAAGTAGATAAAATCGAGAAGGTCTTCCAAATGATTCTAGAATCGTCAACAGGAAAAAAGGCTGAAGTGGATAATAGGCAAGTAATAGTTCAAGGAATTGAAAATGAACTTAAGGAAAAAAGATATTTGCTTGTTCTCGACGATTTGTGGAATGATCAAGAAGGATTGTTGGATGACTTTTTCACCACATTGAAGGCACTCAAACCGAAGAAAGGGAGCTGGTGTCTGGTTACCACTCGTCTGCAAGAAGTGGCAATTGTTCTGTCTAGACATCCGCAGATCAATTTTACTCGCCATGAGCTGGGAAAGCTATGCGATAATGATTGCTGGTCCATCATTAATAAATGGGTAAATGTAGGGGAAGAAGTACCAAAAGACAAAAAGGAGCGAGTTTTAAGAAGATGTGATGGTCTACCTCTGGCAGCAAAGTTAATTGGAGGATTGTTATCTAAAAAGAGAAAAGAGGAGTGGCTATCTATTTTGGAGGAGAGCCTCTTGAATCAAGGTCAGGGTGGGATCGAGCAAATGGTTAAGGTGAGTTTTGATCATCTGTCACCTGCACCGGTTAAGAAATGCTTCGCATATTGCTCAATTTTTGATCAAGATACTGAATTGGAACAAGATCGACTAGTTGAGCTTTGGATGGCTGAAGGCTTTCTTCAACCGGATTCCCAAAATCAAACGATGGAGGGAATGGGATATGAGTATTTCAGAATTTTGCTGCAAACTTCCTTATTGGAAGAAGTAAGAGATTGGAGGAGAACAAGGTATAAAATGCATGATCTTGTGCATGATTTTGCAAAATCAATTTTGAATCGTAACAGCAGCAATCAGGACCGTTACCTTGCGGCATCTGAAAGAATGGTAGAAAACATGAACGAAAAAAAATCAGCATCACTTCGCACATTATTTCTGGAGGGTGGCATAGCTGATGAAATGTTATCAAAGTTCAAATACTTGCACGTCCTAAAATTGTTTGGAGCAGATGCCAAAAAGCTGCCGAAATCCGTTGGCAAACTAATACATTTACACTTACTTGACATTTCACGTTCTTGTATTACAACTTTGCCAGAATCTCTTTGCAAACTTTACTGTTTGCAAACACTGAGAATTGGCAAGCTTGAAGAAGGTTTTCCAAAGGAGATGAGCAATTTGATTAGCATGAGACATCTTCACTATTTTCATGATGATACAAGACGCAAAATCCAAATGCCATCCGGGATTGGACGATGGACTTGTCTTCAAACATTAGAGTTCTTTAATATAGGTCGTCAAGAGGAAGGTCGTGGTATCCAAGAGCTTGGAACCTTGGAAGATCTTAAAGGCTCCTTGGAGATCAGAAATCTTGAATTAGTAAATGGCAAAGATGATGCTGAACTGGCAAACCTATCTAAAAAGCCAAATCTGCATCGGTTGGTATTTGAGTGGGGCAATAGGGATCGGGAAAGTAATAAATGCGATGAAAATGTGTTGGAAGGCCTCCAACCTCACCCAAATTTAAAAGAGTTACAAATTTTGAAGTTCATGGGTGATCAGTTTCCACAATGGTTCATGAATTTGACATTGCCATCACTGGTGGAGTTGCAGGTGAAGGATTGCACAAGATGCAGAAAACTCCCAGCACTTGGACAGCTGCCATTCCTCAAGAGCCTCTATTTGACTGGATTGGAAAACATAAGAAGCATTGGGCTTTCATTCTACAGTACAAGTGCTGAGGAGGACGGCAGATCAGGAGGTTCAGACACATTCTTTCCAGCCCTTAAAAAACTCTCTCTTAAAAGCATGCAAAACTTGGAAGAGTGGAAGGACGCACGCGAAATGAGGTCAACCGCAGGTGAAGTACATGTGATGGATGCATTTCCCGTGCTTGAAAAGTTGTCTATTAGTGATTGCCCCCAACTGACCACCATTCCAACTCCAAGTCGTTTCCCAAGTCTTGATGTATTGCAAATAACAAGGAATTGCCACGTTTTGCTGGCAGAAAAGGTTTTGACCAATATAGCCAATCTCTCGTCCCTTAAATTAAGTGGTGGTCTTGGTCAACGCATCGAGTCTCTAAAATTAGTGAGACGACCAGAGAGCAGCTTGAGTATTGATGGCTGTAACAGTCTACCCACTGACATGCTTGAGCGACTCTGTCTTTTTCCAACTCTTCAGCGTGTAGAATTGAGGGATGCCGCTAATGTAACAACATTAAGAGGAATGAGTTGCGCCGCTTGTCTTGAGAGATTGGAAGTCGGTCATTGTGAGAATTTACGGGAGTTGCCAGAAGATCTCTATCAATTTCAAGCTTTAGAGGACTTGAGCATACGGGTTTGCCCAAGAATTGATTCATTTGGATATCCAAATCCTAAAATTCATTTGGACAGAAAAGCCTCCTCAAGTCTCTTGAGCGACTTACTGTCGAAGGGTGCCATGCATTAACAAGGTTACCAGTGGAGATGTTCGAGTCGTGTACGTCCCTCCGAGAGCTGAATTTGTCCAATTGCCGCAGTCTGGTCTCCTTTCCCCTTGATTTGCGACGGACCCCTTCTCTCGAGAGCTTCTCGTTATGGTGGTGTCCCAACTTGATTGCTGAGATGCCTAGTGGATTTGGCTATCTTACCAGCTTAGGGAAAGTGCTGATTGGTCCCTTCTCAGATGACTCAATAATCGAATTTGATTGGGCTGGATTAGCATCTTCATCATCACTGCAACACGTGTCTTTGTATGGAATGCATGACACGAAATCTCTGCCACATCAGCTTCAAGACTCGACTACCATCACATCACTATCTCTACTTTACTTTGGAGCAATCGAAGCCTTACCAGATTGGCTTGGGAACCTTGCGTCTCTTGATGAGCTAATCCTATTCAATTGCCCAAAGCTTGAATATTTACCCTCCGTAGATGCCATGGAACGCCTCAAATTAAGACGTCTGAAAATTTGGTGGTGTCCTCTATTAGAACGAAGATGCACTCCTCGAAGCGGCTCCGAGTGGCCCAAGATCTCTAATATTCCGGAGCGTGAAATTGATGTGGTAAGATCTCATCTCAAAATTTTAATTAATTCCTTCTCATTATTGGATCATCTTATTCTACCCCGTATTTGTCCCTCACTCTCTTTCTCCATAAATATCTATTCCTCTACTTCTTCTGGCAAAAGATTACTCTCTCTTTCATGTCATTAACAAAGTAGAGTTACGAGCAAATTGAAAGATAACAAAATTGTGGATTTCATCTGCTTTTCTGAACCATCCGAAGGATGAACTTGGTAAACATTCAGCTTCAATGGGGTATGTTATTATTTTTTTTGTCACTGATATTTCCAAACAACATTAAAACCAATGAAATAGCAATTTGGGGAGAACATTACAATTTTTGTTTTTACCGCTGGCATTTAATAGATGGATATGTTCTTAATATTCACTGTTATCTCTCTGTAAGACTCTGCATTATGATTGCCATTAAATTAGGCTGCTGCTAAAACTATAAATTCTTATCATCTTTTAAAATTTTTAAAATTCAGATACTATAACTAGCTACTTTTCTATTTTGTGAATTGGATTTTCTTATCATCAGGCTGTGGTTTCCAATCATTTTTGAAGAAAGATGAGGAGGTATGTGGTTTGGAAATTTCTCCACCCAACTTACTAGAAGTACAAGGGAATTGGTCCAAGTTTGCAAGTATGTTTGAGACATGGAATTGTGCCTAAATGCAGGTTGGTATCTGCACTAGTAAGTGTTCTTTATGGCTTAATCAATGGAATATAACTTGATTTTTGCTCTTTAGGATTTTGAGTGATAAATTGTTGCACGAGTTACCAGACCCAACCTTTCTATGGCTCATATTTCTGCTTAATGTCATAACTGAAGCAGAACTGTGATGTAATATTGTTATTTTTTTTCCAGAATTTGTTTAGGAAGCAGAGTACATGTTTTTTGGACAAAGAACACCAACGTTCCCGTGTTGTTCTTATGAGAATGTCAGGAGGGAGGAGTTATTTTCACTTATCTGTCAGGTTTTGAAGATGGAAGGTAGTTATCTGTGATTTTTCCCACTAGAATGCCATATATTGCTCAGAATGTGGAAATGAAGGTAAAAAATGTTGACTGCATGTCTATTGGCCTGTTTCAATGGCTTTTCGTTTTTGTTTTTTTTTTTATCTATTTTCTGGAAGTATTTAACAAAATAAATCAAATGTTGAACCTTTTCTCATTGTAGCATGCTGAAAACAGAGTGGCTTGTGCCAGGCTTGTAGAAAGCAGTATGGATTGAGAAGAATTAGAGAAGAGCATGGTAGCTGGTACTGGAGAGTTATCAAGGTACAAGACTTGCTTGAAGAAAACTGGACGTGCTAATACTTTAGTTTCAGAGGTGACAAGATTTGATGGAAAGAAGTTAGACATTGTAGACAGCATTGGTGATCGTTTGGATGACATAAACGAAGCATGCGATTGCAGTGTCAGTCGTTCATTTGGATGGAAATAGTTCAAAGTTTTGGTGCTGCAATTGCAGCGGCAAGAATTTCTACATCCTCGTTCAAAGGTTCCCGCCAGATCTTGCAAGGCCTTTGTAAATTGGACAATAGGTTATACCTTTCCACTCAAGAACAACAGAGACTCATTATACAACTGTGCTGACAGTTAGTCATTCCAGGTACCAGGCTCAATGTTGAATTTGTTTTAGTAAAATAACGTACCCTAAGTACCTTCTTGGTTCTTAACTTAATTATTTTGACATGTCTACTTCAAGATAAATAGTCACAATCCAAAAAATTGCAGTTTGAATGATCAATAAACAGGTTTTGTTATTGTAGCATTCTATCTGTTATGTTTTAGCCAAGAAAGACTAGCAAATCTAAAAATAATTTATAATTATTAAGAAACCACTTGGAATATGTAACATTTCAGAAGACTAATGAAGGTGGGAGATCAATGATAAATGTTTCACGTGAAGTTCTCCAACATGGTTTCACCTAATTAGAGGTACTCTACCATAAAGTATCTGCTTGTTAGGTTAAATGAGCATGTTTCAGCATGCCCATTCAATGGAAGTTGATAAATTACTCTTAAGAATTCAAGGAAGAAGGAAACAACTTCCCAACACTGAAAAGCTATTGACATCCATTACCCATTTCTTTCTGAAAACGGTTATCCTTTTCTGATTTTTGTTTGGCCCAAAGATTTTAGTCGGTCAGGAGAAATCAGTCAAGCTAAAAGAAGTTAATAAGAGAATTTATGAATGCTAGTACATGAATATAAATTTTGCATTTTTGTTCTTCAGATTAGTTTGCCAAACTCTAGTTTAGAACGTCATTTTAGAAAGAGACGAAAGATTATCATCTTACTCTTCCTTTAACATTTAGTTAAACATTTAGCTTTGATAATCACTTTCTTTTCAGAAAGAATCACAAGGACAATTTATGCAAATTCGATTGACTTTTGCTACCATTACTTCCTTCTGGGTTTGTTAATGCTCTGTTTTTTAGCCTTTCATTTTTGGTTATCTAGTAGATTGGTGATTTTTCCATCGTACTTGCATAAGGACTTGCTCATGATAAAATATTTATAGAAATATCTATTTTAGCATTTTAGACAAATGTCTCATGGGCTATGTTGGCACATGTACAAAGCAGTGATTTCCAAGCAAAAATGTATGGATGGTGATGTGGTAGACAATTGTTCTCTTAAGGAGTGAAGATCAATCTTCTAGGAAGCAATAGGTGACAGAGTAGATGAAGAGGTATGTAGTCTCAATGAATTAAATTTGAAGGCCTACAATGTTTCTGTTGCTGTTGCCTTAACTTCAAATGAATCACATACAAAAGCTATGCTCTGAATTTAGTATGCGTTTTTTTATGGCTGAATCGATGTAATTCTGCTTAATATTTGCTCTTTAGAAATTTTTGTAATACATTCTTCATAAGTTTTGATGGTTCAACGTGGCTAACATGGTGGTGTTTTTTTCCTGAATCTATTTAGGAAGCAGACATCATCTCGTTGGAAAAAGAACAACATGGTTCCCTGTCGTTTTTGTGAGAATGTCAAAAGGAAGAAATTACTGTCACTCGGCAGGCAAGTTTCGCAGATGAAGATGGTCATCAATTATAGTTATTTTGCTCATTAATTTGCACTAGCATTGATGGAGGCTTCTCAAACATCATGTAGAAAAACTGAAAGTGTTATGGTTCTGTAGTGCTCGGAATGCAGAAATGAAGGTAATGATTTGGCTAAACTTTTTGTTAGCCTGTTTCGATTTTTTTTTTTCTTTATCTATCTTCTGGAAATGTAATTTGGTTAAGAAGAAGAGAAGATTTGATGATGGAAGCTAGATGTTGAAGATAGCAGTAACAGTCATTGGGAAAGCAAAAGCAAAGCATGTAGTGGGATGGCAGAAATTCAAAGATTATGTGCTGCAAGAATATGTATTCACATGCAAGGGTTTCTAAGCCCTCGTTCAAAGGTTCAAGGAAGCACTGCCGCTAGATCATGCAATGTCTTTCACAATTGGACAATGGACTATACATTTCCACCCAAAAATAAGAGAGATTCATGATGCGCTTCTGCTAACAGTTGATTATTCCAGGTGTTGAATTTGTCAAGGTAAACTAACATACATTTACCATAACACCTTGTTGGGTTTTAACTTATTTTTTTTATTTGAATAGTAGAATGTTAGAAATTTTTAACTTAAATAAGCAATAAACAAGTGCTTTTCAAGAATTTTTCAATCTTGCATGCACAGTCTGTCAATCTCTATCATATGCCAAGCATGTTCATGTTTTGCTTTTGAAGTCAATTTAGTTCTCTAATCAGTATAGTGCTTGTGATAATCTGGTCCACAAGCCAATTTAGTCCTTGGATGTTTAATTGCATCTCTAGTTCTTGTACATCAATACTCTTTTGCTCCGGTTCGTGTATTGCTCAGGTCCACACCTTGCAAATTGTATCTGTTGACGTCATCGTCATTTGACCAAATCTAGTTCGCTTTATCTAGTTCATCAGTACTATACTGTTATTTGTCCACTCCTTTGTGTATATTTTTGGTTATTTGTCATCTCCAATGGCTCAAGATGATGTTTCTCAACCTATTTATATTTTCTCCGTGATCGTAAACTTTGGAAATATATCACTGGTGATATCACTATCCTTGTTGCTGTTGAAGGAGAATCTTCTAAAAAATTTAACACTCGTTTCAAAGAATGGGACAGTGATAATCATAAAATTATCACTTGACTTACCAATACCTCTGTGCCTGCCATTAATCGCCTTTTTCAGCGATTTGATATTGCAAAGGTAGTTTGGGACTTCTTAACTGATCGTTACACTGCTATCGATCTCTCTCGATAGTACCAACTTTTCCTTCGATTGCAAGCCATGAAACAACAGTTTGGTCAATCTGTTTAGGATATCTACTTCGACATGGTCTGTTTTTGGGATGAGATTGCTGAATCAGAACCCTGCTGGAACTACCCCAATAAAGCAAAAAAATTCTATACCTACCGTGATTCTCATTGCGTTATTTTGTTTCTTATGGCCTTACTTGACGAGTTTGACTCCACTCGGACTGCTATTCTCAATAGAAAGCCATTGCCTTCCTTTATGCTGTTCTTAAGAACTTGATATGTGAAGAGATTCGAAGGCATATCAAGTCCAACATGGTATGTCTTAAGAACTTGAACCCAGAATTTGAAAAGTAGTGATAATTACAAGTCTAATTTTAAAAAATAAAAAATATATATATTAAAAATTAAAATAGTAGAAATTATTGAAAGTTATTGAAATTTAACTTGGTAGGAGATGTATTTTTGGATGAGAGGAGGAGAAACGATGTTTCCTTTTAGCTATGACTGATTAGGTTAATAACTCAAGGATCCCATACTCGTAGTTTTCTAGCACACTGGCAACCTCCTTCATAGGGCTTCATCAAAGTTAATTTTGATGGAGCAGTTTTCAAAGAGTTGAATGCTGTAGGTTTGGATGTTGTCATTCACGATCACTTGGGTGTATTTCTTGTGGGTTCTTCTAGTTGATTCCTGGTTATAGCTGTCCAGTTATCGCGAAGGCACTTGCATGTAAAGAAGCCTTTTCATTTGTTGCTGGTATTAGGAGTTCTCGAGTACTTCTTGAAGGTGATTGTAGCTCAATTATTCAAGCAGTATTATCTGAGTATAATCTGATTCCAAGGACCTTTCTTCTGCTAGTGTAATCTGATTACTGATGAATCAATTTCAAGAATTGAAATTGCTGTTGATACATAGAACTTGTAATCAATCAAATCACATGTTTTTAATAAAACAAGCTAGATTGGTAGGAAATTCTAATTGGAATTTTCCTTCTCATTTTTTGTATCCTGCCTTAATGGCAGTCTGCTTCAATTAATGAAATCTTTGCGCTTTTTATATATTAAAAAAAGAAAGGTAACTCAAGAGTTAAATTTAATTAAGAGTGTTATTGTGATAGTTTAAAAAAGATGCGTATCAACACATTAAAATGTGTAACATAGCACCAAAAGACCCTAGAAATGGCAGCAAGACAGCTTTTCTATGTTCCCTCACCCTACCCCACTCCCCTCATAGATGCCCATGGGTGAAAATATGTTTAATTGCCTGAATCCAACAGTTCAATTCGTATAATTTTGTTTGGATCCCTTGTTTTTGAGCCTGTTTTTGAAAAACTGTTTTTCACATTCCAAATGCTACAGTAAATGTGTTTTTCCAAAACACTTCCAAAAACACCATATCCAAACATTATATCAAAAACAACTACATATGTATATTTCAATTTGTATATTTTAATTATGTATATTATATATATATTATATTAATATAAATTGAAATATACAAATTGAAAATTATATATATATATTTTATTATATAAATATTTATATACATTAATATTATACATAATATTGTATATTATACATAATATAATATAATATACATAATATGTAATATTGTATACATAAATGTGCAAATATTTATACATAATATTATGTACATTATATTATAATATATATTATTAATGTATAATATTATTATGTATATTATTGTGTATAATAATGTTATATATAATATATAATATACATAAATGTGTAATAATGTAATAATGTATATTATGTATATTATATTATATTATTATATTATATTATATATATACAATATTATGTATATTATACAAATTAAAAATTATATATTATATAAATATTTATATAATGAAATATACAATAAATATTACAAATTGAAATATTATATAAACACCATATGTATAATATTATAATATTTATAATTAATATTATTGTATATTATATATATATTAAATATTTATATATTTATTTATACATATTATAAATATGTTATTTTATTAAAAAATATTTTTATATATTTATAATATATTTATATGAATATTATATATTATATATATTATATATAATATAATATGTAATATATATTATAATATGTAATATATATTATATATATATTATACATTTATATAAATGTACATTTATACATAATATATATTAATGTGTATTTATAATATACATTTATATTATGTATTATATATATTTTATACATTTATATTAATATACATAATATTATTTTACATTTACACATAATATTAATACATTTGTACATTTATATTAATTATATTAATACATTTATACATAATATTAATATATATTAATAAAATTATAATTTATAAATTTGTATAATATTCATTTGTAATTTATACATTTATAATAATATACACTTATACATTTATAAATATATTTATATCATGTATTATATATATTATAATACATTTATATATTCTTATATAAATACATAAATATATTTATTCATAAATATTTATAAATGTATTATAAATGCATAAATTTATATTTATATAAAAATATAAAAATATAAAAATTATAATTTATAATTTATAAATTTATATAATATTCATTTATAATTTATACATTTACAATAATATACACTTATACATTTATAAATATATTTATATTATGTATTATATATAATATAATACATTTATATATTTTTTAGCGAATATATAAATATATTTATTTATTAATATTTATAAATGTATTATAAATGCATAAATGTATATAAAAATAAAAATTATAAATTATAAATTATAAAAATATCCAAAAATATGTTTTAAAAATACCTCTAAAAATAATTCAAAAAACATTTATAGTAAAAGTTTTTCATATAGTTTTTGAAAAACAACCCCAAAAACAACTAATCCAAACAGACTTGTATTTCAAAAACGAAATGCTACGGTGCTGTTTTTGAAAAATAACCCCAAAAACAGCTAATCCAAACGGAGCCAATAGTTCAACTTCAACGCCACTCACCCTGAATTTACTAATATTGCCACTACATGTGCTACTGATAGTCTATAACAAATGTGTCATTACTGTCTAAAAAGTATGAATCATTATTGTATACAAAGTATGAATCTTAATATTAGGGAGTGTAAGTGTAAATACTTTTTTATCTTAGTTTTTGTTATCTCTAAATTATCCTTATGCCTTTTAATTAGAATTGTTGCATTTTAATGTGGCATTAATTAAAAGAAATAAAACACTTCAATTGATTACATCTTAATAGTATTGATAATTATAATTAAAAATTGCTCATTAAAAACTATTTACCTATTCTTGGACTCCATCTCCAATTATTATACGTATCAAAATTTCTTAATTGAAGCATGAAAAATTTCTCATTAGTAAGTAGTTGAGATTGTAAAAAATAAAAAATAAATTTCAAAAAATAGATACTCTCTTAAAAATAGAGAAATATACAAGGAGAAGAGAACCCTATTTATATGTATATCTTCATACAAATATCACGAGTATTTACAATTATCCACTTTTTAGCAATATGAAAAATTTTTCATGTTGCACCCAATGAAATTTCAATATACAAAAAATGACGATATCTTTATAACTGAAATAGCAGTATTAAACTAGAAAAAAGAAATCTGAAAAAGCACCATACAAACCACTATTATGAAATAAAAAGATTTAAAATTAAGTAAATTTCATTTATGGTGACAATTGTAATTAGACAGATTTAGTGCATTCCAATAATTGATAATAATGATAGCGGTTATGGATTAAAAGTTGGCAATTAAAAAATAAAACACTGCAATATACAAAAAAAAACTAATATTAAAATTGTTAATTAGCCACAATTCTCATTCCAATTCCATGATCATAAAAAAAAAAAACTGATACCAGAACCAAAAATATTGTGCTCATATGAAAAAAGTAGTCTTTTTGCTCTTGCTTCGCATTGGATGTTTTGCTAAAAATATGAATAAAAGAAAAGAAAATAGAAAAGCTCCAACTATCTCTATCTATAAAATTTTAATTGGCAGAGAGTACAAACGAAAAAAACTTTACCTGGTAGATCATTTATACTCCATTATTGACAAAAATAAAACTAACATAATAAAAAGAATTCAAATTACATGTATGTTTATTTTTCTAACTTAATTATATTCTTTGTTTATAAAAAATTGTGATGATTGTGTTTTATATGCATAGAATCATGAATATATAATAATTTGGGTAAAACATGATATTATCAATATTTGATATGTTAGAGTTCAAGCTATAAATCAAAAAGTATTTGCTTCATGATTCCAAATTCAATCTTAAGGGACATGTCAACTACATTAAAATGTTTTCTGTCTCTTTTCATTTAATAAAATTTTTAAAAGGAACTAGTTTAAAAAAATAAATAACTTAAAAATACTATATTATGAATCTATGATGTTGATGATCAAAATTTTATAAAAAAAAATTTTAGTATCTAAAGAATAATATATTTTAAAATATTACAATCACGTGCAAAGCACGTAAACTATTACTAGTAAGACTAAAAGAAAAGATAAAGATAACATCTAGTTTGTTTTTAATTATAAGCAAATAGAAAACATCAAAGCTGCGGATAATTCATGTTCTTATGCTTCAATTTAAGCATGATTGGCTTCTAATAGTGTACAAAATAAGTTAAACTCAATTTCCATATGCACCATCTTTGTCTCAAATCTAGTACAGTTATTCTTGCAGGGCAGAGCATACCAAGAAACCTTTTTGGCTTTTTGTTGTTGTGTGCATATATAGCAGAACTGTAGCTGCATAATTTATTGGTAAAATAAAACCAATGGTAAAAGGAAGCCACGTAAATCAAGAAGGCCAAGTAAGAAAGAGATGAAAATGTATATTAGTTGATTAGGCATCAAAATGAAGTCCCAGTAACATCTTCAGCCCTACTTGCTCCTAATAACTGTGAGACCTTCAAACAGATAAAAATAACCTAGACGAAAGGCAAAGGTCCCTCTCCAACTTGACAATTTCTTCTCAACAGCAAGTAAAAATGCAGATTTGAGAACTCATACATATACTCAGGATGGACGGAGCAAACTTTTTTTTTTTTTGGGGAAGAAATAACAATCAAAAATCAATTCAATCAGCAAAAAGGTGAGAACAACATTAATTATGATGGAATCTGTTTGAATGCAAATTTAAGCATGAGTATATTCTGATCTTTAATGTAGCAACTGCTTCTGGGATGCTGAAAGAGATTGCAATTCCAGGTGGATGAATTTATGAGCATCTAATCAGAACAGCATTCTTCTACCAGAATTTTGCAATCCGCATAGCTTCTTTTATATGACATTATTCTCTTTGCAAGTTGAAGGCGTTGTCAAAGCTTCATCTTCTTTAAAGCTCCTCTATTCTGCAGAAGATACTCAACAAGCTTACATTCATATGCCTTCTAATCAAATTCTACGAGCTATGTTTCCTAGACAACACAGCTGTTGTTGAAGGACGTCATGCCAACACAGCTGTCGTTGAAGGAAAATTAAGCTAACAGATATAATTTAAGGAATTCTAACGATAAAACTATTCATCAGCATAATTCACTAGAGTCAAGACAAGCTTTTTGAGGTTAGGGGCACTCTCAAATATGGTTCGGGGATATTTTGAGGTTAGAGTTGAGACAAGACTCGGATAATTTGGCTGATTCCATGCATTGTGGATTTGAATCAGCCGAGTCAGAGCGAGTCGCCGCGAATATGAAATTATCCACGATTCGGGAATCAGTACCGTACTGGTCTCCTCCGTTCCGGTGACTTGGCCAAGATGGCTAACCATGCTCTCAATGAATCTTGGCATCACTTTCCAGGATTGGATGCGGTCAATGTTCCTATTGCTGACGGCTTTCAGTCCAAGATGATCAAATTGTTGAAAGTTGGCAAAGAACAGCTGGAATTATACAGAGCCTCCAGGCACATGAGAACGTAGTAATCAGAATAATGTACTACTTGTATTTGAGAATTTGAGTGTCCATTTATTCTAGCCAAAGTTGGAAAAAGAAAAAGTACCTCCAACATCGGTTCTTTTACACAGGGCAATTCCACTCTGCGCACCCTATCCAAAAGCTCGAAAAAATCCCAACTTTTTGATGCTGGATGGACCGAGCCACTTAATATTTCGGCTACAAGAGATTCCAACTCCTGATTAAAGTTTAAGGTTTGGGGCATGGCAGTAACATACCAGATGTTTAAGGTTTGTGGCATTTATAGTAACTTGATGATTTTTGTCACCTCTCCAAACTTGATAGTCCAAACTCTCCAAGCTTGTTGGACTCCGGAAGAACATTGGCACCCAGAATTCCGAAAAACTTCAGTACCTATTTTTTCATGCAAGGATTAAAACTTCAACAACTTCAATCTGCATGCTCCTACCATCTGGGTTCAAACTGTCACAAATCTCCAGAGCGCAATCTAGCTCTAGTTCTACAAGAACAGGACAACCCTTAATAAGTCAGGCAAAGGAGCCATTATCTGCTAACCTGAGTCCTATAAAATGCAGTACCTCAAAGATTTGCTAAACAAACTGAACCGGAGACTAATAAATGCACGTCTGGCAAGTCTAGTTTTAGAGATATTAGTGTTACACGCGTAAAATTTGCCACCCCTATTTCTCCTTGTTCAGACTACCTAATCATGCCATAAAGCAATTATAACTTCACCAAATAATTCCTTGATTATGTTTATTTTCCGAGCATTACTGCTTCGTGAAAGGGGCAACAAAATCCAAATGAAGCATTACTGCTCAATCATGTTACTTATAACCATCCAACCACCAGAAGCCCTTAAGGCTTGGTAGGGTGGGAGACAAAGGTTCAAACTTTGCCTCTCCCACCAATTGTCACATTATGTGACTCTTTAAAAAATTCAGACGGATATGTAATATACACGTCTGATTCAATGGTAATTCATCACCCGTCAGTTCCCCTCATTGGCTCAGTTGAACCTCACTTAAAATAAGGGTAGAAGTAGGTGTAGGGTAAACTTTTGCTGACTGTCGAAAAAAAAAATTACTTATAACCATCCATCCAAGGGATCTGACCGTGAACCATAGTCCACGCTGTTTCTAAACTTTTTCCATACAAATGACATTTGAGCTGAAAGAACCATATGATGATCCCAAGCCATGTCAGAAGGGGCAGGCATCCCTTTCCTGTTCCAAAAAAATAAAAACACCGTGCCATGCCTCCTTGCTTTCTTGGTTAATCCCAACTGCAATTGCTAGTTCTGATCCAATAAACAGGCCTGCTTTCATCTTTCACATGAGAAATAATTGCAGTGCAAAAGAAAAGAAAACAACCCCAAGCGCACTGAAGAAGATGAACTTGCAAAAATTTAAGCAAGAGCAAAAAGAAGCCGGTTATGATGCGGCAGTCTTTAGTCATAGTACATGGATTATTTGAAACAATATTTCCAGCATCTCAAATTAAGTGAACCTCAATATATATGCGCTAAGCAAGATGTTTGAAACCCCATCATCATCAAATGCCTAATTCTAAAGTTTGTGATCCAGCTTGGTACAACAATTATGTCAGTCTGCTGCTTTTCAAAAACAGTTTCTTGATCATCCATCCCTTCCGAGCTTAAGGATGTCAAAGTTCACCAAAAACCAGCAGCTACTAAATAAACCACAAAGTTGAATATTATTATGACATAGAACTCAATTCCCACAGATATTTCTCTATTCCCGCCGCATTAAAACTATAACCCGATAGATTTCTCCACTTTCTGAATTTGGTTGAGGAATATCCATGTCATCTGTCAAGCAAATGTACACAAGATCAGTAAGTTTGGACAATCATCGTTCTCACACGTAAAACTTAAACCGGGGCAAAGTGTCGCTATTCATTTATCTTTTCAGGAAATCCATACGAGAGAGAGAGAGAGAGAGAGAGTACCATAACATGGGGGGCAATTCTAACACAGTACACTGGAAATCCAGTGTAAAATTTGAAGGGCCCACCAGACTTGAGGGTTTTCAAGACACAATCTAAAGAACCAGTGTATGGCAGCTTTCCTTCAGCATCTGGTTGCATCTTCTGTATTTGAGTTTTCACATAATCAAATGGTAAACTGCAAGCTGAAGCAAAAAATCCAGAAACAGTGCTGGCCCCTGAAAGGAAATAACAGATGATATAAAATTTTTGTAAATCAAAACAGAAGTGTTTAAAAGTGACTATCACACATTATGTCAAGTGACCTTTCTCCACACATTCAATTGTAGAAAAAGCAAAAATTATTTTTTAATGGCTTTCTTGTCCAAAAAGTAACAGAAACCGGATTAGAGACATTTTCTTTGGGCAAACAGTGCCGGATAATGCAACCAGACAATATTTCTTTTCTCAAAGACCTCTCTGCCTGGATCAGCCAAATGCATAATAGCCGTAAAAGAAAGAAAACCCCAGTGCCCCCAACAGTCCACAAACTTAAGTGTACTTTCAATCTCTTAGTATCACTAGCAGCATGAAAAGCAGAACAATGCAATCCACTTCAAGCATTGCAACCAAAAAAAAAAAAAAAAAACAGTTTGCATTCAAAAAAGAACCCACTTCCTGTGCCAAAATTTTACAGCATATGTCAATCTTTGATATCCTCCACGGCTTCAAGCCTAAATCTATTAGAAAGAAGGTTCTATAATTTGGAAAGCCCATAGGGGACTAAGGCACCATTATAATCTCACAACATTTGCACCCTGGCTAAGCACCAAAGTTGCAGAAAACGTAACAAGCAGCTAAAGGAGACTAATGTCATTGAAGATTGAGAGGTCACTTGGGTTTGAAAATCATTCCAAACTAGCCTCAAATCATTTAAGAAAGGTAAGGATGTCCAAGACTTTCTATAAACACTTATGTTTCCCATGGTCAGCTGACAGTAAATTATACAGCATCACTAGGTTTAAAGTTTAAGGAATCTAATGACAAAGCTGGGACACATCAAAATTCATATGGATCATTTCATACCTACAACAGTAGCAGCCTCGCCAAAACCAAGGGAATCCCTAAAGAACTCAACACTTTGATCATACGACGCAAGCATTCCCATGTTAAGTGCCATAGCCCTCACAACAGTAGGGCCAGCACCTTTCCAGAGTGCCAAAACTCCTTCATCGGCAGTAATACGATAAAGTGCATGAAATGCATTTTTGTAATTGCGCCTCTGGGCTGCAGGCAACGTAGTGTCAGCTTGCATACGAATGAGTGACAAGTCTGCAGGACTGCCAACACATGCTCCAATTGCTCCGGCTGTCAGACCGCACAAAGCTTTCTGATAAAGAGGTAAAGGCTTGCCATCATTTGCCTCAAGTGCTTTGTTAGTCAAAATCCTGTTATATAAAAGGAAAGGGTGACAAATAAGCATTGCAAATCAAGTAAGCTTTCCAAGCATTAACGCATCACCTATCCAAAAGAATCTTGTTCTGAAGCAAAATGTAAGGGCATAGCTTAGTTTTCGGTTTCCAAGTTCCCCATCCATACCATGCAATAGTGAAAATAGCAAATAAACTGAAGGAAGACAAGAAAGTGCTCCTTCATCCCAGAATTTCAGTTACATATCAGGAATGCAATTAACAACAGAGAAAGAAATTGACAGGCAAAACTGCAAAATCCAAATTCAGCCCTGATTACATAGAAACTAAGACAATGCATGGGCTACGACCCTAGAATGCAATGCAGGTCCATGACTGCATGACTTCAGCCACACACTAAAATATTTGTGTTTACATCATCCCTGTGAAAAACGAGGCCGACTTTTTACACAAGGGCATGGGAAAGAAATGAATAACAGTTTTTTCTGCTACTTTAGGTCATTACAAGTGAACAGAAAAAGGAAAGGATGTTTAACAATAGGACAGAGGAAGTGGCATTGTTGAGGTTTCAAGCCATCACAATTATCATTACTGCAAGCTGTAAGTGCTGCCTGGACCCTAATATCCAATTCCCCCACCCACCAACATGCTCATTCGTTTTGAATGGAAACTTCTTCCGGGAAGCTATCCCAGCACTTTTAACCGAGTTAATAGCAAGTGATCAAAATATATTTAGTATAAAATAACCCAGAAAGCTAAAGGGTATAGGTAAAAAGAGAATGTTCTTATTAAAATTTCACTAATAATGCTATCTTTTCCTCTTCCATTAACATGTACCAAAACAGCCGCTCAAACAAGAATAGTAGCATTTACTAACACATAACTGATGCAGGAAAATTTTAGGATTAACAATAAAATGATAACAAAATGTGGTTAAAAAACAGTTACAAGGCCAGAAAATTCAATATTCTGTGATGTTTATCAGACCTCTTTAATCTCAAGGAAGCATCCTGCTTTACGTACTTGACATTGCAACCACAATAAATGATAAATGACATGGACAAAGAAAGAGGCCAGTACAAACGCACTCAAAGCAAGCAAGTACTAAAGCCATCAAAAGCCGGAACAAAAAATTGAATACACGCAACATAATAAGAATAAAATCGACATTGACCAAGTTTGGTCTTTAAAAAAGAATCCAAAAACAATTGGTTTATCATTCATCAAAGATAAAATGATCCCTCTTCACAACAATACTCACCTGAAAGATCCAAGTCTGGCAGTTGTGTATGTGGCTTGTCTAAGCAACCCAGCACTCAAACCCTGCTCAGAATTTCAGGATGACATGAATAAGTGATGCATAAGTTCCCAAAAAAGTTCCTTGATGGAAGCACAAAAGATATGCATAACAGTCCAGAAAAAAAAAAGAGCAGCCACATTTTGAACTGACAAAACAGAGAGTTTGGGGAAGAATCATTAGCAAGGATCAAGCCAAATATTTACCAAAAAAAAAATGAAAGCTCAAAATGAATCTTGTATAACATATGAGAGACTGTAAGCCTACTCAATAGTGCCTATGGACAATGGAACAACAGTTCCATACAGAATGAAAGCGACTGCATGTATTTAAAATCTCTTAACTAATCCTAATAAAACAATTATTCACAGTCCTCTCAATGAATAATTGTACTACTTCTGGATTTGAGGATTAAAGAGAGTGCAATTCCAAACGAAGAAAACGTTAGTCAAAAAATGTCCAACAAACACTGACCCTGCTGAGAAGGTCAGAAGGCTTCAAATTAACCACTTTCATTTGCACACAGATTTAACTGCATTGCTCGAGACAGAAGATAAATATAACCACCTAATTTTCATTTTTGCACCTTCCAACATGCAAATGAATTAAGGCAATGCCCTAGCATACAATTCCATGAAATATCAGAGACAGCAGATAAAGTACAGCTCGACTGGCGTGACGTGAATCTGACACACATACATAGCGAAAGTCAAATCTAAGTTCAGATGGTTAATTCTACAAGTCAACTTCAAACAATCATTCGAAATGGCTGCAAAACTGAAAATACTCGGCAGCAGATAGGCACAAACCTTATAAAAGGCACCAACACCCTCATTCTTAAGCATTTTCTTAGTAACTTCAGCAGCTGATCCCTCGCCCAACTGGATTCTCACCTGCACTTATCAAAAAAAGTTAGCAATTAAGGAAAAAAATCAACCCACCAGTGCTCAAAGCCTCCCCGGAAGGTCAAAATCAAACACCATTCTTTCATTTCAGAAAGTAAGGATTTTTAGCTTTCTATGAGAACCCATCTCAATTTATATCCAAATAAGACCCCCAATCCTATCACCTCTCATCCTAGCATTAAACAGACCCTCGTTTAGATCTCAAGAGATCATTAACAATTTAATTAAATCTTAAACATCAAAAAACAAAAAATGACTTCACGAATCGACATATGCCCATTTGATCCAAGATCTAAAACCCCCTATAGATACCACTCAAACCCCCAATAAAAATCAAAACTTTTGCATAAACTCGCAAATTCCCAGAACCCCGCATGAAAAAAACCGAAGTAATAATGCAAATCCAACATCTTAAAACAAGAAAAAAAAATACCAACTTTAAAGAAACAATAGAAGCTTGCAAAAATGAAATGCACAGAAATAACCCAAAACAGAAAATTGAAGCTGTAGCACACCTTAATCATGTCGATGGGCTGGATGACACAGGTGGCAAGCATGCCAGAGGCACCTCCATTGACGAACGGCTTAACGGTAGGCCATACACCGGTGGGAGGTGACGTCTTAGGCTTCTCCTCTCCCATTTCTTCTCTTGAGATTTCCTCAAAGCAAAGAAAGAAACAGAGAGACAGAGAAAGGGGAAGGACGAAAGGGGTTGGCGAAATACACGAGGGCTTATTGACAGAGAAGAGCTGAGGTAATGCCTAAAGGTATTTATATATCTCTCCACGCCACGCTGTTGTGGACTCAACAACTACTCAGTCTTCCTTTGACAACCAACAAAATATTGAGGAAAAAACCTCTCCGCTTTTTCACATTTTTCTGTCATGTGCTCAAAAACAATAAACAGTAGTATAATGCTATATAAAAACATATGATGCTAAACCTTCAACAAAAAAGCTGTCTAAATATAGTGAAATAAAAAGCTGTCTAAATGGTGAAATAAAAAGCTTCCAAGAAAAAAAGCTGACATATGGTGAAATATAGACATGGATTTGCATTCATTTGCACTAGGCAGAAAGAATTTACAGATAGAAAATTGTGTATTTCTAGTCTTTGTTCTTGGCCACAAGTTTCATATTATGCCCACTTCATATATTATCTCCTCATCCATCTTCCAATTTCTTTTTTTTTCAATTTTTCTTTTATGGTTCCCTTCAATGGCTAGCATATAGCATGAGATTCTAAATAAATGGTGCTAGTAAATGTGAAGGGAGGTAAGCAACATATCACATAGTATTTCTTACATCTAAGACTTTTTTTTTTTCATTAACAAGATTGAAAATTTGCACCTGTAATTTCAATAATTCAAAGAGTTTTTTTTTTTTGTGTGTGTTTAGGTTTTAATGAAGGATGAGTCAGCCCGAAAAGGCAAGTGAAAACCAAGTTTTTTTTAAGTACTTATTTGAAATAGAGTCGGTCATTCATAGTCATCTCGGATTAATTATGAAAAACTGTTTTAAAAGATGTGCATATCAATTTTTATTTAAAAAAGGTTAGCTTTTTATCCGTGCAGTGTGCAAGTTTACATTTTATTTATTGAATTAAATAATGCTGAAAATAAGGATGTTTTGTGGCCAAGTATAAAACTTTCTTAAATCATAACAGCTTTAATAAGATTTTTTTAGTAGGTGTCAAGGGAAATTGGTTTATTTTACTGAACTTATCATCTAAATGTTCAAATTCACATTTATTGTGGCATAGTTTTATAGTTATTTTCCCAATTTAACACCATTCTTATAAATTTAATCTTTAGGCCCTATATAAGAGTCATTGGTTAGTTGTACCTGCATTTGATTAAACCAAAAACCAAAAAAAAAATTTTAAAAAAAAAAAAAAGCAAAATGGAGTATATGTTTAGACAGAAAATCAATTGACAATGTAATTGGATTGGTTAATTGTAATAAAATAATATCGGACGTGATTTTTGAAAATTGAAATAGATTGAAAATTTTTTTATTTAAGTACGCTAAAAATGCGCAGGATTACTACAAAGATAAATGAATTAAAAATATAGGATCTATCTGTGGAGAAAATAAATCACCAAAACAGACTGAAACATAGATCCACTCAAAAAAAGAATATGAAACCACAAAAAATAATAAAAAATATGAATAAAAATTAGGAACTAGAGGAATGGAATATTGATCAAATAATGTGAGTACAAACTAGGTATTCTTTCTGTAATATTCTAAAATAGGTTCAACCGTTTATAATCACCAAATGTTTATTATGAAAAACGATTTAAGTAAGTTAAAGAATTTATATTTTTTGTTTTGTAAGAAAATGGTATATCACAAATGTAATATAGAATTACACTTTATGATATTTTCCTTTTATGAGAAAATGAAATATCACAAACATAGTACATAATTATAGATCATGCTCTTTCCTATAAGTCAAGGCATCAAACAAATATCTTTTGACTTCATGAATATAAGAAAAAGCTATTATAACTAAAACTTCAATGTCAACATAATCAATTTTTACAAAACTGGAAAAAAAAAAAGCATTTTACCTGTGCAAGTATCATGATAGCAATTTACCCAACTAGCATTACTCTTCTTTAAAAATTTAACCAACAAAGCCCATTAATGGGTGTCATTTGCTTACTTATACCCAAATTCTTTTAAATCAAACCTACAAAAAATGGTGTATATATAGTTCCCTAAGTGGTTGGGGAGAAAATCAATCACCTAAGTGGTTGGATGGGTTGACATCTTTTTTTTTTTTTTTTTTGTCATTGGTCATTTAGAACGCTAGTTGTATATAGAAATTCTAACATACTAGCAATATGAATTTGTCTCTAACATTATCTTGTAGATTCAAGAAGCAAAGAGAACCACTGGGCCAATGGCTCAGTGGCCATCAGGGCCTTCCTTGGTCTGTAAGTGAGGATTCAAACTTCACCTGCAGCGAAAAAAATTTAAGGATTGTATCATAACACTCCTTTGGTCTAGTTGGGTCTGTATACCCACTAGCCCCTACCACAGCCTCCTTAGGCTCCCCATCTCCCTTAGATTAGGATAGAATAGGTTATACAAATGTATCGACCAAAAAAAAAAAAAAAAAAAAAAAGAAGCAAAGAGGAAGAGTGATACTTTCTCAATTGACACAACTCACACTCTAAACTATATAGTACATAATTAGGACTAGGAATCAACTTGTCCAAGTGGTTGTAAATATGAAGCAAAACAACTAAATGCAACCTCAATTAATTATAAAAGTGCCATACATCTTCCAATTTTTTTCACCTTTTATGATAGCTTATCAAGAAGTCATTTAGGCACTGAAGGCGCATGATATTTGAAAAACATCCACCATCAGACTTCTTCCAATTTTCTTCGTCTTCTATGATAGGTTATCAAGAAGTCAAACAAACACTGAAGGCATATGGCATTTGACAAGTATCCATGAAGTTTCCATGGTATCAGATAAAGGAGGTCTATATATCTACTTTTTAAGATGCTTTTGAGCCATTTAATCTTTGTTTATAGGTTCTTCCAAATTCAGTATTGCAGCTTATAGCATTTTCAGATTGCATGGCTAGTAGAGGAGTCGAAACACTAGTTTTCAACTTCTTATGTGAAGAGTTAGAATTAGACAAGTCTACTCTAATAAAAAGTTCAACAATTTCAACAATTAACATCTCACTTGCCCTATTAAATTAACGTTTTTCCTTAGGTAGTAATGGCTTTATAACAAAATGAGAAGAATGAGATCCATCAAAATATAATCCACCTGCAACCTCACCATCTCTTGTTTCTTCACACTATATACTCATTTCTAGTGCCAACCTATCACCAAATTGATTCACTGAATGAACAAGTCATGCACATTGACAATAGTATACATCATCCATAAGAGTGGACAATTTCTAACCATCTTTTAGCGACCAATCTAAGATGGGAGTTGATCAATCAGAGACACTTTATACATGGAGCCGAAGTATTGATTGTCTCTTAACCCTTCTTCTTCTCTTTCTTCCCAATTAGGGATGTTTGATGTAGTATTTAATCATGTTCGTCTAGCAAATAAAGATAATGCAATATAAGACTAACGTGCCAAGTTTTCCTCTTTATCTTTGCTATCTTGCAATTCGAACCTTGTACTATGTAACCTTCACAAAGAATGTTGCCTCAACCAATTCCCCAATTTCAAAAAGTTGGTGATCATATTTCTCTATTGTGAGAGCAAGCAACCACAAAATTACAAAATGTCCTTTTCAAGGAATTTAACAAAAAAAAAAAAAAAAAGCAAGCAACAACAAGGCATGAAAAAAGAAGAAAAAATGTAAACAATAGATGAGATAGGAAAAGGTGATGGAGACCTTAATATAAAAGAAGATTAAACATGACTTTTAGATTTAAAATAGATGAAGGAGATATCTATATAATAAGTATGTTACTTTTGTGCCTATGCAATGCACGAAATACCTATTAAACAAAAAGAAAATGTCGAAGCTCAATATGACCAAAAAAATACAGATAGAATCTAATTAAAACACAAAAAGAGAAATTAGGAAAACTAGGGAATGAAATAGTTGATGTAAAAATATATTCATTTATAATCAGAACTAAGTTTCCATTCGTAGCTTTCTGAAACTTGGTCGATCATCTATAATCACTCATTTTCTGCTAAAAAACCATTTTTAAGTAACATAATGCATCCATCTTAATTATTAAAATGTCATACATTTTTTAGTTTTCTTCGTCTTGTATGATTCTTTATCAAGAAATCATTTAGGTATGAAAGACGCACAAGTACATGCAAACACTCATGAACTGTCCACAACATTGGACACAAGAGATCTTTTTAAGATGCTTTTGGACCATTTAATTTTGTTTACAATTTCTTTCGAATTAGACCTCATGAGTTTATCTTAACACAGGAAATCTTTTTAAGTTGCCTTTGAACCATTTAATTTTGTTTAGAAGTTCTTCCAAATCAGAGCTCATGAGTTTGTCGTAACAATCAGAGTAAGTATTATTTGAACAATTTCAACTAAGACATCTCTAATATGAAAAGAATAAGTGTTATTTGAACAACTCGTTTTCCTCACACCAATTCCCAAATTGACTCATTAATGATCAAGTCATGCACATTCACGATAGTTTGCACTTTGCACCATATATAACCATCTATTAGCGACCAATCTAAAGAGAGCGTAGATCAATCAGAGATGCTCCATATGAGAAACCTTCACCTATGAATAGTGAGGTCAATTCAACCATAACTTTTTCATTGCCTAGTAGTTTCATAACTCTTCCAAAACAATGACAAGCATCTTTTCTTGAGACAAAAAGATCTTCGTCATTCCAAATAGTTTCAGTAACAATTGTGACTTTTGAAGTTTCATCAATACGAGGGATTTGACTCTCACCATATATATATATATATATATATATATATATATATGTGTGTGTGTGTGTGTGTGTGTGTGTGTGTGTGTAGAAATAGAGGTCGAACCATCAATTGTCTCTTAACCTTACTTCTCATCTTTCTTCTAGTTAGAGGCATTTGATGGTGATATTATCCATTCATCTTATTCGTCTAGAAAATCAAAATAACATAATCCAAGACCAACATTAAATCAAATATTATTATCCACCAAATATGTTATTGAGTGTTTGCTTACAAAATTTTTAATTTCACAGACAACTAAATACCGGATCCACCTCTTATCTTGTGCTAACATAAGAACTATCCAAAGACAGACTCTATTAATTAAAATGTTTTTTTAATAAGTTATCAGAATCAGTTAATCTCCTATTTATCCTTTTTATCCAAATCACTTTAATGTAGTGGATGATCTCTTTGTCACGAAGAAACCTACTAAAGATGAAGAACCAATTAACTCCTCCTTGCACCTGTGCACGCCTTCCCCAATGGTCCCTTTGCTTACCTAAGACTCCAATTGTAGATTTGTTAACTAACTTAAGGGCATATCAATACTTTGTGGTGTCCTCCCAAGACTCATTCAATCTTGTCGTCACCAATGAGAATCTCCCTTTCATTGGACCCTATATCGATACACAACTGCCCAACTTGTACAGAGCTGCAGCTGCTTTTCACCAAATAGGAGGAGGTGAGGCAATCCATTGCCAAAAATCTGGTTTGTAGTATTAAATGTTTGCCCGCCTTACGAGGGCTTCACCCCAACTAACCAATCCAGCTATATATATCCAATATTCCCCTTGACAATGTGATTTTTGTCCAAGATGGAAAAAAAAAAACATTTATGGGTTCATATTCAGTTCTCATCTTCCTAGGATGATTTGCTGGCCTAACTCCTAAGTAAGAAGGATTATTACCACAAAAAAGTAGTATACAACAAAAAAAGGGCGTAGCTAATGACTACGGAGCGGTCGTCATTTTTGTTGTCTTGTTGCATGAGAACATGAAAGGTTGTATCGCCCAATACAAAGAACAAGCATGAAAGGTCCGGCGCTGCTGTCATGGATATTTTCAACGTTTGTCTGCTGCGGGGAAATAAACACGACTTTAAATGTGATTCGGTAAACAGAAGTATTATAATCTGTTGTTCAAAGCTGATACTGCAAACTTTTCTGACAAATCCAATTTTCTCTCCGCTGTTTCCTGCATATTTGGACAGATTACGTAGAGGAAAACGCCAAAGCTTCAGGCCAGGGTATCATGATCCATGCAGTGGCTCCGGAAAAGAGTTGTCGAGATCACCATGTTTAACTTTAACATTTGACCCTTATATTCAAAGTACGGATATATACATATATGTATATATCTCCAGAGGTTTGGTGCAAGTCTTTTATGTCACTTTTTAACATTTTCGTCTTGGCTAACAATTGACTAATACTTCACAATTAGCTAGTACCAGGAGACATCAAATTAACCCATTCAACAATGACTTATCCCATAATTTCTTACCAAATTTTCAACTCACAAAAATGCCTTTCCACTAGTCTAATTTATGCTCAAGTGACCTCAAAATCAAGAAGTCTTCATCCTCTCACAAAGGTGACAACTTCCAATGTTGAGTTAAGTTGTAGAATAGAATGTAGAGGGCCCAAGAACCGTCTTGGCTAGTAAATTGACTGGGGGATGATGTTGTCCCCTTTCCAGAACATTGAGACAAAATGCAGAATCCGAATTGTGAGGATGTGGAGATTTAGGACTGGTGAAACAAGGTAGAGGTCAACCGCTTTTCATTTGTCATTTTCACAATTTCTGCGATGAAAAAGGAGAGGAGGATAAAGCGAAAAAAGAGTAATTGGATGCCAATATTCCATCCAAAACCTGATGCGCCATCCTTTCAAATTTCAACAGAACAAACCATTTTATGTGGTGCTGTTTGCAGACTCGTGGGTCAATGCCACTTGGTAGTCCGAAATTGTTGATTAGGATAAAGTCTGCCTTTATTACAAGGATTAATCTTATATACACTATCAGCGTATACATTATTACCATCAAATATATGATATATGTATAAAATTTGAATTTCAAATCGAAAATTTACTTATGTGTCATCCATCCAACCATAATAGTGTATATACTGACAATATATATAAAATTTACTGTTATTACAATTGAGTCATAGTGAAAAAGATCCACATCCCAGCTAATTATTGATTATTTCATACATATTTTCTGGAGCCTTTCTGAGCCAAGAATATAAGCAAAA
The DNA here is from genome assembly GCF_036785885.1 of Coffea arabica. Taxonomy (NCBI): domain Eukaryota; kingdom Viridiplantae; phylum Streptophyta; class Magnoliopsida; order Gentianales; family Rubiaceae; genus Coffea; species Coffea arabica. Next base: position 679,450 of record NC_092310.1, read on the forward strand.
ATTGGTTAAATCTAAATAATTATCAATTTTTAGTGTTTTAGGCAATCCTCATAATTATCAAGTACAAGATCTACAATTGTCGTGATTTTGTGCATGTAAAAAATATATGTCAGTCATTTCTCTAATTTAAAAAGTGTGCCAGAACACCTTTTGATTCAGATGGATTTGTCTTCCCTCTAGCCCTTATATAATTCAATTGGACTCTCCCTTCCTTCCCCTTAGAATATGATAGAATATACATTGTTGATTGACAAAAAAAAAAAAAAAAAAAGAGAAGAAGACAGCCAAGCAAACCACTTCAAGGGGAAAAATATACGAGTATCAAACATCAAATTTGTACCACGATTCTTTACTCGGGTGAGTAGAGCAAAGAACTTCAGAACATCAATGGGTTGGTAAGCCGCCAAAATAAGTATAACTTTTACCTGAGACAATTTTCATATATAACACACAATCCAAAAAAAAAAATTGTTTGAGGCGAAAGGTTTTGAATCCAATTATCCATATTGTGTTAACTAAAACAAGAGAGATTAATTTTTTATACACTAACAGTGTATAAATTATTGCCATTGGCGGCGTTTGGATTAGTCATTTTTTGAAAAACAAGATTTTCATATAGAATACTACAATAATACACAAACAAAAATAACCACAAAAACATCAAAAATATATTTAAAAAAAAACCTCAAAAACACCAAAAAGAACCTCAAAAACAGTCTAAAAAACAGCCTCATATACAATAAAAGTTTTTTACTTACATTGATACAGTAAAATATTTCAAAAATACCCTAAAAATAACTAATTCAAACGAATTTTTTTTCACAGTATATTAATATAATATATATATTGACAGCGTATATAAGATTAATTAAAAAAAAAGGGGGGGGGGGGGGGGGGGGGGGGGGGGGGGGGGGGGAATAAAGGCCATCCATCTTGTGAACTAAGGCCGTTGATGTACATTTGGTCTTTATGGCAGGTGGGTTTCGGTGGAGGCTCTAAAATCTAAATCATGGGCCAACAAAAAAAATGAAACTTTGCTCGACTAAATTGATTGGTTTTGAAACTCAGAAATGTTCCCGGGCCACTCCACTGAAACGGCCAATTTTTGGTCTAAAATGCGTCTTTGCTCTTTTTTGCTTATACTCACCACTTTTTATGATTGGTCTCAAATGCGTTTCAAGAAACACACTCTATTATTATATATAGAGCCGAATTGGGATTTGTTAAGAAACCAATTCAACATTGGAGGATACTGATTCATCTTTCTGAGCATTTAGTCTTCAAAAACTCAACTCTCATTTGCATTCTTAATTCCCACTGATGAGATCTCAAAATTTCCATATGGGATTGAAAGATTGAATCTTTATTGGTCGAAGTCGAAACTACAAGATTACTCATCGACTGAGAGTTGCACTCATCACATTGGATGATAAGAGTGACTTAACAACATTTGGTGAATTTGAGAAAATAGTCTAAATTGCAGACCAAGGATATGTTTTATAGTTAAATTCAGCACTTAAACTTAATGGAATCAGATATTAACATTTTTAGATCGTTTAATAACTAAAAATTGAGTATCTGAATTAATTAAGTGGCACTGAATTATATACGCAAAACTTGCTCTCGAAATTAAGTGATAAACTATTCATTTATCACTGAATGTGATGTGCATTCAAATGTATTAGATTTAATAATTAACAATTCAATGACTTAATGGATTCAAATTTCAAATTTCAATTTTATTAAGCGCACCTTAAAGCTAATCTTAGCTAAAACATCAACATAAGATAAGAATGCCTTTTTGCAAAAAATGTGATAATTTGCATTCTTAATTCCCACTCATGAGATCTCAAAGTTTTCATATGGGATTGAACATGCTTCTTGGTCAGAATGATTGAACTTGCGGAAGCTATTGATGGTGGCCAGCTCCCTCAACTATGCCCCGTTGAAACTTGTAAACTGGGCTAAGTCATAAACTGGGTCCGCACCCTTGGTAATGAAAGCCCAAATTGCTTAATTAAATTTGTTCTCAAACAAATTGCAAACGCCAATGGGTGGAGGAATAAGAGGAGGAGATATAAGTGAGAGGTCTCGAGTTTTAGACCTCCTACTTACACTTAATTAAGAAATATATATATATATATATATATATATATATAGCAAACGCCAATTGAAAATGTTGGATTGGATTGTGTGGTAAATGGAAGGAATCATGAGTAGGAAATCCTGATTCGAGATTTTTTTCCCACAAAACAAAAGAAAAAAAAATTCGCAAATGCCAAAACTCTTAGCCATATGAATACTCCTCACTCCTTACCTTTACTGGGTTTCTTGGTTATTTTCCTTAACGAGAATTTCAATCTAGAAAGAAGCATTGAACATAGTTGTAGCTAAACATAGCCCGCGCCATCTCCATGATTTTGAAAATGAAAAAAAGCTTGAGCTGAATCTCAATAAAAGTGGTTGATGCACTCACTTTTCCATGAAAGAACAATATTCCGTAATGCCTTTTCCAAACTCTCGTATCTCGACTCTACCACTACTAGCTATGTATCCGTATATCTTCCCTTATTAATCCCCACGATGTGTTGGGGAGGATGCAGCTTAATTGAGATCCTCAGCGACGCTTCTTCAGTGGCAACTCAGTGTCACTCTTAAAATTATATCAAGTGTTCATTTAATTTAAGTAATCACATAATATTTGATTTTAGTTTAAATTAACTGAACACTTCACATCAGATAAAAGAGTGGCACTCAAGATCTGATTTGAATGCAGCTCAATTGAGATTCTCGATGCCATTTCTTTAGTGTCACTCTTAAAATTAGGTCAAATGTCCACTTAATCCAAGTTATCACGTGATATTTGATTTTAGTTTAAATTAACTGAACACTTGACATCTGATTTGGATGCAGATCAATTGAGATTATCAATGTCATTTCTTTAGTATCATTCTTAAAATTATGTCAAACGTCTACTTAATTTAGATTATCACGTGATATTTGATTTTAGTTTAAATTAACAGGACACCTGATATCTCTAGGATAAAAGAGTGACACTCAGGATCTGATTTGGATACAGCTGGTATCCTGTTTCTTTGTCATAAGATGAAGACTTTCGATGATCATTTAGGGTCTCTACACATTTCATGAACACGAGGCCAGCCCTGGACCTTTAGTAACTGAGCTGGTCCCTTGACTTTGCTATGGATTTGAACTCGAATAAATTCAAGACAGTTACTTGGCTCTATCCATGCATGTGAATGACAACCCTTTTTTTTTCTGTTTTTCTTTTAGTTTGGATTAATATATATATATATTTCCTACGTCCCACTTTGATAGTCTTATTTTTCTTTTTCGTCTGTTCTAAATTATAATCCACTTTCCAATTGAAGAATGTAGTTGTATTTTAATTTTTCTAAAATATCCTTATTCAATGTAAGTTATTGTTACTATAAACCTACCCCATTTAATGCATTTAGAATTTTCAAATTTATTTATTTCAAGAGGGAAACAAACTATATAAATGTCATCATTGGCTACAAACCATGAGCGAAAATTTTCAAAACCATCCATATTCTCACAATTTTACCATTAATTCAAGTTCACATAAAATTGTACTCTAATTAATGTGAGGGTATTTTAAGAAAATAGCTACCTAAATTGATTGTTCCAACAAAATTAACTATTTTTTCTTAAATTGTATGAAAAAAAAAATCAGGACTATCAAAGTGGGACGGAGGGAGTATTTTATTTTTATTTTTTGGGTTTTCAAAGCCATCTTGATAAAGTTATTGCCGTTTATTAATTGCTAACTAACGTTGTTGGTGCAACGCCCGGCAAAATGATCATTCACTCCAAATATTGAAGCTCCTCATAACTCATTCAAGTTGGCGTATTTGGTTAATACATGTTCCTTTATCATCCTTCTCTACTTTATCTTCTTCTGCTTTCTTCTTTACGTGGATCATGTTGGGATTCTCCTCTTCCATTATTTTTGTTTGTTTTTGCATGAAATGTATTAAGTTAAACCCCAAAGTAAAACTTTTGCATGATTGGAGCACCACTATATATTGATTCATTCCGAATGAATCTTGGGGCCCCCAAAGTTGGAGTCCTTGTCGAGACTTGAGAAACACCTCAACTTTGTTTGTTGAGCCAGCTCAATTTTATCCACAGATAGAGATGGGAGGTTGGAGGGAAATCCATCTCAATCGCTTACCATCTACCCATCTGTGAAGGCAGAAAATATCCGGATTTGATGCCAGAGAAAACCCCATGTTGTTTTCTTCTATCATACCAAAATAGACATGTTAACTAGGAGGCGTTTATTGCCAATTTCAACTGTATCAAGTGAAAAGGGGAAAAAAAAAATCTAGCATGTATTGAGCTGTATTATACTCCCTCCGTCCCATTTTGAGAGTCCTGTATTCATTTTTCATCTGTCCCAAATTGTAATCCACTTTCCAATTGAGGAATGTTAACAAGGAGGCGTTTATCGCCAATTTCAACTGTATCAAGTGAAAAAAAAAATAATAATCTAGCATGTATTGAGCTTTATTATAGTACCCATCATCGACTTTTCCTTTTTTTTTTCTTTTGTGTCAGTGGATATAGAATTTCTTTGTTTATAGAATTTCTCGTATTTTATAAAATAAATTTTTTCGTCATTCACTTTTGAAAGTTTAAGGCCTTGCTTGGATTGCTTGTTTCCATCGAAAAATATTGTCATTTTCCGTGATCACATTTTCCTATCACTTTTTTCCCTTACATATATCAAATCGCTACAGTATTTTTTCCATGAAAAATGACGGAAAATGCAATTTAAACACAACCTAAATTTACATTTTTTACAAAATTACATTGTTCAAATTTGATTCCTACCTAAATTTTCGACCGAAATGCATTACATGGTTTGCATGTGATAATTTTTTAGAAGTAAAATTGTTAAATTATATTTTACATAATTCGATCTATAATCTCACACATTTCACAAGATTAATTTTTTCGTCTCTTACATTTTATAAAATAAATTTTTTTATCTCTCGTATTTTATAAAATAAAATTTTTTATTTTTAATTGATCACGTGTATAAATAACTCTTTTTTTTATAAAATGATAGAAATATTTTAAAGGAATTTTCCATTGCAATTTACAAGGCCTTCTATTTGAGGAATTGGAGTTCACTGCAACGTAATGGGAAGACAATTTGCGGATTTACCCACAAAATATGCGAAGAGGATGGTACGAGTTTCCCAAAAAGCGTGGTACGTGTGGAGTACTAAATACTGCCGGTTTGACCGCACGATGATCGACTTAGGTAGAAGCCTTGAAACTCGTGAATGCTGTGACGTTTGAAGTAGGCGTACTTTTTTTCCTTTTTCTTTTTCTAAAACGACAGAGGTGAGGTAGGCGTACTTAAAGAATAGTAATTTAGAAGCCTTTATTGAATGCTCTGTTTGAATTAGTTATTTTTTGAAGTATTTTTGAAATATTTTATTATAATAATATACATGAAAATTTTTTATTGTAAATATTTTTAATGATGTTTTTTGAGATATTTTTAGAATATATTTTAGAATATTTTTAAAATTTTAAAATTTTTTAAGTATTTTTAAAAAAATTAACACTATCATTCATCACTACTATCCACCATCGCTGCCATCTTCTCTCTCTCTTCCTCTCCTTTCCTCTTTCTTCTCCTTCCTTTTTCTCTTTCCCTCTCCTTACCCTCCCCTCGATTAGATCAAGGAAGGGAGGGCTGGGGTGTGATGGGGAAGGGGAGACCAATTCGGGGAAGCGAGGGACGAGGTTTGGCTGGGAAAGGGGAGGAGAAATAGGGGAGAAGGGAAAAGGGAGAAAAAATGGGAGGAAAGAGAGGGAGGAGGGGATGGTGGAGTTGGCGGGTGATAGTGGTGGTGACAAATGGAAGAAGAATATGGTGTAGTTTTTATTTTTTTTAAAATTTTTTTTTGTATATTGGAGTTATTTTTTGATATATTGTATGGATGTACTGTTTTTGACACTGTTTTTATTTGTATATTACGGTAGTATTATATATGCAAAACTTGTTTTTAAAAAAATGAAAAATCCAAACAGTGTTTGGATTGCAATTTTCGATAAAATTTTTATGTTTGGCGTGACTATTTCTTTTATATTTTTTAAATTATTTTTTTGTCTCATATATATTATATTTTAAAAAAAAAGTGCCACAATAAATTTTTCTTGATAAACTCTTAAAAAATTACAATCCCATACAAGCTCGTGTCCAGGTCAACATGAGGTATTTAGATTTTAAGATCTTGTTGTAATTCATCATTGTTTGCAATTTCTAGTTCATGTAGAAATTTTTCTTTACTTTAATTTGCAGCCAGATAGCGATAGATGCACTTAAAGCACTCCTGTTTGGATTGCCAGTTATTTAGGGAAAATGTTTTGAATATTCTTTTACGCATTTTTAAATTGTCTTTTTTTACTTATAGCTACAGTACATTTTTCTATGTAAAAAACCCAAAAACTCCAATCCAGTGCTTATGGGTAGGGGTGTTCATATTTTGTAAAATATTGAAAAATCGACCGATCGAATCTAAATCGGATTTCAAATTTGGTAAATTGGAAATTGAAATATAATGTTTGGTAGTAAAACGGTTCAGGAATAGATATTAAAAATATAGTAACAAATTACTGATTATTGGCCGAATCATCAAATTTTTTATAATATAAGGATATATATATATATATTTCTAAATATTAGGGTATTTTTAATCCTATAACTAAATACTAATTAGCTAACTTAACTATAATCATACTCGGAAGTCAAAGTTTGATGGAAGCTGATATATTGGAGTTCAGCTTGACAAATAATTTTAGAGCTCTTTATTATGAACCTAATTATATATATATATATACATATGAGTTAAGTTGATTGAATTTTATTGAAAAAACATATGGGATATTATTTCTTTACAGCAAATTTTTAGATAAAATTAAAATATTTTAAATCACTATTGACATTTCGAATTTCATATATTACCGAATTACCAATTCTTCGATCTAATTTACCAAAACTAAAGTTTGGACAGTAATCAGATATTAGACTTAAAAATCTGATTCTCGAATTATCTCAAAAAAAAAAAATTTTTACCGAATTTCCGATTATTGGCCAATGAACACCCCTACACATGAGTATATGATAAATATCCTCCAACCGACAAAACAAAGAAATAAGAAAAGCTAAAGAAACTAAAAAATTAAAAATAAACTCATGTATTAGTGAGTTATTAAGCATGTATGATTGGGATCCAAGTGTAAAGCAGGCAAAATAAAAATAAAAAACAACGAAGCATTACGTCATATTTTTTAGTAGTAGTAAGATACAATACAACAGCACATGGAGGACACCCTGTCCACCCCTTTAGTTTCCATTATATACCCCTTATTTGTCCCTTAACTTCACCACTGTTACCTCAACCGGGAAGGGGTAAAATGGTGACATCGACTGAGGCCGGCGCGAAGATGAGATATCTGGAATTGAGGGACCCAGCCAATGGCTGGCGCCAAATCACCCAAAAATGGCGGGGCCCTCTTCCGGACTCCAAACACACTTATCAAATCCCATTCTCGATTCCATCCTGCAGATATTCTGCATGTCAGTTTCTCTGCAGACAATTCTCCAATCAATGAAGAATAAGAGGTTGGGTGCGATTTCAATATTATTATGATCGAAAAACATGTGAAAAAGCTCTTGGTCCTTTTTTTTTTAAACAAAATTTTCAAATACAATGCTATAATAATATATAATAATTTAAAAAAATCTAATTCATATAATATATCAAAATTTTTTAAAAAAATGTATAGTCAAAAATTTTCATATACACTGCTACAGTAAAATTTTTTAAAAATACCCTAAAAAATAGTTAATCCAAACGATGTCAATTTCTTGTCAAAACAAGATTTTGACTATTTTATAGATTATGAGTAACAATCAACAAAATAGTCATAAATGTGTTGATTAGTTAATTTATTTGATGAACGCAAGGATATATTTATCCATCATGATCTTTTTTTTTGGTCAAAACATGATTTTGATTATTTGACAAATTAAGAGTAATAATTGTCGAAATGGATATAAATGTGATGATTAATAAGAAGTTGGGCCGCGATTTCACTGTTATAATCGAAAAATTTGTCGTTTGCAGTTTAAAAAAAAAGCCTAAAATACAACCCGACTTTGCTGTTATAAAAAAGCCAAAAAAATCTAAACAATCTAAAAAATAAAAAAAAACCTAAAATACAACCTCATTTGCAGTAAGTATTTTTCACCTGCATTACTACAGTAAAATATTTCAAAAACATTATAAAAACCAGCTAATTCAGATGGAGATCATTTTTTGTCAAAACAGAATTCTGATTATTTTATAAATTACAAGCAATAATTGTCGAAATTGCCATAAATGTGCTGATTAATTAGTTTAGTGGATGTCAATTGCTATTCAGACAAATAATTCTCCTATTAAAAGAAGAATAAGAAGTTGGGATTTCAGTTTTAAAATCTCCGACAAATTATGCCGCGTTTGGCATCAGATATTCTAGGGTGCTCAATTGCTCGAATTCTTTAGCCGCTCTGGGGCAGGGACCAATGTATAATGCTACTTAAAGTCACATTTCTCCAATTTGTATGGGTTTGTGGTCCTTGTGGTTAAAGATATAAAAAAAAAAGATGACTAATTTCACAATGAGAAAATTCATTGTGACCTCACATTAATGTGTATAATGAGATATGTGGATTTTAAATCGAGAAAAAGGTATTAGATTTTTTTTTTCGCAAATATTAGCAAAATGTAGTATGTTGCTATTGCCTATCCGTCTATGGCTATTCTTTCACATTTCATGCCTTTGGAAAAACTCCATCCGTGAACCACCTTGTCTGGATTTCACAGAAAAATTTTTACGTTTTTCGTAGATACATTTTTTAATCAACTTTTTATCTCATATACATCAAATTGCTATTGTATATTTTTCTACAAAAACTCCTAAAAATAGCAATCCAAATAGTTGTTTGCTAAGCATAAAGATAAGATGCTTACAAGTCATATTACTGTTTACCATTAAGACTAAGGTGCGTTTTATTATAGTATTATTCGTCAAAGAAGATCAAGCTTTGCGATTATCTTTTCATCTCACGCATACATATCGCAAAAAAAATGTTACAGTGTCATTCTATTATGACATTTTAGAAAATTTTGTATACCTTAGTTTTAGATTGGTTATCACCATCTCTAGAAACATTTAACTTCTATTGTTTTTACATATGGATAGAAATACTAAGGTATGAAAAATTAAACACTAACAATGAAGGCGCTTAGATAGGCTATTATTTATAAGTATTATTTCACTCGCATTATTATGAACACATTTTTCAATTATTTTTTCATCCAACATACATCTTCGCATCCCAAAGAATGCCATAATTTTATTTTCAATAATTTTTTCCAATGATACTTCCTTGATTTCATTTATGTGCTCTAACAAACTAGCCCTCTATCTTTCCAAGGTATAGAAGAAAAAGGGCGAAAGAAAAAGGCTGGGTCTATGCTGTCCGTAGAATAAATAAACCACAGGATTTGCATTATTAGAAAATTAAATAAGAAATGAGCAAGTAGGGGAGACACATACCTATCTAGATAACAGCTCTGTTTTCAAACTCGGACCGGACCGGCCGGTCGAACCGGTTGAACCGGGAACCGGCCAGGTAGCCGGTCCGAGTCACATTAGAAAACCGGAAATTTAAAACCCGGTCAAAGCCGGTCAAAAACCGGGTTTGACCGGGTTTGACCGGGAAAAAACCGGTTTTTCCGGTTCAACAGTATTTTTTTAAAAAAAAAATTTAAACTTTTTAATATTATGTTTTGACCCCCTAAATTGTTAAAACTTATTGATATACCTCAAATATTTGATACTTTATAAATATTGTCCTAAAATTTGATGTTATTTTTCAATTAAATTCATAATTTTAATTCTAAACTTGTTAATATTTATTAAATAATATAAATTGCTACTTGATTGTTCTAATTTCTTTGTATTTTCTTGTTAAATATATTTGAAACATCAAATATATATGAATATGCCTTTATTAATATCAATATATTATTAGATATTATATATATAACATTTTAATTTTAAAATAATTTTTATTTATGACGTCATCCGGTTCGACCCCTATCGACCCCCGGTCGAACCCATTGACCCCTGACCCCTGACCTCGGCCGAATCGCTATCCGGTCCGGTTCTGAAAACATAGGATAACAGAGACTACCTCATTGCCCCCTAGATATTCTACACCTTTTGTATCTTACAGAGAGAGAAAGAGAAAGAGAAAGAGAGGGTAAAGACAGAAAGAGGAGAGGAAAAGGTCTTCTTGCTATCAAAAGAGAGAGGAAGAAGACCTAGCCAGGAAAAAAGAAAAGAGCGGAGGTTTTAGGGGTTGTTAAAAATGAGAGAAATCATAAGCATTCACATAGGACAAGCAGGGATTCAGGTTGGGAATTCCTGTTGGGAGCTGTATTGCCTTGAACATGGCATCCACGCTGATGGCATGATGCCCAGGTCTGTCTCTCCTTTTTTCTGCCCATCTTTTATTTGTAAAAGCTTACCTTTTTCCTTTTTTTATGTGTTTATAGGGGTTGATGGTTGAAGATTTGTGATTCTCATCATCTTTGGGCTTTGTCATTGCATGGGTTCGATTAAAAATTTCATTTTTTGAAAAGGGTTTCTGTGATTTTTTGGTTTTTACCTTTTCTCCCTGGACCAAAAGAGCAGATGTTTTGTTTTTTCTTTTTGGGATTCATTGTCTGTTTCTGTTGGAGTTTTGGGCAATTTTGTCGGTGGATCCGGTTTTGTAGCTTTGGGAAATTTGATCTCAATTTGTATGATGAGAGGATGGTTGTACATTCTTGAATTTTGTGCTTCTGGTGACCATTTGTGCCTCATGACAGAAAGATTAAAGAGAGAGCAAAATTAATTTGTGTTTTGGAGCAAATGTGAACCCATGTTCTGAACAAATCTGGGTGGTATGTGATCAATAGTTGAAATGAGATGCGCATTCTGCTAAATCTTGCTTTCTTTTGTTGTTTCACGTACCTTTCAGTGATTTGTTCTGTCGTTGTGGTTATGAATGAATTCTCTCTAAATTTTGCAGTGACACTACAGTGGGTATTGCACATGATGCATTCAACACTTTTTTTAGCGAAACCGGATCAGGGAAGCATGTTCCAAGAGCTATTTTTTTGGATCTCGAACCCACTGTTATCGATGAGGTCAGGACTGGGACATACCGCCAGCTTTTCCACCCTGAACAGCTTATTTCTGGAAAGGAAGATGCTGCTAACAATTTTGCAAGAGGGCATTATACTGGTAAAATGTTTCTGAGGAGCTTTGTCTAAACCGTCGCTGTTTTGTATCTGTCTGTTATGTTTGGATATTCATTGCTGTGTTAATATGTTTTGCAGTCGGAAAAGAGATTGTTGATCTTTGCCTGGATAGGGTGAGGAAATTGGCTGATAATTGCACTGGCTTGCAAGGTTTCTTAGTTTTCAATGCTGTTGGTGGTGGTACTGGTTCTGGATTGGGATCATTGTTATTGGAGCGTTTGTCTGTGGACTATGGAAAGAAGTCTAAGCTTGGCTTCACCATCTATCCTTCTCCCCAGGTGCTTATACTGTAGTTACAGATGAGGAACATTGGACTTGTTAATTTGAATGTTATGCTTATGTGGTGTTTATGTATCTCTCGCACGTTTTAACGCAATGCCCTTAGTTATTATTTGCTGTAGAAGTTTGCTGGATGTTGATTCTATGAGTACACGTCGAATAGTTGAAGTTTTATAACATTTTGATATGAAACAAATTGGAGTCAGTTTGTTGCTGAATAGGTATTATCTAATTAATTTAAATTATGAAGTTGCAAAATAGAGGTTAACAGCACTCATCTGGTTTGATTTGCAGGTATCCACTGCTGTTGTGGAGCCTTATAACAGTGTTCTTTCTACTCATTCCCTCCTTGAACACACGGATGTTGCTGTGCTGTTGGACAATGAAGCCATTTATGATATTTGTAGGAGATCTCTAGATATTGAGAGACCTACATATACTAATTTGAACCGCTTGATTTCTCAAATCATTTCATCCCTGACAACTTCTTTAAGATTTGATGGAGCCATCAATGTGGACATTACAGAGTTCCAGACCAACCTTGTACCATATCCTCGAATTCATTTCATGCTTTCATCTTATGCACCTGTAATATCAGCTGAGAAAGCATACCATGAACAGCTATCAGTGCCTGAGATAACAAATGCAGTGTTTGAGCCCTCAAGCATGATGGCAAAATGTGATCCTAGACATGGGAAGTATATGGCTTGCTGCCTGATGTACCGTGGAGATGTTGTTCCCAAAGATGTCAATGCTGCTGTTGCTACCATAAAAACCAAAAGGACAGTTCAGTTTGTTGACTGGTAAGGAAATTGCTTATTATCACTATTATACATTAAGAAGTATCTTGGAGATTTTCAAGATGCTGGCTCTTAGTCTCGTAACTATTTAGTATATTCTCTGAAATGGTCAAGATATGAATATGCTAGTCTAAATCATCTTGTCATGCATTTGGTCTAAAACATCTGGAACTGAATGGTTCTTTAGTTGTATCATTATTGTGTTTGGACAAGTTTAACTAAGATCAGCTTCTCCAAAATCCACAAGATGCTGCATTTAGGACTATTTCAGGTGTTTTGCTGATGTTTAATTTTGAATTTGCCAGCTTCATTTTAGCGTTATGTAATTTTTTTTTTTGGGTATGCTTCATACTCTTCATTGATCTTCAGGAAAGAGAACACAAAGTAGGTGGAATCTCTGAAAACATGTAGAGAACATAAACCTGAGAAACAGTTCACGAGCTACCTATACATGGAATTTGGGTGTTACATTCATGTAAAACAGGCAGGATTACTCTAAATTAACCTTTTAACATAATTTGGTGAAATTGTAACTCAAGTCATTAGTTATATATCAGTTTCTTTAGGTAAATAAGATGGCTATGAACCAAGCTCAATCTAAGCCTGATTTCAGATACTGGCTTATTCAATCTTTACCGTTGATTTATGATCACTGCCAACCTGTCCATGCATACATAAACATGTGGTCCACTCTAGGTGAAGCATGGAGTAGGATAACGTGACATGCTACCATCAACAATTATCTACTGCATGGCATGCATGTTCATTGCAGACAGCATGTATTAGAACCCACTAACATTTGTTCTTTCTGCTAGTATTTCTTCCCTTAATTTTCCCTCAAAGGGAAGAACGACTGGTTGTGTTTGACGGCTCACCGGTTAACCTTGAGAATGATCGTCGTGCACTTACGGCTAAGACCAACTTAGCAATAGCCATTATGTTTATTCATTTCAATGTGTACGTTTGATCATCCTCTCTTCTTTACACAGGTGCCCTACCGGCTTCAAATGTGGTATTAACTATCAACCTCCAACTGTGGTACCGGGGGGTGATCTTGCCAAAGTGCAGCGAGCTGTGTGCATGATCAGTAATAATACTGCAGTGGCAGAAGTTTTTTCGCGGATTGATCATAAGTTTGACCTCATGTACTCCAAGAGGGCATTTGTTCATTGGTACGTCGGTGAAGGCATGGAAGAAGGAGAGTTCTCCGAAGCCCGAGAGGACTTGGCTGCTCTTGAGAAGGATTACGAGGAAGTTGGTGCTGAAGGTGTTGACGAAGAGGAAGAACCCGAAGACTACTGATAGCTTGGCATGTTATGAACACGGGCTTTCTGGCTTTGCCCATCTCTTCTACTTGATTGAATCTGTACCTTATCTTTGTGTATTGCTGTTTCTTTGCCTAGCTTGCAATTGTTGAATTGTGTCAAATGTTTCAATCTCAAAGTTTTTGTGCTAATAGCAAACAGGTGATGATCTATATATATTAGATTCTTGTGATGAAGCATGCTTTCAAGAAACCCATACCTCATTTTCTTTTCCTCGCCATTTACCTTTCTTGTTTCTGACCTCCAACGTTGATTATTGCCTTGAAACTCAATTGGTACGACATGACAAGGTTATATCAGAGTGAAATGGTGAGATGCATTCGGCTGGTTTCTCTTGATTACAAAGATGTGGCCGTCAAAATGCTTATGAAAACAATCTTCGGCTTCTGATTAAACAATCTCTCGGCCAAAAGATTACTCTTTTGTTAAACGGTTAGATCAAGCAAACAAGGAGGAGGCCTCTTGGCACTAAACGTCTACGATTGTTGGCTGCTAGCATAAGATGATAAAATTACTCCCACAGCGGATGCAAGTCTGTACCCTATGCTTTTGCTTTAGCTTTGTTTGGATAGCAAAAATTACGTTTTTCGTGAATACATTTTTCAACCACCTTTTTACTTCATATATATCAAATCGTTACAGTAATATTTTCACAATAAAATCCAGAAAAATGCAATCCAAACTCAAAAATACAATTTTAGGTGATCCGCGTACTTTGAAATGCGTGCATGCAGGCGTTTCTCCTAGTTCCTTTTACACCCATGATACAAATAAACAAAATCTTAGGCTAGTGGCTGCCAGCAGCAAATGCCTATGGCTTTGGTTAAAATTTTGTTTATCAGCTGAGAGTGCCGTCTAATGCTGCTCAGTTATGGGGAAGAAAAGTCACATGAAAAACTAAAATCAAGAATGCTTGCAGCAGGCGATCCAAGAGAAAACAAAAGCTTGTTTGTTGCCTCCGATGCCACACAATAATGTGACTCAAAACATCTGAGATTATGATGAGAACATTTAATATCAACATACAAATACTGATGCCACTGGAAAAGTTCAAGAGACACTCTGGAGAGACGAATTAAAGCCAAGCTTCCTGAGGTCTTCTAGTTGCCAACAACAATTAAGAATCTTAACCTCATGAAAATGGAAAACGGTTATATTTTCTGGTTCAAAATCAGTTCCCCAGAATCACTAATATGTAGTAAAAAAGGAAGCAATTTCTAGTAATCCCCAGAAACATCTTGATGTAACTCTATCGGCTGCCAAATTGAAAAGGGATAACGAAATCACCAAAATAAAGAGGCGATCTGCTTTTAAAGGACAGTGGGAATAAAGCTACGGCACCCTGCTAACAACTTTAACCACCATAAAACCATAACCCAGAAAAGAAAAGATCCAACAATTATGCTAACCTGTTCTTAACTCATTCTACAAAAATACGGTGTTCACGTCTTAGTACTATCAGATGTACATCAAACTATACCTTCACAGAGTGCAAAATTCCAAAGCCACTATAAGAAGCTATTTACAAGAAGTTTGGTCCTCATTCTGCCTATCTCGGAGCTGCAGAAGCAAATGAAAGGAAATAATCAATCCACTCACTGATTAACATGGAAACACTAAAAAAAAAAAAAAGGCAAAACAAAAACTCCACCACAATATATACTTCATTCCTTGGGATTTAAACCATTACCAAGAATACAATAAGAAAGGTTTTGATACAGTGTCCCAATCACAGTGAGACAACAGGAAAAGAAGAAATTTAAGACTGCTATTTTCTAGGGACCCATAACCTACTTTTGTTCTTATAAGACTTGGCACAAGCAGCGGAAAGCAGCAAACGTGACAGACGGATTATAATGTCCTCTCAAGAAACTACTTCATGTAGTGATGGTAGTTTCTAACTCTGCCTCTCTGCTGCCTCTTTGCTTTCACTGCTGGCATATTTAAGTGAGAAAACAATTATAAACTGGGCAATCATCCCTCTTCTTGTAGTACAATGTCACTTTCATAAGCAAAAGACAATCGTAAGAATCAGGTGCTGACCCATCCAGTTGAGCATCACACATTTTAATCAGGGACCATGCTTCAATTTTCACATGCAAATATAAGTATGTCAAACACGCAGATGACCTATATGAAATTTGACTTTTCCTTTATGCCATGAATACGTGGCAGGGAATTAACTCCAAAAAACTAGGAAAGGTCATAGCTTTCAGAAAACTGATTTTTCCTGCATGTCATTAGTCCGTGGACAAGGCCAAAAGACTAGGAAAATTCTTGAAATTTTGAACAAACAGGTAAATAATCAAGTAAAGAAAAGGGACATAGCCAAGTTTAAAAGCAAGAGGCACCAGATGGATGAAAGTACCAAATAGCACATTAGCTAGTCACCACCAAGATCTTGGTATCTCAAGCTTTCTGGTGCAGTATTCAACCTTTCAATCTCTGCTTCAGCAAAAAGTGACATATTTAGCATTGGAAATCATAAAAAACAACAAAAATCTTTACCTTGGTGTTTCAACCTACCATTGGGGTCAAGAAAGTTGCCTGAATCAGCTGTCATGAAGGGTGGGCTAGAGTACATGTCTGTCATGAAACGAAACAAGGGTTAAGCGAAAGAGGCTGAGTGGGGCGATGGGGAGGGGAGGGAGATGTCTGTCATGGTGGGCTCGAGAGAGAGAGGGGAGATGGGGAAGGGGGAAGGGTGAAGGGGGAAGGGGAGGGAGATGTCTGTCATGGTGGGCTCGAGAGAGAGAGAGAGAGCAAACCAGAACCATTGGCAAAATCAGCTCCGAGGTCTGAGAGGCCAAAATGTTGAGAAATTTGCCCAAAAAACCCAAATGAAGAAGTGTCAGCATCAATCAGAGTTTCGTTTAAGGGTTGTGAATTGGACTCCACACTACTGAAAGATGAGACAGATGCATCAGCCAATGCAGAACGAGACTCCACAAGATTGTTATGTGCACCAAACTCAAAAGAAGAATTGCCAGCGTAGCTAGGTTCTGATTTAATCATCCCTCCATCTATTACAGGTGTTATTGCCCTATTTGAGCTCTGACCCAACAACATATTTGCAGAAACATCAACGTTTCTGCTATGAGAAGCCATATTAATAGCTGTTTCGACACATGACTGCATTGATGACCCACAGTTGCTGAAAACATTGTGTAAATTGGCAGAAATAGGCTGGTGTATGTTCTCCGCCCTCAAAGTAGGGCCAACATTTTCTGCAGCTCTACAAACACCCAAGTTTTGTTGTGCTGCACAAAGTTATGATAGAATGAACAACAATATTGTGGTTTGTTGATAGCAGAATTTGGATCAAGTTAAATAATTTAACGTGTAAGCCACTATGATAACATCTAAATATTCAGTTAGACAGAAGAAGGTGCATTAAAGTATAAAGCTGAAAGGCTGTTCAGGGCATAAGCATGAAGTGCAGGCATCATTTAAGTGAAGTGCAAACTTTTATTAAGGTTTAGCTTCATTATGCCACACAATCAAGCAACATGACGAGATGGCCTTACAAACTAAGGAATCCACGATAGGTCAATAACATTTTCCAATAATTTCTTCAATCCAAAAACACAATCACCATGGCAATCTTCATTAAACGTATTAAGCAGATTGAGAGTCAGAAAAATTGACACAGAAGGGGATGAACAACTTTGAAGAGGGAAGGACGAGGAGAAGGGACAGAGAATCTAATATCTCTGCTCCAATTCTTGTCCCAGATAATCATCATATAACCAGAGAATAGGTTGCTCAACAACACTTAATGGATCTCCAATGAGTAGCTAGTATATGAAAAAGGGAACAAAAGGTGCACAAAATAACAAAGCACGCTACAATCAATTTAGATATAAACAGAAGATGTTAAAGCATAAAAGTTGACAACTTCATGGGGCTTTTGATACATTCAGACAGAGTTAAGTATTGAGTGCACCAAATCAACCTAAAACCAGAAAATTATCATACTTGGTGCAATATGAGATCCATTAGACATAGATATGGATGCTATCCCTGCTGACCCAAATCGACGCATCAACTCCACCTGTTCTGCAAGCAACTTGTTGAATTCCATGATTTGCTCTTTCACCATCAATCTTAGATAATATGCCTTGAAGAATTCTTGATTTTCTTCTTCCAGCTTTTGCCAAACTGAAATGCAGGTATCAAGTTATGACCTTGAAAGGTGTGCGACACAATTACAGACTGATAATGGAAGGGTAGCAACCAAATAAAGTCATGGTTAAAAGAGATGGCATCCCAAACTCAATCTCAATTTATAATACCAATCAAGAGGTACCAAAGAAAATCTAACAATATACAGTATCTCCTTAGACGAGTCTATGCTTCTTGGTCAACCAAACCTGAAAAGTTACTTCCCCTTCCAATTTCATCACTCTAAATACTAATGATTCTCATGAATTGATAAAATTTTTATCTATTTATATACTTTCATGACTTGACATACCATTTCAATTAAAGCTAATATAAATTCAAATAATCCAAAAAATGTCTTAAGTGTGTCAGACAACCATTATTTGTCAACAAAAATCAGGAATATACAAGAAGTAATTAATGGCTTGATCTCTGTTTGCACATGTTTACACAACTAGAATTCAGAACTCAACTAATACGCAAACAGCAAGTTGCTAAATGGCCCTGGAACCATCAATTTTATATCTTTACATGCAATGAACTATTAATTTGTTGCATAGCCACTAGCTCCTTTTCAAAACACATCAAAAACTATATTCTATCATCTCATAGTGGTACAGTAAAACAGCTACTAGACTGATCTGCCTTATCAACGGCAATTTTTATGCTCCTGAACTTTAAATTTTAGCTCACAATCAACACGCATAAGCCATAAAAAGTAGTCACAAAGGTACTGGTTGATGAACTTTCAGCAAATGGCCAAATACTATTCCACTAACAACCAGAACTTCTGCTGTTACGTAACCATCCACTTGAGGTAAAAGGAAAAAGAGAAGCAACACCTTAATAATCATATTCTAAAATCAAAGAGATTAATTAGAAGCAGAAGTAGCTAAATCTAATATACATAAGGTAGCTGCACTTTCAAACTTCTCGCAACACCTCTCCATTATGTTCAGAATTAAAAGCAAGCAAGCATTTCTACTAGGAAATTTGGTAGATCACTTGCACCATAGGCTCAAATGAGGAACAAGATCTAAACATAGTCAACTAAAAGGTGGCAGCTCAAGAATGGGAAATAAAAAAAAAAAAAAAGAGCTTTTGGGTAGCCAATCAACTAGCAAACATCCTGTGCGGACAGGTGGGGTGTAGGCAAAAGGAAATTTGTAATCACAGTACAAGATTACAACAATTTTTCACCCTAGGCAGCCAGTTGATTCAACTGGAGCATGACAAGAAAGAATTGAGTTGCTAATCCAATTCATGAATCATTAAGCATCTATGGACGTGGAAAGCAGAAAGTAATAACTTTTCAAATGTAACTTGATCCACCTCTAAAACCAAAATAGAAATTGCTTCTATCACATGGCCACTCTAAGGTTGATAAAAAACAAAAATTGCTATTACGAATTATTGCTAAAAGGTCAATTTGACAAATATTCTTTTTATTCTGTTTTTATGCCATATACCCCAGCTCGCAGCCCCTAGAATCATCAAGCCCTGAAGGATGACATCCAGTGTTTATCTTATTATAGATATGTCACATACAACAATGTAAAACTAAAAAAAAAAATAAAGAATGATTCAATTTAATTCAGCATGCTCGAACTTCAAGCACTTGTTTGGACACCAATCAAACAACTATTTTGTTATCTTTTCTCTTTTCTAAGGTCTTGATTATTCTAGGGGATTGTCAAGATTGTTTGGTAAATGAAAGGGGAGAAAGATTTGGGGGAAGAAGAAGAAGACACGCCAACAGTTTCTCCTAACTCCATGCAAGTTTCAGACAGTACACCTGGACAGGTATTTGTATCAACCGCTATTTATGCCTTGGAATGCTTGAACCAATTTTAATGTACCAACAAACACAGAGTAATATACTTAGTGAAGCACTGGCCACAGCCGTTTTGCTAATTATCACCCTAACAATGATAAACAAAAGAAAAAGAAACATGTTACTTAACTAGCTAATTGTTTAGATAAAATAATACAAAAATTAGACTAAAACAAGTAAGAAGAACTATGAAATGCTTCAGTCACAAACAAAGTTACTGTTAGTGATTACTCATTTACTGGAAATAAATAATGCAGGGTTTAGTAAGAAGAATACCAATTTCAGTAACATGTGGCTCTATGTTGTCGTGAATGAACAGAGTGTTCATAACTTCCCTTTGGTTCATATAAAGGCGGAGACACCTTTCTATGCGATTTTGCACCTGCAAAGAGAGCACACTGGTTAAGAAAAATGAATGAATAAACAGATATCTGGAAATAATTTACTTGTGCTTTTTCCCTGTCTTTTCATCAGACTTTCCAGTAAAATAAGGCAACAATACGATCAGCAAATCTCCAAGACAATCAAACCTCTTTTAAAATCGCAAATTTGTACCGCGTCTGATTACCGATCAGAGGGCTTACATGCTAGCTTTAATGCAGAAGCAGATTAACAAAGAAAGTTCATTACTAAAATTGGCCAGAAATCATAAAACTAGCACATTTAACGTTTTGTAAGATAAGACAAGCCATAATACCTTGTCCCAATGGCTGGAAAAAAAAGCTAAAGAAGATTTACACATGGGGAAAAAATTATGCAGCTTTACCCATGCCAAAACACTAAGACTACTTTAATGCATCAATTGCTGATGAAGGAAAATAGTACAGTGAAAATGCAATAAAAAAAAGGAAAGGAAAGAAGCAGCGCAAAATATTTGGTGCCTGGACAACGTTGTTCTTCTTTTGGCTGTGAATGCTACAGGTTGTGGCTACAATAGCTCCAGTTCTACCTTTTTACCATCTCTACTACACAGTAAGCGAAGGTACACATTGGATTTACAACTCAATAGCACACATAATACTGCACGAACCAAACACATAAACAGAACTCAATAATGTTGCTGTACAAGATGTCAAGCTTGCTAGATTGCACTTATTATATCTGTAAGTTTTTCAAGTGACTGAAAAGTCAACTAAATCATCTGAGCCGATGAAGGAGGGAAAATTTTCATATCCACCAAATAATCAATAAACATGAATCTCTGCAGCTAATCTCTCTCTCTCTCTCTCTGTCTCTCTCTCTCAAGGTGGGCTTCATGTTAGAGATGATCCTTCTTGAGGGAAGGATACACTTTCCCCCCATACTATTTACCTTGAACAGAAAGAGATGGTTGTTACAGCCTAACTTAAATTCTTATATATTTACTTTATCTAGTACCTCAAATTAATCTTATTCATCTTTTGTCTTATATATTCATCATTTGCTCCTCAACAGGTATTGGAGTTATATTGGTGCAATGCACTTTTTCAAATGAAATTGAACTATTTAAAGTAATTAAATAAAACAATTTCATGAGCCAAAATTCAATAAAACATGGCTGTTCTTATCCATATATATATATGTATGTATGTATGTATCAATGTAGGTACACTTGAATTTTGAATAGGAAGAATAACTTGACAATGACATAAGTCTCTCATTCATATGTTTGGATGGAACCTATGATTCACATACCATTACAGCAGTAATGTTGCAGAAAGTATATGGTAGGATTTTTTTGCACTCTGTCTTGGGCAGAATAAATTAGGAATTCATCAGTCCATTTATTCTAAGGTCATTTGAGCCACACATAAAATAGCAGATATTTTAAATTCAAAAGCAAGTTAATTCCTTAAGTATTTTCTTTAATTTAATTTTTCAAATTGTTGTAGTTCTTAACATCCATACATTGCATACATTGAGTTCTTTACAGCTCATTTATTATTCTATCGAATAGTTATTTCCAACATAAGTTGAAATCTTTTGTATTCAACGAAATCTCAAATTTTTCTGAACCTATAAGCATCCAAAACAACAAACTGAAAATCAATGCAAATTCTTCCATTACTTGGAATTCCAAAGATCTTCTCTACTTGTTCATTCCCATGCAAAAGTCAGCATAGGATCAATTTTTATCAGATGAAATAGCCCAAGAATGTGTTTTACTGGACCAAAATTCAAAACATATTTCAAGAAATATGGATTAAACCTTTTCTTCTGCCTTGACCACTTCTTTTGCTGGCATGATTCATCACCTTATTATCATTTCTTCTTTTGATGTCAAGTTTTTCCCAGACTTACCAGAGTAGGGTTTTGTGCATGCAACTCAGATTTTTACGTGTATGGTGGCATATTAATTTGTCTGCTTTTCTAACATCTATCATACATGTCTTTACACAAACACACAAAAAACATATTTTTAAAACAATTTCAATATTCTAAGCAATATATATTATTTTCATAATATTACAAACCTAAATTCAGAATTTTTATTTTAAAAGTGTGTATTTCAGAAAACTTATAATTCCATGATTCATAAATTGTATGACATTAAAAGTGGAGTTGCAAAGCATGTTCAAAACGGTTCCCACTATTCCTTTTCTTCGATGCTTCTTGAAAAACTTTTTGGTTCTTAAAGTTAGAAACTGATTTGCAGAATTTTATTCGAGACTTTGCAGTATGTTGAAAAAGCTTTTTCATATTTGCCTAGTCAATATAACTGAATAAACAAATACAAGGTTTTCATTTACTAATAAATGAAGGCAACTGAAGTCCCCCGAAGTTATTTACATCAAAGGTTCATAATATTAAAAAGAAAGGAACTAGAAGAACATAGCCACAATATATTCTTCAGACATCTTGGATTCAAACAGATGTAATACAATATAAGGGTGACCATATTCATGGGCCAAAAGGCTAAGCTTGAAGATCACCTTATCTGAAATTGGGAAAGATGATTTTCAACCAAAAAACTAAAATGAGCAACCAGGAAATGGGCATGTAATAATTCAAAAGCTTACTAGTGTCAAGAGCTTTCCCCCATCTTCAGAAGACATTTTGCCGAAATTCAGTACTTGTCAAGTTCTTAGGTGGAGATCAATGAGTAAGCTATTGACCACTGTATTTTCCAGGCTTTATGATAGCTAGACGTCACCTGATATCAAATATGAAAAAGTTGCCTTTACAAGGAAAACCAATAAAAGGAAACGGGTGGGGCAGAAGACAGTTACTATTTAATTTTTGCCAAAAATGACCCTGATGCAACAGCCGTAGGGTAACAAGTGATAAACCATACATATCAAGGATTCATGATTTGTACTACAACTAATACTGAAAAGTGAATGGGCAGGGAACAGACAACAGTTACAAGTATCTATAGAAAGAACTAGCAACAAAAGAAAATGGCCCTGCCACAACCGGCGTAGGGTAACAAGTAGTAAACCATCTACATCAAGGATTCATGATTTAAACCACAACTAACGCTGAAAAGTGAATAGGCAGGGTATAGACATCAGTTACAAGTATCTATAGAAAGGACTAGCAACAAAAGTAAAGGATTTCACATAATACAATGAAACTTGCCAATCTTAAGATTGAGATGGGCATAGAAAGGTGTCTATTCATAAGATGCATTCGAACTCTTTCCTTATTTAGGGACTGCACAAGTATGAAATTGCCTGCTCTCCTGAATCAGTCCTTCTCACCATGCTTGGCATAGTAAATATAGACCTAGAAACAAAACATTGAAACTATGGATAATCGCCACTCCAGAACGTGCAACTATTTATCCAAATTACCTCTTTAAAACAACACAAGAATTCTTATGTTTACTTCATGCAGCCAACGTGCTACAGGTTTCAAAAGCACACTTTTGAGAAAACAAGGAAATCTCAAAGGGCCTTTTTAGTGGACAATTGAAGCCTTAACCAGTTGCATAAGTTAAAGAGCAAACTTTCTTCAATAGATGGCTGCAAACTTTATCATGCACAGAGAAGCCATTTAATATCTTTAACAAGTTGGTAATGGACTCAAAGGCCCAAAACCGGTTAGGATAAGACAATTACAATTAAGCTATCTTATAGTAACCTTTCTAATTGTTAAGGTGTGATATTTGGCCCTCCTTTCTTGGTTAGGTTCCTTTTGTTTTCATTTATGTACTCAAGAGGGCGTTCTTTATTTAATTATTCATCTTGTAGTCTTTTTTCCCCCTTTTGGTTGGTTTGGAGGGGGGAGAGGGATATGATAGCTTTGATGTGCTCCTAGCATGTCACCAAAATGAATGGCAGCAAGCACTCTTTGTGATAACATGCTCTGGCTAAATCAATCACGAGCATCTACTGGGACAAGTCAGCAAGAAGGTAAAAGAACAAGTAAAATTATGTCGAATAATCAGGATATAATAGCAAACTCCAACTTTGAACCAATCAACATCTGGTCAATCAACCATGCTGAGTCCAGAAATTAATTTTGAGGTGCAATTTTACATCACAGCATAGTTGCAATTTTGCAACTTCGGTATTACATGCGGATGCAATCACGTACTTAGACCACGCTGTAAAATTTCTTGGGGCTTGAGTTCAACGCACACCTTAATTATGTTTGTTATACAGAGAGACCGACAGGTGATTGTATAGCCCCACACACCGACTGTTCAAGTCCACGCGTTCTACCTTAATTATGTTTGTTATACCGGTAGACCGACTGGTGATTGTATAACCCCACACGCCAACTGTTCAAGTCCACTTGTTCTACCACAATTATGTTCGTTATGCTGGTAGACCGACTGGTGATTGGTGTAACCCCACACACTGACTGTTCAAGTCCATGTGTTCTACACCAAGACATTGCTGACTTACGAAGCAATAGACACCTAAAATATACTTCAGTCAGGTCACAAGTAGATTCTTTTTAAGGAGAAAAAGGAAAAATACAACGCCGATACCGGAATCTCCATTAGAGACCAACACATGAAACAGAACCTACTTAAGACAGCAATTGACAAGTTCTCCAGATAGGCAACTACCAATACAATCAGTTACCTTCTTTAGTTAGAGTGCAGAGTAATTAGAGAAGACTGACTCGAAAGGAAGCAGGGAAACCTTTTCAGTAAATGAACAAATTTGCTTCCATTTCTCCAAAAAAAAAAAATCAAGTACAATCTATTGAGATTGCGATTTTCCATTTCATTCCAAAAAAAGAAAAATAACCAAGCTTTATACAGTTCTATTTTCTATCCCTTCTTTCCTGCGCCCTGAAACCTATGCCTAAGCCAAGAATTGAACACAGCATTAATACAAAGAACAAGAATATGAATAGTTTGTCCAGAGTTGCAAGAAGTAAACGAGAAACCAAGCAACCATTTTCAAGAGATAATATACCAAACCGATGGTCTTCAAGGTGAAAGTATAGTAGCTAAGAAATGAATGCAATGACAAATAAACAAGGAAAACAAAACTATGCAAATGATGATTGAATCAACAAAATCGAAGAAATAGCAAGATTGCACAGGGTGTATTGAACTCTTCAATCTCCTAGCAGTAGAACAGACCCAAAAAGTTAAAACCCAAAAAAAAAAAAAAAAGTAAAAACAAGAAACCATTACCATTCTGGTAACACAAATGCAAAAACCTAGACAGAGGAACTTTAAACTGCTATAGTCTGTTCTTTCTTATCTAACTAATCCTCCAAAAATCAAAACTTTAACAAACTCGCACACAAAAACACCCATAAAACAATAAATTCAATATCCTTCACATAATGATGCACATACCCACAGTTTTAGTTTCAAATTTTCCCCCAGAAAATGAACAAAAGAAACCATGATCACTAAAACGAAGAAGCATACAGAATAAAACCTTTTCCATTTCTTTGACTATACAACAAAAACCCACAACAAATAACAAGAGAAAGGATCATATCACAGCTTTAAAAAGAAAAAAAAAAGAATCTTGAAAAAGTTAAAAGATAAAGCTTGCATTTTTTTCTCATTTACCTGAATATTAGTACTGGCTAACTCGTTCTTGGCAGAGATTCCAAGTTAAGTAATTCAGAGCATTTCTGGGAAGAGCGAGAAAAGAGAGAGAGAGAGAGAGAGAGAGAGAGAGAGAGGGAGGGAGGGAGAGGTGGAAGTGGAGAAGGAGTCCCAGTATTACAACTCTACTCTACTTACGTTCATTATATTTCTTTCAGTTGAATCTTTTGATTTAATTGTGCTTTTAATTTCTTTGAAATTTATTCAAAACTTCCTTCTTAATTAAGTGCCCCACTTTTTTCTTTTTTGTTTTTTTCTTGAAAAGAGGAATGCAAAAGTTTGGAAATATGACGCGGCTACAATGTCATTACACCGTTTGTGCTTTTCATGCGTGTAATTCCACTTCCTCAATATTCTCCTTTCTTCTTTTTATTCCTTAACATTCTCCTCCTTCTTTTCTTATCCTTTGCCAAGGATATATATATATATATATATATATATATATATATATATATATATATATATATATATATATATATATATATATATATATATATTTTTTGGTTCCTTTTTTTTATATATATCTTTGGTTAGAGACCAAAATAAAAGTTTCATTTTTATTAATCTTTTGGGTTAAATATGTGTGTTTAATTATCTTTCATTATGGAAATGCAAAAGTAAATTCATTTGTATCTTTCATTATTTTTTTCCTTTTATTTTTATTTCATCTTTTGGGTTAAATATGTATGTCATTTACAAAAAGATGGATGGACGTTTTACAAGGTTGTATATATTGGTTCCTTTTTATCATTGGTTAGAGACCAAAATAAAAGTTTTTTTTTATTCTATTCATCTTTGGGGCTAAATATGTGTGTTTAATTATCATGCATTATGGAAATGCAAAAGAAAAATCATTTGCATTGCATTCGTGTTGTCTTTTTATTTGAAAAATGTTATTTTTTTCCTTTTATTGTGTATGTTATTCACAAGAATAGACGTTTTAGAATGTCATTTAAAAACAATTTACTGTCTAAATATTTACGTGTGGAAATTACTAGAAATTAATTCACACAGAATATTCTAATATTGAATACATTATTCTACATATATATTATGTTACCTTACGCACATTTACAATTTTTCTCTATATTCTTCTTTCTTTTAAGGAAATAAATTGTTTTTTTTTTTTTCAAATTATAGCTACTATTACAATTAAAATTCACAATTGAAATTTTTGTCTCACACAAAGGGAGTACCTTGACGTACACTTGTTATTTTTGGACAGTCCAAAGATGGCACTGTCCTGAAGTTACCACATTGGCCCAGGCAACAGCAGCGACAAGGCCCAAAAGATATTGCCGTTGGTTTTAACATTTCGTCTGGATATCTTGTCCTTTTTAATCAGTAAGGCCCCCACTTGGTGGCAGCTGTTAGCCACCCGCTGCTGGTGGGTTCATGGGCCCCCATGGACTAGTGGGTACCTCAAGTCCATTGTTGGACTACCTGCTTTAACCTATTCGCCTAATGGGCGTCAGCGGGCTTACATCGTTTTTGTTTTTATTTTTTATTTTTAAAGGGAGATTTCAAGCTTTATAAAGAAAGGAAAAATAGGTGCCTAGTTAATGTTCTATCAGTTGAAATGAGTTTGTTGGACATTGCATAAGTGAAAATGAAAAAGAAAATGACGTTTGCTGCTGCGGGTGTTTTTGATATAAAAAAAAAAGTATTTTTGAGATGTTTTGTGAACATCATCTCATACAATTAGGAGTGAAAATTTTGGTGTTAAAAATGTTTTTAGCAAAAGTTCAAAATTGATGTTTTTAGAATAGTTTTTTAGTAGTTTAAAAAATAAAATATTAAATTTGTTCATTTTATCCTATATTATGAAATAAATAAAGAGATAAATATATTTAAAAATTTTCAAATTATGCATTATCCAATACAATAAGTACTTATTAAACTGTATCTAAAGAATATATTTAAAAACACTTAAATACTTAATAAGTTCTTTTATCAAAAGCTCTACGTGAAGTACTTGCTAATAAACTACTGACCAACCCTTAAAATAGTTTGTCACCAGTGAGTCTTGTGTTCACTTGCCCCAATTACTGATTATGTAATGACTTAAAGAGTGTAGCAATTCAGCAGTCCTTCAATCTTTCTCTGAAATCGAGTTTTGATTTGCTGAAAATGGTTTTGTCCTTCTTTAATTAGAGCTAAATGCAAAAAAAAAAAAAAGGGAAAAAAAGAAAGGTTGTATACCATTCTAACCTAGGGGTGTGCAAAATCAAAAAATTCCGATTTACCGACCGTCGGAAATTCGAATTCGGTAATTCGGAATGAAAATTGGAATTTCGATTTCGAATTGGTCGAATTCGGTAACGAGATTTTTCAAATCGAAATTTCCGATTTCGAATACACAGTTCGAAATTCAAATCGAAATCGAAATTCGGAATTTCTATTTCGATTTCAAATATGTTTTTCATATATATATATATATATAATATAATATAACATTTATATTATAATAATAACTTTTATATTCATGAATTCGGTGTATTTCGATTTCAATTTGTTTTCACACATATATATAATATTTTTTTATATATGTAATATAATATTTATATAATAATAATTTTTATATTTATGAATTTGGTGAAATCGAAATCGAAATTCGTTTCGAATTCGAATTCGGAATTGGTGAATTCAAAATTGAAATCGATCGAAATTCTGATACCAAAAATTCGAAAAATTCTGATTTCAAAGTTTTGAATTATCGATTTCGATTCACACCCCTATTCTAACCTGAACAAGAGGTTGCTAATGACACAAGTGTCTTCTATTCAGAAGTCCAACAAGGTAAACAGCATGTGCAACGACCATGAACATGCACTCAACAGCATGTGCAGTGACCATGAACATATACTTACATCACAAGCTGCACGCTTATTGGACTTGAGCAGATCAACAGTTCAACACTAGAAATATGGATACACAGAGAGATGATGGACTGGAAATTGTGTATTTTCTATTCATGGCATTGAAAGTCTATCGCTCTGCTCAAGAAATAAAATTTAGTATTTAGAATGACAACACAAGAAAGTCTATTATGGGTTGTTTCGCAGAAGCCAACAGTGATGATTTCACTGATCCAGGATTAGAAGCATGGTTCAAAGTACCGAGACGATTCGGCCGAATCGTCATCGGAACGGATCTCTCTGATACAATATCCAAACAAGATGATTTTGAGATACTTAACTCATCGAGAACTTGGCCAAGTCACCAAAAACTCGGCTGAGAAATCCCCGATATGAATAGTCTTGACTAAATCAGCTCGAATCATCCCGAGTCAACTCGCAAATCTACATTTTATAGATTTTCTTTTACTAAATTTTTTTATTATTTTTGTTTAGCATATTTTTTAATATTATTCACAATTTTTAGAATATTAAATGCTTCAAAATTTGCGTCTCGTCGAAATCGTGACCTCTATATACCGAGACTGATGTAAAACGGTTCGGACCGCGACCGCAACTTTGAACCATGATTAGAAGTCTATATGTGTCGTGAATTATAGTTTGCCCCTTGGTTCAGTTCAGACTTCAGACTCTAGATACTAGAATTAGAATCTCGAGTGCAAAATGCTGGCGGGATAGGTAAGAGTCAGAATTGATTTATGGACTAGGGGAATTTTTAGCAAGAGATGGAATGTTCTATATATGTACTAATATGAGGGCATATCCTGAAACTAATGAAACAAGAAGAAAACAGAAGTATAATGCTACTCAGTCGAATGTTTTTCTTCTAAATATCAAAATGGCCGTGCTAATTTATAATCTGATATGGTAAAAACTTGGGGGGGATACATTGTTTGAACTACTGGATTAGCTGGGGCAGAACATCTGGTAGGGAAGATCCCAGAAAGAATCGTTACAATCATGAACATTCTCCCAATATTCACTCACACCATTCATTGCATACAGGGATGCAGATATCTGTCTCTGAACCTTCATATGTTCGAAGTCTGGAATCTGATGATAGTATTGAGTTTGGTGATCGCTCATCATCTCGGATATATCTTTTTTGGGCAATTCAAAACCTGCATCTTGTTGACCTAAAAGAATCCTATCAAAATCAGATGCAAATGTTGAAAATAAGCTGCCATCACGGCCGGTGGTATAATCAAACTGATCAGAAGATGATGCCAGTTCATATCCTCCTGCAGCCATGAAGCAGCTCAAGTCCGGCTTATATGCATCATCAAACAGCTTTGTCTGCGCATGAATTGTCGTGAGAACAGCTGCAGAGCTATCACTACTGTTGCTGCTGCTGCTGCTAAAACTACTTCCACTAGCACTACTCTGAGAAGTACTACTGCTGCTACTAGTACGCGAAATGGTTCTGGAACTGCTCTCTGTGGCTGTCTTGTTGGAGGCTGTGGAAGCGAGAGAGGTGATTTTGTTGAGACGGCCTTTCTTCTGATTGAGGAGGTTTCTGATCTTCAAGGACAGAGCTGGATTGCAAGGAACATGATTCATGAAATTGGTTCGAGTATTCGAGCCTCGGAGAAGGCAAGCAGCCTCATCATAAGCTTGAGCAGCTTCTTCAGCTGTGTCAAACGTCCCGAGCCACATCCTGATCTTCTGAGTAGTGTTCTTGATCTCTGCTACCCATTTGCCTGATGGCCTCTGTCTCACCCCAACAAACTTCCTTTTGCTGCTGCTGCTGCTGTTTCTATCCACCATATACGTGCCTTGTTTTTGGAATTGAAGTTCCATTTTCCTCCCCGCCCAAGAGAACAAGCTCAATCAGCTATAAAATTCTGTCAAAGTACAAAAAAAAAAAAGTAAATAGACAGAGGAGCCCTGAGTAGTCTCCTTGATTCTTCACAAATGGAGACGACAGAGACTTATATAGTCATGACATTAGTGGGCAACCTCGTCGTGCTTTTGTTGTCAGTTTATAAAATTCAATTTGTTCTTTTATAAATGTTTGACTGATTTTTCAATGAAAAGGGTTCGGACAATGCCAATCAACCATGACTGGTAAGCATGACCAATGCTCGCACACATATTATCACACAGCTCTCTGGAAATGTTTATTTGCTTTTGGTATTATTTGCCTGATTTCCTGCAGGGCATGCTTGCACCTTTATGCCTAACACGTTCTTTCTTTAGGTTCTTAGCAAAACTGGCAGGATTTATCAACCGCTCCAACAAACAAATCTCCCTTGTTTTTATATCGGTGGAGCAACAAGCACACCTACCTGCCAATCATTGGTTGCATCCATGGTTCGCCGTCGCGGGTCGCGGTCGCTTCAAGGCCTCGGTTGTTCCATATCCGTTGCGGTATATCGGTTGAATATCGGATAACACGCACATTATAGCACATAAAAGTTTCCAAAAATTTTGAAAAAATTACTAAAATTAGAAAATACTAAAAAAGACATAATTTGAAAAAATATCCGAGTCGACTCCAAGTTGACTCAGATATCTCAGTCGATACCATGCATCACAAATTCGAATCGCCAATACAGCAACACTGTTAATAGATAGATATATACCAGAAACAAATGGAAGTCCCCATGAGATTAATTTTCAAAATACAATAAGCTCAATTGGACAAATCTCGAGCATGGTATCTCCACCTGGCAATTTCAAATTCAAGAAAGCCCCCAAAATGCCATCCGTCATACACAGCAAAGCAAAGATGGTGCAAAAGATAAAGGCAAGAAACCCTTGAATTATTAGCAGCAAGTCAAAGATGGTCCCTCCTCTCAAGCATATTCTGGAACAAAATACAAATTTGTTCTCTCTTATTCACCTTCATTTGGTCAACTTTGAACCTCTCTGAGCAGCAAAGTAGCAATCACAGTAGAGGGCCTGCCCCCCCATTATATTCCTTTTCTTTTTGGTTCATTTCTTTTTTGAAATGTTTAGGCGTCAGGCAAGGCTGCCATTTGGATGCACGCCAGGCATCTGCCCCTTGGATAGGAACTCCTTACTAGTAAACAAACACAGGTCCTTTTTTTGTCTTACGTTTTCAAGAATCGAATTAAAGCACGCTGCTGCTTAGCCTTTCGTTCGAATCTTTTTCATCATAACCTGACAAAGGTTAACTTTACCGCTTGCATCATTGGTTTTTGTATATGTAGTAGTATTAATCGACAAAAATGGTGATTAATTAAGAAAGCCTTGTGGGGTGATCATCTCCTCCTCCTCCTCCTCCTCCAAAAGGAAGGGCCCTCGAGTGGTTGGAATAGTTACAGGAGAACTCAAAAAATGACTGTGTATTCTGAATCTGGGATCTAGTAGTAATTAGTATTCAATAATCCATCCTTCCTAGTTCAGCCACCGACAACATGAAGCAATGCCGATGGAGGGCAGCAGGAGATTCATTTTTTTTACACAGTGAATTAACCATCACATAACACTACTACCTATTGTTATGATACAAGGAAAAAAAAATTTTTTTTTTAAAGGAGGGATCAGATTAACTTCTAACTAAGAGTTGGTTTACCAGGCAAATGGAAGGAGCATCTTGGAATTGGTTTCTGCTCTCTTAACTTATCTAATTCATTGTCTCAATCAAAGATAAACACTAGTATCATTCAAGACTAGTGCCTTAAGGCGTGGCTAAATTCTTCTTGTTCCCCATATTGCTATGAAAAACTCGAGGAGTTAAATTTATGTGAATTGCAATCCTTTCATATAACAAAGAATAAACAATGGGGTGTTTTGTATAGTTATCTGCCTATGTTAGACACATTTAACCTCAATTCTTGGGCAGAAATCAAAACACATACCAAACCACTAGTTTGAAAGCTCTGTTTCACATGTGCTCTTTTTGCCTTATGACTAAGAATGTTAACCATGTTAGTAATAGAATTAGTGACTAGGCTTTAGGCATTTTACATGATGAGGAATGGATCAATCCTCTGTGTTATCAAGCACTTTCTGTATAGAAATGATGGGCATTTGTTTCAAATTGTAAAGCTCATTTTGTGATCAATACAAGATTAATATCGTTTGGGGAGAAAAAAAAAATACTAGGAACAGAACTTGTACATATTTCTTGGAGGTACTTATGATTGACCAAAGAAGTTAATAGCAGTAGCGTTACAGCTTGCTGTTCACGAGAATAAATGTTTCATAAAACATCAACTGCATTAGATTATCCATACATACAAGATAAGCTGATAAGCATCAAGTTAATGAAGATACATAGCAGGCAGCTTGGCCTTGAATGGAATCTATTTCCTGACAAGCTGACAAAAGTTACCTTTTTGGCTTGCATCATTTGTTGCTGCGTTAGTCCGCAGATAAACATAACATAGTGATTAATTACTATGCAAGAACATTAATGTGGATGTGATCGTCCCCTCACCTAAAAAAATAAAGGGCGATGGCTGGTAGAAATTGGGTTTTTAATTATGGGTGCTTGATTAGAGCAATGACAATGTTTTGAATAACTAATTCACAAGTTGTCCTGCTCCCTACTTCCTAGTCCTGAGACAATAATACCATATGTTCAAATGCCTATAAGTTGGATGTCCCTCGAAACTTAAAGAGTAGGGAAAAGCTGAATTCAGATTGAGCAGGATAATTGGGAGTTGTCTACATCTTCCCGCGTTACTACTACTACTACGTGCCCTTATAAGGACACTCTTGATGACAAAAACTTTTTTAAGTAATGGAGTATCATCTAACTACGCTATGTAACGGAGTTCTTCTTATCCATGAAGTTTTTGTTTAGACAGAGAAGATGTCTATCCAAGTAATCACCAAGAACTTGTGCCTCCCCTCCCCACCCCCCCAAAAAAAAACCACCACCCCAAATGGAATTATTTGGAATCCATTTTACTCGATTACTGGTGTAGGCTTCATCTAGAAGTAGAACCCAGGCATCATATTTTTTCTTAACTGGAGTGGAGCAAGAGTCAGCAAATTTGGCTGCATACTCTATTCTTTAGCTTTTTCATAGAATCTCTTTCCTTACAAGGTGACAAATGTTGGCTTACCATAGAAAAGTGTAAATGTCAACATCCTCTTGATGGGATCATCATTGAGCACCAGCAGCTGGGCACCCTGATGACGGCAAGACCCTTCACAATACAGTGAGTATTCAGTCGTCTGTTCCTCCAAGTAGCGGCCTGGAGGAGCGCACAATAATATCTCCACAACCAGAAAAGAAAAGTTTTATCAACAAAAATCTTCCAGGTCTGTCGCAACTTCGATACATCAAACTCTAATGCAGTCGTTCGCACCCCAACCCTGTAATATACATTCCCTCATCCAACAATCAACCAAGTGTGGTGGATTTTGGATTTCTAGCCCGAGTGCTGGGAGTAAAAGTTAGTTGATTCCTATGAACGGATCAAAAGCAATAAGCTGGTACCATATGTTTTTTCAAATGGTTGCAACGGCTGACCATATTCTAAGAGTAAAACTGTAATGTGTATCAGAGAGAGTACACCACGATCTACAATATAGTCTGATTCTGGTACAGACTCGAAGCAATTGATTGACAAAATGGATGTTCAAAGCAAATCAATGGTCCATCCAAGAATAAAACTGACAATATGGTAAACCACGCATTATCTATTTGCTTTCAAACATAATCATTCAATCAACAAAGACAAACACGTCCGGAATATGAAATACAAAAAAGAAAACAAGCAGTGATAAGACGAGGAATGGTACACAATACGATTGGTTTGATATCAAAACAACAAAAGAATATAACCATTTATAATGAATTCCATGTCTTTGACAATCAACAACATGAAGAACAAGTGGACCCGACCAAAACTGTGACAAGAATTGTCATACTGACAATTCTTACATCCCCTGCTTAAAACAAAATCTCAAGCCACAATGACCAAACCTCCCCTCCTACCAAGTAAAACTGTAACACTCGATATACACATTCTACAGGAAAAAGGTCTGTACTTTACTCGCATAGCTTCACACTCTGACCAGGCAACCAACATGAGGTCAATGCATAATTTCATGCAAAATTGAATGCGGTTGAACATTTATGGCATGCAAAGAATTGAGGAAAAATATGATTTGACACAAGGCAACCCCAAAGCCATGAACAAAAGTTCTACTGTCAGCCAACTTGCTATGATGACAGGATGGATTGCAAAGCTAGCTGCTGCTGAGGCTGCAAAGATGACCAAGTTGATGCCAGGTCGGAAGGAGGCAGCGTCTGTTGAAGCTGCCTCAATAAATTAACCATTCTACTTGCAGTTTGCTCTGTAGCAAGGTCCTTCCCCGCACAGAGAACCTGCAGCACAAGCAAATAGGAATCACAGAATATCCCGAATGTGGCACGCATAAAAAGTCTGAGGTCACCACAAGCATTACGGAAGAGATTAAAAGTTGTTCCTAATTTTCAGATTCCATACTCTACAATAATGAAAATATAAAGCAGGCCACTTAAAACTTTCCATGCCTATGCATTCAATTGAACACCACAAAAGCGTGCACTCACTTCTCACCCCAACCACAAACATAAACCAGTCAAACCATTCACGCAGCACACCTCCAATTCACTGTGCCACCTTCAGTAACATACCACAATTATCTGTCAAACTCACCAACCACCTTATGATCCGCCACCAAGATACCCCAACTACCCTCAAAAAGATGAGGCTACAAGACAAGACAAATGCACATATGATTCTTCAGACGTAATGTAACTGCAATCTGGTGAGCACCAGACAGGCAACTTGTACAGAATAAGAGCAAGTTTGTTGGTGATCAGTGAGCCCTTTTTCCTTCTTTTCATGCAGGAAGACACGGATCATTGGTAAAATATAGAGGAAAATAATAGCTGTTGAAAAAAACCAAAGAAGACATCATTGAAACTGCTATGGGAACGAAATGATTTCCTGGTGGTGGTGAGGTGCATTTGCAACTCGACGACCATAGCTCATGGCTTCTTTCTCAGCCAGTCTCTGAATAAAAGATTCAACTCATCCAACATCATGATAACCCTCCATACAAGTGGAAAGAGAAATTAAACACAGTTGCATGCCAGAAGATGAAATAAGAAAGCAGCCTTTTGGATGAAATGGACACTAATGGTAGGGATCACAAGTCAAGACAAATTCCTTTACACAGCTTTAGCATCATCCAAATGTATATTGGACATATAGTGCTCAAATTGTAAGTAAAATGAATAATTGAAAGTACAAAACCAACCTCAGCGAACACTGAAACAATTTTAGGCAAATATTGATTGTTGGGACCTAGAAGTTCCCTGTCTGATCTGCAGGAGGAAAAGTGACAGGTCATTTAACATTTACTAAACTGGGAAAGTGGAGGAGGAAAAGATCACAAATTAATTTAACAGCATGAATAACACAACAAAATCTAAATCCCTTGCCTTTCAACCATTGAACAAAGCTGTTCGTGAACAACTTTAGCTTCAATTAGATCCCCTTTTATTGGCAAACAGCTCAGCCATGCAGGAACAACCTGGAAAGAATGAATAAGTGGTAAAAATTGTAGGAAAAGAAATATTGAATTTCTGGGCAGCAAGCACGCCCTAAGCCAGTGTGGATCTGGAAGAGAATTTGATTGTTAATTATTATTATTGTTCTTATTTACCTAGGTGGAAAAGGTAGTCTTTCTTTCAGGCAGAAAAGTAAACAGACAACAACAAAGTCAACTGTAGCTTTTTAACATATCAACCTATAGGAGTTTCCAAATTCAATTAAGCAACAAGAGTTGTTGAAATTGCTTATAGACTAAACTTTAAAGAAGTTGGTGCTTGACACGCTTAATGAGTAACCTTCAAGACACAGCATCATACTTTTTCTCTGAAATTATCTGCAGAAAACAACATTCCATAAAACACAATCATTAAATTCTACCCGCTACTTTGAGCCTAATTAACTTAAAATATCATCATCCTCTAAAGCATGCAAACATCCTCATTCATTTGTCCCTTTTTGTCTTCTTTTTGCCCCCTTATATGTGTGTGTGTATATATATATACACTTCTTTATGATTAAGCAGGGACAAACAAAGGATGGCGAGAAAATGAAGCATGCAGACCTGAGCCGAGTCGATACTATCTCGATGAAACTGGCATATCTTCCCAAGTGCAGAAACAGCATTGTCGTATGCCATCACATTTTCAGGCTGATGGGCATCAGGATGCCGTATGACCACATTTAACCTTGATAAAGCCTCTGGATGGAGTCAAATCAACAAATCAATGACATTTAGCAGCCAGTCATAAACCAACAAAAGCCAAAAGGAAACAGACCATATCACGTCAAAGTCCAGAAATATACCTCCAACAAGAGGTTTGAAAACAGTGCCACCAAACTCTGCACATACGCCAAGTCCATAAACAGCAGCCTGTGTACATCAAAAACACGGTTCAGAGACTAGTAGAGAAGCAACTTCAAAAGTATTCTATAGAATGGCAACCCACGTATCCTAAAAACAACAATAGCATGTAATGAACCAAATATCCCAAAAGAGGACTTGGGAAGTTATTTTCTACAAATTGTACCATATTTCTACGAACCTGTCTAACATCCGAGTTATCATCATTACAAGCTTCCAAAAGGAACGGAAGATGTGTGTCATAGTACCTGGTTGACATGCTCAGAGACAATGAAATTTGATGCCTGTCATAAGCAAGAGTAAATTAAAATACAATTTGCAGATTGGACACATACTTCAAAGCTGCTTCACGGCACTGTTCTGCAACATCATCAAAGATGCAAATTGCTATCCTTCTCTCTTCAGGAGTTTTATCCTTT
Organism: Coffea arabica; assembly: GCF_036785885.1. Taxonomy (NCBI): domain Eukaryota; kingdom Viridiplantae; phylum Streptophyta; class Magnoliopsida; order Gentianales; family Rubiaceae; genus Coffea; species Coffea arabica. Next base: position 717,016 of record NC_092310.1, read on the forward strand.
CCCTGCATTAGAAGAGCGCACACAAATTTTGTATTCACTCTATGTCATGGAAGGCAGCTATAAAAATGTAAAGCAGGTGGAAAAATGTTGTATTCAGTCTATGTCATGGAACAACCTCCATTTAGAACAAACACCCTTCTCTTAGAACCTCCGATTGTGTGTGTATGTGTTTCTTCTTATGTAAATTAGCTATCATTAGCCTCGATCGCTTACACCAGAACTTAACAAATTTCCAGCAAAATGGTGGCAATAAGTGATTTTTCAGCCTTAAACTCCTTAATTTGTAACTAATCTAACTCCAACACAAAGGACAATCATTATCTCCTTTGAATATTCATCACTTAAAGGTGATAATACCCACTAACCCAAGTATATTTGCATTTGGATTTCTTCAACCCAAAAAAAAAGAACATATATGAAGGGGCTATCATGATAGCCAAATGGATGAATGCCTCCTCCATGGTGCTGGAATATAGAGATTTGACTCTTGATGCACATCCCACAGGGTACTTTTAATGCAACAACTAAAGACTTCTGATTCTTCACTCGCTAACTCTTTTTTCAAATAAACTAATCTACTAAAAGCTAAAAGGCGCTAAAATAAAAAACAGATGAGGTAAAAGTTCTGCATCTCATCTGAAAATTTCACCATATTCCCAACAATTAGGAGTTGAAGAAGTCACGAGGCAAAACTTACCCACATAGGCATTAAATATGACGACAACTCGTCAAAGAAAGGCAAGAAAGAAGCCTTAAATGTCTTGATCATTGTTCCCAAGATTTCACCAATCTGAACAACAATGATGAAGGAGATGATCAAACGATTACGGCAAAAGGTAATTTTGTGCCAATTACATCTCAACACAACCAAAGAAGGGAAAGACAAACCTGATCAAACACTTCCTCTTCTTGCTCGTTCTCCTCCTTGAGCAATTCTCCTTCTTCTGCATCAAAATCTTCAGCTTTAGCTCTCTCTGCTCGTTCTCTTTTTCTACTTGAGCTTGCTGTGATCACCAGTTTTATCTCCTCCACAATGCTTCGGACTTGGTTTTCATCAAGAAGGGGTCCAGAAATCTAAAAACAAAGTTAAAAAAGCAAATTACAGGCTCTTCTAAACTCTTAAGAGAGATTCAGACACCTCAAAAAAGAAACAAGAGAATCAATTCAGAAATAATCTCCACATGCAACCCCCTTTTCCCTCCCTATTTTTTCTTTTATCTGTTTCAACCTTCCTTTCAGCATTCTTATCTCTCCCATACAAGCAGACATAGAGAAGAATTACCAGTCGTGCTTGCTCTGATTTGTTATTTGACTAGGTCAACTACTTGCAATGACACAATTAATTACTCAACACCTAGCTGATTTAGATGCTAGGCCAAAAGCAGCAGCATCAAGTAAAATAGGACTTATATCCAAGTGTTTTCAAAATCTCATAGGACAAGATCTGAAGACGCATATAAGTAAAATGACAAGAAATGAAGGCATAAGACACAGAAAAAAGCCATTCCAGCTCATGCAGATCAATCACGCAAGGAAACAGAAAGATGAATAGCAGCAAGTAATCACAATAACCAAAATGGAGAAAATTTAAAAGTGATACTACAGCTAAGGACAGTTGCAATCAGGTATAACTGTTTATTCTACTAGCTGAAATCACAGGAAAAGATACATACGATAAGGAATCTACTGCCAACTGCAAAAATCCAATGTAACATAAACATCAACAAGAACAAAGACCAACCTGGAGGCATTCATTCAGTGCATCCAACATATTTGCACAAATTTCCGTATCAGGCTCCTGCACAACTTGCAAAAAATACATCTCAGTATCCCACAAACGAAGCATTAGAGATATACAAGGATGTCGAAATAGAAGAATTTACAACTAAAACCACCTTATGCAAAGCCTCCACCAAAGCTGGCACTATATAGTCAGATAACTGTTTGACATATGTTTCATTACGACCTGAAGCAATCCCTTTCTCCACAGCCAATTTTGCAGAGCGCAACAGCTCAGGCATGGCTGCAACAAATGATTACGTTTCAAAGAGCATGAAACTTTTAATTAGCAAAGCAACACAAGAAAATGGAAGGATAAATAGAACGCAAAATTTCGAATAACCATGAAATAACAATCTCTGACAGTAATTCATTTCACCTGAAACAGCGGCTTTCCTGACTTCCTCATGAAAATAAAATTTTAGAAGCGGAACTAAAGTTGGAGCAACCTGTTTAACAAAAAGACCAGTAAGAGCACCATTAGCACTGAACAGTTTCAACGGATAAAAACCTAAACTAAAACATTGAATACGTACCTGATCAATCCACGGGTAGAAACCTTCCTTCAGCTCATCAGCATAACAACATAGCATGTTACAAGCAGTAGCTTTCTCCTCTAGGACACTAGTCTTGATCCCTATCCTTTTGTCCCCAAGGGTAATGGTCTCCATACTACAAGATAAAAAAAACTGTGTGAGATCCAGAGCCTTCCAAGTAACAAAAAGCCTTAAGCAACTTTAAAAGACACCTTGAGAGTGCAATACCAATGAGAAAAAGCATTATAATTGCCAAGATTCCAAAGCAAGGTGCAAGTAGCAAACGCAAGTATTTATATTCATAACAGACCAACGAACGTAGGCAAGAACTGTCCATTCAAATACCTTGCAATAATTTAATCCCAAACATGCCTTTGTTTGCCAGACTAATTAAGTAACCATAAAACATTTTTTAAAAAAAGGGACCGAAAAAGCCTCTTATTCACCAATCAAGCTGAGCAGCTGCTATTGAACTTTAGTTCGAAGTTTTCAAAAGCTTTCTGAGAGCACAAATATAAATCTCAAGACACTGAACTGACATCCTATGAGGAGTTAGAAGGCTTCTGTGGAGATTGCTTGATGTTTGACATGAAAAGTCAAGTTGGTTACACCATGGACACAAGTGGGTACAAATTGCTTTGCAAAAATGTAAATTTCCCAGCTCACACCAGATGAGTTACTTGGTAGCATATGACTTCAGACATCTTTAATAAACTAATTCTTTTAGCCGCTTGCAAGCCTCACTTTACACCCATAGGAGTAGCAACAAAAATGGTAGGTTGGCAGCTTCCAAAGGGTTAATAAAGTTAAGTCTGATGAGGCAAACTCAAACTAACACAACCATCCCAGGACCATGGTAAGTTCATATGGAAGAACTCATTTCTCTTTTCCTCCTGGAGCTGGGGTGAAGACAAACATCAAACCTAGACATGGTTCAAAAGAATCAACAATCTAACTTTGATAACATTCCACACCTGAGTGCTACAATAAACTTCCCCAATCCAAACATAAGGGATCTTATGCAGCACAACTAGCAAACTACATTATGCTCTAATTCGAGCACTACCACTCAGATAGCAAAACCACGCAAGTTCATAAAAGCTCAATCACAAGAAATAAAGAACATTGACCACAACCAATGCCATCAGAGCTAGATGGACAAATAGATAGAAGAAAAAAATCACAAAGATCAAAATAAAAGCTACCTGCATTGACTGTAATTAACTAATGTTGAAAAAAAGAAAACAGAATTCAAAAATAATGTGAAAATGATTCATCGTCAGGGTGAATTCCAAGAAGAATAAGACCTTTCATCATCAGATTCATCAATTTCGTTATCTGAATCTGCAGATGTTATGGTCACATCAGGCTTAAGTTGAGCTGATTGAAGCAAAGGAGGCATAACTACACTCATGTAAGGAAGAAAATCCTGCCCCAAGCACTTGCAAAGTCGGGCCCATGCCTGCCACAGAGTTATATGCTCATTAGCATTTGAACAAGCTCCAGCGTCTAAAACAGATTAAAGGGAGAGGGAGGATGGTAACATACTTGAAGCATGTAGCTAGTAGTTGGATCATCAGTCTCCATTTGAGATCCTTGCAGAGACATCAGCACTTCCATAACCTTTGCATAATGGAAGATTCAGATGTTATGTTATGTCATGATCATTGAATCAGTTAAAGATAACCCAAATTACATTCCAAAAGATAGTTCAGAAAGCAGCTACAATGACAGCCTCATCTCATTTTTGACAGGCCAAAGAGTAACAAAAGTGTAATCAAATTTCAATTCAAAGAAAAAAAAAATCAAGTGATAGCACTAGTCATAATTAATAACCTGTTCAGTAACATGCGAATTTACCAAGATGCCAGATAAAAGCAACACAATTGTTGCAATACATTCCTAATATTTTATTTACCTGCTTAGCATCATCTCTAAACTTCTCTTTTCCAACAGCCATCCCAACTAAGCTTATGCACTCCATGGCTTTGGCACGAAGCATGCGATTTGACTTGTCGGTGGCATTAACCAATATGGCTTTCAAGTAAGGCATGACTGCATCATAGTATTTTTGGAAATGCTCCTGTAATTACGCACATTCATCAGACTGCAAAGCAGAAATACTACCAAATCAATGTTCAATTGTAAAAGAAATGATCTTAAGATATGTCTACCTGTGATGAATCAGCAACTGAAGCTAAGGCGGTTAAGGCCCCTTCTTGCACCATTTGTTTTCCATTCTACATTTCAGATAAGAACAAAATAACCAAAAAATAAATCTTAATATTTTTGTCAAAGTTCTTTTCTAAGCACCAATGAGAACCTTTTTCGCCCTCATACCTGCAGAAGTACGAGCAATTTACTGACAATACCATCCAAGTAAGGTGTTAAAATTTCTGGAGTGCAGTTTTCACTGAAATTGAGCACTGCTGAAGCAGCATGTGCCTGCAAAATTCCCAAACAAACATATTGGAAATACAGCAGCTGTACAAACATCACTTTGATACATTAATTCGAGTATTAAGCAGTAACTCAAGTAGAATCAAAGCTTTCATCACATGCTTAAATGTCATACGCGAAAAGAGGAAATTCAGAAGAGCTAAAAAAGGTATTTCCTTTGACATGCTATTCAAGATCCTACAACTTATAATTGCGAGGTATAAATATTCCATTCTAGCATTCAAATAAGTGGTTCAAAGTACAAATATTCAAGATCCTACAACTTATAATTGCAAGGCATAAATATTCCATTCTAGCAAGCAAATAAATGTTCAAAGTAGCTTGGATCTCAGGGACCTAAAAACATATGCGAACATCATAATATCTCGAGAATATGTACAATTCTAAGAGAGCCAAAGCTTAAAAAAAGACGTTTAATTAAAAAACAACTAATAAAGCAAATATCATAGCTGCATGAAGATGTAGAACCATCAAACACTGAAGCATTGACATGGCTAGACCCAAAGGTCACCAAATAAATAGCAAATGCTCCGGAACCAACATTACCCCCCAAGAACAACTTGCATTGTCTAAAAGGAATGATAAAATACATATTATCAAACCTGCACTCTGGGATTATGGAAATCATCCATGGCTGCTGCTAGCGCAGGCAGTACACGTTGATGATACTGAACTTGCAAATCTGGGCCTAAATCAGTTGACAGCTGGCCAATTGCATTGATAGCTGCCCATCTCACCCGAGGGTGAGGATCTTGGAATGAATTCAAGACCATATTCAGTACATCCCCCAAATTCTTAATCATAACCTGCAATGTAAAGAAAAAATGTCAAATCGGAGAAGAATTCCATACCCTTCCCGCTGCATAGCAGCTGGTAATACATGAACAGAATGCAGAATTAATCTAAATGATACACAAACAAAGCTGTCGATAAAGGTCAAATTTTTAAACAGTGCAATTAACGGCTGCAAGAACAAAAGTTCGCCTTAAGAAAAAGAATACAAAATCACACGTCTAAGCAATTACTAACTAATAAAACAAATCATTCGTGTTGGTGATTGTGCAAGGCGACAACAAATAAGGGGCCAAGAACAATGTACGCATCAACATCTCAATTAGCAAATACCACCCAACAACTGAAAAATAAGCAAGCTACATATTCAGCCTTCTAAAGTAAGTAGACAGCACTACATGAACTCACTCACAAGGTCTTACCTTCGAGCAGCCCTCAGCAATTTGGGCAAGAGCAATAAGTGCAGCATGATGCTTCTGCCATTCAGGAGCAGCCAAATATACCGGCAACTGCTCAGAAGCAACGGGGACGATAGTATTTCCACCCAGCGCAATTGATAGCCTATCCAAACACTCCTGTCCAACGCTATAGTTACTGGTCTCCCCAGCATCCTCATTCTCTGCGTCCGCGGTGTGCCAAGCTGGATCGTCCTCAACATCCAACAGCATCTTCATCAAAATGGCAAACAACCTGCTAATAAACTGTGGCAACTTCCTCATCATCCCCGGAGCTCTTTCCCTGGCCTCAGCCAAAGTAATCACGAATTCAATCGCCAAATGCCTCGTACCCTCTTCCAAGGTCTCGGCCTCGGCAATCTGCAACATGGATCCCACAACATCCACCAACTGCCTCCTCAAAAACCTGGGCTCGGTCCCAGCTAACTCGATCAACAACTCCAGCGCCTCTTGAGCAGTAGCCTCCTGCGCCCCGTTCAAAGCCTCGGTCAACGTTCTCATCATGGCAGGGAGTAAATCCTGAAACCTGTCCCGATCACTAGCGCTGTTCAAGCACTGGATGAAATTAATCACAGCGCTCAACGCCGCAATCCTCACATCCGAACTGGCCGAATGATTCAAAACCTGCAGAAAAACGGCGTGCAAGTCCTTGATATACGGAACGAGCGTGTCCCCTATGTACTGGGCGAGTTGGGAGAAGATCAAAAAGGCGGACTCCTGCAATTTCGCGTCGCTGGAGGTGACGCATTGAAACATGAATGGCAAAATCTCGGGCCATTCGTTATCCGGTAGAATCGACGAGGCCAATTCGGAAATCGTGTCGCACAACTTCTTAATTATGCTCTTAGAATTCTCGTTCTGAATCGAGGTCAGGAGCACGGACTTGATGGCGGATTGAGTGGCGGGGGAAAGGCGGGGCCAGATGTAGGAGTCGTCCCGAGTGAGTTGCTTGCGGAGGAGAATAGCGGACATGGCTCGGGCCTCGACGTGGTGAGAAGAAGAGAGAAGCTGGGCGAGTTTGAGAGCGAGGGAGTTGGGATCGGTCTGCTTGATGAGATTGAAGATTGACTCGGCCTGGGATCGTTGCTCGTTGGAGGAGGACATGAGGTGGGAGATTAGGGTTTCGAAGGGGGCAGGGTCTTGGCCGAGAATCGCGGCGAGTTGGGCCTGCTGCATCTGAGTTGACTCGGCAGCCATGGCTCTGCGGAACGAGTTAGGGTTTTTGGGGCAGTGGGGGGTGCAGTTGGTGATGATTGAATGGAACGAGAGAATTATGAGTAAGAAATGTGCGGTGTTTTGTGTGAAGTTGAGTGCGTGTTTTGGTGCGCGTGTGTGTGTGAGTGAGTGGAGGCGCGCTCTGTCGTTTTTGTGTTCCTCTTTTTGTTAAATATTTTTTTGGGGCGTTCGATTGGATTGCACACACTCACACACTCGAATGGGTGCCTATAAGCATGAATTTATAGGCGGGGCAAATGTGAGCGCGCGCTCGTTTCAGCTTCGGAGGAAGGGAGGGAGACATTTGTGCCTTGTTTGTTTGTTGTTAAGTAGAAAGAAAGAAAGAATTAGAGATTAGAGCCACCCACCGGTATGCTGCTACTCCCACTATTCATATTCATCAAGGAGGGTTTATGCTTTGATTGATTGATTGCTTTCCATTTGATACACTATTTGATTTTTCTTATGTTTTCGTTCTTGATTTCCATTTTATTCTAAAATTTATTTAGATGGAAAAAAAGATTTACGCACTGTTTGGATTGAATGAAAGGGAAGAAAAGAAAACACATAATATATTTTTTAGAAAATTTTGAAATTTTCATTCATTTTGATATCCCTTCTCTCTATCTCTGTCCACTTTTAGATTAAAAAGTAGGCTAACAAAAAATAATTGAATCTTATCCCCTCTTTTCCCTCCTCAAAAACCAATTTAAACCATCAAAGGCCTTTATCCCTCCGTTTCCTCTTCTTTTCCATTTGATACACTATTTGATTTTCTTTTTCATTATTGATTTCTATTTTTTTCTAAAATTCATTTAGATGGAAAAAAAAGATTTAGGCACCGTTTGGATTGAATGAAAATGAAGGAAAGGAAATGAGAGGACTCTAATGGAAAAGAAAGGAAAGGAGAGAAGAGGAAATTTGAGTCAATCTATCTTTGTTTGAATTTAAGAAGGAAAGGAAAATGGAATTATGATGCATTAGTTGCAATTTTTATCCATAATTTAAAAGTCTAATTTATAATAACATAACAGATGTTTGTAGAAAAATTTTGAAATTTTTGTTAATCTAGGTGTCTCATTCTCTCTGTTTTTGTCCCCTTTTGATGAAAAAGTTGGCGGATAAAAGATAACTGAATCTTATCTCTCTTTTTCCCTTCTCAAACACCAAACCAAACCAAACCAAATGTCAAAAACCTTTTATCCCTCCGTTTCCTTTTCTCTCCCTTCCATTCTTGCAAAACAAATAATGCCTTTAGGATTGGAAAGAAAGGATTTGATTAAATGAGTGTGAAGCTTTAAAAAGATGAGAGGAGATAAAGTAGGGGGGAAATCGATAATGGTGGGGCTAAACAAAGGGCATGGGTGGAAAGATTCAAGTTTAGATGTGATTTTGCGTCATTGGGTGTCATGTAGAAGAAGTGGTAGACTAGTAGTATTGTGCGGATATGGAATTTTAGTAACAAAAGAAGAACTAAGTCCCTTTTTTATAACTCGGTTCAGTATTTAAATTTAATATATTCAAATTTTAACATATTCAAGTTGTTTGATAATAAAAAATTAAATATCTGAAGTAATTAAGTGACACTGAATTTTCTGGACAAAATTTGCTCTCAAAAATTAAGTGATAAATTATTCACTTATTATTGAATGTGACATATACTTAAGTGTATTAGATTTAATATTGAACAATTCAATAATTTAATAAATTCAGACTTTACACGTCAAATTTCATATTTTAGACTTTAGTTTTATCAATCACATCATCTTGAGAAGAGTCTAAAATTTTGTAGTATATATACTACTGACAAGTAAGAGTATTTAGTACTTTTGGAACAATAGAAGGCTTTTATTTTTATTAGCAAAAAGTCCTTTCTATCTTTTCCAAGTTAAGGAATCAAAAAAGCTATTGAGCCTAGTCCAATTAGCTAATGCAATAGTATATAATGTTGCAATGAAATTCAACATTAGGCGGGATTTGGCCATTTGGGTCCTTTTTCATTTTTTGGGGTGAGGGGTAAGCTGGCTGAGCTTCTCATTAGGGACAATAATAAATTGGAGGGTATCCCTGCATCATTTCATGTGGGTACAAGGTAGCCTTTATGGTCCAGAATCCCAAGTGGCACAGGGCTTTGTTGGGCTGGAATTGGAGGGAAATGTTCTCACTGTCTTTTGTTGCCTTTTGAAAGGAGAAACTGAAATAATAAAAAATATTTTTTACATTTTACCATAAACACATTTTTTAATTTCATATACATCAATAAAGTATAATATCCATCCAAACCGATATACATCAACAAAGTATAATATCCATCCAAACCGACTCTAGACCGTTGAAAGATGTCATTTATTAATTTCTAAAATCCACTCACTTACGGGTTTGTTTGGATTGAGCATTATTTTCCAAATTTTATTTGCTTACATCATCATTACAATTTCCAACACACCTTTTTATTTTCTCAATTATCTTTTTATCTCACATAAATCACATCATAAAAAGTGTTACAGTAAAAATATCCCAAATAATTTACAATCCAAACAAACCCGGTCCGTTTCATTGTCTCATCCAATCAAATTGAAATTCAATACACTACTTATCAGTAATACTCCTTGTTTGCACCATTGAAAGTGTTTATTGATTTGTTTTTTATGAAGATCAAGTGCACAAAGACAATATCAATAATGTTCTCATTGATTGACTTTTAAAAATCTATAAAACCTAAAATTTTATACTTTTGGCATTGACAAGAATGATTAAAAACCAACCATAATGAATGACGTGGTTTCCAACAAAAGAAACTTTTCACCTATCAAATTTTACCCTACTAAATAAACAACTATCTTGGTTTCAATGCAATTATTCTCTTCTCAGCTCCAAAAACATTAAAAATGTATACAATAACCCAAGCTCCAAATGATTGTCACTCATTTTCCTTTTTTGTGACAGTAGTATACAACAACTCTTGCTAAATTCTCTTTTCTTTTATGCTCAACATCTGAAGTAGACTCATGAGTACACTTGGGGATGACAATGGAAGTGTGCCAACCCTAAAACCCTTTTGATCACTATAAAGAATAAGAGCATAGTTTCGTTGTAGCTGGTTTTTTTTTTTTTTGGCCTCCATTCAACCCAGAAAAAATATACTCCCTCCGTCCCATTTTGATAGTTCTGGTTCATTTTTCACACAGTTTAATAAAAAGTAGTTAACTTTGTTGGAACAATCAATTTAGGTAGCTATTTTCCTAAAATACCCTCACATTAATTAGAGTACAACTTTATGGGAACTTGAATTGATGGTAAAAAAAGAATCAACTCTCATTAAATGGGGTAGGTTTATAGTAACAACAACTTACATTGAATAAGGGTATTTTAGGAAAATTAAAATACAACTACATTCTTTAATTGGAAAGTGGGCTACAATTTGGGACAGACGAAAAAAGAAAACAGGACTATCAAAGTGAGACAGATGGAGTACTATTTTTTTTAAAAAAATTGTATTCTAGGGTTAGCACGCTCAAGGATATGGCTTAAAAAATTGTAAACCAAGGTTAAATGCAGCTAGTGATCCTAATCTCAATTAATAGCGTTGCATGTATTAGCTCAATAATCAGAAGTGAAGGTTTTGCTATACTAACACTTTCTTGCTGTACAGCAACAAACCAACAACATATCCATAATGGCTAATTACACTTCACCCTCTTATAATTCAATACGCAGCCTTGACCGCGTTAATTAACATATGTTGTTAATATTTATGATCACTAGCATGGGACTCTAGACACTTAATTGCCAGGTCAATGCCTTCTTGTTTTCCAACAATTTTTATACGTAGACTAAAAGCTTATTGTGAGTTGTCTCATTTCATTTTCTCTTTAATGGAACTCGAGTGATATTAACACTTAGGGTGCGTTTGATAAAACTAAAGTTTGAAATCGAAAATTTGAATCAATTAAATTATTGAATTATTAAATATTATATCTAATACATTTAAGTGCATATCACATTTAGTGATAAATAAATAATTTATCATTTAATTTTGAAAACAAATTTTACCTAGAAAATTTAGTGCTACTTAATTAATTCAGATGTTCAATTTTTGATTATCAAACAGTCTGAATATGTTAAAATCTGGTTATCAAACAATCTGAATATGTTAAAATCTAAATCTATTAAGTTAAAGTATTGAATTAGATTATCAAACAGGGTCTAACTACACTGCATTGTTTTGGTTGCAAACTGACATATGGTTCAAAATTATGCGTAAAATGAGTCAAAAAGGAAGAGAAAAGTAGTACAATTCGCAATTGAACATGTGCGGTCCTATTTCATCCCTCACAAGTCACAACTGGTAATTAATGAGTTGAAATGATACCTACTAATTCCCAACTACGAGTTGTAAGCCTCTTCAGAGGGTAAAGTCTGGTTAATCTCTGTCAAAACAGAGAACACCATCCCATTTTAGATACCTTACTAACTGGCCCTATGCTGACTTCTAAAAGAGCATATAACTAGGACGTTCATTGTGGGGGGTCAAAAATCCAAGATTGAACAGTCACTCTGAAGACAATACGAACACCTAATTAACATCTATACTGAGTCTGTTTAAGAAAAGCTTTGTTTTCAATGGTATAAGCTGCTATTTATCTTCGGAACCCAAAACTTCCCTGAAATGAAGCTGCACAATCTTGTAGAATCTGCTATTTGAACCATTTACCAGTGAAGCTCTTGTGCAATCAGCTCTCCATGGAGATGTTACCCTAGACAGCACACCTCCTTGATCAATATGCTCTTGATAACCCAGCAGGAAACAGCATTCTGATTTCTGAAAGAAATGCAGGGAAGAACTAACATGGATAGAACCCTGACCTTCAAATATGACTAGCATCCTGGCGTGGGTCATTGAATTACAGACAAATCCGTGGTAGCATATTCTAAGTTGAAGAGTTGAGTATTCCAGCTAAGCGTATTTACTTAAATGGCACTGGAACACCTATCTCCTTATTGACGATAGCCATAGCCAAGTACCGCGTACCCATTCCTATAGGTGTCTGCTCATCAGGACCCTCCCAAAATGGGGCTTCACCTTCGCCAACCAAACGCCAGTAGCCTGTCCTCAGGGAATCAGCTTGTTCATCTGTGCAATTCTCTAGCAATGCTTCTACTCGAAAATTAATGCCAAGAGAGCCAAGAAACTGAGACTGGGTGATTGGGCCATGGACTGTCACATTTTCTGTAAAACATCACCCTATCAGCATTTGCAAACTAGTAATTTTCACATTCTCCGTGTATTTTTGAGGTAGGTTTAATTTCTTTTTCAGATTTCTATCTCCAAAAGAAAAATAATTTAACTAAAAATCTCAGAAGATGAGAATGAGGTTACCTGAAATTTCCTCAGCAGAGTGCCTTATTGCAGTAAAATCAACATATGCACTGAGATCAGCGGAGCCAGGATTATCCAATATATTGACAAATTTGTGTTTTCGAATTGCCTGCAAAAAGCTATCATGAGTCCTGGAATAATTTTTCCTATATTAGCTAGTGAATCTCAACAGAACAATTGATATTAACATGGGGCACCAGTTTGGAAAGATTCAATAATAAAACAAACCTTATGCAGTAAAAGTCCTAATTTTACACAAAAAAAGAAAATATCAAGCAACTCCGAAGTCCGAAACACAGCTTCAATCAACCAAGTGCATGTAGAGTGCAATGACAAACCAAGGCAACAACCTGAAGACTGTCTGAGACTATTCCGTTGACTCCATAATCAATGATGAGAGCTGCACCACCATCTGAACCTATTCTTTTAGCAATTGTTTGAGTCAAATCCATTGCTCTTGGGCAAATCTCAATCTGCGAAAGCTTTGCTATTTCTTCAGTCTCAGCCCACTTGCAGCGTTTCATTAAATACAGAGTTGCAGGTGTAGGCCGAGGAGATAAAACAAAATGAAACCTAAACAACAAACCACACACCATTTATCATCAGGAAATTCAACCCTTTTAGTTAAAACTATGCCTACAAAGAAAAGGTGACATGATTCTAAGACTTACGATGAGTTTTCGTCAACATCAATCATTTTCTCATGCCATCCATGAGAAGCTCTCTGCAGACAAATCACAAACAGGGTAAACGTGAAAGGGAATAACAAGATGCAACATAAGATGATCAATTATTTCCCTTTTGGGTTTTTTTGTTGTTAGTTTATTTCAGATGAGATATGACTGTTACATCAAAAGAACAGCCCTAGAAGATTTGCTCTTCTTGATTCAGAATCCTTCTATGAGTGGATGGAGAACAACAGAGGAACCAAGAGAAAAAACGTCAGAGAATCACAGAAGAACAGAAAGCATTGAGTTATCAGCCTGAAAGTCCAGAATGGTACCATAATTAATGGAACAGTGTTCTAGTTCCAAAGGCTTATAAGAGAGTTTCAGAAACAAAGCAGCCAAAACTTGATGAGTCCCAAAATTACAAAAATCACATCACATGGCCCCTAAGAAAACTAAATTCTACAACTCAATTAATAAAGTGCAAGAATTCAGTAACCTAAGTTTATTCAACCTACCAGATTTTGCAATTAAATTTTTTCTTAACAGAAGCTCAAATGAAAAATCTATAGTTGCTAAAATTTCCAGCTATGCGTGAAGAACTTTTCAGCATCAAGTTTCTAAGGTTAGCCCCAATCAGATGCATTCACATATAAATGATGCAACAAAATAAGAGAACAAAAGTGTCAAAATAACAGTTCTACTATACACACCTGAAACTGATGAACAGGAAGGGCATCATAGAACTCATGGGCTACAATGATCGTTGGCACTGGAGAAAAAAAAAACATAAAACCATTGCCTGGGTACTTAGTTTCAGGGCTTTTAAAAACATCAATAACACATTAGACTGCTATGACATTGATTCCTAAGCACAGGAGATCTTACAGAAAAAATATGGGCAAGGATTTCCAAACTGAAACTGAACAGCCGTTATGACAAAATTTAGATATACTTCTCAAGCATGTATGCATTAGAAAACATTTCACTGAAAACAGATAATCAAACTGACTGTGCTAAATCGTAAGTAAACTAGGAGACAGGAGAATCAAAAGTAGTCATCAATGCCCGAGCACAAAACATAGCACTGTACAACTTCACATGCACATTGCACAGAAAAAGTCCATTTTGGAGGCATATTGCATTCCAAACAAGTAAATACAGTGAATGAAACATATTAGCAGCAGTCAAGCTCAGCTCCCATCATTGGTATGCCTGTTTATTTTTTTCTTCTATTTTTTTTAATAATATATCTATCAGATGCACAGCCCAAAATATCTTCTTACATCCAGTAGGAACCTCCTCCATTGTAGCATGCCAAGATATAGGACTGCCAGTCATAGTACTGACTATTTGTTTCTCCCCATCCTCACCCTCACATTTCAAGGTCTGATACTGGAGTTTCCGCAGCACTGGACTGCATTCAACCATGTGTATGTGCACAGATTCTGTAAAGTTCTTAAACTTGGAAACACCCTACAATTGCAACCTTTTAGAATTCAATAAACAATACCCAACAATTCATCAATGGACCAGCAAAAAACAGCACTCTATCTTACTCTTAGAAGGTCTGCCAAGAGAGTTCCTCGCCCTGGTCCCAGTTCAACTAAATTCACCTTTTCCGGTCGTCCCATTTGCTCCCAAGCGCACATTACCCATACACCAATCATCTAACATAAGTAGTTTAAGAACAATACTAAATCAGGAAAAAACAGACAACCCATCTTAAAAAACATGCTTTTGACCATATCAAGGTTAAAAAAAAATCACGTCCCCAAACATCTGGCTCACTTCAGGAGAGGTAATAAAATCTCCTTGAGCACCAAAAACATCCCGGTTAATATAGAAACCAGCTTTTGGGTTCGTCAAGACTTCCTCCATGTACTCCGCCACCGTGATGGGTCCACCCCTGAATTTGATGATTCCTTTTAGATTCTTAACAAGCTCAGAATCAGAAGTCGGGCCATGGGAATGTTCTGCCAAAGTTCAGAAGCCAATTATTTAGGTCATTAAGCTAATTGAAGTAATTCGCATTGAAAATTGTCTAAGCATGTAACAAGCACCAGGTGGGTTATACAAGCCAGAGCGGTCGATGGAGATTTTGGTAGATGGCGACGGAGTGCAGGGAGAGTCTTCCAAGTGTTCGACGCAAGTACTATTAGGAGTGTGTGAATGTGAAGAAGAGGAAGGAGTGGAAGTGGAGCATTGGCGAAATGGGTTATTTATGCCCGGTGAAGAAGATGATGGTGCCGCGAGAAGGCGCCGATAATTAGCGGAAGCCTGAGCTGCTACTCTTCTCAACATTTTCTCGTCCTACTCACGGCTGCTGCAGCTACAGAATTCAGGAGGATGCGAAGGTGGGCAAGACGAAATCAGTGGAAAACGAGGTGGGCGGACAACGGGGGCCTGCACGAGCCGCGCCTCGCGCGTCATATGCTTGTCGAAACTTTTTATTTTCTTGTGGAAACTCCTCCCCTCTTCTTTTTGTGGTTAAAGATGCCAAAGGACTAATCTCGCCTTACATATGATTACAATCTCTCTTGAGCCATGATTTTAATGTAATATAATGTATTCTTCTACACAAACTCGTAAAGACAAATTGTGATAATAAATGTTATTTGATTTTGTGATAATGGAAATTCCTCGTAATACTTATCTTAAGAGTTTAGATTTAATTTTTTTTGTTATTCAATTGTACTTTGCATACTATACATTTTCAAGTTAGTATTTATTACTTTAATTGGAAGTCGCCTTTAGACGGGCAAATCAGTCAAGTATCTTGACTCGAATTTGCGAGTAATTCAATTAAGCATTCGACTCGACCTTGATCAATGCCGAGCTTAAATCAATTTCAAGCTGCTCGATTGAGTTTTCAAGTTAAACTTGAGTATATATATCATGTATTTGAGAGCTCATTGAGCCCTGTCAAGCACTAGATATAATATTTAATTAATATATTATAAATAATTAAATTACTTTTTTAAATTGATTATTTGCAATATTTACGACTCTAATCGTTTGTCAAGCTTGCTAGAATTCTATTGAGTTGAGTTTGGAGCCTTCCAATATTACGTTGAGTTGAGGTCGAATTTCGTTTAAGCAACTCGCTCGGACTTGAGTATTGCTACTAAGTATCGAGTTCACATTTAAATATGGCAATACATGAACTAGACTAGACATCATATCACACAGGTCATATATTATTGTAACAACTTTCTCAATACTTGATGATACTTTTTTCATATATTAAAATTTCAAGTTTGAAAGGAAAAAATTCTTTTAAAATAAAAGTATAGTTTTTTTTAAAAAATTTTTTTATGATTTGATGTATGTGAAAATGAAAAGATAATTGAATTGAAAAAAAGGTGTTGATGAGATATGACCACCTATCCAAACAAAACCTAGTGCTGCATCTAATTTAGAGAAATTTGAGAATAAAAAACACATGCATGAATGAATGATGTATGCTTAAGGGGAACATTTAATCAAACAGGTAACAAGCAAGCCCAGCGAGCGCATCAGTTCCATGGCCGATGCTGCCCACTCCTCTGAGCCGAAGCAGCCCAAATAATAACCAACCAAGCAACGAAATTGTAAGTACATACGCAACATAATTTGACTCTCATAGATAGAAGTGGAGTGGTTATATATATATTCTTACGGTTTTTCGAATTTTTTTGTTTGGGGTTAAGTTTTCTTTCTTCAAAACTTTCAAAGATTTTTTTCTTCTCGTCTGATAGAAGAAAAGAAGAAAATCCTCCAACTTAGGTCTATTATGCGTATGTCTTCTGGGTGTTATGCTCATATTTTACTGTTATGCTTTGCTTCCTGAGTATGAAATGATGGAATTATCTGGCAATTGAATGCAAACTTCATGCTGCTATAGTTCTGTTCTGCTGATGTTTGGGGACTCTGACCCAAAAGGATTCCTTTTTTAATTTCTCAATGATGTTGGACAATGTTGCTTTCTCATAGCAAGCCTCGGTTTTGAACATCAGCCCAAATATGGGTTCCTCTTGAGTTTCACAATCTAAATCACTTGCATTTATTCTCTTGAGTATTTTTTTTTTTGGGGGATTGCATCCCCATGAAGGAAAAAGGTGCAGGGAAGACAAAATTTCGTGCTTTGTTAGTTATATATATGTAAAAGAAAAAAGAATTTTTGAAAGCTGCAAGTGACTGTTGATAGTAATTATGAATAGTTCATTGCTTCAATTGGTTCTGTGACATTACTTTGGCACATTGTTTAGAAAAGCTTGAGGCTTTACTGTATTGCATGACTATTTGTGCGAGTAATTTGTGTTTTTTCAACAGATAAACGGGGGAATTGATGAAATAGTAATAGATGCTTAGCAGGTTGTCAAGGCACTATTTTTGCAGCATTTCACCTCAGCCATGGCTCTTTGTGGGCTTGGGGAATCCTGGTGATAAATTCAAGGGAACACGACATAATGTATGTCTGAGGATTTTCTTGTTACGAGAATGATGTATGCTTTTGTTTGTTGGAAGGTCTAACTTTGCCCTACCATTGTGGGATTGAAACAGGTAGGGTTTGAAATGATTGATGCATTTGCAGAGGCGGTAGGGATTCCAATGGACACAGTTCACTGCAAAGCTCTATTTGGAAAAGGCATGTAGCGATACTTGACTTATGTATACCAAGTGCATGTGTTATTGTGTTTGAACCTGATTTGCAATAAGCATGCTTTTCATTCCAAGTTTGACAACAGGAGCTGATTAATTGATCTACAGGTTTTGTAAATGGCGTCCCTGTTTTCCTTGCAAAGCCCCAAACATACATGAATCTCAGTGGTGAATCTGTAAGTGATTCAATATTTCCTTTACATCTCCAAGGTTGACAATTTTGAATATGCTTATTATGATAAATTATGTTCCTGTGATAGCTCTAGCTGCTCGTCCATTTTCAGAAATTATATACTATATGAGGTAGTAGTTATGTTTGTCCTTCTATTTCTTCCTTTTCTTTTTTTCTGCAAAATTAGTATTATAATTTTCAATCCTTTTCCAAAATCTAGATTGAGCAATTGAATAATGATCAACTAACACACAAGAAAAAAAAAAAAAAAGAACAAAAGAGTGTTTGAGAATTTTTGTTGACTGCCAATGAAATGATCTTTGCTACAATTTGTTGCAACGATGACTTAATCTGGTACTTGTTTTCAGTTTGTGGCATAAAGTTTCCTTTCTCACATGGTTTATATGTTTTTAGTGTTGTGAAGCATTTTTATTTGCTTTTTAAAGGATAACTCTATTGATAAACTAGTTGGGGATATGGAATATGGTCAAGATCAAAATGTTTCACAGAAAGTGTTTGTCTTAAACTTTTTTTTTTCCCTTGCTAATTACTTTTTGAGAAAATCTTCTTTTTTGTTCGTCTTTTCACTTGATATTGCTCAGCATGCAAACTATTCATTTCAATTTGTTCTGGTGATTACTTCCATGTGTCCTTTTTTTTTTTTTGGCTCAGAGTGGTCCACTTGCAGCGTATTATAAGCTTCCTCTCAATCGTGTCATTGTGGTAGGTAGCTCAATATTGACTGATATATGTTTACCTTTGGGTTAAAGGATGTATTGTAAAGACATGGTTTTGGTTGTAGTTTCATGATGACATGAACTTGCCATGTGGCGTACTTCGTCTTCATCACAATGGGGGCCATGGAAGTCATAATGGGTATGAAATAACAACTTTCTGTGTTGATATTCTATAAGATTAGTTTCCATTGTCCTGACAAGAAGTTGTCCTTGTCAACCTCCCTCTTCTAATGTGATAATAATGTTTTTGATTCTATTTATCTGGTTATGTAATGCAAGTGAAACTTGACTAAACAGCCATTGCACGATCTTGCCGGTCAACGACTTCAGTATTTGTTGATCGTATTTTAATTTGCTTGGTTGACAAGAAGGACTTCATCTATGGTGTTGGCAGAGGGTTCTTTGCCCCTTCCTGTTGTCTGTATCTTTTCCCTTTCACTGAATTCCCACAAACATGTATTCACCGCTCAAATTGAGCATGCAGCTGATTGACAAGGAGTTCTTAAAATTTATCCTCTTGGGAGTACATCCAAAAGCTTTGCTTTAGTATCTTCTGAATAAACTGCAATGAAGCAGCCTTAAATTCTTTCTTTCCAATGTTTTATTTTCTTGCCCTATCAGATCTCTCAGTTTCTAACTTGTACAATTTTTTCTGAAAGGTTATTGAAGGAGTCTACTTATCGTTATTTTAACTCTCTTATGAAAATTGAGCTGGCACTCAACCCCCTAGTTTCCTTTAGTTGTGCAAACTGCCATTACTCTTTTATACTGCCATCTATCAGGTACACACTAGTCAGACATTATTTCACAAAGTTACCTTTTGGAACTGATCAGTTTTTATTTCAATAGCTAACACATGCATAAATGCTTGAGTACATGCACACTCAGATTATGTGGGGCTTTGTGGGCTTGCAGAAGATTCGATTTGGTATAGCTGTACAGGAAAACTGAGATTAGTCTGTACTTGTTAACGTTTTATAGGCTTACAGAGGATACTGCCAACCCTCCATTATGAGTAAATTCTAATCGTTCCTATAGAAGGAATTGGTGCCCAGTAGATATCCAGACTTGTCAGTCTTCTCCTTTGTTCCTTGCACTGTATGACAATTACTAGAATAAGTTAACTCCCCAACACATTGCACAAAGGTAAAAAGCAAAAAGACTAGATCTTTAGCCCCCTGGCTGGAACTGTTACCAATGATACAATTTTTCAAAATGGTCTCTTTTTCTGTTGAATTCAGGATGTCTGACCTATTTGCATGTTTTGATATTTTGTCAGGCTGAAGAGTGTAATACATAATTTTCGTGGAAATACGTTGTTTCCTAGATTGAGAATAGGTTAGTTGCTTTCCTTTTTCCTGCTCCTCTGCATAACAGTGTGAAGAGCACAACCATTATTTCTGCACCTTAGGTATTGGCAGGCCTCCTGGTCAAATGGATCCAAAAGCATTTTTGCTGCAAAAGTTTAATGCGGCTGCTAGGGAACGGGTATGTCATTCAGAAAGGCCCCTCTCTCTTCAATTACCCTTCTTATATTGTTAATACAGAATTCTGCAGCCTGTAAGCTGTTTTTTAAGACTTATTTTGGAACCATAGGTAATGCCATGGTCCAGCCATGAAGTTGATGATTAGTTCAACTTGATTTCCGTCAGATTCTAATTTCATCAGATGTCCTGGAAGGGACAATTGTCATCAGATTTGGTTTCATGAAAATGATACATTCTGTATTTGACTTTGTTTGTCTCCTTATGCTGGCTGCAGTTTGTTTCATTTTTTTTTTTTGTGGGTATCCTTTTCCATTTTGGCGATCGTTGATGACATTTACTTCCATCATGCTTCCCAAATGAATTTCTCTGAGCAATATTTTTCATTTCTAACTTTTGAAGCACGAAAGGGAAAGGCGAAAAAGCTGACTTCACTTTTTGGGTTCACTAGATTGATGCTGCACTAAAGGAAGGGGCTTACGCATTGGAACAAGTCTTGTCTAAAGGCCTCACAGAAACAGCAAGACGCTTCAACACAGATCAGAAGTACAAGCATATAAGATTGCAGACTATGCCTACATAACAAGTTCTTGTACCAAAATCTTTTTCCCCAGTAGCATGTGACTTTTATTTCCCTTACAGTGTATAGACAGTTTACTAGCTACATCTGTATCAGAATTTAAGGTGACCAACATTCTTTGGCAGCCTATCCTCTATAGACATTTACCCCTCTTAAACTATATGTATTTCAATCCAAAAATTACCGCTAGAAATATGATAAATAAATAGAAGAGGCACCTGTTAATTCTTTTTAAAGACAGTAGGTATTGGAACTGCTTTGGTCTTGATCAGGCACATTGCCGATGCCCTGCAAGATACTGCATAAATGTAAGGTATTATCAGAAAAGAAATAGAAATGTAACGTTATTTAATATTCAATTGGAAAATGTAAAAGATTTCATAAGACTAATTTTACTTTTATTATAGTGTGTGTGATATAGAAAAGCAAGCGCAGTTGATAAATTTTGGGAATAATTGCAGAAACCTCCGCTGAGGTTTTTTTGAGTAGCACTCACCTACCCTATGGTTTACAAAATAGCACTAACCTCCCCTAGGAACTAATTGGGGCCTATTGCTGTCAAAAGAGTGTGTGAATTTACCTAGCTACCCCCAATTATTTGCAGTTTTTTGATGAACAAATTTTACAAAAGAATGAATGTTGCTTGTAAACAAATTGGAGTAAATAAACTAATTAATTACTAATTAAACAAATTGAGTAACTAATTGTTTAGTATTACCCTTTCAAAAATGTTTAGTAACTTAAACAAATTGTTTAGTATTACCTTTTCAAAAATGTGGACGAATCCAGGCTTGGAAGAAGTGTAACTGGGGGACCTAACTAGGGGACAAAGTATTCAATCCGTCGGCCGATTACTGATCATAGGAAAATCCACCGAATAACCAACATTCTGGTCCTAAACCGTTGGACAAATCTGGTGGACCAATCCGAGCTAACCATGGAACGGATTGTAACCGATTGATGAAATCGATGGAGAAAATGTAGAATCCGTCCAACGGATTCATGTCGCACTTCATTGTTTTAATTTTATACGATTTTTGTATTTTAAGTTATTTTCTACTTTCTAGTGTCTGTTTGGGTATTGTAAGTCTACTAAGGCATATCTAACCAATGTAGCATGTTAATTGAGTCTTGTTAGAGTTTAGAAAATTGTGTCAAGCAAAGTTGTCAAGTCTAATTAGGAAACTTTCATTGTTTCCATCTTGGATTAGATTTTTGTATCTTGTAATATTATAAATAAGCCTAACTTGTAACGTTTTCAGAAGTTAGACGAATATGAGAATTAAACTTTGAGAGTTTCATCTGTTTCTTGTTCCTTTGTGAATGCCCTTTGATACAAAGTGAGTTATCTCCTTTGTTCAAATTCTGGCTTATCAATTCAAGATCGCGTTGAATTGTGGTGTTTTTCTACCCTTTTAAATAATCTTGAGCTATCCTTAATTATGTTAGAATCCATTTTTTATATTTATAATCTAATCAAGATAGATCTTTCCGTTGCCTGATCGATGTAGTTCTTCAAAACAGGTTCTTGTCGAGTCGAGTTCGCATCAAATACTTCACCTTCAACTACCCAACTAAAGTCAAGGAAACCGGCTGTGTTACTCCCAAAACCAGTTGTAGTAGTGGATTGCTAAACCAGACCTCATTTATAGGCTAGTGCAAGTTCAAACCTCATTTAACTATTTAACTAGCCATTGCTTTCACTTGATGCTTAAGCTGTTGTATGTGCATTGGAAATGGTTTGCACTTATAACCCTTGAAGTTTATTGATCCTTAATAGCTTTTGTCCTTCCTTTGCTAACACTACTAGGCAAGCAAGATGAAAGGCAAATCTGGCACAAATATCTCATCTCACTCTTTAAAGCAATTTTTTAGTGAGAATCTTTCTAGCTTGGACCAAATCTGCAACAGATTCCTTAAGTTCAGGGTGGTCAATGCAATTTCTTAAACTAGAGGGGAGGTGAGTTCTACTATAAGAAACTTTAAGGGAGGTTTCTGCAATTTTTTCTAAATTTTGGGATGAAAGTCATGAACTCAGAACTCGTTTCCACCTATTTTCTTGAAACTTTTGAGGCAAAAACCAATGTCCACTAACCAATTTGGCTAATACTTTTCTTGCTACTAAAAACTCGAACTCAATCAATGCCAATACTATTTGAATTTGACCTCAAACGAGTACATAACATTAAACTCGACTTCAATTCAAGGCCATTGTAATCAAGTTTGAGCTTGACTCGATTGAGCTCAAGAATACTGTGAACCTTTTGGAAGCTCGAGCTCGATTTTTGCTAAGATATGAACCTATAATAGTCATTTCATAATATTCTTGGGTACTCGAGTACTAAATACTGATGCTCGAATTCAACTTGCTATATATATATATATATATATATATATATATATTGAGAAATTGAGTTGGAGTTGAGTCTTTGACCAAGCAAACTTGGCTTGCTTGCAGTCCTACTAAAAATAGAGGACGAGTTTATGATCAGGCACCCACCATCCCTGGTGATTGCATGGTCCGTGGGAGGATCTGGAGGGAATGTGAGGACCTTTCACCGTGATTTAAGCAGCTGTCTTTAGCTATTGATGAAGGAGAAAAGTAGAAACAGAACCGAAGAGTTCAACCATGGCTGACAAGGGTTGAGGAAGGGTGGCTTATGATGCATGATCTATTGAAGGAGGAAAACCAACTGAAGCCAGCCAAACGTGCGCTCCTTTTTTTCCTTCTCACAAGCGTCTGCTTTTGTTTTCTTTTCCCCAAGAATTGCAAATTATTGGGTGACTTTGCTGCTTATTTGGTATTTTAATTTACACGTCAAACTACAGTATAGGACTTTGTAGACTAGTTGCATTTGGTGATCAGTTAGGTTATGCAATTTATTTTGTTTGTTTATTGTTTTGCCTCACCCATGCATCTGCTTAATTCTTCTGGATTTTGGTCTACAAAATTTATGATGTTCTTCTCACATGTCTGTGCAGGCACTGCAAAAGCAGCAGCCGCTCCTTCAAGTCCTGCCTAATATGAGAATGGGGGGTTTTGTTTGAGATGATTATTTATTGTGCTTAAACTATTGAGTTGCCTTTCATCTTCGGACTCGTTTTGTGAAGGTTGGGTTCACAAGAAACTCTTTTTGTCTTTGGAATCTCCGGAAACACTCCAAAAACAATTTAAAAGAGATGCACAATTTCAGGTACACCGTTACAGTAAAAATTTTTCACATACACAGTTACGTATTTTATCTATTAATTCATACATTTTTGCAAAAAGTCGATAAACCAAGTCTTAAGATTTGCTTGGTTTAGGAGGATACATTGAGGGTTTGTTCTTAATAATGGTAATAGTGAAAAAGTTACAACAAAAAGGGTTGGCATGGGCTCAACCAATAATAAACGCCTTGTTTGGAAGCCAAGTTTTTTGTCAAGTTTGTCTGCTACAAGTTTTTTAAAAACTTTAGTTACACTAATCTCAAAAAATTTTTCAAAATTTTTAAACTATACACTTCAAAATATTCAAAAAAAAAAAAACACACTTCAAAATTTTTTTAGAAAACTTCTAAAATTTTTTTAGAAAACTTCTACAGTAAAGACAAACCGTACGAAATGTCAATTAACTTGAAACTGAAATTAAACCTTAAGTAGCTAAAGACCAATCAAGTTAAAGATATGCCCAACTCTGCAACAATATTTGTGACAAACAGAGGTGTGATTCTCTGATTTTTGACGTTAAGTTCATGTAATTTTCAAGAACAACAGAAATTGGGCTGACGGTAACAGAAATCACAAGTGGAGTGTAAATCTATAAAAACTTAGGAAGGTTGGGTGGAGTCGGTAAATAATGTGGTTTTCACTTTGATCATGGAGAATAATCAGAATCATCAAAAATTACTCTCTGAATGATTATAAACTTTAGCCTTTACGTTCATTAAAAAATTAAAAAAATCTATAATCACAATATAAAAGCAATCTAAAATATCACAAAATTTAATTATAAAACAATCAAAATCGATAATCAGTTAAAATAATCAATCAAGAACAAGTCCATCCTATTATTGGGATACCTTATGTCAAAACTAGAAAGATTTCTTAACAATTTTCATATCCTTCAATTTTTAGTGTGTCATTTTCACATGATAGAAAGGCTTCTTAACATTTCCATTTTTTGTTTTACAAGGTTTGCTAATATCTTTTGAAAGGTGAATATGATCCCCAACGTGAAATCTGGCAACTTTGCCTGCTGTTGTCTGAATTGAAGATTTAGCATTTGCACCGAAAAAAAAAACTAAAAGAAGAAGAAGCAGAAGAAGAAAGCGCCGACTGCTACAAGGGGACGCGTAGCGCCTTTTCCTTCTCCAACATTGGAAAGCGGAAATTTGTGGGGGCCAACAAGGATCCCAATTGGCCCCAGATGCAGACCAAATTACGTACATCACGTTGAGTGGATATTAATCTGCCCCGGCATTGTATGTCTTCCCAAGTGCATTCTTTGCGCGTGCTGTTCACTCTCTGTCACGGGTCTTATTTGCCTCTCGCAGTCTTTTTCTGTCTCTGTCTCTTTCTATTTCTAATTATGATTAATCTTGGGGTAAAAAACAAAAAAACTCCCTTAGATAAATTTAATATACAGAAAAATTCCCCTTAGTTTCAAAATATATAATACAAAATATATAACACGACATTCTGTACTTTGAACTAAATTGTAAATGTGACAGAATCCGTTAAACTTAACGGAAATAAATGAAATGACCAGAATGTCCTGATATAATTAAGCAAAATGCAGATAAAAAAATTATTTATTTTATTCTCTAAATAGAGAGAATTGATGGTTAAGAGGTAGAATAGGTATATTTGTTAAAAATTAGGTATAATTTTTTTTTTCAGATTCCAATAAGTCATTTCCGTTAAGTTTAACGAATTCCGTCACCTTTACAATTTAGTTCAAAGTACGGAGTCGTGTTATATATTTTAAAACTATGGCGGATTTTTCTATATATTAGATTTACCATATGCGACTTTTTTGTAGTTTATCCTTAATTTTGTATGCATTGATAGTGTATATATTAATATCTTTAGATGCATGTCATATGTGCAGAAAATAAAATTCAAATTCAAAATTAGAATAAGGTAGCATGTATGTAAAGGCATACATGTTAGTGCATTGATAGTGTATATATTAATATCTTTAGATGCATGTCACTGATTTTTTTTTTCAACTATAATCTAAGGAATTGGCCTCAAAGAAAAGCAATGAATAAATCTTGGCAAATATAAGAGCATACAAGTTCAATATTTTTTCTTAATAGGTGACAAGTGAAAACCGCACAAATAGATCAATTAAAGATGGATGATGTTAAATGAACAAAATTCATCATTCTTTGAAAGGAATATTTGAAATAATGTATTAAAAAAACTGTATTAGAACTATTCTTAACCAAAATAATCGTAATCCACCTATGACAGCGCGTGCCAATCACGCTCGCAAGGTGTATGCGTGCGGGACCATTCTATCTCCATCCTTAACTCCGAAGCATACATTTCGATAAGCATATTTCCGATATTCAGCTATCCATTCCGTCTTCAAAATCTACCAGACAAGAACCACAAGAACAAGGGCAAAAACTACTGGAGAGTGGCCGAAATGAGGAACCCATCATCAAAACCACAAGCAGCAGCAGCAGCAAATAGTACAGGAGCTGGAGCTTCTTCAAACAAGACGAAGGTGGGTTTAAAGAGAGGTCCGTGGACACCCGAAGAAGACGAGCTATTAAGCACTTACATCAAGAGAGAAGGCGAAGGCCGGTGGAGGACTCTGCCTAAGAAGGCAGGTCTCCTCCGCTGCGGCAAGAGCTGCCGTCTCCGGTGGATGAATTACCTCCGTCCTTCCGTTAAGCGCGGCCACATCGCCTGGGATGAAGAAGATCTCATCCTCCGCCTTCATCGCCTACTTGGCAACAGGTCCATCACATATGTTATTATATACTCATCAGATTAACAAATCAAAACCCAAAAAACAGAGCGAATATCTTCGGAGGGTTTTGATCAGAGAATTCCATGTTGTCATTCTCGTGCCTTTCCTGACTAGGGTTTGTTTTACATTTTTATTTTTTTAACCATTAGGTCTAGGGTTTCACTGTTCCACTCGTTGAAAAAGCTTTGTTTTTCCCTATTTGATGCGGGATTCCTTTTGTTCGTGGGAGACGAATTCCGGTAGATTCTTCTGATCTAAACTTTTTGAGACCAACAAATGTAGGTAATATGCATCGAGCAACAAATGCACACAAGATTCTCCTCGAACATTTAGGTTGAAAGACAAACGTACGAGGAGCAATACTGTGGACGAGAATTTGTCTTACAACACTAGTGTGGTTTCACTAATTCATTTAGTACTTTCCTAAGTTGTATATGTTATGGTTGCAGGTGGTCTTTGATCGCTGGGAGAATTCCAGGACGAACGGATAATGAAATCAAGAACTACTGGAACACTCACCTGAGTAAGAAGTTGATCAGCCAAGGAATTGATCCAAGAACTCACAAGCCTCTGGAACCTAATTACTCCGACTCCAACAATGAAAACAAAGCTTCATCCTCCAAACTGCATCACACAGTAGCTGATCATCCCAGTTCCAGTAGCTACGAGCCTTCTGCAGCAGTAGTCTCGAGAGATGCAAGTACTAGCAACATCCCTATCGATGGGATTGAATTTAATTCTGACGATCAGTACCAAAACCCTGAAACAGCAGCTGGAAAAGTTCACGTGAACATGCAGAATGCTGATCATGAAGGGGATGTTACTTATGGGATGGATTTGAGGAGCAGTCATGAGGGATTTAGCAATGAAGACGATGATGATACCAACTATTGCACTGATGATATTTTCTCATCATTCTTAAATTCATTAATCAACGAGGATGCTTTCAACAGCCCAAACCTACTTCAACAGCAGCAGCTGCAGCCCAATAGCACGAGCACTGCTACAGATTGTGATGCTTTGATATCTTCCACAACTGCATTCACATTTGGTCCTGGATGGGATGCTCCGTCGGTGGCTTCCACCACTTCTTCTGATCACAATGATCCCAAGCTCACGAATGAAAAAGTTGAAAAGCAGTTCTGAATTACAACATATAAAAAGTTTATTATACGGCTGATAAGATTTCTAGGGTTTTTGTCTTTCTATTTTATGTATCATGTATAAGTGGTTGCATCACTGCGTGTGATGGAGGTTTGTTTCTTGTGGTCGATAATCATCTTTTCCTGTTATTGGTGTGGTGTGATTGTGGTATGCTGTAATGCTGTGTGTGTTAATTACATATATTGCAAACATTCACGACATGTATTATAAGTACCTGAATGTTAATTTTTCTTTTACTTGATATTTGATAAACCTGGCAAAACTTCGAGATTCGTACTGCTATTTTAATGACCTTTCTTAGGTCCTTTTACTGTTTCGATCCGGTAATTGGTGTTCAAGAAAAGTTCCACTATCGAGTAGTAGAAGTGCTGAACATTAAATTAATTTGTCAACAATAGGAATCAAGATAAACCACGGAGGAATATAATTTTGGCTTATATAGAATATAGTAAAGCCTGCAATCAATTCTCATGGATTAATTGCAACAGCACAGTTCTGGTTCCAGGTTGTATAGGATTGTACTATGGATTAAACAATGAATTGTACTTTTTTTAGATAGATAAACCGACATGTACAACAAAAGCTACGTGAGTGTATACCAAATTATGAAATACATCCAAATTATGTGAGTGTACATTAAATCATGAAAAGAGAACAATAACCGCTCCAATTGCATCTAAAGTTAACTGTACCTGCTCCATTCCCTATGTGCAGATCCTGTCTAGTACTCAGAATAGAAGAAAATCTCCATTCTAGTAGATATATCCGAAGTTTGGGAGAACACATTCTCGTTACTTCATTGGCATTTTCTGAAAGCTTTTTTTTTTTTTTTTTTTTAAATGAATGTTTAGGATAGAGTAGGATTTCATTTTGTTGATGCTACCTACATGCCTCACTTCTAATGCAAATGCATGCCGGAGCAAATATTGGGAAGTTTTAAGCAGCCAAGATCTTTAAACAAGGATATATGTCAAATACAGCATTTTGTTCATTGAGTCAAATGATTTCTGGTAGCCATCCATCCTAAGGAATAGTTTGCACGTTCATTACTAATCTAAACATTATGACATTCTTAACGGAATTTAGATTGCAACAATTATATGTTTCATGGCTAGCATGCATTATTGGAAAACAAATTTGTAGGACTAATTGATAGGTTTAATGCTAGCAGACTAGTAATACAATAATTTATCTGGATATCAATACCATTTGTTGCTTGGATGATTGCATCATCATTTTTTTTTGTAACCGGAGATAAATCAATGAACACACATTTCCTTGATTCTTGAACACTAGACATGAATCAGAGGTTGATAAAGCTTCAGCTTCCGCCCTCCATCATTCAGGTTTTTGTTGCTCCTTAGCATTTACATTTGGAGTGAAAATCTTCTAAAGAACTTAAAAGGTTTAGGCAAAGATTCTTAATTATTTATTCAGTATTATGGAGTTCGAATTGAGTGGACTGTCACTTGTTATAATTTTAATCTTGAATATTGCATAAGCCACAAAAGATAATGAGTCGCCCGTGGCATTAAACTCTAAAAACTTTTAAACCTGCAGCATTTTTAACCCTTGTTTCTTGGCTATCATTTTTTGTAACCCACGTAACATATGATAAATAGGTTAAAAGCCAGGTCAGTCCAATTAATATCAATGGTATTAAGAAAAAAAATTAAATCTTGTATATACTGATATTATCATAATTAGATACATAACATATATATAAAAATTGAATTACAAATTCATAATTAAATTAATTATCATTCATCTAAATCTGATAGTATATAGAAGATTATTCAGAAGAAAAGTGTAGAATAGATGGCTACATTCTATATGATATACGGGCAACAAATTAAGCAAAGGTTACCAGGTCATGCAACTTAACAGAGTAAAAGTTTATGCAAAAGTTAAGAAAGTTTGTATGGGGAGGAAAAAAGGAAGAAGATACTTACTTGCAGCAAATATACATTGTCATTAATGAAGCCGAGATGTTAGAAACTTATCGATCAGAGCGTCCACTTCCCCATGATGATGATATGAAGGACCTGCTAAAGCACCAGGAGGCACGAAGCATCAAAAAACTATTATAACTTCAACGAATATGAAGGCAATATTTAAAACATTTCAGGGAGTTTTTAGAAGTTTTGGCATTATGATTATGCGTACACATAATGCAAGAGGCAGTATACTCGTGTGCTTTGTGCAGTGAAGCTGTAACGAAAACATCAAAGGTTTGCAGTACTTACAAAAGTTAAATTGCCAATGAATTGCTTACAGGAAAACAAAATGAAGAAAAACAAATTACCAACGAGTTAGTCATAGGCTTAAATTCCTCAAATATGTCCCCCAGAGTGAATTTCCATGCATAGGCTGTTGTTTGACTTGTTCGAGTGATGACTTTCAACTGTGAATGGTTGTTATTTTATATATATATATATATATATATATATATATATATATATATATATATATATATATATATATATATATATGTTATTAAGATTGATTCACAATCATCCTTCAGATTCATTGGTACATTGAATGAAGAAGATACATTGGATGAATCCTTTTATTATTCATTAGTCCATTTATGGAGTTATTCAATTGACGTACTTGAAGTACTAATGAGTATTTAATAGGATTCATGTACCTTTGATCTTATATTACCTATATATAGAAGTATTCTAACCTATTTTGTAATAACTTTTGATCAGTTGAAATAATAAGAAAATAGTTCTTTATTTTCTCTCTATTTCTTTTTCTAATATTCCAATCCCTATTTTAGCAACATATTTTATTAGTTTCACAGCAAATGTGTGTATATATATATGTGTAGGTGTAAGACTTTTAGGACTATTTTTTTATAAAGAGGAGAAAATGGCTTGCAAAACTTGAAGTTAATGTGTAAAGGTAGAGCATCCTTTGGTCTATGGCATCTGGTCCTTTTGATCTTTATTTGAAAAGATAATTGCTTCTTGAGAATTTTATCCCCAATGACATAGTAACTAAAAGCAACTAGCTATTATTTGTTCCTATCACATTAATTTGGATAACTCATTGGACATAACTTTTGATGATTAATCTCTTCAAAATTCACAATACTCTTTTCAACTGCAGAAACAGTCATATTTTGGTGTGCAGAGACGTAAAAAATCTGTAATGCATGTGGGAGCTAACTGCATGATCCATGATGCAAAAAGTTCAAGAACTTGACTTGAAAAAGAAGGTGGTCTAATTCAAATAGAAAAAAGATTAAACGTGATATAATCAGTTTTTTTCCTTTTGTGTTTGGGTTCAAAAGACTCAATCCTTATTCTTTACAATGGAGAAGGAACAAGGCAAGAAATTGAGCGTTAAATCAGAGTTTTCATGATTATCTAACTTAATATGTCTATCAGCTGGATGGACCTTAGGGAAAAGGAAAAAAAAAAAAAAAAAGCAAACGTGATTTTGGTCAAACTTGTACGATCTTGGATCTAAAGGCCTCATTAAGAAGCATTTTGTACTATTCCAAGTCAGTTGATAAGCAAAGCCCCCAATCTGGCCACTTTCGCCCTCGGTCCAGAACTATGTGAAGATGGATTCCAAAATCAAATATTATAGTACTACACTCACCATCGATAATTATGTCCTCTGCCCCAACAAGTCTAATTCACTTTTGTTACACTAAGGTTAGTGGGTAATGACTAGTGATAACATAAGTACTACTATCTCATTTTATAGTAACAACTAGTTTATGTTATTCTTTTTTTTTTCGACATTGTGGATATCCGAACTTACACCCGACTAATTCCACGACGTCCAGGCATAGCAGGTCTGACCGATGTTCAGGATGGTTATAATTGGAACTCGAATCAGAAACCTTATAATAAAAATCCCGAATGAAAACCAGTTGAGTTACCTAGCGTGGGCAGCTTATGTTATTCATATCAAGTTTTTTTTTTGTTTTTCTATTTCATGCCCAACATACCAAAAAGAACGAATGGACTCACTCAAAAAATGATGACATACATTTTGATATATAAAATAAACTTTTTGTGAACGAGGTAATACAACACCTTTTATCTTGTGTCTTTTAGGTACGAAATAGAAGAATCCATCCATAGCATTATGTGAAAAAACTAAAACATAAGAGTCTTCTTATGGTGGAGTTTATTAGGTTTACATGTGAAAAATTAGTAATTGTTCACTAGGCTAGTTTTTTTTTTTTTTTTTTTTTTTTTTTTGTGTATGTGAAGATTTCCATACCCAGTTGTGAAGCATGGTCCAATTTTAGAATGCACTCAATCACATCCAAAAGGGCAAAAAAGAAAAAAAAAAAAAGAAAAAATTATGTGGTCATGGCCTGATTAAATAAGTGGTCTTGTTTTTGGGCCAACGAGAACTGTCCACAAGGGAGTGCGGCTATCTCATGTCCGATGGGCTAATTAATGTGACCCTCACCTTAGATGCCCAAATCTTGTTTGGACCTGATAGTGGAACAAGATTAATGAAATGTCTCTTCTAAACGAATTTTAATTCAACTTAATCACAAATTGGATCTTACTTTGTTTGCTTTGAGCTTAAGTTTAATTTTTAGGGTTATTATCACTTTACCCCCTTAAACTATATTACTACTATCAGTTTACCCTTTAATGTTATCTTTTAGTCACTTCACCCCCATAAGTAATTCAACTCAACATATTAAGAAATTTTGGACAAAAATAACCTTTTATTCTATAGCATTACTACATTGTTATTATCACTTTATCCCTTTAAATTATAATAATACAATCACTTTAATCCCTAACATCATTTTCTAGGTATTTTACCTCATCGTTAATCTAACTAGTATGGTAAAAATTTTTTAAATGTATTTACCTTTTTTTTATATATAAAATTAAAAATAAAAAGTTGGAATGGTTATTCTTCCTTTTTTTCACTTTAAGAGATTAAAAAATATAAAAATAAAAGGATTTTCTCAAATTTCTTTTTTCACACTTATTAATACTATGAAAAGAAAAAGAGATAGGAAAGAAGGAGACACAAAATTAGATTTTGCAAAGAAAGAAAATAAAGAAGAGCCTAACATTGTCGTATTACTTTAAAGTTGTTGGGATTAGAATTGGAATTGGGCAGTAAACAGAAAAGTAAAATAATTTTAAAATAATAAAAATATTAATTCTTTCTTATTTGTAATTTTTTAAAAAAAGAATTGAGCTCTCTCTCAATCTCACTCTCTCCCCCTCCCCTCCCCCTCCCCATCTTTCTATTTGTTTTAATATTAATAAGATTGTCAAGAAAAAAGAGATTAATATTTTGACTTTTTTTCTTGATACTAAAAAGGAGAAGAACTGCTCTAAATTTTTTATTATTTTTATTATATAAAGAGGAGGGTACTTTCTTCTAAAGTTTTTTAACTTGCTAAGTTGATTTAACGGTGAGATAAATTGCTTAAAAAATAACTCAATGGAGTAAATTGATAATGAGCCTATAGTTTAAGGGGGTAAAGTGATAATAATTCTAAGGGTTAAACATGTCTTTTCACTTTAATTAACAAACTCCGTTAAGTTTAACCGTTAATTTTGGGGATAAAATGATTAAAATGTAACGTTAAGGGAGAAATTGATAATAGAACTGAACGCTAGGGAGTAAAGGGATGATAACCTAATTTTTATACCAAATAAGTATTTATGATTTTTTAATTATGCCTATTTATGTCTAATTAAGTTTTGGTGTCTCCATCAAGTTTTTTTCTTTTTTTTTTTTGAAGAATAATAGGAAGTTAAATGTACTATTATGATCTTAAAGAATGTTTACATATCAAAATTTGAATAATCTAATTCGAGACGCATACGATTAATCAAAAAGGGGTTGCATATAAAAATCAGTTTCTTTTACTGGGCTAGATTAGCACAAACCAAACAATACCAGTTTTTCTTCTGCTTCTCAGCTGGGAGTTCCTATACATGAATTAGACTAGAGCTAGTTGCACTCAACTACTTGCTCTTTCTAGATGATATTAGTTAAGCTGATAGAAAAGAAAGAGGAAAATATGTAACAATAAATGCCAAAAAGGCAAAAAAAAAAAAAACCAACTAGAATGTACTAATTAAGGAATAATTAGTATTTGTATTAGTGTGTGAGTTGAGTAAAAATCTCAGGAGTTAGAATGTGTTAAGTTAGTGAAATGCCTAAGACTAGCATATAATGAGATATTGGCACCATTAATTTCTCTGTTCTTTTTTCCTTGGATGAGCTTGAATTTTGATTTGTTTGGAAACTTGTAGTTTGGGGAGCACTTATGAGGTTGAAATTTGGAAAATCATATGGTCCCAAAAATGTGTCCGCCCTTCAACTCAAAAGCTACCAGTAAAAAATTGCAGTGTGCAGGAATGGTAGATAGACACATGGTTGACTTCAGCTTCTGACTCATTCTAATGGTTTAGTTGAGTTCGATTCTCCAAAAGGGCGACAGTTTTACTTAGGGAGGAAAGGAAAGACTACCAATTTAGAACAAACAATTCTTTTGGCATAATCAACAATTTAGAGGACAGAGAAAAGTAAATAAGTGTACCACATTTATGCAAATTTTGTCACCTTTCCAAAACAAATGGATTAATCAATCTGCTAATCTTAACTGGACAGTTGTTGACAAACAACATATTTTGGAGTTGATAGTTGTGGATTGGATCAGGCAGGCTAGTTGGTGGCCATTGTGTCTTCCATATTTAGTGAAAAAAAAAACTGTTCTTGATTTTCTTAGGTTGGTGGGATTTAATTCTAATATGCGTATCAGATTAGACAGTTTGCAGGAGATTCATATCTGTAACACTTTTTAGGAAGACGTGACCAAATCTCCAGCAGGGTACGTTTTTGCCTCCCATGCAAACCTATCCTTCAAGGATTAATATTAACTTCACTTCTTTTGGTTGATAAGCATCTTCTAAAGTAGTATTACGATTCTGTTAAAAGACTAATCACCTTTTATATACGCACGTATATACATACATACATAAATATGTATTTATATATATATATATATATGTTTGTCATTTACAGCTTAAGTGAGTGTGACAGTTGATTTTGTTAGGCCCTCTTGACTTATTATATATGGACACACAATCACATACACAAGTATACATATTTGCAATATAACAAGAAAAATTGAGGTCAGGAGGCTTCATGTTTAATTAGTAGTTTAGACATATGGCCTAGGCATGTGTGAACCAAATGGTCACAAGAGATTGAGGTTTAAGTAATTGCCCATGACCTAACATGTTAGTTGAAACAAACTAAACGATTCTGCTTCTTCAATAATCCAATGTAAAACTTGATGAAGAATTTTATGATGGCATTCATGAGGCCATGATGTTGTGTGCTTTAATTCATGAGGTCAGTTGAGAATTTTGATGTAAAAAACTCAGGTAGCTGTCCTTGACTTTTCTTCTACCATTATATTTATGTTTTGGTATGGCGAGTATTTTATAGTTTATACTACTATTTGGGTATAGTAGCAACAACTAATTAACGTATACCATCTAATAAGAAGAGGGATTAATAGAATTGGTCGTATTGAATCTAAAGTAATCAAGAAAGTTTAGATGGAAACTTAAACTCATTAGTTTGCCACTTCACATAATGCTTATGATCTAACCATTATCTGGAAATGCAATGGTATCCGATATGCATGCTACATTATCTCAATTCGAATTTAAATATCAAATTATATATATATAACATGCATCTGAATCTGTTGATATATATACTGACAGTGCATAAAACGTTTACTTTTGAAATTTTCCATCAAAGTTGCTCAAGGGAAATGATATCAATGGTAATTAACCAAGCACTATTGCATTCATGTATTAGAAACGGGACAATGAAAGCAAGAAATCATCAAGTGGTGTATACAGATTGCAGACTCACCTGGAAACATGATCATTGAGGCATGTACAGCTACTGATCCCTGCGTCCAGCTCTCTTGCCAATGGCATCATCACCTTTAACACGATCAAATGGTTAATGGGCTTGGCTGCTGACAATATTTTCGAGTCTAGAATCCAAACTTGGAGCTTCAGAAAATTTTTCCACCACCGGAAGCAGCTACGTTTGTCCCTGAACAAGAAATATATGGTGGGCTTATACCTAAAAAGTTTGAAGATTTGTCTAACTACCCATAAAAGCACGGAACATTTATATGTAGCAGGAGTATATATATCTACTTCCAATTGCATTGCATGATTTTTTGTTTTGGCTTTTGATTGACCGGTAGTTTCCCAGTATCTTTACCGGATTGCTGTTGAAGAAATTAGTATGGCAAAGGTGGACTAACCGAACGTTCTAACCCACAAGGCTACCGATCCATACGACAAATAAGTTACCAACCTGTCTTTGATGTACATATGCATGCCCTATCAGAACAGGTCTTCCAATTAGTTTCAAAGCATTAACTCTTGTGGAGAATTGATGGTGGAAATTGTAGTCTATCTCTGTTCAATATCTACACTTCTAGTTTGTTAAAAAAAAAAAAAATCTAGACTTCTAAATCTTCTATTTTGTGACTATACAAAGATAGAGGAGTAAACAAATCTAACCAAGTCAAATATCCTAGTATTTAAACTTATTTGATTATTTTAACAAGACTAAAATTTTGTTAAGTTTTACTTGTTTAGTTGTTGAATCGAATTTGAACGAGTTTTTTTTTTTTCAAATTTGAAAGTTATCGAACCAAAAAAAAATGTTCAATGTTGGCTTGACTAGTCAGCGAACCAAATTCAAATAAACTCTTATTAATTCGAACTCGATTCGAATACGGAATAGTTTGGTTTACCTTTCCGTGGTGCAAAAATGTATGAACGACATTCGACGCGTTCAACAAGCTACATCGGTATATTTGTGGTACTAAACAGTACCAGGAATATACGTATGGTACCCAACAAAACTACATCCGATACTCATTACTTCTAGTGGATGAAAATTTCCCTTCAAGCATTGAGAATTTTCCTTGGGTTTTTATAAGTCGCTGATAATGATATACATTGAATACGAAAAACGTTCATATCATGCTTCTTAGTCATTGTCTTTAGTATTCTAAACAACGAGCTCATTTTTTTTTCCTTTTTTGTCTGGGGAGGAAAGGGGAGGGGGCGCAAATTCAATTAAAGAGTTATAAAAACAAGAGTATTTTAGCTGTAAAAAGAAATTGACAGATTCCATATCTTAAGGTTTTAATTCCACCCCATCGACATACGTTTATTTGTCAAGAAGCCCAAATGAATATCAAGTTGTGAATGAAATATTCATGTGTGCCATTGATGGAAAAAAAAAAAAGAATTAGAGATGGTTTTGTAAATTCTTTTTCTCCTAACAAGGGGTTTTATGCACAGAAAATTAATGTTACCACTTATCATCCAAAAAAAAAAAGGCAACCAAAAAGAGAATGAATCCCAAATGATTTTGTCAAAACTTTTGTTGTGAATGGTGGGCATAGGGATATAGAATTGTGAAAAAATTTTCAGGTATTGAATTTCTTAGTTATAAAATTATTACGTAGAAACTTGACATTAATTTCAGAGCCAAAAAGTAAAAAATAAAAATAAAAATGCAGAAACTCCCAAAGTTGGATGATCAGTTGACCAAAAAAATCAACTTCTATTAAAAATAAATAAAATGCACAATTTCAATTTTACCATTTTAGTTGACATTACAAAATAGAGAAATTCTAACACCCTTTTGAAGAATCACACCTTCAGCATAAATTCTCCGTTGGATGGTGAAATAATTATTTTGGACCCTTATATTATTTTGAAATAATTATTTAAAATTTTAACAACAATCGACATTGAAAAATAGAAATTGAGAAAATAATTCCTTGAAGAGACCATAGAATTTTTCAATAAACTATATAAATATGTGTTTGAGTAATGATAGTAGGCAAGATTGAAAATTGAGCCCGTTTAATATGACATAACATCTGAAAATAATTACTCCATGGAGAAGGATCGATGAACTACTAATATAACTACTTCACCTAAAATTTTTTGCCTCCACCACTGCTAAAGCTTGTATTGTAAACCCAATTATGCCAATCAATGATATAGCAAAACAATTGTTCAAAAAAGAAAAAAAAAGATTCAATAGCCCTTGAACCATTCAAATGTAAAGGTTCCAGAAACTTGTACTGTAAGATTGAAGAATGCTCATAATCATATTGTGCACGAATAAATTTTATACAGTGATGATGGGATTGCTTTATCCTTTTGCCTCTACTTTTTTTTTTTTTTTTTCACTCTGGCAAACCGATCCTGCGACATTTGTACTTAATGATATTTCATATCAGTTTCAAGAAAAAACGTGTTGCTGCATGTTATTTCACATCATTCCGTAATTTGGTTTGAGGGATTCCTCATTCCATGATCCATCTCCTTCTACACCTTCCTACAGTTGATGCATTTATTGTTGAGTGTTCTCCTAATAGATCCCCAACCAAAAAGCATGTCGCAGTTTTGTGGTTAGAAGTCATTCTGTCGATTAGCATTTTATTGATAGAATGTTTTTATTTGCCTGTTTGTGAATCTCTTATTTTTTTTTAGGCTTTAGCATAGTGAACTCAATATGCTACACACACACATACACACGTGTGTAATGTGCATGTGTGTTGAACTCTCATTCCAGGTTCTTTTGCTTCTTGAGTTGATCAAGATGATAGAATTGATATAATGCTTTCTTTTTAACCTAGGTTCGAACCTCACTTGGAATATCTGACCGTCACACAGAATTTGTCTAGTGCGTCTTATTTTCCCTTATATAAAAAAAGGGCTCCATAATGGTGTATCAAGAATCAATCCTGTTCATCTTTCATAGTGACACTCAATATGTACACTCATGGATTAAAGAAATGAAAGATGAAAGTAAAGGAAACTTGGCACACACTTGAACAGGTACACATGGCGATCCCTAATCGATCAATCATGCTTATGGCATCTGATCAACGAAATTAAGCAGTAGAAATGAGAAAGAGATTACGTACTCAATTTAACTACAATTATTTTGCCTACAAGAAGGAACCATCTAGATATGGTCAATCAGTAATTCGACTTTAAAAGTGTTTTGATACAAGAAAATTTTTTTTTTTCCCGTTCCTTTTTGGGTTTGAAAATCCAGGAACAAAACTTGGTGCGTAGGAACAGTGATCTGCATTCTAGTATTGTCCACCTCAATTTGACTTTTCTGGGTTTGAGGTGTGACAACTAACACTCCAAGTGCTTCTATTCGTTGCCGTGAGCTACAGCAATTTGTCCTTTTAGTTGGAGGTGTGACGATTGGATGTACCATTTTGTCCTTATTGAATGGCTTCACTTTGACGGACGAAGCAGTAGCACTAAAGCTGGCTGTGAGCAAAGCAACCACTTTGCAACTAAGGAAAGTGCAATTCCAAGTAACTCCTCAACCACATCCGAACTCAGAAGGCAAGTGATATTAGAGTAGTTACGCTGGTGGAAGATATTGTCCAATTGAAAGAGTTGTCTCATATGTGCTCTTTTTGTCTAGTTAATAGTGATAAGAATCATCTAAACTTTAGGATTAGCATATATGCCTTAGGCATCACAATTGATGAGGAACTCTTGTTTTCTCAGTGTCAAGCACACTAATTTGTAAAGTTAACTCGAGTCTTTGCTCGTACTTGTATATGTTTTGGAAGTAATATAATCAAATATCATTTCGAAAAAAAAAAAAATGGCTTCACTTTCACAAAAAAAAAAAAAAAAATTATGGCTGCACAGAACCATCTATTGCATCAGAAATCAGTCACTTGTCACCATTGGTGCATTGTCATTTGGCACACCGTCCATCAGTGTAACACGTTAGCTACATCCTTCAGCAATTTTGTCAAAAACCATAAGATGTAATTCACTTTTAACATAAATTAAATATAGAATAAACTTTTATCAATTCCATATGTAACGTTAAAAACGATGTACATATGATGATATGAACCTTACACTCTTTTTGATCAATCTTTGACGTTAACTATTCAAGACCGATCATTCTCACTGATGACCGTTCCTGCTCCGCGTCTTGATGGGCAGCAAGTTTCAGTCTCTTGTCAAGGACATGACTACCCTGTAATGTTGCACGGCCACATTCTTCTGAGAAGAGAAAGCAATCATAGGACTTCTTGTTTTAGGGTAGCAATTAGATGCTTGCAGTAGCTGGTAAACTACTTTGCAAAGAATAATTATGTCATAGGTGTTTCTTTGCATCAATTAGGATCCAAAATTGAGTGTCGACCATCAATTGGAGTTTGGAAGATACGGATCAATGTTAATTGTTGTTCCATTATGTGCAACCAAGTGGACGACTACTATAAAATAAAATATATATATTGCGAACGAATGAGATTGATCATCAAGCTTGTTTGGCCATGGTAACATCATGATCTCCAATGCACGCGTGGGAC
Organism: Coffea arabica; assembly: GCF_036785885.1. Classification (NCBI taxonomy): domain Eukaryota; kingdom Viridiplantae; phylum Streptophyta; class Magnoliopsida; order Gentianales; family Rubiaceae; genus Coffea; species Coffea arabica. The sequence goes on from NC_092310.1 coordinate 757,492, forward strand.
TTAAAATTTTAATATTTCTTAGTGCATTGCCTTATTCTCATATCATAATTGAGAAAGTCGGCACCATTTTTTTTAATGGAGAAAAGGCTAAATTCTTGGATGTTATTGCATTAATATTATATGAAATGTGAGCCCTTTTCTTATCTGATTCTAATATTCAGGACAAATATTATATGGTATATGATTCGATTAGACACTTATATTATGGTAACTTGTATCTTCATTTTCAATGATTAGAGCTGACTATTACAAAAGCATAAGAAAATACTCGTAGTTATCATTGTTTCCATATTTGTGGCTTCTTTACTGCCAATTTGAGGGGGCTTTAGATCCTCTGTTTCCAAAATAGTCCCTGTCCCCTCTGTCCCTTTGTTATACAACTGTCACGTGTCTCTAGTTTTTTGTTAACCCAAACTCAAATAAATCGATAATAATCGGTTTATAAGTTTTGTTAACCCAAATTCAAACAAACCGACTATCTTTAGAAGTTTTGAATTATGAATAGGCAAGGGTTTGATATTACAAACCAACATGATAGACCATGATTATTCAAGTATTAGCAGGGTTTTTAGGTGTACTTAATAAGAGTGGTTGAAATTTTATTACTATTCTCTTATTTTTATTGGGCAGATGATTTTGGAATTTGATTCTCAAAAAATCAAAATCACATTCGATCATATTTCAAACTATTGTTAGACAGATATTACATTTTAATTATGTTGGTACAATTTTTTAATCTTGTTTATTCACCATTTTATTTTTATTTTTTTTTCAATAATGTCAATACCGTGCGTAGCACGGGTATTCATACTAGATATTGGAATTATGAATTGGAATTTGGTTCTTTGAATTTGGGTTAACAAAACTTCTAAACCGATTATTATCGGTTTATTTGAGTTTGGGTTAACAAAAGGCTAGAGACACGTGGCCGTTGTACAACAAAGGGACAGAGGGGACATGGACTATTTTGGGGACAGAGGATCTGAAGCCATTTGAGGGTGCCTTGGTGATTATGTATGTAGTCAATCGCAGACAGAATCCTCTATCCATTATGTCTGTCCACTTTTCTATCTAATAGAAAATTATGTAGTTCCACTTACTAATATTGCTAATGTGGCACATAACATTGGATGCATATTTAGGGAATGTTTGATAAATGGGTTTCAAATTCAATTTTAACATGTACGACTTACTTTCTGAATTAACATGATCGCATGTAACTGCAACACTAACAAGTTCAAGGATTCGTCCTCAAATGTTTGCCTAATCTCATCTGAATCATGCAGTGTGGAATTTCAAAGTAGAAGGCTATGAGTACAATTGGGCATAAACAAACATCATTTATGGATATAATTGAATTTAAAACCCATTTACCAAGCACTCCCTAAATATGCATTCAATGTTATGTGCTACATCAGTAGTATTAGTAAGTGGAACTACATAGTTTTATATTAGACAGGAAAGTGAACAGATATAATAGACAGAGGATCCCGTCTGAATCAGTCGACACCTTTCAAAAATTTGGGTGGGATGTTTTTATGTTCCATAATGATTTAAGCTTTTCGATCTGGTATATAAGATAAGGAATGTCAAAACTTTTAATACCTTGTACATGCAGAAGAAGTCTGCTTATATAGATGTTTTTTTCTTTTTGAAGTTTTCATATAGAAAGAAGGTAGGAATCAGGAGCAGAGAAAATCAAGTTGGTTTTGAACAAATATGTGATGCTAACACAAAATATACCAATTTTTTCCTCATGAACCATTAGAAATATATATATAGGGGTTGAAGTGGACAAAAAATCATTGTTCTCCACAAATTGACTGCATATATAGGTTCAATGTAGCTACCCTCTTCTTCTGGTTGAATGGCTGCTGGATACATTGGCAAAGTCCTCCTTTTCTATGTGCTTTATTGTACAAAAGGACTTGGAATTCTTGAGGGGATACGAATCTGTTCCAAAATCCAAGAAGGTGAGCAGTACTGGTTTTGGGTGCACCCACCAAACCAATTGGACACAGAAAGGAAAGCAAAGATTGAACAGGAAAAGTGAGAATCTTCTTCTTCTTTGACTTGAAAAATAATGATAATTAATCACAGCAAAAGGCATTATTATTCACAAATGCGCCACGAACTTCAGTAATTGTCACTTGTCATGCAAAGTCTTTCTTAACAGTAGCCATCAATTATAAGAAAGGCATTTGTGACCTGACCAAGGAGTTTCTTTAGCGGCAACTAGACAGTGGAAATGTGTGTTTTCGCCCCTTTTTTGGGATGTGCCTAATTTCCAAATTTAATTATTTGAACTGCTAAAATTTGATGTCCTTCTTAAACAACAGAGTTGTACTAATCATGATTATGCACCAGAATTAATTAATTGTCATATCAAAGTAACAAAAATGAGATGCGAAACCACACTATTATATCTATGGCTAAAATGAGATGAGGGACAATTGCATATAAAGACCCCTTTTCCCTGCATCATCATGTTCGTTTTTATTTCTTTCTGTTTTCTTGTTTGGTCAAATGGAGGCTGAAGCTGCTTAATTACATAAGGTCATGACTAAGCACAATCATTAACCCTATTATGATTCTCGTTAGGCAAGAATCAAGCCTAATGTGGCTCAATTTAGACCACTGTCCCTAGCTACATAACATGGTCCCTATAAAATAATATGTACATTGTGGTAAAGTAACCAAACAATACATGGATATTGACCATTGAGCGACAAGTTTCTTTCAGAATCAACATTTCTCAGTGCTTTTTTTTTTTTTCTGGGAAGACGTCAGACATGGGCAAGTTCAAGAAGGTTTGCGTCTTCTGCGGAAGTAATTCAGGGTACAGAAAGATATTCAGCGATGCAGCTTTTGATCTTGGAAAAGAATTGGTTTGTTGCTTCTGTCTCTCTCTCTCTCTCTCTCTCCCCCCATGCTCTTTTCACATGTGTGTGTGTGTATATGTCCTTTTGTTTTTTGTTTCTGCTCTTTTACAAAGATATATGGATAGAGGAGCTGGCTTTTGATTAGTCTTTCAACAGTAACTGATGGAGATGGTACAAAATAGGTGCAAAGAAAGGTAGACCTAATCTACGGAGGAGGGAGCATTGGTCTGATGGGATTGGTTTCCCAAACAGTATATGATGGTGGATGCAATGTTCTAGGGTATACATGCCAAATTTACTCAAATTCATTTCGAGTTTAAACTTGAATCAAATCAATTGTATTTGTCATGGACTATTTAACTTGTTTGATACAGCTCGTCAAATACTAACTCTGCCTTTGTGTCTATTCTTTCTCCATATATACATATATATATATAAAGAGTGATTCCAAAGGCTCTCGTTTCGGTAGAGGTATGTATGTATATCTGATTTCATTGCCATGCCAAGTCTCTCCAACCCTTTCCCACCTCCCTATATATATATATATATATACCTCTATCTCTTGGGTTTTCTTGGAGATAATTGGTAAGCAGTTGATTAATGAGGCATGATGAGCAGATATCAGGCGAGGCAGTTGGAGAAGTGACCATAGTTTCTGACATGCATGAAAGGAAAGCTGAAATGGCTCGTAGGGCCGATGCTTTCATAGCTCTTCCTGGTATTCATCTTTCATCCTCATCCCACTTCCTGTTAATGTTTCATGCTCATCCCAATTTTTTTTTTTTTAAAAATTTCAATATTTTTCAAGCCCTTTTCTTTAAGAAAAAATTAAACGGTTTGCGATTGAGGGTGTCATATCTAATTCCCTTTTTTATCCTAAATTGATTGAGAATTTCGGAATTCTTTTGTTTGAATGAGTGAATTGATCAAACTTATTTTTTAACTTAACTAGCTTGGAACAATTAAAAAAGGAAAAAAAAACCTACTTTATAAGCATATACATATGCTATATAGTATTAATAACTTGATTAAAAAATTGCTGATTTTCTGTTTTGGGTGATACTAATGAAGGAGGGTACGGAACAATGGAGGAGCTGCTTGAGATAATATCATGGTCGCAGCTTGGAATTCATGATAAACCGGTACGCATGTTTCATGTTCCAACACTTTGGCATCATTCTTGAGGGCCATTTTGAGCTAATATTTCTGCTAATCTTTCATCTGAGATTAATGATTTATTGGACCACATCACTTTATAATCCAACCTACCCTCCAATGCATAGAAAAAGTGGAGAAAATGCATTTGATAAACGTAGAATGCCTCTATATATGGGAAGGAGGAATATAGAGTAATTCCATTCTAATAGTGTCAATTTGCTACTCTTGTCTTTTGGGACTTTTTTAGTGATTCATTTTGATGCTTATTATTTACAACTAACAGCTTCTATAGCCTTTTTTTTTTTTTTTTTATAAAAAGAAAGGGAATAACTTCTATGACATTTAAATTAATCTTCATTGCTTCCAACTTCCTTTTATTAGTAACAAAACAATGAACAATTTCTCCCAAGAGTCCAAAAAAAAAAAAAATCAAAGGTCAAAATTTTAGTTTAAGATTCATATTTGGCTTTTTTTCTAATGTTTTGTAGAATTTTGTAAATAATGTTTGCTTGGTGTTGCCGGCTATATAATATAACTCTAGGGCCTCATGGAGGATTAAGGCTTAAAATGATGTAACTTGTCAAGTTGAATGGATATTTCAAGTTTTAGCTCCTTAGTTCTTTAACTTAGAGTAATTTAAAAAGTTTGTAATGCTTTAGAAATAGTGCATCAATTCTTCATTCCAACCTGGTTAATTTCACTTTGCACTCTTCAATTATCAAATTCCCACTTTGATCTTTGAATTTCAAAATTGGACACTTTAGTCTATTAACTATAAAATCCATTCCACTTAAGTAAGACCTTTGGGGAAGTGGGATAGATTTTATACTTAAGTCAAAATATTTTAGGGACTAAAGTGAGATAACTTTTATAATTTAGGGACTAAAATTGGATATGTGTTATATTTTAAGGACTAAAGTAAAACGGATTTAATAGTTTATGGACTAAAGTATCTCGTTTCGAAATTTGAAGAGCGAATAGAAATTTGAGTATAGTTGGAGGGTGTAAAGTAAAATTGATTCTTCCAACACTGGGGAACAGTGCAATCAAGGATCAAAATTCGCGCGTTTTAGCAAAGAAACCTCGTACTACGATTTCGTTTAGTTAATACTCCCGCCAGCCCATTTTGATAGTCTTAATTTTTTTTTATACAATTTAAGAAAAAATGGTTAACTTTGTTGGAACAATAAATTTAGGTTGCTATTTTCTAAAATACCCTTATATTAAATAAAGTACAACTTTATATTAACTATTTATGGAAACTTGAATTGATGGTTTATGGAAACTTGAATTGATGATTAAGAAAGAATTAATCCTCATTTTACATTATTTCACATTTTGGCTTGAAAGAACAACAAAGCTGGCTTTTCATATATCAATATGTTTTGGAAAATCTAAATGTATTAAATGAGGTAGGTTAACAATCTATATTAAATAAGGTAGTTTATATTAATAACAACCTACATTGAATAAGGGTATATTAGAGAAATTAAAAGATAACTACATTCTTCAATTGGAAAGTGGACTACAATTTGAAACAAACGAAAAAGGAAAACAGGACTATCAAAGTGGGACGGAGAGAGTACCATGCATGCTTCTTAATCAATTCCTTTTATTGGTCCAAGTACCTAAAAGCCTAAGGGCTTGTTCCCAACTAATTCTAATTCTGTAAAAGTTGATTTTCTAGAATTGATTTTTAAAAATCAAATTTATTTAGAGTAAGTCATGTGTTCTCATCTATAGTTAGAAAATCTATTTTTCTAAAAGCATAGACATTCTTAAACAAAGTCGTAAAGCTCATTTTGACAAAAAAGAAGACCAAATGACACTTATAAACTGCACAAGTGACTTTTATGATAATTAAATAATTTTTTATATAATTAATTATTTTCTTATGAAGATTAAAAGTTGGGCAAAAAAAAAAAAAAAAGGAGAATAGGGACAAATTAATAATATGAATCTAGAGCTGCGATTGTGAATAGGAAGAAATGGTGAGAGACATGTGGCAAAAAAAAGAGTTATATAGTAATCTTCAAGTAGATTAGTAGTTAAGTCAAAATTTGAAAGATATTTTTGTCTATATGAAAAAGTAGGCCAGAATCAACATCTAAAAGCAACTTACAACATGCTTCTGATTTTCAGATTTTTTGGACTCGAAAAATCTAAAATTAGATTTTTTAAATCAGTTGAGAACGCATCAAAATTGTTTTTTGAAAATCAAAAACTAAAATCAATTGAGAACATGCCTAAAACTATAATAGAATGAGAAGTCGGTTTCCTTTTTTTTTTTTTCTGGAACAGTTTCCATTATTGGCCCTAAATGATATTTTAAAATAACTAGCTTATTCTTATTATTAGTCGACTATATAAGGTTGTGTTTAAGTGGTACCAAGAGTATCCTTTCAAGCATCTAGTTTGTTTTGTAGATTTTATATCAAATATTTTGCTATAAGAAAAAAGAAATCTTGAAATGACGCCAATCACCGGAAATAATTTTTGTTGCAAATTTGAACATTTTATTAATATGAAACTATTTTGGAGATTAAGATTAGAAGAAGGAAAAGTTTTCACTTAGTTTCCGTTGAGTTATTGAGACGTAAAAGTACTAATTTTTTTTTTATATATGTTTATAAATTCATTTAGTCTTTTTTTCCACAAATACTATACAATGGTATGGTATGGTATGAATGAAGCCCTATATTTATCTTTTTTATTTTCTAATTATGTTGGTATTAATGCTAATATTGCTCATCATCATTTAGCTACTGCATTTATTTTTTTTCTCTTTGCCAACTATTTGTATAGAACTAATTTCGAGATTGAACACAGTATTTTTTCTAATCTCCCTTTTTATGTTAATTCTTTCTGTGACTTCAAAATGTCAAGCTTAAGACACTTTCCATACCTAAATTTCCAGTCAAATCAATTGATTACCCCCCCCCCTCCCCTTTTTGTCTCTTTGAATTTAATTATTGGATAAAAATGGGGCAAAGGAATGTGAATGACAATCAAATTAAGAGTCATTATGAGTAACTAATACACTCTTATGCAATTATTACTCACAACAGTACTTCATTTAGTCAAGCGAAGGACTGAGTATTGTTGAAATAGAATCTTTTAGACTCTAAAAAAAAAAAAATGGGAACCCCCCTTTTTGTTGCTATAATTTCAGAAGTTAACTGCTTTTATGCAGTTCAAGTAGCTGATTTTTTGTCCATAGTTTAAAGTTTGGTAACAATTGGTGTGGTTGGGGGGGAAGTGAATATAAATAAAAACTCAGGGACCACATTATAATAACTAAAAGTATGGAGGTCAAATTTTCAGCTCTAATGGTGCAATGTTAATATGAGGCTCAAAGTGGAACAACTACTAAAAGACTTTTTTGTTTTTTCTGTAAAAAAAGAAGGGGATGAATGCAGTCATCAATAAGATTGTGATATAATTAGGGCCAAAAAGGAAGAGAGATGATTTTGCAACCAATATTCACAAAAAATTGGGTTTTAGCCATGCATTTCTTTGAAATAGTTTGTCATTTATGGCCCTCGAGATACACGCATTATTGCACTTCACGTCTAGTTTGATTTGGTCATTTGCATCAATTATATGCATCGATGGATTCAGTATTTTATCGATAACTTTTTTACCTCACATGTATCAAATCACTGCAGTATATTTTTTGACAAAATTTTCAAAAAAATTGCAATCCGAATGAGCTCATAAATATTTTAGTAAAACTCCAACACAATATTCTCACCAAAATAACTCACTATTGCAAAACATCAACTCTCAATATACATGACACTCCTAGTCTAATGGTCTTTAGCCCCCCACTCGAACACCTAATGAATATTTTTTGCTATTAACATATCCAAAGAACAATATATTCAGTAAACTAGGTTGGAAATCTCATAATTTACTTTTCAAATCATCTATAAGATGATGAGACTCCTTGTTCTACCATGGAAAGCAGATAAATTGCCTTCTACACTCTATTAAATTTATACACCACCATGCGGTGCAATGAAATTAGATCGATACAGAATCTACTTCTGCATCTAACTCTAAAATAAATACAATAGTTAAAAACTAAAGCGTGTTTATTAAACACTCGTTAACAAAAATCAGTATCATAAATATTTGCATATTTTTTAAAGAATTTTTAGCAAAGGGTGATTGTTTCACAAATTGCATTTACAGGGTCTTCTATCCTTGAATCTCTACTAGTAATAGGCTAATAGTAATAGCCCTCTAAATTGATCGTAGCCAACCAACTCTTTGGTAGGTAGCTTCTTCCTTAGTAAACATATAGCCACGAGTGGTGTATTGCGATTTGAGCAAATTGGCCAAGATGACAGACCTGCACAGGTCCTTTGTACGAAGATGATGTAAGGCCACTCAATTGACATTTGTCCAAACTCGATGGAGATAGCCTTGAAGGGGACTTCACACCAGTTTTTGATGTAATTATATACTTGCAACATAATCATGTCCATCCACTCGAGATCATATCCAGTCCTATGTAGGACCATATTAAAATTGAATGTTTGGTGGGATAGACGAAATGTTGTGATTAGTTTTATCCGGTCTTTTTTGGATTTGTTTTGTGAGATTCCGTCCAATCATTGTTAGTGTTTAAATTTTTGACATATAAAAACATCATAATGTTATATTAAATAAACGTCAAATATTTTGTATAAGTATATCACTTTTATCTTGAATATAATGATGTAAATAATTATACACCAAATAATATAAAAAAAAGTACAACAATTGAATCGAATCGTACCAAATCCCAACCGCACTGCCCCTCTCCCGATCATTTGGTTTTTTAGGTAGATACTGATGACCCTTTTTTTTTTTTCTTTGGCGGAATGGATGCATTATTTGTTTTCAAATATGACAACTTCTTTCATGACTAAGGAGCTTTCCTGCGGTTTGCTGAAAAGTATTTAAACCAAAATTTCTGCAGTTGAGATTATATAACTTCAAGTGGTCAAAAATCGAAATGAACAAATCTCGAGTTTAAGATGATGTTATAAATTACATGATGAATGAATGAAATGCCTGAAACAGGTTGGCCTCTTAAACATTGATGGATATTATGATTGCTTGCTTGGATTATTTGACAAAGGGGTTGAAGAGGGATTCATTAGGCACTCAGCTAGACATATTGTCATATCTGCACAAACTGCTGGAGAGCTTATAAAGAAGATGGAGGTACAACCTGCTGTTTTTGTTTAGCCTTTTGTGTTCAATCAAAGTCATCATCCATTTCTCTATAACACAGAAAAGACACTGGAATGAAAGAAAGTGAAACATTAACTAATTTAATGAGAAAGTGGAATTGGTGTTGTTGTTTTTTGTGGGGGGGGGGGGGGGGGGGGGGGGGGTTGGAATGTTTTAACTTGGAAGTTAGGATATCAGTAGTTAGAATGGTCCTTCAAACCAAGAAGATACATTACTAGTGCAGCAGGGGCCCAAAGTTTGACAATAGCATCTTCTTTGCCAAAGCAAAATGAAGATTACGTTTTGATAGATGTAAACATCCCATACAACAATCATTAGACCAAAACATCATGTTCAAGCTCAGCAACATTGGAACACTGAGCTTAGTCATGTCATACCGTCTAAACTGCATTGTATTTCCAAGCAACCTATCCTGTTCAGGTTCCTCTTTGGTTCAGACCCTTCGTCATGTACGGCCGCTAGCCTTTACAAAGAGTGGGGGGAGGGACAAAGAAGGAAAGATAACCTTCAAGTAATGGAAAAGAAAGAGAACAAAGAAGAACAAACACACAACTCAAGGGGAGGAGGGGCAAAAAGTTTGATAAGGAAGCATTCTGGGCAAAGTAGAATGCTAGATATCGTCATACTCATAGATCATACTGAAACAAAGGTGTCATCAAATTGGCGTTTCTGAGCAAAGATTACTTTGTGCTGACTTACTGCTAATATCTTGTGCTTTATTTGCATTTGCAGGAATATGAACCATTGCACGACAAAGTTGCACCAAGCCAAAGTTGGGATGTTAAGGACTGTAAACTTGCAAAGTCGTAGTCATTTGAATGCTTTTGCCCAAGAATGCGTTCATACTCTATGTAACTTCCTATTTGATATCTTTTGTAATGAAAATCTACATAAATAGAAATGTCATTTTTTATAATCAAGATAAAGTCAGAAAGCAATCTTGAGAGGTTTCGGCTGTCATTCCTAAGCTTGACACCTATAAATTGCATTGGTCCCTCCTAAGCTTGACCCCTATAAATTGCATTGGTCCCTCGAGTGGTTTTCAACAAGACGCTTGAATCAAGTAAAAGAGACCACAAGTAATTCAAAAAGGAACTGAAATTTCAATGTCAGATATAAAAATCCTGCCATGTGCAAATGGAGAAGTTTAAAGTACTTTTAACATTATCATCACACTCCTCATACCAACATGCACACATACAGAATTCATATTTCTGCAGAGGAGAGAAAAACATTTTATCTTTGCCATCCACCGTGGAGCAAGTAGAGATGCTTATAGAAACTTGTGCTTACACCAACTACCAATAGGATGCTTACAGAAACATGTGCTAACACCAACTAATACCAGGTCTGGAAATGCATAGATGTTCTTCTGTTTAAATTAATGCAGTGAAATGCAGGGACGCTTTTAGGCTGTTTAGAAAACTAAAAAGAAACTGTTGTTAATCAAGAAACTTTTCATTCAATGGAAAATACCTGAGTTCAAGTGCGCAATGCTATTAGGTTCAGAACTGTCAATAAAAGAAATTATCTTCTATTCAGGATCTATGTTATTAGGACCAATTTTGTAAAACCCCAAGGATTTGCGAAAAGTCTTAAGAAAATATAAGCAACTCTTTAGATGAACTTGCAACTACCAACTATTTAAGACATATTTGACTAACCACGCAGTTCATCGTTAGATGCAGCCAATGTTAGATTATGAGAGTAGTAAAGCAAACAAAAAAGGAGTTGTGGATTGAAACAGGTTACAAGAGAATGACTGCTCTGAAATAAATCTATCTATCGTACAGATACATGATAAGACCAAGAGACGATCAATCAATACAATAATGTACCATGAATGAGTAAAATCAACAGCACCCTGAAATAAACTCAGTATACTCTTTCAATACAAAATACAAAAGGTGAAACAGGCAAAAGATTCTATCCAACCTGTTCAGGATTCTGCGATGGCAGAGATTTTCAACTGGTTCAGCAAGTATTAATTCCATCCTTGCAATCTTTTGTCAAGTTATAGAACGTTTCAACCCTTGTCTTTGCCCTGTAAAGGACTTCAGTGTCCACCTCAACTCTCATATATCCATCAAACTCAACTGGGTGCCCACCATTCAAAAGCCTTGTGTCATTGTACCATTCACTCATATTTCCCCACATTTCCTTGTAATCATCAAGCAAATGAACCTTGTAATGAGATCTCAGCTTATCAAAGTAATTGTAAAATGGTTCATTAGTAGCAACATACAAATGCCTCCAAGGCGTAACTGCTGTTTGCAGTATTTGATCGAGCGCCTCCGGAGATGTGTCAGCGTCAAGATGAGGCCATAGTTCCTTATTCTGTGCCTTCTCTCCTCGAACCACATGAACTGCATCATAGTCCCAGTCCATGCTCCCACTAATTGCCGTAACTATATTCATTAGTCTCTTTGATTTCCAAAGTGCATGCCAGGGCCTCTGGATGTATTTACCTGCTGGACCTTCACAGACCCGATACCAGTAGTTTTCCGGCTCAGGAGCATCAAATTGCCGCCATATAATAGTGCTCTTATCTTTTTTCAACTGCATTGGTGTAACTTTATAATCTGCAACCTTTCTCACAGGGATTTTCTTTTTATGTGTTTTATCCCATCTCTTCCAATCTTTATGGAACTCCTCATCATCCACAACTGATGCTGTCTCCTTCAAATGCTCAAAATCAAAGTAGAACCGGAAATCTTTTCCCTCCTCATCCCTATGACTCTGAGTGTAAGAGGAGGACAAGCAAATACTCAAATCCATCACAAATGTCCTATTCAGATACTGAGCCTCACCTAAAGCGCACAAAAAGCTCCATAGGTAATGATTCATTCCTTTACAATAATCCCCGCCATGTGAATAATACAGGTATCTCCCATTTCTAAATGCCAAATCTGATCCTACCACCGGAAGCGTATCATTTATTTCATCATCTCTAACAACAGGGGCAGTTTTGTTTCTCAGACCACTTCTAGTGGCATTTGTTCGAATCCTAGGATGGCGGGCATTCAAACCTGAGTGCCAACGCCCTGCATGGATCACCTTATAACTGCAATCATCCTTGAACCCAATGGTAAACCTTCTGAAATCCCTATACTTCCTCCAAGATTTCTCCTTCTTATTTCTAAACCTCCACGCTACATCACACTCATTAGGCGCCGAACCATTAACAGGATGTTGATAATCTAAAAATGCAAGGGACCTAAAGGCCCTCAAGTTGAACCTCTCTATAGTTATCAACACCCTAGGATCTGAGCAATTTATGACACCTCTATCTTCACAACCAGATTTCAAGCTCACATTTTTAAGATCCGCTTCAGTTCTCTCAATCACATCTTCAGTAATAGATACACTTACCCCTGCAGGAGCTAATCTTGGAGACTCGGCAATATCCTCACCAGTTTTAAGTACAGAAGTATCAGTTTTAAAAGTGGCGTTTTCAACTTGTGTAAAAACCTTAGTGAGGGCTCTGGAGGACTCCCATGGATCAGGGGGCTGGTATGTTATTGCAATTACGGTAACTATGAGAACTGAGAATACAAAAACTGAAAAACACACATTGCTTATGAATTTTATTAGGTTTTGCCCAATTGGGTCACTTACTGAATTTAATTCCTTCATTGGAGCAAAACCCTTTTTCCAAAATGAATCAAATTGAAGTCATAAATGAAAAAAGGCAGCAAAATTCAACAAAAGACTAGATCTTGACAGAAAATAGATAAAGGGTCTGCAAAAACAGAGGAAAGAGGCGACGGAGAAATTAAACAATTAGCTTAACTAACCTCTGATCTGAGAATGATTCTTTACTGCAGACACTGAATTAACAAGAAAAAATGAATCTTGACAATTATAGTGAGCCTCAAGATGAATAATTTTGCAGAATGCAGAAAGAGAGGAACTGAGGAAGGGAGGGAGAAAGGGCAAGGTTTTCTGTTAATCTGATATTTCAAGCTCTTTTTTTTTTATGGAGATTTGAGCAACATGAAGGAAAGGACTGGGATCTTGAAGTTGAGAGTGAGCTTTGTGACGGGTACTGAGAGAGGAGGAGATGTGAAGGAAAACAGAGGAATCCAGATTGAGGTGTGATTAGCACTAATCAGGAACTAAACTTCCAGAATTGTTGGTGAGAAGATGGGATCTTGAAAATTAAATTAACAATAACCTTTTCCGATCTAACCCAGAGAATACTTCAAAAAGCGTTTATGGCAGTGGGACCTTTCCTTCAGTAAACAGTAAGTAACTAGGAAAAGTGTAGAACTGTCAGACAAGGGTGTCAAAATTAGCGGAGGGAGAGATCTTATACTAAATACAAGACTTGAAATATATCTTAACGATTCTCAGTCATTAGACACACTCTCTTATGATATAATTTTGGATAAAGAACAAAAATGTTCAGAAAAACTCTTTATGATTTTAAATTGTATAATACGACACTTCATATTTTGATTTAAATTATAAAGATGACGGAATCCAATAAAATTAATTGGGACGGATGAAATGATAAAAATGTCATGATATAACTAAACAAAAGGCAGCTCAACAAATTTATTTGTTTCATTCTCTAGAGAGAGAGAATTGGGACTAAGTGGTAGAACATGTATATTTGTTAAAAGTTAGGTATAAAAAATTTGTTTTTAGGTTCCAGCATGTCATTTCTGTTAATTTTAACGGATTCCGTCACCTTTACAATTTAGTTCAAAATATAAGGTATCGTTTGATATGTTTTAAAACTACGGAAGACTTTTCTATATATTAGATTTACCACAAGCGATTTTTTGTTTTGTTTTTTACCCTATAATTTTAAGTAACATGATGAAATGACCAAGAACAATAGGCGCTGAATATTTTTCATCTTCATAGTTTCTTGTATTGGTGAAAATGACCATTGCACTTTAATATGAATTGTGTATTTAATTCAATTTATCACTGTGCTTTTGCCTCAGTATTGTTAGAACTTACTAGCAGTTTCTTTCTCATTTCAGGAAAACATGTAGAAATGATCCCTCGCATTTGTAACTTATACCCTTTTAGTCTCCCAGAGTTTTAAAGTAAATTGTTTGCCCGTAAATTATCTTTTGCCTTTCATGAAAATGTCATCCTATCACAGTCTCTTTACTCTTAGTAATTTAAGTGAATAAAACAGTACATACATAACTTTCTGCGTTTTTCAACATTTTCACCATATACCATAAAGCTTCATCACTCATCCTACATATATGGCCACCAATTCCAGCTTTATACTCTGCGTTCCAACATTATACACTGCATTAATGTTGAACTAAAGTTTATAATCTTTAGTGATTTTGTCTAAGCAAGTTCAAGATGCCTTGTATCTGTGACTAGAACGGCATGCAATGTCCCAGAACTGGCTTATGAACCGCCACATTTGGGGCTAGAGATATAAGAACATAGTTAAAATCACATGTGATGTTGATTTTTGAGTAAAAGATCAAGACAAGTCATAGTTCTAATCTATGCCTTGTGTTCTAGATTACCATGACAGACTTGAACCAAAAAAAGATGGTTTGCAAGCTTTTATAGCTTGTTATGTTTAGAAGAAAATCATGCACGTACAGTAATGTTCCAAGAAATTTCTAAAGTACTTCTGTTATCCAGTGTCATACTAATGAAGACAAGATTATCTGATACTAATATCAAAAAATACACCGGGGCTGATTTAGACCAAAAAGCAATAGGTAGAAATTACAGTGAATGAAGAGAATGGTTTTGAAATTTTTTCCAAGTAGTTTGTCAGTTATTGTAATTTTTTTTTTCATATTACATTGATGGATAGCATAACTCCCGTTACGGAAATTGTATATTCCAACTATGGTTCTATTCCATTTTAACTCAACCCGTGCTATACATCCACTATATGCATAATATGTATAGCATAACTCTCATAATGTTTGGACCATCATCCCTTCCTTGTTCTGTTGCATGATTCTGGTAGAGGAAATTCTGCACAACGTATAGCCATATAATCTAGAAATTAAATTACAGGAAGATACAAAAACCTTTAGTCTTTCTTATTAATGTCTGCTCCAGACTCTACGTGAATGTGTGTACTTAGAATTATGTATCTAAATGCTTCTAAGTGATACACGTACAAAGACACTGATGAATATTTTTCCTGTCATCTCTTTCATCTAAAGCTCTGGTTAAGTAGCTGACAGATGTATCTCAGCGCGATGCGTGATCATAATCATGAAAATGGAAGCTTTGGTAATATCGACAGTTTCAGATCGCATATTTACTCCACCTTGTCTTTTTTATTCCTGGTCATTAGGAGGTACTCTAGAGAATGTAACTACTTCACTATCTGGAACTACAGAGGTAATTGATTGGTAATAATATTACCTCTGTAGTTCCAGATGGTGAAGTAGTTACATTCTCTAGAGTACCTCCTAATGGCCAGGAATAAAAAAGACAAGGTGAAATAAATATTGATCTGAAGCTGTCGATGATTTTGCAGTGAAACCCTTTACGTCTAATGTCTTTACCCTTATCTCAAGTGGTCTCCCTCCTTCCCTGTCAGCCTCAACAGTGCAGGACAATGCAGAAAAGAAACTATTAGTAATTTGGAACCCATATAAAAGGTTAGGAACAGCAAACATTCTCAAATTATAAGGTAAAGGCTCTTATCTCTCTGACGACCGTGGGACTTTCAGTATGCCATAATGTGCATATGGAACATGAGAAGGGTCCATAAGATTTTCAATCAGAATCTCGTACCTGTAAATGCTTGGCTATCAGAAGCAACTTAAGAATAAAACAAACATTATTTGACATAACTTTTCAATCACTTTTTCTGTTTTTCTTACTACACTTCATAACATGAACACAAGAACCAAAACCATTTAGTTTTACCATCTTTTGAGTTTTACCTATTTCTCTTTATTGATTTTTCCCGCATTTTTCTCACCCTTCTTGAAGGAAACTAATGAATTTCTTTCTTTTTCCTTTGCATTTCCCAGAGCATGTATTGAATACCGACACAAGTAACAGTGAAAGCAATTTACTTCAGCATTCCATAGCGATAGCAGCCTTTTCAATATGATTAGAGTGCAAATGAAGATTTGCCTAGTATGAGCGTGGAACAACAACAACCACAAAAGCTATAATAAAGGGGGCAACTAATTGCTTACCCATATGGTATATCTCTAGTGATCATCCGACTGGTAAAGGATGGATCATCAATTTCCGGGCTGTATGGAGGCTTTTCCTTCGAAAATATGTCTTTGTACTGACTATCAGCATTAGGCCAAAACCAAAGAATGCCATTTAGCACACAACTTGGATATGCAGCTACACATGCTTTGCTCGAAGTATGGATCTGAACTTCCAAGCAAAATGTCAATCCATCATGCTTTGGTTTAGGTACAATGGAAATGGCAAGATTTGCATGTTTAGACTTGATGTATCTGCTATGTACAACAAAGTAAGCAAATGCATTTCCATAGCATCATCAAGTATCAGAATGAAGCTCCAAACTGGCATACTTAAACAGTAGAAAGCTATTGGCAATATTCAAAATTTCTAAATTTAGTATCGCATAAAAGATGTTCACAACAACTGGAAACAATATTCATTGAATAACTGTCCGACATAGAGGTAATTCAAGTTTTGAACCAAGCCAAGCTTGATTGGTAGATAAAGAAAAATCGCTTATCAGAACATTATGCATTTTCTCATAGAGCCTAGGTGGAGAATTAATTGAAAAAAAATGGAAAAAGAGAAGTGGCAAAATTTTTTGTAGATTTCAAGTTCATAATGGCTGATGAATGCTTAAAGTTCTTTTTACTTTTTAGATGAGGAGATTTTGAGTATGAAAAGGTAAAAACAAGCGGAAATGCCGTACTAGAATGACCAGACAGTAGGAAGACTACTAAAACCTGAAAATTTTCAGCGAGTTTGGTCAAATGAGTTCTGCTTCTTTCCCCCAGCTACTCTTGATTCCCTATCTACAAAGGGCCTCGAGTTCAGAACAGATATGTATGTATGTGAAAGCTTACAAGTGTATTAGATGTGGAAGTTATTAAATATTTTAAATTGGATTCCATCATCTAATCCTAAGGTATAAAAGACACTATGGCCATTTTATCATAAAGATCAAGCCTACATCAAATAAAAATTTCACCTATCCAATTTCACTGAATTCTCATCCACTTCCTCTGCTAGATTCAGATTTGTAGCTCGTGGTTTGCATATAAAGTTTCTGTCTAATTTCTGGTGGAGGAATCCGAAATTCATATGACTAATTGTCAGTTAAACATTGAATATCCCCATTCAATGATCCTGGCCTTAAATGTCACCAACAAGTTATCGTTGTATCCGAATAAGACACAAATAACTTCTTGCAATGGCTAGGTAAAGTGTGCATTATACTTGAGAAGTTTCCATCATATCTAGAGTGTTTTGCCTGCTTCAGTGCTAGTGATGAATATCTGCCTATGTTCAAACTCAAAGACAATCTTGTGCTATTCAAATAGGCATATAAAACTTTGGAGCTTTCTTCCAAACTTGATTATATATCTCAAAAAATTGGCTTTCCACAGCTAGTCTGCTATTGATAACGGTCCTACCTTCAGTATTGCCATTTATGTGCTATAATAGCTTTAATCTTTCAGCTACTACATTCTTCAAGAAAGAGCAAATTATCTGGATGGCCACCAAACTTTTGGAATCATCGAATTTTGATCATTGAACTATTAAAAGTTTGGTTTTGGCCATTGAACTATCTCAAGTTTAGATTTTAGGTCATTCCGTTAGATTTCATCGTTAAACATGATAGTTATGAGTGGTCGCATGATTCACGAGACAAAAGAAAAGGAAATAGTTAATGATTAAATCTGATGAAATGGTCCGGAATCTAAACTTTAGATAGTTCAATGGCTAAAATCAGACTTTCAATAGTTCAGTGATTAAAATTCGACGATTCCAAAAGTTCATTGGCTATACGGATAATTTGCTCTCAAGAAAGTTACTAAAAATTTAGATATAACAGATGATAAGGCAAAAAGAAAGCATGTGACTTGCACAGTGATTAAACAAATATGGATGTAGCAAACAGTAACAATGACACTGACTGAAAATCAATGCATCGAAAAGGAGAACTAGCGGATACGAAAGACGCATACTTCGCATACTTCACAATCATGAAAATGAACTTGTTAGCAATTTCAATTACCGGAGGACCATCACGGGGTGCCTGAGGAATGAATTTGCAATCGCCAGAACCACCAAAGCACCAACCATGATAAACACACTGCCACCTGCCCCACTGATCAATCCTTCCTTCAGACAAAGGAGCCAACCTATGAGGACAAGTATCATCAAACACCTTCCACTCATTCTCATTCCTATCCCACCACACAAGAATATCAATTCCCATCACTTTCTTCCCAAGTGGCCTCCTTTTGTCAAGATCACAAACAGGTATCACAGGATACCATTGTGCATACCAATCAAATTTCTCTTCTTTTTCTGAAGTATCAGTTTGTTGACCAAACGAAGCGTCTTTGGATGATTGATCAGCTGCTGGCATGGTATCAGTGGAAGAGATGGCTGTGGAAAGCTCGAATTTTGCTTTCTTGAACTGATATGAAGGGAGATGTGAATTGGTGGGGTGTTGATAGCTAAACGGATTATGCAAGATTGGATTTTTAATCTTTGTTCCAAAGGGTCTTCTTGGGATCAAATTAAGGAGCGATGATGCTGATGAAAGGGAAGTAGCTGTCAAAGTTCCCATTGCAGCTTCTTTAATGGCAATAGTTTGTGACTCCCCCAGGATTCAAACAGAGGTTATCTTGATGGATGCATATACAGCTGAAAGACGGTGCTGAGTGTGTGTGTGTGTGGTTTTTGGCTTGTGAGAATAGTACGAACTTCCAGATAAAGACTGAAAGAGGGCGCATCACCCCCATCATTGAAACTGTTAATTTTAGGTGCATCAGCTGTAAAAAGCTGAAAGGTGGGAAAAATCTTCAAGAACTTGACCACATTATTATTTACTAAGTATTCTGCCCTGACCCTATGCGTCAGGTAGGTAGGACCTGGTAATAGGAAAACAAGGGAAGGAAAAGACACTGGCCAGAGAAAAGCTAAGAAGAAGAATGAGGAACGGAAAAAACACAGCTGATAAAGAACAAGAGGAAACAAGACCGGCAAAAGTATAAGAAAAAGTAGCAGCTCCCAAAACTCTGAAGCGGTGCGCACTGGATTCGGCACAACTCACCACCTAAATTGCCTGGACAGCTGAGGTAAAGAAAACCAAGAACCGAAAGAGAGGAAATTGTTGACCGCCAAAATGTTCCCATCCAAGAGGCCCACGCCCAAGAGGCCCACGCGGACAGAAGTGAATTTCCATCAAACCATTGCCATCCAATGCCAAAAGACCAAAACACCCCTCAAAGTCACAAAAATAACGGCATAACCGGCTGATTCTGCACTGTTCATAAGCGATTGACGCTTTATATATGTAAGATAAGATAAGATAAGATTTGAGAAATTGCAAGACTCATCAAGTATGTGAAAAATGTATTTGGCCAATTTCATTGTAACCGTCCGTAAACATCCAGTAATTCTATCTACACCGTTAAATGTCCCTACTAACCAACACAAATGAAAAATATAATTTGAAAAGTTTTGTTTCTTTTATCGGCACGAAATCTTAACTATATTGTTAATCTGTTGTTGTTATTGTAGACAAATGTCCTTGCATATCCCCTAATAATAGCTCTTTTTACTAATTGATTTGAAAGTTCTTTTTTCTATTTTGCAAATATTTGGTGTGCAAAATTTTTCTTTACCCTCCTCCTTTGTGTAGTCCATCAACTAATTTAACTTCTACTATTCAAAGGATTTCCATGGAGACTACAAGTAAAATAGATGGATACCATTCATCAAAAAATGGAAATTAAGTCATTGGTTTGCAACATTGTTACTGAAGGTTTTATGTGTATAAAATTGGGTGTTTTTCTATCTCAAATCTTACCACCTTCTGCTATCATATCTCCAACATCTTTTCCTTCAGTAAGTAGTTCTTCCTTATCCTCAGTGTAATGATTGATGTGTGATAGTACATTTCCATGGCTCTTCTTTGGCACTTCTCGTCGGCAACTTTCTTGTTCTTGAATGTTATTTTGCCTTGGTTTTGAAGTTATTGAGTTATATTGACAAATTTTGGATGGAAAGTAAGAGATTGATTTTTGAAGAGAGAGTTTTAGGTTTTGAATTTTAATGGACAGTCATGCAAAATCAATTTCGGCGGGATATTTTTAAAACAGAGTTTTTAATGGTAGCTGAATCTATTAGGCTAAAGTATGTTTTAATTTTTTATTTTTTATTTTTTTTCTTGTTCACCAAATAAAACAAGAGCATTTTATCTCCATCAATGTGAATGCATAAGAGCGTCAGAGCCTCTTATTAGAGCTTGTGAGGGAACCGTTCCGGGCAAGGACGGTCCTTTTGAATGACCGTCCCTGCCTCATATCTGATCAGAAACAGGTGTAGGCCTCAGCAAAGCATTGATTAAGAAGTTCAAGTCAAAATCCCAACCAACTTCCGTGGCAATTAATAGGATAGCATCCAAGTTTCATGGCAAGTTTCATGCCCACTGGCGGGTCCATGAAAATAAATGAAATGTACATTTTCAAATCTCTGCACCTGAACAAGACTCGAGGCGATGGTAGCTCTTCAAGTTTCAGCCACTCATTGATGGTAAGAAGCACACCTTCACTTACCACAATGAACGCTTTCACCCTACCATAATTACCCAAGAAACATGAACAATAAATTCACAATAATGTTTGTTTGTCAGTGTAAATTTTTTTGTCAGACAAATATTTTCGTGCAAAAAATTCCACTAAAATAATTGGGCATTTTAAGAAAATTTTCTTGTGCTTGTTAAAATTCTTTTAGAACATATATTAGCTTAAATAGTTTGTGTAATCACTCCCCTACTCGGAAAAAAGAAAAGTCTGTCCAATCTAGTAGCTGGCTTACATTGTACTGCCCCGTTATTTTTCTCCATTTTTTCAACACCACGCATGCTAAAAGTATACTGCACGACCCTACTGCTAATACAAATAATATGAGCGGACCAGCCAATCCACACCCTACTGCTAATACAAATAATGTGTGCGGACCAGCCAATCACACCCTTGGCTAGTCCGCACACATTGTTTGTTTTAGCGGTAGGACTGTACTGCACGACCCTACCGCTAATACAAATAATGTGCGCAGATCAGCCAATCACATCCATGTACGCTTTTAACATGCGTGATGTTGAAAGAAGGGAGAGAAATGACATGGCGGTACCATGTGGTTCACACTAAGGGTGCAAACGAGCCGAACTGAGTCGAATTTTAAAATTATCGAGTTGAGCTAGACTAATTTATATGCAAGCTCGAGTTCGAGCTCGAGCTCATCGAGCTCGTAAAATGAAGCTCGAGCTCGGCTCGATTTAAGAAAAGGCAAGTTCGAGATCGACTCACTTATGGCTCGCGAGCCTAGCTCGAATTCTGGCTCGTGAGCAGCTCGACTTTCACTCGATTTTCTGGCTTGCATTTCGCTCGAATTTAGCTCGATTTCTAGTTCGAACTCGAGCTCGAAATTAGCTCGAGTTTTTGGAAATTTAGGCAAGAAAATAGCATTTTTATCCGTGTGGAGTTTTAGTCCTTAAAATATCAACAAACGCAATTCTAATCCCCAAATATCCAATTTGAAACAATTTAGGATAATTGAAGGATTTTTTTCCAATTTTTTTTTATGGAATTTAGTCATCAACAATTAGAAATGGCAATTTGAATCCATATCCACTTATCCATCCTAATAAACAAGTTTAAATAGATATGGATGACCATTTAAATAAATCATATTTATAGATTTGAGTTGTTTATCCATATCCATATAAATCAGTTCATCAGAAATGGAATGCAACCAACCAAGGCGGAAGAGAGACTCGTCTTGATTTGACACAAATGATCACAATTTTCGGCCATTTCACCTTTGCACCATAGTTTAAAAAGCTCAAGTCTGATGTTTGTTTCTGGATTTAAAAAATAAATAAATAAAACTTACATACTCCATTCTCACTAGAACCCCCAAATTAAGCACGTTCCAATCAAGAACGGCTCTCTCTTTCAGTTAAATCATGATTAGAAATATAATCCAAAGTCCTTTATTAACATTACACTACTGCAAATAACACACAAATTTTAGTGCAAAATCCACGAAAAGAAAGCAGAATTTGCGCTAACAAGGAATTCACACTTTACCGTCACTGTGATATCATTAATGCTGTTCTCTGCGGCAGATCTAGCACTGATTGTGCTGAAAGATGAAGACTTTAACAGAATCCCTGAAAGATTAGGAGATAAAAGAGAAAATCCATGTCGGAAAAATGCTGATTTTGATGATCCAAAGTTGGTTCAGAGTTTGAAGTGCATTTCAGCTTATTAGCTTGAGAAAGAAAGTCTCTGTAAAAGGGCCGAATAAAGCTCAAACTTTGCTGGAAAAAAACACTAACCAGGTAAGCTCTGAAAGCCGACTGAATCCCAATAGCCGCCACTTCTTGCCGCCAGTCTCTGCCACTGCTGCCCGGAGGAGTAAAGGAAACAGTTCCAGCCTGACGACCTCTGCAGCTGCCTGAGCGGCAGCAAGAGCAGCCTCGGCGACGGCGGCGGTGGCAGAATCGAGTGGCAGTTGGAGAGGACAAAACAGAGGAAAATGGGAAAAAACAAGTGGCAGAATCGAGTAGATGGTATCCACCCCCACAGGGGGTTATCAAGTTAAACTCTGATGCAGCTTTGGAGCAAAAGGAAAGAAGAATAGGCTTGGGGGGGGGGGGGGGGGTAGTGGCCAGAAGGGAGGATGGAAAGATAGTTGGAGCTTGGGCAGGAGGTGAAAGGAGGGACGGAAACCCAACAGTGGAGGAAGCCTTAGCAATCAAAAAAGCTGTATCAAGGCAAAGCAGAGGCGCTGGAACAAAGTGGTGATCCAATCTGATTGTAAACAGATGGTTGATAAGCTCAAGGATAGGAATGCTGATATACTGATGCTAAGTCAAGGGTTTGATGAATGTTATTTTTTTTTTTTTTTTGTCAACATAATGGGTATCTGGGCCCGTGGACTGATTATCGTACAGTCCAACTAATTCCACTGCGTGATTGGGAGAGGTTCACCCAAACATGACCAACCATGATAGTACCGGGAGTCGAAACCTTGACGATGGTACTCATCCAACTGGACTACTACTACCAGTTCCAACCCCGGAGGGCTTTGATGAATGTTACTTCTCATTTGTTAAAAAGAGATGGTAATTGTGTGTCTCACAAGCTGGCAAAATTTGCCATAAGCCTGTATGATGAAATTAGTTGGAAGGAATCTTTTCCATTATGGCTTACTAGTTTAGCAAAAAAGATATAAGAGCAGTTGCTCCAACCGTGTAATTAGTTTTCTGGAAATGGAATATGTTATCGTTTTTGAAAAAAAAAAATCAGAATTCTAGTGTGTTGTGTGTGTATACGTATAGATTATGCTTTACGTATCATGAAGGCTTGCTTAATTATGCATGCAACTTGGGAAAGCAATAGTTATATGGTTACAAAAAAATTGCAAATATATATCCTTACACTATATAAGAACGAGTTTAGGTTTTTAGATTTCAACCGCAAGAGTGGGGCTATTTTGGGAATGTGAGAGTGTTTAAAGTGTAATTGGAACATTGAGTACAAGTCAATATAGCTTTAATTTCACTATAATTACTTATATAACCTTTCAGACATTTAAGGTTAGGGGCAGGTTTGGTATGTTATAATGTTTGGTGCCAAGTTGAGTATCAAGTACAACTGAATTAAGCTTGTGTTTTGATAGAATTACATAAAAGCCCTTTTAATCATTTATTATACTAACATCTAAGCCTTCTAATTTCCTGAAACCTTTCTCATCCGTTAAGGAATTAATTGGATGTTTACATAATTGGATTTTAATTACAATTAATTAACTTAATTATTATATGAACAATCATTATCATATATTATGCCCCCATGTTTAGATGATACCCTCTCTTCTTTTTCGGTTTCACCCCTTTGGTTTTATTATGGCTATTAAATATTTGGTGGAATGCGTAGCTTTTTCTTTAAATTGAGGTGAGTTGTGTTGGTTTGTATTCTTCGATTGTAGTTTTTTTTTTTTTCTGATCATTGGTTTATTCAAGAACTCCATATAGTTTGCTTTTTGATACTTCTAATTCCAAAAACTGACTAATTGTATTGTTTTCCTTAGTAGATCCCAGAGATTCTGTCTCTGGTCAAAGTATAATTTGAAATAATGTTGTCACTTTCTAAAATAATCAGAAAAGCAATTTGATCATCTTCTCCTCCTCGGCCAAGGTATTATCTCTTTATTTAAGCCAAATAACCTTATTTCTCATGAATTTTCTCCTATTGTTCTTGACTCCAGGGATATGTTGACTACATTCCAGCAATTATGGTTCAAGTAGTTTTTTTTTTTCATGTAATATGATTTGGAATTCAGCTTGCGTTTATTTTAATCGTGAATTTTATGATTGTAAAATTTATTAACTTAGAATTTTGTACTTCATTGAAACTAAAAAAGAAAATTAATCATGCTACATAGTACTAAGATGTCATTTGCACTCTATTTGCTTTCCATGTTATGATCTCGTTCTTGTATTCTACTGTTTATATAGTTTCAAATACAAAAAATTTACTTTTTATGCTATCTAAAAGAATTTGTAGTGGAGCTTGATGAGTTTAAATGCTTTAGCTACAACACCATTTGATTGCATTGTATTAATTCATTTACTCATAATTGTATGTTGTACAATGATAAATAATGTTTCTTGATTTGATTGAAGCAACTATTATCCATAGTTCAAACGAGTCAATTAAGTAGAGATGCTATATTGGATACTTATACAAGTAAACATTGGCAAATATTATTAAGCAGTTTCTACCTATAGTTTGCAATTCGAATTCATATGAAGAATTTTTTCTGATTTTAGTTACCATTTTCTACAATTTCAAATTTAGAAAATATTATTTGCACCAATTTTTTATAATCAAGATAGTTCCAATTCAGATCTTTAACAATTATGCAGATTTAAACTTATTTATGAGATTATAAAGAAATGCCCCTAGCAAAAAATACCAAAAAGACCACTTAAGTTTCTTATCTATCTATCATTTTTGGGCATTATTATCTCTGTAAGAAACATGTGATTAAGTCGTATTATGCCCACCAAATTATATAAATAGTTAGTCAAAAATAAAATTATTTTAGATTAGATTGGACGCAAAGTGATTGATGGATAAACTTGACTTGATAATTCAGGTTGAGCTTAAGTCGAGGGAGAAATCAAAAGCATTGCTTGAGGGATCTTTCACGAACATATATAGATTCGAGAGATGAAGGATCCAATTGATACTTTAAAATATTTTATTATCTTGGATAAGTTTTAGAAGAGACCTTTGGATACTTTTCAATTGTACTTCAAATATTCTTATATTTTCAAACTACCCTTATCTTTGCAGTTGAAATTCAAACATAACCTTTGATCATAACGGATTCTTATATATTATAAGGGTAAAAAACAAAAAAACCCCCTGTGGTAAGTCTAATACACAGAAAAAACTCCATATGGTTTCAAAATATACAATACGACACCTTATGCTTTAAACTAAATTATAAAGGTGACAGAATCCGTTAAACTTAACGGAAATGACTTATTGGAACCTAAAAAAAAATTTTTATGCCTAATTTTTATCAAATATATCTATTCTACCCCTTAACTCTCAATTATCTCTACTTAGAGAATAAAACAAATGATTTTTTTGAACTGTTTTTTGCTTAATTATATCAGTACATTTTGGTCATTTCGTCCATTTCCGTTAAGTTTAACGGATTCCGTCACCTTACAATTTAGTTCAAAGCATGAGAGGTCGTGTTGTATATTTTGAAACCATGGAGGGCTTTTCTATGTATTAGGTTAACCACAGGGGTTTTTTTTATTTTTTACCCATATTATAACGATAAGGATGTCTCATTGCACATTATTTTTATTGACTCACTATGTAACTTATGATTTTTCTATTAAAATCACATGATAAAATCATCATACTTTAGTTCCTATACTACAAAATATTAAACAATAATTATTAATTATTTGAAATCACAAGCACCAAATTCCCGCGCGGTGTTCCTCCCTAGTTGTGAGATAAGAATTAGAAATCTACTGGTGAAGCAAATGAAGGTTTGAATTCAGAATTTCAAGTTGCATACCCCTGAGAGTGCTACCGTAGCATCTTAAGTTATTAATTTTAGCTCCACCTGAGTTTTTCTATGCAAATATATGAATTTGGAGCTTCCTAACTAAACCCAATTAAACCAAAAAATATTCAACAAACAATATCCTCAAAAGGGTAGTCCTCTGAAGCCCTCACCAGAAATGACCCAAAAAAAATGTAAATCTTAGTTTCCATAAGAAGATTATACATATCCCGATCACTTAAACATGAATACATTTGCACCATTATTGAAGTGTAAAGTGCACAACCCTTACTGTTTTTTACCAACGTCAGAACAAAAAGAAAATATCGAGTGAGATACAAATGGAGTTACCAATCACAATAATAACAACACTTTTCTTTCTTGAGTCCAACTTAGTTAGACTATATAACTAATATTATCCTCAAAACTCCCTCCTATTCCTGTATAAACCCATTCAAGAAATTTTTCTTCAATTTTGCTTTAGAAGTCTTCCCATAACGCTATCATACGAAAAGGATATAAATGAATTCAAATTATTCATCTTTAAGAATTTCTTCCCGTAACATACAATGTGTTAATTCTATTTGTTGGGTTCCACCTTCCATCCCCTCCACTTTGAGAGATATTAGTTGCTCATGCCCATTCCTCTTAATTATAGAGTAAGAAAACCAATAAAATCCGGTGTCTCTTGCACTCCCCACTGCCCCGTCCCCAACAAGCAGAAAAAAAAAGGGTTTTTTTTGGGGGAGGGGACATAAATTGCCTTGAAATGAGTTGTTATAACATAAGGAATGAGGTCTTTTTAAAAGTTTAGCTGGAAGATAAGTGTACTTAAACGTGAATAATAAGGAAAAAAAATAGTGTACTTAAACATACAATTCATTGCTCTAATTGAGTATCCTATCTCACAGGTGGCTCTAAGATCAGGAATTGCATGATACGAAATAAAAATTTGGAAAGAGGCTGTTTTGAGTGAATTAACATGGAATAGTGGGGTTGTGATATTGTAGTGCTTTAATTATACAAAAGATCATACTTATTTAACATCCGATGTTTATACATAATTGCATGATGATCATTATGATGATAAACAAAGAGATAATCACTCGAACTAGTTCAATGGTTAAGAGAGGATTTTTAGAGTCTTTCCTACTATCAGGTTCATGACTCTTAGAGGTGATTCTTAGAGGAGGGAAGAGTCAAAAAAAAAAAAAAAAAAAAAGGTTGATAAACAAGAGAGGGCCAATGCGGTGCAGTGGACCAAATGTCTAAATTCACAAGAAAGGCCCCAAGTAGATGATTGATGACTTGATCCGTTCTTGCATCGTTATGGTTAGATTCATAGAAGTTTAGAATCATGAATGTTTTCTAACACAAATTTGTTTTGCTTTTTTTTTTTTTTTGAGATAAAACCAACTTTCTTGTTTTTGAGATTTCCTGTTTAGTTTACTTTTCTTTTTTTACAAATGAACATTTATGTAGTATCTTCCTAATCCAATTGATTCTCTATTTAATATCAAACCGCAACATTGTTGTTACACAAATACCCTCAATGACATTAGAAAAGGCATTCAAATTTGGAGTAGTAGTATAGTCTTGATATGAGTTGTTAAAATTCCTTTAAGTTTGATGTACTTGAAAACTTCCAAATATATATGAATCAATCTTATATATACTGACAGTGTATACATTATCACCATTGAATTCATGACACATGTGCAGAAGTTGAATTTCAAATTCAAATTTTGCATAATTATCATTTATTCAACACCGACAGTATAGGAAATATTAATCCATATAATCTATGTTCTCATTTTATTTCTCAAGAACTAGAAAATGGGCTGAACAATGTAGCCAAATAGATTGTCATTTTCCTTTTATTTATTATTGTTATTATTTTTTGGGAACATTTTTATCTTTAAGAACAACAGTTTCTTGTGGCTCTTGGGTCAGATCACTATTCCAATTTCCAGCAACCCTCTGAGAGTTTTTCCACAACTGAAGGCCCCAACAATCAGCAAAACATTGAAGCAACTTCCATGGCAATTAATAGAATAGCATCCAAGGTTCATGGCAACTTTCATGCCCACCGGCGGGTCCATGAAAATAAATGAAATGTACATTTTCAAATCTCTGCACCTGAACAAGACTCAAGGCGCCCTGTCATTTCTCTCCCTTCTTCCAACACCGCTAAAAGCGTTCTGCTAATACTAGCAAAATATGACCGTGATAAGAAAAGCATCATTTATCCTTAACCTAAATAGTAGCTAACATGACAACTAATTTAACAAACTCAAAAAAATAAAATAAATAAAAAGTGAGTTTTTTTAATGAATTTTCTGCTGTATATTTTGATTTTCTATTACACATTATTTTTTTGAAACTGTTGTATTTATTTTTTTACTGTGTTAGTAGTTATTAGAAAAAGAATTAATATATAATATTTATAAAAAAAAATAGCAATATAATAAAAAATAAAATATAAAGTTACACGGAAAATGAAATAGAAGATTTGTTACGTAATAGTTGCCTCGACTGCCTTCTTGGATTTGTATATCTGCAATTGCTCCAAAATGCAAGGATTCAGTGCAATGCAGATTTTTTACATTTAGAATCTATTATGGATAATGAAACCTTCAATGAGTACCGGAAAATATTCCAAAATAGATTTTAGAAATAACGAGTGGAATTGTGTTTGAATTGCATTTTCTATGATTTTTCATGGAAAAATTACTGTATCAATTTGATGTATATGAGGGAAAAAGATAATAAGGAAATGTGATCACGAAAAACAACGTAATTTTCTGACGGAAAACTGCAATCCAAACAATACGTACTATCGAGAGAGAAAGAATCATCAAACTTATTTTCTTCTGCCATGTGCCAGCATGTGACATTTCACTTGAATTATTGAGATAAATTTGAGTTAATCATTACTAGTTGAATCTTCTGAAAAAAAAAAGATACAAAACCATCGTACATTGAAATTTCTACCCTTCTAGAAACAAAATGTGACCCCCTCATCAATGAATTTGTCGAAGGAAAAAACTGTGAGTGGACCAAATAGTCATATCATGATGAACGTGATGTGATGGTCGTCTATCCGGGAGTCCGACGACGTTAGGGATGTTGTCTAAAATATCAGAAGTTGGGTTGAGAACGAGACTGGTGGTGCTGACGGCTCTAATGATGACAAACTAGGAAATACCAATGGGGATACTCAATTGTATGGCTCTGGCTTCCGTTTTGGATCTTGGAACAATTCACCAAAATTCGCTGAGAACTTAACCGGCCTTAAGAGAGAAATTGACTATGATCAGAACTTATTTTCTGATAGTCAGGTAACAATTTCTGTTGTGTTGTGCATTGATTGTGATATTTCATCGATAGTTTTGATTTGTATTAGAACTTTTGCCTGCAACCAGGGTGGAGAGCCTAGAAATCGGCCTAATATTTTGTCCCACCACTTAAGTTTACCAAATATTTTTTGGGAACATTTTTATCTTTAAGAACAACAGTTTCTTGTGGCTCTTGGGTCAGATCACTATTCCAATTTCCAGCAACCCTCTGAGAGTTTTTCCACAACTGAAGGCCCCAACAATCAGCAAAACATTGAAGCAACTTCCATGGCAATTAATAGAATAGCATCCAAGTTTCATGGCAACTTTCATGCCCACCGGCGGGTCCATGAAAATAAATGAAATGTACATTTTCAAATCTCTGCACCTGAACAAGACTCAAGGCGCCCTGTCATTTCTCTCCCTTCTTCCAACACCGCTAAAAGCGTTCTGCTAATACTAGCAGCAAAATATGATAAAAAATTGTGCTTAATTAGTTGTTAATTTCTTAAGGAGAATACTTTTTAATAGTATAATTCAGTGGTTGAAAATAAATTGCATACATGTTCTAGGCGTTAGGAAAGAATGAAGCGGTAACTTGCCCTGTAACGTTCAATGGATCATTCTACATAACACAATTGAGCCATTGGTACTGCACACAGCTCCACTGTTGCCGTAGTTGCCTCCATTTTCACCGGCTCTAGGCAGGATTTACCTTCAAACCTTTTCACCATAACCACTATAAGCTTGCCTTAACAATCACATCAATCCCACGTGCCACCAAGTTAATAAGTACCGGACTGTATTAATTTGCTGAGACCACTGCTGACACATTCCACCAGTTCCAAAAGGAAACCGTTGCAAAGGATCCTTAGAGATGATGATCATGGCAGTGGGTCATAACAATTGTCTGGGGTTTTTAGAGAGGGAAAAATGGAGAGGCGTGAAGGAGGTTGAGTTGCAACTGGTGACTTTTGAATTTTGAGAAGTGAGAAAAGAAAGAGAAGATGCAAATGATAAGAGAGGATGGAGGTGAATAAAACGAGGCTTTTGTCTCGGGCCCCTTAAAGCTAAAGCATCGTTCCTTTTTTATGCTTTTCATATCGACATACTTGATTTCTTTTGGGTTCCAAGACACAAAAAAGAGCTTTTTTATATATTTTTTTCCCTTTGAGTTCCAAGACACAAAAGAATTTTACCTAAAAAAACCAAATTCTTACAAAATATGCATGTGCACTGCACATGGTAGGACGACCATGTTTTGGCAATCTCCATTCCCACTTTATATACATTCTTTAAGCAAACAAACAATGTGCTAAAAGCGTACTGCACGACCCTATCGCTAATACAAACAAGTGCATGGACCAGCCAATCACTGTCCCATTATTTCTTGGCTTCACCAAACCCAGGTACTCAGGTACTTTTTTTTCCCTTGGTTTGCTATTAGACTGCACCAAATTACGATATTAGTCTAATTTTTTTGTTCAACTAAACCCCTATCCAATCATACTTTTATTTAAAGTAAAATGACATTTTTCCTCCTTACGGATCATTCATGTTTTTTTTCCCTTGGTTTGCTATTAGACTGCCCCAAATTAATAAATATTTCTCATTTTAACGTATGTGTCACAGGCTTTATGATTGTATTGCAATTGATATAAATTTTTCCTCAACCTCAATTGCTCTACAAATCTCCCACTTTAATGTATAACTTGTCCTAATACTTTAAACTAGGGGGAGTGCCCGCGCATCGCGCAGGTGTTTGGTGTCTGTAGGGAAGGGGATTTTTTTTGTTGAACAAACAATAGTACATTGTGAGAAGAAATAAAACTTAGTATGAAAAAATAAACGATATAATCAATCAATTCACACAGCGTTACAATAAAACTATGTCAAATTGAAAGTCGTTGATAATGCAGATTACATCAAATCCTTAAAGAGCAATCCTCCGACATCATAAGCCAGTCTAACCAGGTGCAGAGTGTGCAGATGATAAGTTCTTGTGTGTGTGTATATATATATAGTGCTAATAGAGAGTGAACGTTAGAAGTTTTTTCCATAGTGCTAATATTATGTGGCTATATGTATATATATACATGTATGTAGATGTGAATTACTCCACAGTAAGTAAGTAAGTACGGATGGTGAGAGTAGGGGAAAATATCAATAAATAAGTCAAAACCAATTTTTCATCCGATTACACAATTTCCAAAACTCAAAACCACTAGTTATATCATCAAAAATTAACCTTGTTTGGATTGTTATTTTTTGTCAAAAAATTATATCATTTTCCGTGATCACATTTCCGTATTACCTTTTTTCCTCACATATATCAAATCGCTACAATAATTTTTCCATGAAAAATCATGAAAAATGCAATCCAAACACAAGTTTTCTGAGATCAGAGGAAGGGAGGGAGGTTTTAGCAGCAAATAATGGAAGGCAGCTGAGAAGAAAGAATACAAAATTGGATCATGAAACGAGTTTGGTCAATTGTGGCGGCCTTTAGTTTTTTAAAAATTCCATTATTTTCGTTGTAGGAATTAAAAAAACAAACGAAAGTGACTTCAAATTATTTGGGGTATTCGGCATGTGACTATTTGTTTAATTGTTTGTCACTTTCATGGTCCTCCATTTTAACTTTTAAGGCAAAGTGGTCCTACATTCTATATCTCACGTGTTTGCATGTAAAGGTAGAATTAGCTTAAAAAAAAACCCATCATGGTGGGGTGGTTGTAGGGGAAAATATCAATAAATAAGTCAAAACCAATTTTTCATCCGATTACACAATTTCCAAAACTCAAAACCACTAGTTATATCATCAATAATTAACCTTGTTTGGATTGCTGTTTTTTGTATTGGAAATTATTTGAGATATTTTTACTGTAGCACTTTTTATGATGTGATGTATGTGAGATAAAAAGGTAATTGGGAAGATAAAAAGTTGTATTGGAAATTGTAATGGTGATGCAAGCAAATATATTTGAACAAATAACTTACAATCCAAACACACTCGTATCGTTTTCCATTATCACATTTCCATATTACCTTTTTTCCTCACATATATCAAATCGCTACAATAATTTTTCCATGAAAAATCATGAAACGAGTTTGGTCAATTGTGGCGGCATTTAGTTTTTTAAAAATTCCATTATTTTCGTTGTAGGAATTAAAAAAACAAACAAAAGTGACTTCAAATTTTTCCCTTGGTTTGCTATGAGACTGCACCAAATTACGATATTAGTCTAATTTTTTTGTTCAACTAAACCCCTATCCAATCATACTTTTATTTAAAGTAAAATGACATTTTTCCTCCTTACGGATCGGATCATTCATGTTTTTTTCCCTTGGTTTGCTATTAGACTGCCCCAAATTAATAAATATTTCTCATTTTAACGAATGTGTCACAGGCTTTATGATTGTATTGCAATTGATATAAATTTTTTCTCAACCTCAATTGCTCTACAAATCTCCCACTTTAATGTATAACTTGTCCTAATACTTTAAACTAGGGGGAGTGCCCGCGTATCGCGCGGGTGTTTGGTGCCTGTGGGAAAGGATATTTTTTTTGTTGAACAAACAATAGTACACTGTGAGAAGAAATAAAATTTAGTATGAAAAAATAAACGATATAATCAATCAATTCACACAGCGTTACAATAAAACTGTGTCAAATTGAAGGTCGTTGATAATGCAAAAAGGCAGAGCAACACAGAAAACTAACCTTATTCCAGAATCCCCACCAAAAGCTCTTTATTGCTGTTGCTCCAAACCTATAAGATTATAATCAACCCAGACCAATTGGGGTTAGGCAACATGAAAAATACTATTTTGCAATTAGGCAATGCTATAAGAGTCGCTAATTATAGGTACTAAGAACACACCGACAAAATTAATGCACACAACTCCACTGTTGCCGTAGTTGCCCCATTTTCACCGGCTCTAGGCAGGATTTACCTTCAAACCTTTTCGCCATAACCACTATAAGCTTGCCTTAACAATCACATCGATCCCACGTGCCACCAAGTTAATAAGTACCGAACTGTATTAATTTGCCGAGACCACTGCTGACACATTCCACCAGTTCCACTCGCTTTCGTTAATTCTCCAAGTAAACTAATTCCAAAAGGAAATCGTTGCAAAGGATCCTTAGAGATGATGATCATGATAGTGGGTCATAACAATTGTCTGGGGTTTTTAGAGAGGGAAAAATGGAGAGGCGTGAAGGAGGTTGAGTTGCAAATGGTGATTTTTGAATTTTGAGAAGTGAGAAAAGAAAGAGAAGATGCAAATGGTCAGAGAGGAAGGAGGTGAATAAAACGAGGCTTTTGCCTCGGGCCCCTTAAAGCTAAAGCATCATTCCTTTTTTATGCTTTTCATATAGACATACCTGATTTCTTTTGGGTTCCAAGACACAAAAAAGAGCTTTTTTATATATATTTTTCCTTTTGAGTTCCAAGACGCAAAAGAATTTTACCTAAAAATAAACAAATTCTTACAAAATATGCATGTGCACTGCGGGAGGACGACCATGTTTTGGCAATCTCCATTCCCACTTTATATACATTCTTTAAACAAACAAACAATGTGCTAAAAGCAATGTTTTCAGAACCGGACCGGACCGGCTAGTTCAACCGGTTGGACCGCGAACCGGACAGGCCAACGGTCCGGTCTAGAGCTAAACCCGGAGAGTAATCAAGAACCGCTGGAAACCGGATGACTCGGATGAACCGGAAAAACCCGCTTAGACCGTGAACTGGCAGTTTTTGAAACTTTTCAAAATGAATTTCCAAATTGCAACCGCCAAGAGTCGAACACCAAACCTTGTATTTGTCATAAGAAGCCCTTACCACTAAACCATAGGCAACGGACACGATCATTTTGTGCAGATATCTACTTAACTTATTAAATGAAAAACTAAAAACACCCTAAACCTAAGATACATCAAACTTATTTCTTTGTATATAAAAATATATAAATGCAAAGATAGTAATAATTGTTAGTATATGTATATATATATATATATATATATATATATATATATATATATATATATATATAATAAATTAGGTGTATTAAATGTGTTAGGACAACCGTTAAAAAAATCCTTTAATAAAATAGCTTTTTCAAATTATTTTTTAAATTTTTGTAGAAAAATGTACAACAACGATTTAATATGTGTAGAATAAAAATAATCAAGAAATAAATTTGTGAAAAAATAAAAAAATTTAAAAAATGACAATCCAAACAAGGTCTAATTTGGTAACTAAATTGAATTGTTTAGATAAGTTATTGTTTTAAAAAATTTTAATTACATCAGAAACACTTGTGCTTTACATCATAAATATATTGTTGGTATATCTATGTTTGTTAATGTACTCCCCTTGATTATTAATGTAATCCCCTTGATTTTTTAATTTGTGAAAATAAATAAAAATACTTAGACTTTTAATTTCAATTACAATCTCACAATAAAATAATGGTTGAAATGCAATAATAGATAGAAAGATTGAGTAGGGATATTCTTGCTCAATTGACATTGTAGACAAGTATTTAGGAAAAAAATTGATAAGTAATTATTATTTTAAAAAATATTTATAATTACATTGTACACATTCGTACTTTACATCATGACTCCTTGATTTTTTTATTTGTGTGAATAAACAAAATACTTAAAAATTTTAATTTCAATTACAATCTCAAAACAATATCGTAGGTAGTAAGATTGAATAAGGATATTGTTACCTAACTGACTGGTAAATAAATATTAAATAAGGGAACATTGATAAATAATTGGACGCTAATAACAATTTTCTAGTGGACAAAAAATGTGAATATGGAGAATTTTTTTCTTTCCAATGAATATGGACTGAGTGAGAAAGTCAAATGGCCGAATTGAAAACACAAATTTGAAAAAAGTTAAAAAAGAATTATTATTTTTAACCCAAATTATTTAATGCTACAACCACTCACTTTTATCTCATTTTTTGTTTCTTATCAAGTTTGCATTTCTATTTTCGATTCTCTTGACTTCCTTTGAACTCCAAACTTTCTTTTTTAAATTGCAATCTCTAAATCCCAAAGGCATAAATTAAAATTTAAGTTTACAATGTCAAATCCTCATAGACGTGAATTTTGTATAATTTCAAAATATTGTGATATTTTTGGGTTAGATTTAAGATTATTTTGATAGATATAATTGAAATTGAAATGAAATTTATTTGTTTTAACTTATAATTTAAAAAATTTATTTTTGAAAATCCAAGTTATTCAAAAATAGTAAACTTTTCATCATATAAAGTTTTAAATTAGTCTATTGCATGTCTTATTTTGTGCATATATATATTTATATAATTTTTTTAAAAAAAAATTCATTGAACCGAGGTTGAACCGGTCCGACCGGTTGAACCTCGATCCTTTCACTTCACCGATTCAGTTGACGGTCCGGGTTTTAAAACATTGGCTAAAAGCGTACTGCACGACCCTACCACTAATACAAACAAGTGCATGGACCAGCCAATCACTTTCTCATTATTTCTTGGCTTCACCAAACCCGGGTACTCAGTACTTTTTTTTCCCTTGGTTTGCTATTAGACTGCACCAAATTACGATATTAGTCTAATTTTTTTGTTCAACTAAACCCCCATCCAATCATACTTTTATTTAAAGTAAAATGACATTTTTCCTCCTTACGGATCATTCATGTTTTTTTTTCCCTTGGTTTGCTATTAGACTGCCTCAAATTAATAAATATTTCTCATTTTAACGAATGTGTCACAGGCTTTATGATTGTATTGCAATTGATATAAATTTTTCCTCAACCTCAATTGCCCTACAAATCTCCCACTTTAATGTATAACTTGTCCTAATACTTTAAACTAGGGGGAGTGCCCGCGCATCGCGCGGGTGTTTGGTGCCTGTGGGGAAGGAGATTTTTTTTGTTGAACAAACAATAGTACATTGTGAGAAGAAATAAAACTTAGTATGAAAAAATAAACGATATAATCAATCAATTCACACAGCGTTAAAATAAAATTGTGTCAAATTGAAAGTTGTTGATAATGCAAAAAGGCAGAGCAACACAGAAAACTAACCTTATTCCAGAATCCCCACCGAGAGCTTTTTATTGCTGTTGCTCCAAACCTATAAGATTATAATCAACCCAGACCAATTGGGGTTAGGCAACGCGAAAAATACTATTTTGCAGCTAGGCAATGCTATAAGAGTCACTAATTGTAGGTACTAAGAACACACCGACAAAATTAAGGGAGGAACTAAAAAATTGGGGGGGTGAAATCTAACCTCACGCTGAACCACCAGGAGTAGCTGGGACTGAAGAGCATTCTGAGCTGATTAGTATGAAGCCAGATAAAATTATCCCAATCCTAGAATGCTAACAGAGAGAAACTGATAATAAACCGTTTAGGTATTAAGATACCAACTGTTTGGCAATTGAATTGGGCGTAATTAATGACGAAATAATAGGTAATTTCAAAGTTGAGCTCAGAAGGAAGAGAAAATGATGAGGCAAATCGTTGTAGACAAAGGCAAAAAAGGAAAACTTAACTCCTCAAGCTGAAAGGGAATAAAATGACCAACGTTTGTGGCTCATAAATGCAGATTATAAATGATATAGAAATGGCTTCTTACCATTGATAGAAAAATCGTTGGTTCATTTCCTAAATCCAATTGCCATTCAAATATTTCAGACAAAGCAACATCTCAAACGGTTATCTGCGGCTGAAAAGAGGAATTATTGGTAGTTAAGGGATATTCTGGTAATTACACCAACATACAAGCATATATGGGTTGTACAAAATGCAAAAATAGTTGCACACTAATTACACATTCCATCAATACCCAGATGGCTCATCAATGACAACTTTAAATGTATTAAAATGGGGTTATTTCAGTAAATATACCCAAATACATGCTTTTTTAACTTGTACCTAAAGTTTTTAAACTAATATACAACATTTCACATTCCTAGAAAGCCTCCATCTATACGGTTGAAATTCAACTTTTTCTTTGACCAAAACTCAATCTTATATAGTATAAGGATGTTCCCTTCTGTTTGCTAGTGCACCAAACCGATTTGTGACTCTATACATGTACAACATTAATCTGAACTAGCATTATTTTGCCTGTGCCTTGGCATGGTTTATTTTTTTAAAATTTATTATGAATTCGTGCAAGCATGAATAATTTAAATAAAAAATTAATGATGATCTTACAAGTTCATCCATATTAATTTTATAAAATTAATGTAATAATTATACTTAACTATCATACCAATTTTTAAAAACTTCGTTAGATACTTTTATTATAATATAATGATATTATAACACTTATAAAAAAATCAATAGATATTCTACCCTTTTCTGTATGGATATTTTTTAGATGATTACAATTTTTATAATAACCATAGACATAGTTACATATTCCTACTTAATTAAGTACAAAAAAATTTAGCAATTTATTTATGCATCAACAAATATTTAATTTCCAGCAATATTAATAAATCTATCAGTTAATAGTTAAAGTTTTTAAACACTAAGTTAGTCCATATGGATAAAAAAAATTATACAAATTTATCGTATTGTTAGAAAAGAGAAGAACCATAAGAATAAATAATTCAAATTTATGTAAAAACTATAAGAAAAACTAATTATAAAACAATCGGATACAAAAATAGGTAAAACTCAAGTGTCCAAATAACTAGTTAATTCCCCATCAATTTCTACTCATTTTCAATTTCCACCTTTCGAAGTCTTCTTTCGAGAATCTTCTATTATCGCAACTCCATTTAAGTTAAACTTGTGATCATATCATAGGCAAATAATTCAATTGTAAAAATTGAAATCCACAAGAACGCCCTCATTTCCTCCTTCCCAAAACATCCAAATTCAGTCAAAGTTTATAATTATATTATGAACTAAAGGTCGATTTTATTTCTAACTCCAGTTGAAATTGTGACAACTTGTGACAAATTGAAACTGTCACTACTACAAAAATAGTCTTTAGTGACACACCTATTATGACACTTTTAGCAAAATGTCATAATACAATCTTAATATGACATGCAATAGGAATGGTCATTAAAAAGGAAAAGAAGACACCGTAACGACATCGTAATGCTAGAAACAAATTGAAAAAAAAAAATCAGAAAATGCTGAAACAAAATGGCGCTCCACTAAGGCGCTTTTTTTTTTCAGGAAAATTTGTAAGCTCCTCTCCAGAACTTACCTGACCTCAAGATCTACTCTTTCCTCCCCCAATTTTTTCTCTCCGGACATAACCAATCATCCCAATTGAGCCAGAGAACCAATCATGCATCATCATACACAATATCCATTCTCATGCTTTTGCAACTTGTCTCATCGCACCGTTTTTCACCTCTCTAAGTAACTCTTGGATTCGTGGTTTGATTGCGAAGAAGAATTAGGGCATTCAAACCTAGTGATAATTAGGACATTTGAAGATAGAGGAAGGCAAGATTGTGGTGGCAGACAAATGGTTAGTCTGCATTTGATTTTTGAAAGTTATTTGCTTTTTGTGCCTAATTTTTCCATCTCTTGATTCAATTTTCTGTTGAGTTTTCCTTGCAAAATTAGGTTAGAAATTTAGGTTTGTAAGGCTAACACTCTGATATTAAGTGGGTTATTCTGTTTTTCATGAGTTTGGACTGATTTCAAGCATTTAGTGTTATATTTTTCTGGCAAAAAACATGAAGTCTAATAATATTTGCTATGTGTTTGCTGTTTTGCCAGAAAGAAACTTTCAAAATATAGCTGCCCCATTTGAATAGTTGTTTAACCAGTTTTAATGCTGCTGGTTGAACTTGAAGATGCTTAAATTATGTGCTCCTAAACAGGGCAACATTGGGTGATACTTGAGTTGTTGGTAGTTACCAAGTTCTTGGATTCGGATTCGGATTGTGATAAGAAACCAAATAGAGTTTAAGAAACTTTATTAGTCTAGTTTAAGCATCTTATTTTCAGCTTTGTTCATTCTTCATTTGATGGCTCTTGGAATTTGGTTTACTTGTTCTTCCTTGTAATTGGATTTTGGGGTTTTGTTAGGAAGATAGAGAGTCATCAAGAGACTAATAAAGTGCAGTAACATACTTAAGAAAGAGAAAGAATTATTCTGCAAAATTCTGAAAAAAAAAATTAAAGTTCCTAATGGTTATTCAGCCACAATTTCAAAGTCTGTGCACTTGAAATCTCTTAAACTATCTAGACTTAAGAGCCATGACAATCACATTTTAATTCAACAACTATTACCATAATGCTACATAAAACTTCTTCCAAAATCGGTGCGGTTTCCCTTGATAAAGTTGTCCAACTGTTTTAGAGATTTGTGTTCTAAAACATTTTGTCCTAAAGAACTTGTTCAAATGAAAAGTGAAATTACTATTGTGCTATGCCAGTTGGAGCGTGTGGTTCTACCATCTTTATTTGTTGTAATGGTTCATTTGACCATTCATTTAGCAACTGAGGCAAGAATAATTGGTCCAGTGTACTATCATTGGATGTATCCAATCGAAAGGTAACTATCATAAGTTTAAAATTTCATCTTTTTTTTCTTAATGTGATTAGTCTTATTATAAATATTATTTTATAATTATCTCATGTACCTATGCACCTTGAAGAATTATGTTTGAAATAGAAGTCGGACTGATAGTTAGAATGCAAAAGAGTACCTAATTAATGAGTGTAAATCACTGAAATTTTGGGTTGGTTTGTAGTATTATGTAATGAATTTCTGTTTAGGAGTTGCTTTCTTGTGTATCATTTTCACAAACTTTATAAAATTGATATTTTCAAGGTTAGGGATGAAGTTACAATAAGGAGCATGATTGATCCAAACAGAATTTTGGCTGTTGGAGAGGTTAGAAGTTTGGATCCTACGGCTAAAGTTGGTGACACACCTTTGGGGTCATGTTGGTGTGAAGTTCATGTGAATGTGCCTGTGAAGAGTAATGAGGAGTTGATGAGGCCATACCATAATTTTCGAAAGATTAGAGATGCAATTGGAGTGGCTATTGTTTGGCCAATAAATCTGGTACTCTTTTGTCATACCTTTACCATTTGTCTAATGTAGTTATTATTTGTTTTCTAATGTTAAAACTGTAAAACAAGACCTGTGTGAATTGTAATATGTCTTGTTTGGTTTACAACACTTGTAGGTGAGTATTGAAGAAAATTAAAGCAACATTGGATCAAGTGGCAGTTTTTTGAAGGCATCTTCCTTGCTTGGTAGTTGAGTTGCTGTCCCATGCGTCCTTTATATGTACACGACTGATTTAAAACCATCTAAATTAGTATGTAATTTGTAGACACTTTTGGTGTGGATTGTTTAAATGATGTACTTTTGCTCAAGTTTGGATGATTGTATTGCTTCTGTTATATTATTGTACTAACTATGTTACAATCCTTCAAAATTTAGGATCTAAAATGCTTGTGCAGCAGGATGAAATGTGGTTTCTGACGTTAGCTGATATGCAACAGGAAGTTGGAACACTTTAATTTGGATGCTATACTGACAAGTAGAAAATGTCATAAAAGCCTGATCTAGTTACTCTTCAAAAGTGTCATAATATTTCTATCTACTTATACTCAAAAAACGTCGTGATATATTATTGTACTCCAGCATTTCTTGTCATTTGAAAGTGTCATAACAGACATAGATAATGACATTTAATAATGTCATAATAATGATAAATTGGGACACTTAAAACTGTCATAAACCTATTGTGACGCTAGAATGGATGACGCTTTCAGTGGAGCGTCATTATAGCCTAAACGTCATGACATAGATCTATAATGACGCTTTTGAATGTCATAAAAGGACATTTTTATAGTAGTGTGTTTTTGGCTCCTTGCAACCAAATTGAAATAAATTAGTAAAGGGTCAATTTAGCACTAATCTTCAATGTTATTAGGGATAAGCTGCACTTTGCCCACTTGAGTTTATTTTATCATCACGAAACAAAAACACACATCCTCTTTTAAGACTAGCTATCTCGTTTCTTGGTTCTAAATAGTGGTGCACAATGATAGTCTTCTCAGTGTCTCAAAAATCAAGCTTGTGATCTCAAGTTAATCGAACTTTTATTTTTTGAAGTAGATAATAATCATTGAATTATTGAAATTTCTGCTCCCTCTTTCCATTGTTAATGTTGCTTGCATAGTTATTATTGCAATGATTAACAAATAATTAATTTTTTCCCACCGTGCAAATTTAGGTCATCCAACTCGAGGAGAAAAATAAAAAAAAAATTGTTCGCATATCTAATTAAAAATCAAACAATTTCAGTGGCATTATCCTAATTTATTTCTCATGAAAAAAAAGAAAAACCAAAAGAAGTAACTAGAAATACTGATATATATATATATATTTAGTATGACAAGGCTGGGTTAGGTTTGGTGCAACGTTTATCATTATTGGTCTGGGAATGATGCAGGTGACTATTCATATTGTGTCAGAACATAGCAATTGATTCCCAAATTCAAATTGATTTTCCCAATTAGACCAATGGATTTTGCCCCAATGAACAAACGTTGTCGTTCCACTTATTGGTCAATAGAGTTAGTGATAAGTAGGATGACGTCGTGGGAGGGCCAAGTTGAGTAGCGCGACGCCGTTTTAGCATACAACAGAATTAGTTAACAGATTTCTTAGTCGGTTGCTTCAGCTTATTTGTATAGCATTGATTGGTGGAAAAGGTATCAGAAAAATATAACAGAATTTCCCTCTTTTTGTTACTCTCTCTCTCTAATTCTCTCTCTCCCTCAATTCTCTCTATTCTTCTGTGCATCTTCCATCCCCAATCTCTCCCTTCTTCCCTAAATCTTCACAAATTCAGGAATTATCCTCAATTTCAGTCAAATATGGATTCTGAGGCCTGACAAGTGGTATCAGAGCAGGCTAAATCCTTGGAACGAGTCAGGATCCATGGCAGAAAGTACCAGGTTCAAAACCTTGGAAGAACAAATCAAGAAGCAGGAAATCAGACTTCAAGAAGTAATGGAAGGTCTGCAGGCATCGCAAGCACAACAACAGCAAATGCAGATGGAATTTCGCTCAAGATTGGAAGATAACAGTAGAAGGATGGAGAATCTGGTAGCTGAGATGAAGCAGGAACTTAGCGGCTTCATGAGAGCTGTAATAGGCAAGGAAAGAGCTACATCTGATGAGGAAAGGCAGAGAATGGATCAAGCACCTCTACTATCAACTCCACCACTGAATCAGAGACTACAGCTGGGAACAGACAACAGTAGAACTGTGAAAAGAGAAACAAGTAAGATTCTGGTACCCAACCCTCCCAGAATTGATTTACCTATGTTCAGTGGTGAGAATCCGAGAGAATGGATTAGGAAATGCAATAAGTACTGTCTAAATTACCAAATTCCTGAAGATCAAAAAGTAGGAGTGATAGAAATGTATCTGGAAGGTAGGGCAGATAACTGGTTCCAGGGGATTAAGCTGGAAAAACCAGATCTGACTTGGAAAATGTTTGAGGAATGGTTGTATAGAAGGTTTGATAATAGAAATGGCAGGGATGTGGTAGAGGAATTCGATAAACTTAGGCAATCAGGCAAGGTGGAAGATTACCAGGAAAAGTTTGAGGAGCTAAAAACCATGATGATGATTAGAAATCCACATCTATATGAGGAATACTTTGTATCCAGTTTTATCAGTGGACTTAAGGATGAAATCAAAACTATGATCAGAATGTTGAAAC
This sequence comes from Coffea arabica, assembly GCF_036785885.1. NCBI lineage: Eukaryota > Viridiplantae > Streptophyta > Magnoliopsida > Gentianales > Rubiaceae > Coffea > Coffea arabica. The sequence continues at coordinate 801,177 of NC_092310.1, forward strand.
CTACAAACCTATCAGAAGCATTTGAACTAGCTGCACTGCAGGAAGAGGCACTAAGACTTCAAACCAGGACCTTCAAGGAGAGGGTAAAGCTGTCCTTGAGGATAGATTGGGAATTTCCAGGAACTCATCTCCACACCAGATCCACAGCTCTCAATATAGGGTGCCTCTCACCAGTACCTTTAGAAATACCCCATTTAGAGGCAAACCAGTGTCCATGGCAGGATCTGAAGCTAGGAAACTCTCATCAGAGGAATTACAATACAGAAAGAACAATGGCCTTTGTTTTAAGCGTGGATAGAAGTTCATCAGTGCAAACCTGGCCACCTGAACCTTCTAGTTACTGAGGAAGAAGAGGAAAATGAGTTTGAGGATGCAGTAGGAGAGCAAGATGAGTCCACAGGGAATCCAGGACAAGTCATGGAGATGTCCTTACATGCATTATCAGATGCCATGAAAAGAAAGACAATAACACTGGTTGGAAAGTGGGATGGGGAGGAGATGCTCATACTTGTTGACACAGGGAGCTCAGATAGCTACATTAGCAGTGAGAAGGTGATTGCATTTGATATCCCTTATCGGCTAGTGGAACCGTTTTCTGTGATTGTGGGGAATGGAGCATGTGTGACTAGCAAAGCCATTTGCCCCAAGGTCACATGGGGAATTAACCAGCACCAATTCTGTTTTGATCTCAAAGTAATGGATTTAAGTGGTTGGGACATGATTTTGGGAGTGGACTGGATGACTCACTATAGCCCCATTACTGTTGATTTCCATCAACTAACCATATCCCTGCATAATCAGGGCGAAACGATACAACTAAGGGGACAAGCTGAAGACTGTGATTTGGACCTTATTAGAGGAAGTGACCCGAGGAATTTCATTGAATATAAGAAGAAGATGTGTTTGGCTCTAAGGATGGGACAGGACAAGCTGTCAGAAGAATATGGAGTGCCTGCTGAGGTTCAAGAGGTCCTTGGAAGTTTTCACGATGTATTTTAGACCCCTGTTGAGTTGCCTCCTCCCAGAGAGATAGATCATGAGATTCCACTGAAGCAGGGAGCACAGGCCTTCAAGATGAAACCATATCGATATCCTCATTCTCAGAAAGGTGAGATTGAGAAGCAAGTGAGAGAAATGCTGCAGCATGGGATAATTATACACAGCAACAATCCTTTTGCTTCTCCAGTGCTGCTGGTCAAAAAAAAAAGAAGGAACACGGCGCTTCTGTGTAGACTACAGGCGCTTGAATGAAATGACAATTAAGGACAGGTATCCCATCCCAAATGTAGATGAGCTGATCAACGAGTTGGCAGGCTCAAAGTACAAATCCAAACTGGACCTCACTTCTGGCTATCACCAGATCAGGGTCAAGCCTAAGGACACCCATAAAACTGCTTTTCAAACTCACTGTGGCCACTATGAGTTTCTGGTCATGCCATTTGGGCTGACCAATGCCCCAGCTACATTCCAATCTCTCATGAATCAGATATTCGAGCCATACTTTAGGAAGTTTGTTCTGGTTTTTTTTGACGATATTTTGGTTTACAGTGCTACACTTGAGCTGCATCTGGAACATCTGAAAATAGTATTAAGTGTCTTGGGAAGGCACCAACTATTTGCTAAGAGATCCAAATGCTCTTTTGCCCAGCAGAAGGTGGATTATCTGGGCCATACCATCACTGAACAAGAGGTGTCCATGGACCAATCCAAAATAGAGAGTGTCATGAATTGGCCAACTCCCCAGACTGTAAAGGAGTTGATGGGGCTTTTGGGGCTGACTGGATATTACAGGAGGTTCATTAGGCACTATGGGATCATTTGCAGGCCACTAACAGAACTGCTCAAGAAGGACAACTTTAGGTGGAATGGGGAAGCACAAAGAGCCTTTGACTCACTGAAACACATCATGTGTGAAGCCCCTGTACTCAAGTTACCAGATTTTCAGATGACCTTCACTATAGAGACTGATGCCAGTGGTGGAGGAATTGGGGCAGTATTGATGCAGGAGGGTCACCCTATAGCCTTCCTTAGCAAGGCTCTATCAACTAGAAACTTGGGATTATCAGCCTATGAAAAAGAATTGTTAGCACTAGTGATGGCCGTGACCAAATGGAGGCACCTCTTGCTGGGATACCACTTTGTTATCAAGACAGACCACCAGTCCCTCAAGTATTTGCTAGATCAGAAACTTACTACTGCACTGCAGCACAAATGGTTGGCTAAGTTGCTGGGATTAGATTATGAGATACAGTACAAGAAGGGGTCAACTAACAAGGTGGCTGATGCACTATCCAGACTGTACAACAGGGGTCAAGGGGAGATCCATCAGCAAGGATCCTGCCTGGCCATTACTTCAGTCACACCCTTATGGATACAGGAATTGCAACAGAGCTATGATGCTGACCTTCATTGCCAGAGTATCATCTCCCAACTGCTCCTGGATCCTACTGCCCAGTCGCAGTATGAGTGGGATCAGGGATTGCTGAAGTACAATGGTAGGCTTTATGTGGGAGCTGCAAATGGCTTAAGGGGCAAACTGATTCAAGCTCTCCATGCTTCTGCCATTGGAGGACATTTTGGACAAAGAGGGTGTTGGCACAGGCTGAAGGCACTATTCTACTGGCCTAATATGAAACAGGATGTCATCAAGTACGTTCAAGCCTGTGACACCTGTCAAAGGTTTAAGTCTGAGCATGTTCCCTACCCAGGCCTGTTACAACCTCTACTTGTGCCTCATTCGGCCTGGACTCACCTTACTATGGATTTCATCGAAAGCCTTCCAGATTCTCAAGGGTATGATACAGTAATGGCTGTCATTGACAGATTTACTAAAGTGGGACATTTCATTGCTTTGGCTCATCCCTTTACAGCCAAACAAGTGGCTCTACTATTCCTGGACAACATATTTAGGCTACATGGAATCCCTGAGTCCATTGTGTCAGACAGAGACAGGATCTTCACGAGTGCATTTTGGCAAGAACTCTTCAGTTTGGCAGGCACAGAATTGAGGTATAGCTCTGCTTACCATCCTCAAACGGATAGGCAGAGTGAAAGACTTAACCAGTGTTTGGAAGCTTACCTCAGATGCATGACTGGGGAGTTTCCTCACAACTGGAGCAAGTGGCTCCCTCTGGCTGAATGGTGGTACAACTCTTCATATCATTCTAGTCTGCAATTGACACCTTTCGAGGCACTGTATGGCTACAGGCCTCCTCCGTTACCCTTGGGGCCTCACCTTGATACCATTATTCCAGCAGCTTCTCAACTACTCCAAGAGAGGTTGAGAATCTCCAGTAGTGTCAAGGAGCATCTTGTAAAGGCACAGCAGCGCATGAAGTACTTTGCTGATCAGAATCGCATAGAAAGGACCTTTGCAGTGGGTGACTGGGTTTTCTTAAAACTGCAACCTTACAAGCAGCAGTCAGTGGCCATCAGGAAATGTCTTAAATTGTCTGCCAGATTCTATGGTCCATTTCAGATTGAAGCTAAGGTTGGTTCAGTTGCCTATCGACTCAAATTGCCAGTAGGGGCACGCATCCACCCAGTCTTTCATGTTTCACTACTCAAAAAGAAGATAGGACCTTTGCAGGCAGTGGCTACGACACTACCTGAACCTGATATGGAAGATCAATGTCCCCTACAGCCTGAAGCCATATTGAAGAGGAGGGTGATCATGAGGAATGAGCAGCCCGTGATTCAGTACTTGATCAAGTGGAGTCAGCTTAATGAGGAGGAAGCTTCCTGGGAAGATAAGGACTTCATCCAGGCTCAATTTCCTCAGCTCCAGTCTTGAGGACAAGACTGTTAAACGGGGGAGGTTATGTCAGAACACAGCAATTGATTCCCAAATTCAGCAATTGATTTTCCCAATTAGACCAATGGATTTTGCCCCAATGAGCAAACGTTGTCGTTCCACTTATTGGTCAGTAGAGTTAGTGATAAGTAGGACGACGTCGTGGGAGGGCCAAGTTGAGTAGCGCGACGTCGTTTTAGCATACAACAGAATTAGTTAACAGATTTCTTAGTCGGTTGCTTCAGCTTATTTGTATAGCATTGATTGGTGGAAAAAATATCAGAAAAATATAATAGAATTTTCCTCTTTTTGTTACTCTCTCTCCCTCAATTCTCTCTATTCTTCTGTGCATCTTCCGTCCCCAATCTCTCACTTCTTCCCTAAATCTTCACAAATTCAGGAATTATCCTCAATTTCAGTCAAATATGGATTCTAAGGCCTGACATATTGGTCTGTGTTACACATGAATTATTGTTTGTGGCCCACGACACGCAGGGATTTGTCTTATTGTTTAGCGATGTTGCGCTTTCAATGTCCTCAGGCTCCTGGTCCCATGTTTTAAGACAAAGTGGTCCACTCCTGGATTGTACACGTCGTTGAGTTAAGAATGAATTATTAGTATTATTATTTGGGTATTCGGCAAGTGACTATTAGTGGTCCTCCATTTTAACTTTTAAGGCAAAGTGGTCCTACATTCTATATCTCACGTGTTTGTAAAGGTCGAATTAGCTTCAAAAGAAGCCCATCATGGTGGGGTGGTTGTAGGGAAAAATATCACTAAATAAGTCAAAACCAATTTTTTATCCGATTACACAATTTCCAAAACTCAAAACCACTGGTTATATCATCAATAATTAACCTTGTTTGGATTGTTATTTTTCGTCAAAAAATATCATTTTTCGTGATCACATTTCTCTATTACTTTTTTTCTCACATATATTAAATCGTTACAATAATTTTTTCATAAAAAATCATGAAAAATGTAATTCAAACACAAGTTTTCTGAGATCAGAGGAAGGGAGGGAGGTTTTAGCAGCAAATAAGTAAAATCTGTGTGGAAGGCAGCCGAGAAGAAAGAATACAAAATTGGATCATGAAACGAGTTTGGTCAATTGTGGCGGCCTTTAGTTTTTTAAAAAATCCATTATTTTCGTTGTAGGAATTAAAAAAACAAACGAAAGTGACTTCATTATCTCTAACCTCCGATTTTTATCATTAGTGGCTTGTTCCCATTGGCTGTGCGCTTCCTTTCTGACTAATTGATAGACTTTCTACGCACGTAGGTAGGCAGCTAGCATACGCATCTATGAAATTTTCGCTATTTAAGCCCGAAATTTCGCACAATTAATCATTAACAGATACCTTCTTTAGCAGTCCCAATTCGATTTATGCACAAGTCCTGCGTATGAATGGAGCTCCAAGAAGTCCTGCATATGAATGGAGGCGAAGGCGATACAAGCTACGCCAAGAACTCATCCTACAATGTCTGTCTGTCTCTCTATCTCTCTCTTTAACACACACACACACACACACACAGAGTAGTAGTAAATCATGCTATGATACGTCGATCTCTAACTTACTATGTCTTTTTTCCCCCTTAACATTTGTATTTTGGAGTGGTATGTGTTGCAGCTGTTTCTCATCAGGGTGAAACCTGTCCTTGAACAATGCATACAAGAATTGTTGCGGGCCAACTTGCCCAACATCAACAAGTGCTTTAAAGTTGGGGATTTGGGATGCGCTTCTGGACCAAACACATTTTCAACAGTTCGGGACATTGTACAAAGTATTGACAAAGTTGGCCAGGAAAAGAAGAATGAATTAGAACGTCCCACCATTCAGATTTTTCTGAATGATCTTTTCCAAAATGATTTCAATTCGGTTTTCAAGTTGCTGCCAAGCTTCTACCGCAATCTTGAGAAAGAAAATGGACGCAAAATAGGATCGTGCCTGATAGGCGCAATGCCCGGCTCTTTCTACAGCAGACTCTTCCCCGAGGAGTCCATGCATTTTTTACACTCTTGTTACTGTTTGCATTGGTTATCTCAGGTCTTTGAGTTAATCCCTTCTATCTTTTTTACTTTTTCTTGCAGCAAAAATAAGTTCACGATTTTTATTCAACACATTGGTAACTATGCATGGAAATTTCTTTAATAATTCTCAAGATATCCACAGGAATCCAAGAAAGAGATTTCTGAAGAAACTAATAACATATTTTATTTAATTCGTGGCTCATGATTTATATTCCCACATGCAACAGTAACAAAATGATCCAACTATATAAGTTACCAGCTCTAGACGTGCAGGTTCCCAGCGGTTTGGTGACTGAATTGGGGATCAGTGCGAACAAAGGGTGCATTTACTCTTCCAAAGCAAGTGGTCCGCCCATCAAGAAGGCATATTTGGATCAATTTACGAAAGATTTTACCACATTTCTTAGGATTCATTCGGAAGAGTTGATTTCACGTGGCCGAATGCTCCTTACTTTCATTTGTAAAGAAGATGAATTCGACCACCCGAATTCCATGGACTTGCTTGAGATGTCAATAAACGACTTGGTTATTGAGGTTATCATTTCTCTGTCTATTTGATGATCAGATGCTCATTGCTTGTCATCTGAAATAAACTAGATAGCTAGCTAGCTAGCTTATTCAGGGTTCCTACCTTAGCTGCAAAATGGATGCAATTTTATTCTTTGTAACCTTGATGGTAGTAACCTTTAATTGGAAGTTAGGTCACACAACTCCAATACAGTTAAGATAATTCTTTCAAGTTAGAAATATAGGGGGATTTAATTTGTCAGCTATCTTTTTTTCCCCCACATTTTGGTCAAAATGGTATTGGAAAAAATAATAATATGAACTAGAAGCACAAGTAATAATAATATATTCATATTGAAATTAAGGAAAAAACTGTTTGTTTTTTTTTCCTAGAGTTGACGTTTTAGCAAATTGGCTGATTTCCAAGTCTTGTACGTCCAGTAATTCGAATTGACTTGATGATTGGCATATGTATACAGGGACATCTGGAGGAAGAAAAATTGGATAGCTTCAATGTTCCAATCTATGCACCTTCAACAGAAGAAGTAAAGCGCATAGTTGAGGAGGAAGGTTCTTTTGAAATTTTATACCTGGAGACTTTTTATGCCCCTTATGATGCTGGCTTCTCTATTGATGATGATTACCAAGGAAGATCCCATTCCCCTGTATCCTGCGATGAACATGCTAGAGCAGCGCATGTGGCATCTGTCGTTAGATCAATTTACGAACCCATCCTCGCGAGTCATTTTGGAGAAGCTATTTTACCTGACTTATCCCACAGGATTGCGAAGAATGCAGCAAAGGTTCTCCGCTCGGGCAAAGGCTTCTATGATAGTGTTATCATTTCTCTCGCCAAAAAGCCGGAGAAGGCAGACATGTAAAAGTTTGTTTTTAGTTGGTTTTTGTGTTGTGGTTTGTTTTTAGATATGGGGAAAGGATTTAATGCGGTTGGGGGTCCATCGGGTATTGTACTTTTTATATTATTTGGTGTATGATTATATTGTATTATTATTTTGTATTTGTAATAAAAGTGGCGTACAAGAATAAGATGTTTGACATATATTTAATACAATATTTTTATATGTATATTTGTACACAAAATATTTGAACACGCACAACAACAGGATAGAGCCGCACAAAATACAACTGCACCAAATAGTTGTCCGATATCATGTGTATGACTGCACAACGGATCTTCTGTCCCGCATCCTGTGTTATTCTCTGTCTTATTTTTTATTATCTTGCTATTTCTCCTACATAAACACCATGTTTTAATTCTTTTTTGTTTCCTTAAGATCCAATAACTATTAACTGAGTAATATACAAAATTTAACAAACTCAAAAAATCAAAATGCATAAAAAAATGAGATTTTTTTATATTCAATTAATAGTTATTGGATCTTAAGGTAATAGGGTATTTGTATAAATAGGGTGTTTGTATAAATTTTTTTACCCTATCCTCAACCTAAAAAATAGGGTGTTTGTATAAATTACCTTTTACCCCTTGTAGCTTGGTGATTTACCACATAACTCTGTATACTTTAAAAAATTATATATAACCCCTCATGATTTAGGTAGAGTGTCACCATTAGTTCTTCTGTTAAAACGAATGGTCAATAGTAAAAGTCAAAATCAAATTAATAAATTGATAAATTCTCCCTTGCACTACTTTTTTTTTTCTTTCTCTCTTGTGATATCAATTTAGAAACATATATAGCTTTGTTATTTATTTATTTTTCATTGAAACCACGAGAAAACCATGAGACATAGAAATTGAAAGAAAAGCATTCAGTTTTTAAAGCTTTAAGTTGAGGATTCCAACGTCGGTGGAGTTGAGATGATACGGACTTGAAAATTTAAGTACCAAAATAATTTTACCATATTAAAAAATTGAAATTCAAGATGATGTTGGAAAGTATGTCTTTTTTTATAACGTGTGCAACATGTTCGAAATGTGGTACATTTTGTTTGGTTAATAAATTTAACTAAAAATAATAACCATTATGTTGACATAAACTAAAAAGAACAACATTTAAAAACTTAACAAGTGGTAACATAAATAAGCATTATATATACACACACATATATATATAAATAAGCATTATACACACACACACACACACTCACATATATATATATATATATATATATATATATATATATATATATATATATTTTTACCCACCGAGCTTCTACAAATACGCAAGGGTACCTCAAATACTAGTAGTCTTGTCTCCGTATCTCAACTATACTAGCCTTATGATCTTATCCCCATATATTTATGTTCATCTTAAATTGATAATTTTATTGAATAATTTCAATGATTATAAAATCTTTATTTCAATTGAAACTTAATTGACAACTAGTTGAAATGCCAAAAAAAAAATATTATTCAATCAACTCAATGACATATAGTTGTTTATATTATAATAGAATATTTAATTAATTATTTTAATTTATCAAATATAAGTATTGGACAATAGATGATGAATAAATTTTTAAGAGGACTTTTATTATGATTTTAAAATATATTATATTTTTTCATCCACGCACAACCGGCTTTCTCAGTGGTGTCCGGACATCCTTCATTGTGCGTCCCCACAGAGCACAGTTGGCCTCCTTGCATTGCTTCTGCCTACTATCGACAGAAAAGTGAACTTTCCACCGCAGACGTAACCACCTTATCCCCATACCTCAGCTTCTGATTTAGGTCCAACAACGTCTAATCAAACATATTATAATCTTTCAAGTATTCCCTATAAATAGAGATACCGAATCGTATGTCTCATTCAACTCGCAACATCAATCAAGAATTTCCTCATTGGTGCAAATCTAGTAAAATTTTCAACTTTAAGCATCAATCTATCAATGGCTGCTAATTCCAACTTTTGCTTCGTTCTATCGTTGATGATGGCATTGTCTTTTTGAAGCATTCATGTAAGCAAGGCACCTCGGCACCTTTTGCAAACTTCCCAACCAGCAATCCCTTCCGTACCTTCAATACCATCATTGCCTTCCATTCCAAATTTGCCTACAGGGGCATTGCCAAACTTGCCAAGCAATCAGCTGCCACCTCTGCCCACCATGCCTGCAGTTCCTAAGGTGACCGTGCCACCATTGCCTTCTGCTTCATTGCCAACCTTTCCAAATATTCCCAGTATCCCTATCTCCATTCCTTCAATCCCTTTCTTCTCACCACCTCCATCAAACTAGTAGTTTGACTTGAGATTTCGATATTCCAGGATGTGGCATCCTTTTCTTCCTCAAATTCATCATTGTGTTGTGATACTAGAATTATGTTTCTTTCATAATGTTCGTGTTTCAAATTTGTCCCTTAAAAATTCTCTGGATTGTAATTTCTGCATTTAGTATTCACTGAAATGTACTTGTATATTTACAGAATTGTTGTTGTATTGGAGATTGCTACTATTTTAGCAAGTTATGATCTTAAATCTGGACTTGTAAGCCCATACAAACACATGCAACTTTTGCAATTTCAATCCTGAGCGTTAAGAAATGGCCGGGCAAATACTTAGAATGTAGAGAGCTTCATTAAATCCTCCAACTTCCTTTTTATTGATTTGTACCCTAATATGATTTTGGAGAAAAAGAACTGTACAAATTTTTGTTTCAAATCACGTAAAGGAATATGAAAAAGGGAAAAGAAGAAAATTACTCCCTAATTATGTTTTGGAGAAATAGGAAACTATGGCCATAGATTCAGATTAAAAATGGAAGACGTGGATAGAAACACTATTTCAAACAGACAAAAAATTGTAGTTTAAATTGGCTGGAGCAATTTAGAATTCAATGTAGGAAACAAATGGGATATATGATGGAATGAACTCTAGTATATGTACACATTTTGTTTGATTCCAATTTGACTTTGATCGAAGCAGAATCATCAAATCAAGGAGTAATTTTAAAAAATCAATTTCAGATCTTCATTCTTTTTTGTTCTATTTCCCTTTTGTTCCTTTAGAATTTTCTTCCAATATATTTTGAGATAACAGGGCAACAATAATCCTCCATTAACGGTAAGTACTATAAAATGCTATTTTGCAGTAATTCATCAATTCCTTAGGGCAAAGCTCTGGATTAGTAAATGCAGGATTTAAAAAGAATTCCTCTTAAATTGGGAAATTAAGCTCGAATTCCTTTTAAATTGGGCAATTAAGCTCTTATAGCTTAAGCTTTGTTACATATTTACAAGATCAAAAACAATTTTGACTATCTTTTAGGATATCTCTCACTCACATTTCTAGGTTAGTCTTTCCTTCTTTCTTTTTTTTTTTTTTTCTTGTGTGAGAATGATATTTGTAAACTAGGTCTAAATTGTCATCATCCTAAATGGACTTATAACATAATAAGGAACAAATTGAAAAGGATAAAGGATACTTTTACCCCAATGATGTAGTATTAGTCCGTTTTCAAAATTAATAGTATATATACGGTGAGTGTATAGAAAATTAACTCTTAATTATATCCAGTAGTGAGTAGATCGACAATCAAAGATTTTTTTACATAATGTATGCCTTTTTATCTTTTCTTAATTTTTCTAAAGTTACTGCATTTGTAGCTCCATTATATATCACAATTTTGCCAAATCCTTTTCCGTTTAAAACTCAGAAATCTAAACCTTTTCTTTTCAGAACTAGGAAATCTCGACACGTATGTAACTCCATGCAAAGCACTAGAATGTCATTCGTATCCATCAAACTTCCTACAAAAAATGTCTCTGTTACCAGCCTCCAAGAAGCCTTTCAGCAACTCAACTAGAGTTCGAGAAGAATAAAGAAATTTGTTAGAGAAATCAGCATGGCAGCAGCAGTAGTTTATGGTTTGTTCGATACAATAACTAGAGGAAGAAATTTCCAATTTTGTGATGAATTTTAAAAAAATTCTACAAAAAGGGTTATTTTGGTTAGATATTCCGCAGGAGGTGTTTGCATTCGGGAAATGCAAGCTCTGTAAAGCTCGCATTCGCGAAATGCGAGCTTCCCATTCCTTGAACCATTGGACACCTCCCTTTCCTTTATTTTGGACACCTCCCTTATTACTGCAATAAATAGAAAGACCAGACATGTAAGCATCGACAAGACTTAAGTTTAAATTGAAATTTAGTATATTTGGAAACCTTATTTAAGAATAATGGTGTCGTATTTTAGTGACATACTATAGAGAGATAATATGTTGGAAAAGTAAAATTTTGGTTGGACAACAGTGTTTAAGAAATAATATAAAAATTTTCTAAAAAATGGGCAACCCATTCACATAAATTTGTAGGAGTTCAGCTACAGTAATCTACGTACTAATAACTGAGAAAGGAATGAAAAATCGAGAATATTCCAAAAAAATCCAGGTTTGAGTAGTCAATACCTGAAGTTGGAAATTGAAAAAAAAAAAAATGAAGACCATGAGAATTCAAAGAATCCAAGCTTAAGAAATGCCGGAGCATTGACCACTGTACAGGACCAAACATTATTGGCAACCCAAATTAGTGGTAAAAGAACTAATATCATTCACTGATTCACAGAGCTCGCATTTCCTGAATGCGAGCTCACTGAGCTCACATTCCCGAAATGCGAAAACCCCCATTTGTAGAATAACCTCTAAAAATCGCCTCAGTTGTAGAACTCTTTTTTTTTTTCATCATAAACTAAGAATTCACCCCATCTAAAGGCCCTTTCTACAACAGTGTTCTCGTGAGGGCACAAGAAATATACATGCAAGCTACCCCTCTACCGGTTAATTTCCTTTCACCCTGGGAGGATGAAGATCATCCTGAGAACTTCATTCCAGGCCCAGAGGACCAGTATCAACCTGAAAGCAATCTAGAATCTTGCGAGGAGGATCATCCTGAAAATATTCCACCACCACAGGAGAGAATTCAACACGGTGGCCACGGTAATATTCTTTAAGCACATGAATCTGATGATTATGATGATGACCATGATGATGATTATGAGTTTGATGATTTACATGGACAACTGGTCCAACTTAATAATGGGGAGATTGTCAGGCTTGGGGATGCATTTGCTGTAATCTCTGAAGATTTGGAAGTTTTGGGCCAACGAAGTAATCTGTACCAAGAAATAATCTCAGAGCATCTGCAAACTAGAAAGTACCAAAAACTTGCTAAGCAAGATGAAGATCAAGATGAGGTGGATGAACTATGCGTAATATGCCAAGATGGATTTGAAAGCGAAGACATGTTGGGAACTCTAGGATGCCAACACGAGTTCCATGCGGATTGTATCACCAGATGCTTGCAAGTGAAGAATGTCTGCCCAATCTGCAAGCGCATGGCAGTTCACCATCAAGGAAACTGTTGGGATATGCAACTTTTCCTACATATTTTGCTAGATTATGTTTGATATCAAAATAATTTAATTATTAGAAAAATAAGGATATTTGTTAACCAAAGATCATGTTGGTTTGTTAACAGATATTTTAGATAAGATTTGCTAGTAGAAGGAGATTATATTTTGTTGAGATTTTTAGAATAATTGTTAGTGAGATATTTTGCTAGTTTGTTTCATGTAATCACTATAAATAGCGAGTTGATGAATGTAGAACATAAGCTCATTTTCCACCTTCAATACAAGTCTCTTATAAGCTTTTTTTGCAACACTAAGGTGTTGTTTCTTAGTTTATGCCCCAAAAAACCAACAGAAACTAAAGACGTTTTTGGCACATCATCCCAAACAAAGAAGCTATATTATCCACTTTGTTCTGCCAAGGAAGATGGCTTTTGATCATCTCTTGATCAAAACAAGTCTATCTGTTTCTGATCAAGTCTAGGTCTTGACGGCATGGTTTCATCACTACCTAAGTACATAGTTACTGCAATTGAAATCATTATGATCAAAAGCTTGTCAAGCTCCTGCAAAAACCAACTGTACATAGATGATGAATGTATTTTTCTTCTTCAGTGGTAGGCTAGAGATTTTAGTCTTCAATCTGTAACCAAACCGATATTTTCATGATTTGAATAAAATCTCGTATTTGTAAGATTCTAAATTGGAACAGTTTTCATGATTGTGGTTTTGCTGAAAATTACTATTTTAGCTTGTGATGGCAATCTTAGTTTTAGCATGTTCTTAACCTAGACTTATGGGACCTTTTAGAGTTGCATTGATCCTGTTAACGTAGAAGGAATCTCATGGTGATACATCTACAAGTTCTTGAGACGGGCTACATAACGCCTTACACCTGTTTCACTCATTCATTCTTCTGAATTGGGTTCTCTCTATGTGTGCAATTATACTTCTAACATTTACTGTATGTGTTTCGTAAGTGTAGCTCACGATTGTGTTCCAGATATAGAGAAATTTTACCGTGATTGTTGTATTTGTTGGCTCGCTTGTTTCATCGCATTGTATGAAACTAAATATGCACTCTCACGCCTAAGGGATGCCTGGGCACATGTTTGGAATGTTGTATTAGCAGTTGCTCTGCTATATATGCACAAGTGAAAGAGTGTTGCAGACAATAAAATCAATCTGCCAGCAAATTAGTAGATTTTTCCCAAGAAAGAAGGATTAGTAGGTAATGGCAGCCTTTCAGTTGAAACTAAGAATAGGAAATATTCATGTTGTCCTAAAGATGGATCATCCTCAGTAAGAACCACATAAAACCTGACTTTGCTTACAATCTTTCATCTAACTCTTAATCAATCATTTTTTTCCATGTGGATGAAGAGTAGTTATATACACTTATTTAAAAAAGATGGCAAATAATTGCTCAATTTCCAGAATGCATGATCCAGATAAGCTAAAGTCACACGCATAACTTCCTGCTAGGAGCTTCAGTACATCATTCAGCAGCTACACCACCCTATATGTATATGCTACCAGTTTGAATATCTTTTAAGCATGATAATCAGCTCGGACCCAGTCAGTAGTGTTGCTTATTCCTCAAAGTAACTTCAAACACATTAATTGTTAACTAAATCCTTTTTTTTAACAATGTAACAACTGTGTGAATAGTCTTGGCCCACTTTTCTTCAAACTATATTGTAAATATACTAGAATGAACAAAATGAGATAAAGCTAAGCATGCGTATGAATTCCTCTTAATATAAAACTTCAATGATACACTTTGTTGGTTTCAATTGTATGACATATCTTTATGAGAAGTCCACGTTTTGCATAAATTAATTGATGAGGAAATCACCATCAGAATTCCAGAAACTGTGAAACAGAACACCAATTTCAAGTAGAGAGATGATTTTAGCCCTAAAACGGAAAAACCCAAAACCATGTGGAAACACCTTTATAGCTGGTCATTAATCCTGGACCATCTGCATTTTCATTTTCCGAAAATTCCTCTAAACAAAGATAAGATCCAAAGATATTTGTTTTTCTGAGCAGGATTCCATGTGGAAAAGGGATATTAGATACAATGATTTCAGTAATTATCAACGTAGAATTCTGTATCATACCACAAGTGTTTGCAAGAGATGGGGCCAAATGCAGCATTTTTATTGGGTGAACCAGATTGCTAATGTTTCAGAGTTTCATCAGATTTCAATCAAGCCCTCAAATGATAAAGTCCTTACTTTTAAATTGATCTCAATTCACATCTCCAAAAGGGGTGAAACGATACTAACAATAGCATAAAGGGCATAAATTAAACTCGTTACTAACATCAAAAGACTGGGAAAAAAATTCTGAGTGTGTAAGTAGTAAAGCCTCATCCTAAGACAAAACCGTTAAAATGAAACTAAACAAGAAGGGCTAAACTAAAAGGATCTAGCAGTTTAAGGGCGAGCATATAATCGAGTGAAATTTTAAAAGCTTCAAGAGTAGTTTACCCCAGTGTTTATTTCTTTGTCTATCATTCCAGGTCTAACCCCAGTTAAACTGAAGATTTTGTTACTCCATATTAGTTATAAATGCAGAAATAGTTCAAGTAAATTTTGCAATGTGTGTGCAAACTATTATTAAGAACAGCAGTATGACTCGTTATTGCTTGACAACCTAACTATAAACATTTATTACAGAGTTGCATTAATGCAGAAGTGTCCTTGGTATACATTTGTCATTTTGTTTCAATTGAAATTCAGAACCATGTTAGGGTACTCCATTCCATCCCTCAAAGGCTGAAGTATGAATGATCCAGAAAAGAAGAAAAGTATGTAATGTCTATACTTACAAGGTGCAAGAGATTCATATCTACTCTTAATTGACAGAGCACCATGATCAAAATTGAACATCCTCTGCAGGTGATGAGTGGCATGAGTTTGTGAATTTGCTACGGTGCATTGGATGGTAATACTGAGGAACATATCCCTCTCTGTGCAGCTCCCGAAGAAGATGTCTCAATAGCCGATAGATCTCAGATGACTGAGGATGATCTGTGTCTGCAGCAACAAAGATGTGGACGCTCTGATTCACCTCAAGCCAGCTGTAACCAGGAACTTTCTGCACTCCTCTTTCCTTCATCATATTTCTTACTTTGTTAACCCCTTCCCACTTTCCAGCTTCAGCTTGCACATGTGATAGGAGCATATAATATCCAGAATTTTGCGGGTCCAAGTCAAAAAGATGATTTGAAGCCAATTCAGCTAGTTCAACGTTGCCATGGACACGGCGGGCCCCGAGTAGCGTGCCCCAAATGCCAGCATCTGCAGTAAATGGCATGCTCCTAATCACTTGATGTGCTTCTTCAAGGCGACCAACTCGGCCAAACAAATCTATTAAGCATGCATAGTGTTTCATTCGAGCTGTAATTCCAAATTCTTGGGTCATGCATTCAAAAAGTTGCTTGCCCTCTTCAACTTGGCCAGTATGGCCACAAGCAGATATTATGGTGAGGAAAGTGACATGGTCAGCTGCAATCCATTTTCCCTCATTTCATTCAGTAGAGCCAAAGCATCCTCAAGGTGTCCATGGTTCCCATAAGCAGCAATTATGCTATTCCAAGAAACTTCGTTCTTGCACTCCATCAAGTCAAAAGCAGTACGTGCTAATTCCAAGTGTCCACATTTAGCATACATGTCTATCAAAGCGCTCTCAGCAAAAAGATCTGAGCTAAATGCTCCTCGAATCATGAATCCATGTATTACTTTGCCATAATGCAGTGCTTGCAAGTCTGCACATGCACAAAGAGCTGCAGATATGCTAACAGAGTCATATTTGGCTCCTTCTAAACCCATCTGATAGAAAAGATCAATTGCTTTGTCCGGCTTTGCATTCTGGCAACAGCTAGTAATCATCGAGTTCCAAGAAACAGTGTCTTTTTTGAAAATTCTGAAGAAAACTAGACGTGCTAGGTCCAACCTTCCACATTTTGCATACATATCTGAAATTGAACTTCCTACATAACACCTGTCTTCAAACCCATTTCTGAGAACACTACCATGCAACTCCCTACCCAATTTCAGAGCAGCCAAACCCGCACAAGGTAAGAGGCTTGCTAGAGTTACTGCATTGGGCCTCATTTTCTTATCCAGCACCCATCTAAACATTTCTAAGGCTTTACAATCCATTCCATTGAGCACAAACCCCGAAATCATAGCAGTGCAAATGACGATATCTATAGCAGGGCAAGAGTTGAAGGTTTTAGATGCCATCTCCACAGCCCTGCACTTAAAGTAAATATCAATAAGTGCATTCTTCAAGTAGGGGTGTGCATTCGGTGCAAAAGCGGTAATTCGGTGCAATGAATTCGGTGAATTCGGTTATTCGGCCTATAGAAATCTAAACCATTTTCAATTTCGAATTGGCCAGTGACAGGTGCCGAACCTATGCAATAATAATAAATAAAACCTAACTACCACTTTAAACAGTCAATAATCAATTCAAGTACTGGAGCAGGGACTCTATGTGTGCAATGGGTTACTTGATTCACCCTGTTCCCGAAGAGTTTGCTTAATCCGATATACCTAAATTAATTATTTAACTGAATACACTAACTAGTAGACAGTGGTAAGCAGGGTCGTCTCCTCAGGGACTGGAGAGAAATTTATTCCTTTTCGAATCAAGACAGATGGGGGTTTTCACGATTAAATGCTAAAAATAAAGTAACTGCAGAAAATAATTAATTTAAAGAAATAATTGGAGATACTCTAGCCAAGGGTACACTTCAGAAATGGTTCATGCACTGATCATTGATGCAGAAATAATTCCAACATTTATTAATAGATTGGTTATAGTTGTCATGCACGCGATAAACAACCAACCCTTCCTTAATTTATCGATAGCTAAGGTACGACCGTTAGCTATTTCTCTAACCCAAAAACAACCCTAGGTACGACCATAGGATTTAATTTTTAGATTGCATTATTAATTAGAAAGGCCCAATCCTAGCTAACAAATACGCTACGAGGGTTTATTTAAGCTAGATCATATGTTCCCCTAACATAAACCCAATAACGCCAGTTGCTACAAAGACAGAGATAACGAACAATTACGGATTCAATTATCTCTATTTAGCAAAATAGCCTATATGAATAATTAATTATTATGCACTAACCAATCATACACAAGGCTATAGCGATTAAAAGCAAGGGACATGTAAATATCAATAAATGAAGAAAACAATTAACAATGGTTTAGATCTCACAGTATCAGTTGAACTAATTCATCAGTTGCTCCCTTGACTAGAAATAGGGATTTAGTTCCCCATAATTGATGTACAGGCCATACGGATAAAGTTGGAGGAAACCATCGATTCCTTAATCAAAGCGAACGGAAGAAATTGCCCCTTGCTGATTCCGGTCAACCGAGGAAAAGGAAGGAAACAATTGATTATGGCGGTTTTCAATTGTTCTCCTAAGCTAACCGTACAGAGAGTACACACTTTCAATTTCTTCGGTCAAGACCAGAGTGAAAAACAATGGCAAAAGTCCACAATTGCGGCTCTTTTAAGCTTTCTTTCTTTTCCCACACAAGAAACATACGAGAGATTGGATTCAAATTGTTTGATTTCTCAATTTGGTCAAGACTAATGAAAAGCTCACAAGCATCCCAAAGTCAACAAAAGTGGCTATTGTCTGCTGCCTCTTCCTCTACAAAGCTGCGGCCCCCAATCCCTCTATCCAGCCGAGGAGAAAAGAACGAGCGGGCAAAAACCTAAACTAAGCGAAGCGCTCACTCCTCCCTCTGTTGTTCGAAGTTCAAGGGAGAGATTTTTCCTTATCGGAAATTGTTATTATCTTTCTTATTTTTTTTTTAAAATTAAAACAAGACTCTCCAAAAATATAAAATAGACTCAAGCCTATTACAATTTAGTTTCTTCAGCTTCTCACGCGGGCCCCACGTATGATGAATCTTCTAAAATTTGCATTTAAGCACTTTTCAGCATCCAGTCCTGCAATTGGCACCAAAACAAAATATCGGTAAAATCCACTCAATTGCTGGAAATATTTAGTCGAATAAAAGTGCATTAATGCCCAAAATACCCCACTAAAATGCACCCTATCAATCTCCCCCACACCTAAACTATGCTTGCCCTCAAGCATAATCAACTCAGAAGTGCAATAAAGATACTAAACAAATCACAGCAGTTCATACCAAGAATGGCATTCCAAATTCCCCAATAATCTCATCGAAATCAGAATATACCAAATCAACAATTCTCGCAGTTTAAAGTGCACTCATTCACTCTAAAGTGTATATGAAATGTATATAAGATGGCTCTCAAATCAACACAATAGAATGACACTACCATAAGCTTGCTCATATATCATATCTCCACCACTTATGAATTTAAATGCAGCAATCAAGGGACTCTGCAAGGTTGTAATGGGGCTAGGGTGAGAAGGTAGGATAAAAAGGAATAAAAAAGGTGTAAAAGTATAAAGAAAGTGCTCAGAAACTCACTACACAGATTCTTGCACATTGGGAACTTCAAGGCACCTCAACCATCCCTCAAGCGAAGTAAAATTTGGCACTTGCCATAACCTTCGACTTTTCTTTCTCCTCTTTTCATTCATCTACTTCCCCTCTCATTTTTTTTTCTTTTGCTTGTTTTTTCTTTTTTCAATAACTCCCAACCAGCACCATAAAAATCAACTTTACTTGCTGATTTCCTGCACCTTGTATTCTTTTCACATCTCTTTTTTTTTTTTCTCTTTTTGGTTTTCTCTTTTTTTTCATAGATATGTGTAATGCCTCTCAAATAATACTCCAAAATTCTGTATAATGAAATCAAAGCACTTCTTCACACGAGATTCAAAAAGAAAGTCTAAAAAGAGGTTTTACGGCTAAAAACTAGGGTCTCAAGCGAAGAATAAGGGTTAAGGCTCAACTTGGCTCCCTAGTAGTAAATAATCCAAGGGTTGGTTTTAAGAAAGTCCAAAAATGGCTCATTCCTAGGTGCCCTATCATTTCAACGCATTAAACTCATTTAAATGTGGTCTTGACATGCATAACTGAGCAAGTTCTAGAATGACAAATCATGTGCAATAACCACTCAAACAAACGAAAAATTAGGCCCAAAAATTGCACAAATGATCAAATTTATCTCAAGTTCAGCATATTCATCAATCAATTCATCATCGAGGAAAATAGAGCACGCCATGGCATGAACTTGCTACTTATACCCATATCTCAATTGCATTCATCACCGTTTAAAGAAAGAAACTACTAAGGCAAGGAAAAATTTAATCAGACAACTAAAAACACAGCTAAAGCATAGTTAACCCTCCCCCACACCTAAACCTTACATTGCCCTCAATGTAAGCAAAGAAAGATCAAAACAGAGGTATTGGGGCAACGACACTTCCCTTAAAACGGAGGAGGGCAGAAATGAACTACGGCTGTGGAGGGAAAGGCGGGCGGAAACCCACGTGATGGAGATACTGCGCTAAATTCTGGGCCATCCCGCCCATTTGACGCTCCATCCGCTCCATACGAGTGTCCATATGCTGCATTTGGAACCGAAAGGCTGCAAGTTGGCTATCGGCGGAGGAAGACTGTGGAGGCACCGAAGAAAACGGTCCGGGGGCATCCGTAGAAGGACCACCGGCCTCCGGATCAGTGGATCTGGAAGCTCTGCGCTTAGGAGTAATAAAGATCGGCCCTGGGGGAGCAAACTGGAAAGCGCCATTCACCTGTTCCACAAGACCCATTTTCTCCAAACAAACTAAATCGAGGGGTTCCATAGTACAGGCACGATGCAAATTATGATTATTTAAATCCAAAACCCCAAGATTTACAGCCAATTGAGTGATAAATGAGCCTAAAATTAATGGCTTATTTTTCTTACTTAGTACCGTGCGGAGGTGGATGGCAAACCAGCTACCCAAATTGACCTTAGTCTGAGTTACCATGCACCAAATGAAAAAGAACTCGGGTTTGGTCAAAGTACCCGAACTATCCTTCCTACCTGAGAAACTGTAAGCCATAAATCTATGTAAATAACGGTAGACGGCGCTCTTAAGATAAGATGCCTTAGACTGACTGGGGTCATAGTTGTGTCGGTCAACCGACAAATCTCTCCAATAACCAATGTTATGAGAGAAAAATGGCTCCGTGTACTCACACACACTATGCATATATTCATCACTCTGGGAGTAGGGAATATCAATGAACCCAAGAGCCAAATTAAATTCAGTTATAGATTGGGTGAACTCTCTACCCATTAATCTAAACCTCACTACCCCAGGAGTGGTAACGGAGAATTCATCGGGGATATTAAACTCAAAAGTAGCATAATATTCCCACGTCAGTTCAGTGAAAGCAGGTAAAACAATAAAAGCATAGCGGATCCAACCTATGTCGGTCAAGTGCGGCGTGACCTCATCCCTAAGGTTTAACATATCAAGTGTAGGGCCATGGATGTATTTACAAGGAATTATCTTCCTTGTGCAAGCCGAGGCATACTGCTCCTTGTCGGCAGCCCGGATAAAGGTCAAATTGCCTCCAAAGTGGGCCGGAGAGGAGATATGAACCTCCCTATTCCTCCAAAGCGGGTACGGGGCCCTCCAGACCCAGTCGATGGGGCAGGTCCCCCTAAGGGGACCGTAGGCAGAGGGGTGGAAGTGGAAGGCTTGTTCGTGCCTTTAGTTTTGGGTTTGGTCATTGGATATCAGTGAACAAGACAAAGGCAAAGTAATGGCGTTCAAAATATGTCAACAAACAACCACCAAAGCAAATGATCCCCGGTCACAGCACCCAATCATAGACAAGTGCACAAACAAACAATAAAATTACCCCAAAAGCCAATTAATCCTGTGAACCGCAAAGTTTTCCCCAAACATTACCAAATAAACCCAAAAATCACTTAATTAGACAAACGGAGCAAAATTCCCCCAAAAACTAATTAAACAAGCAACCAGAGTAAAAACTTTCCCCAAATATCTCTGATTGAGCACAAAATTTCACAAATAGACCACAATCAACCACAGATATATCACCGCACCAAAATCAAGCAAGAAATTGACAATCTGGCCTCAACTAAGAAAGTTAAATTCTGGCATCAGCTAATAAAAGTTAGTAATCTGGTCTCAACTACTTAGTGACAGAAAAATAAAGAAAGAAATCACCGGTGGGGATATGGCAACAACAGCGAGTAAGGTGGAAAAGGCAGAGGCTGCAGAGAGGTGGAGGAAAGCACCGCGCACGCGCTAAGGCAGGCGCGATAGAGTCGCGCCTAGTCTACTCGCCTATGCGCGAGCTGCTACCCTGGTGACCGCGCGCTTTGCTGCTGGAGGCGCTGTTCTGGTCGCGCGCAAGGGGGTAAGCTGCTCGCGCGGTCTGCAGTCCGCGACTGCAGCTGCTGCTCGCTGCTCTGGTCGCGCGCGTGGAGTGCGCGCTGGTGCTGCTTGAGAGCTGGCCTGGGCTGGGGTTCACGCTGGAGCTCTTGCGCCCTAAGGCTGCGAACGGCGCTGCTTGCGCGTGCTGGTGGCTCGCTGAGGATGGCGCTCGGGCCTGTCCTGCCGCTGCTGCGAATCTCGCTCTGGGCTCTGCTGGAGGCGTGCGGCTGGGCGAAGACGACGTGCGGACTGAAGGGAAGCGGCGGACCGTGGCGAGCTCCTGCGGTGGGCAGCTATGGCGCGACGGCGGCCAAGGCAGAACAAGGAAGAAGAAGAAAGAAAAGGAAGAAGAAGAAGAAGGAAGAAAAAGAAAAGAAAGAAGAAGAAAGAAAGAGTAGGGCCGCGGGTCCTTTGAAATATTTTTTTTTCTTTTTGAATAAGGGTAATTTCATCTTTTTGCCCTTTTTTTTTTGGGGTAAACGAAGAACTCCTGTCTTAGGCGTGGGTACGCCTAACTACCTCTAGTCTTTTGGCCATTCGACGAAAATTCTTGATCCTTTAGCGTGATCACCTAGCGTGGGCACGCTTAACTGCTACAGAGTTTTCTGACTGTCGGACGAAAATTTTCTTTCCCTCATGCGTGATCATCTGGCGTGGGCACGCTTAACTACTATAGAGTCTTCTGACCATCGCCTTCCAACCCTTTTCCTCAGACGTGACCACTTAACGTGGGCACGTCTAACTACCAATTTCCTGCCACCAAAAATCAAACTATTAATTGACACTAACACTTAACTAAAACTTAAAAAATGTTTGAAAACTGAAACAAATAGTCTTGGGTTGCCTCCCAAATAGTGCCTTTCTTTAATGTCTTTGGCTAGACATGGCTGAGACCCTCGAGCAAGATAAAGTGGATCTTGGAGGTGTACAACTTCTACTTCTTCAACAGAGAACCCCTCATAATAAGGCTGCAGGCGATGGCCATTCACCACGAACTTTTTCTCCATTTTTAAACTTTGGATCTCCACTGCACCATAATGAAACACATTAGAAACGACAAATGGATCAATCCAACGAGAACGTAACTTACCAGGAAAGAGTTTAAGCCTCGAGTGATACAAGAGGACTTTTTACCCCACTACAAAAGATTTTCTTGAAACCTGCTGATCATGAAAGATTTTACTCTTTTCCTAATAGATCGTGGCATTCTCATACGCTTCATTTCTTATCTCCTCCAGCTCTTGTAACTGCAATTTTCTTTGGACCCCTGCTTCGTCTAATCCCATGTTACACTGTTTCACTGCCCAAAACGCCTTGTGTTCGAACTCCACGGGAAGATGGCAAGCCTTACCAAAGACAAGTCTATACGGAGACATCCCAATTGGCGTCTTATACGCGGTGCAGTACGCCCACAGTGCATCTTCTAACTTTAAACTCCAATCCTTCCTATCTGGGCGCACCATCTTCTCCAAGATTGATTTGATTTCCCTGTTTGACACTTCGGCTTGACCGTTTGCCTGCGGGTGATACGGTGTGGATATTTTATGGAGCACACCGTATTTTCGAAACAGGGCAGTGATAGTCTTGTTACAGAAATATGTCCCTCTATCACTTACCACAGCTCTTGGTATTCCAAAACGGACAAAAATATTAGATTTTAAGAACTCTGCAACCACTTTAGAATCATTAGTACGGGTGGCTTTGACCTCCACCCATTTAGAAACATAATCAACCGCAAGCAAAATATATAGGAAACCAAAAGATGAGGGGAAAGAACTCATAAAATCTATCCCTCAAACATCAAAAATTTCAACAAACAATATGGGGGTTTGAAGCATTTGGTCCCTACGAAAAATATTCCCCACCCTTTGACACCTATCACAGGATTTGTAAAATAAATACGAATCTTTAAAAAGGGTAGGCCAGTAAAAGCCACTCTCTAACACTTTGCGAGCTGTTCGCTTGGGCCCAAAATGCCCTCCACATGCAAATGAATGACAAAAATTTAAAATAGAGTGAAATTCACCTGCACTCAGACACCTTCTTAGAACTTGATCCGAACATTGTCTCCAAAGGTACGGGTCGTCCCAAATGTAATATTTGGCATCACTTTTCAACTTGTCTCTCTTAGCCTTTGGCCACCCTGCAGGCAATTGATTAGTCACTAAGAAATTTACTATATCAGAGTGTAGACGAGTTAATGGCAAGTAGTTGCTCCTCTGGAAATGCCTCCCTCAATGGTTGCTCCTCCTTATGAGCAAGCAAGCGGCTCAAGTGATCAGCAACTAAATTTTCTGCTCCACTTTTATCTTCAATCTCCAAGTTAAACTCCTGAAGGAGCAGGATCCATCTGATGAGTCTTGGTTTAGCATCCTTCTTCGTCATCAAGTACCTTAAGGCCGCATGATCAGAGAAAACTGTTACTTTCGCACCTAACAAATAAGGTCTAAATTTTTCTAATGCAAAAATCACAGCAAGTAATTCTTTCTCTGTTGTAGAATAGTTGAGTTGAGCTCCATTCAACGCCTATGATGCATAGTAGATTGCATGAGTCGCCCTGCTAATCCGTTGCCCCAGCACTGCTCCCACTACATAGTTACTCGCGTCACAAATTATCTCAAATGGGAACCTCCAGTCTGGAAGTTGGATAACAGGTGGTGATGTCAATGACTCCCTTAACCATTCAAATGCCACCTTGCACTCCTCGGAGAAGTCAAATGCTACATCTTTCTGCAACAGTTTGAACTGGGGTGCTCCAATTTTAGAGAAGTCTTTGATGAATCTCCTGTAAAACCCTGCATGACCCAAAAAGGAACGCACCTCCCGTACACTTACGGGGTAAGGTAAAACAGAAATAACATCAACCTTTGTTTTATCCACTTCTATACCCCTGGCCGAAACTACATGCCCTAAAACAATGCCATGATCCACCATGAAATGACATTTTTCCTAATTTAGAACTAAATTTGTCTCAATGCATCTCTTCAAAATTAAAGCTAAATTATCCAGGCATTCATCAAAACTATCTCCATATACATTAAAATCATCCATAAACACCTCAATAATTTTTTCTACGTACTCGGAGAATATACTTACCATACACCTCTGAAAAGTTGTTGGGCATTGTAGAGGTCGAAAGGCATCTTTCGATAGGCAAAAGTACCAAAGGCGCAGGTGAATGTAGTTTTCTCCTGGTCCTCTGGTGCTATCGCGATCTAGAAATAACCCGAGAAATCATCAAGAAAGCAGTAATAAACACGACCAGATAACCTTTCTAGCATCTGATCGATAAACGAGAGGGAAAAGTGGTCCTTCTTTGTCACAGCATTTTGACGCCGGTAATCAATGCACTGACGCCATCCTGTGGGTTTCCTCACCGGGACTATCTCGCCCTCTTGGTTCTCTTCTACTGTCACGCCAGCCTTTTTCGAGACTACTTGCACTAGATTCACCCATGGACTGTTTGAGATGACGAAAATGATCCCCACTTCCAAGAGTTTAAGTATTTCCTTCTTTACCACTTCCATTATTAGTGGGTTCAATCTCCGTTGTGCCTGCCTTACTGGTTTTGCATTCTCCTCAAGCCGGATCCGATGCATGCATAAAGAAGGGCTAATTCTCTTAATGTCTGCTATGTTCCACCCAATCGCCTCCTTATGATCTCGAAGAAGACGAATCAGGTTGTCTTCTTGCCTTGGTGACAGGTGTGCAGATATAATGACTGCCAGTGTCTCTTTGTCCCCGAGAAAAGCATACTTCAAAATGCTTTGGGAGAGGCTTGAGTTCCAACTCAGGTGCCTGCACAATAGAAGGCAACAATTTCGTTTGAGTTTTGGGAACAAAGAGAGACGTGAGCTCATACCTTGAGGGAATTTGTGGGAGCGAATGCAGTGCTCCAACTGCACAATATAAAACATCACTTAATTCCACATCAGGAGTTGCTCCCAACTCAAGATGTTTGGCCAATGCCACTTTCAGTGCATCGCCCCTATTCAATTCAAATGTGTCATGTACAAGAGGTTCAATAATGCTCAAAGCAAAAACAGAGTTAGCCTCATCCGAGTATTTCATCGCATCAAAGATATTGAAATTTACAATTTCACCATCAAACTCCATCGATAAAATACCCTCATTCACATCTATTTTTGTCCTAGCCGTGCTTAAAAATGGTCTACCTAACAAAATAAGTGACGGATTTAATGCTTTTTCATCTCCCATATCTATGACACAGAAATATGCAGGAAAAACTAACTCATTGACCTGTACCAAAACATCTTCAACTAACCCCTCTGGATAAGCATTGGTACGGTCTGCAAGTTAGATTATAATGCATGTGCCTTTTAATGGGCCAAGATTAAGAGAAGCATAGATTGTCTTAGGCATAACATTAATTGACGCCCCCAAATCCAACATTGCTTTCCTAATTGGGGTACCTCCTATCTTTGCAGGGAATAGTGAACATATCTGGGTCTCCACATTTTGGTGGGAGTTTCCTTTGGAGTATAGCTGACACGTTTTCTCCCACCGTTACTCTTTCGTCCCCCCTTAGCTTCCTTTTGTGGGTGCACAAATCTTTTAAAAACTTGGCATACTTCGGTATCTGTTTGATTGCATCCAACAGGGGAATTCTCCACTTTTCGAAACACATCCAAGAGCTATTTTTCCTTCTCTACCTTCTTTGTCTTTTCCAACCTGCAAGGAAAAGGGGGTAAGTTAGAGTTAGTAGTGAGTGGAGAGGTGGAGGTTACTTTAGGATCCTCACGAACACATCCTTCCTCCTCAATTTCCTTTTCTATCTCCTCCTCACTTTTGCTTTTTGAATTTCCCGCTTTAGGCCCTTCCAGTGTCTTGCCACTCCTCAGTGTCACGACACTTACATTCCTGGAATTTATTTCGGGTTGTGAGGGTAACTTTCCATAAGCGTGGGACTCCAGGCAATTGATAGCAGTTGCCATTTGGCTTATTCGAGCCTCCATATCTTTCATGCCTGCTTTTGTGTCCTGCTGGAACTGAGTGGTGCTCATGGTTAAGGCACTAGTTTCTTGCTGGAGTTGAGCCATATTCGTGGTCAATGACCTAGTCTCCTGCTGAAGCTGTCTAGTCTCTTGCTGGATTTGGGCGGTAGTCGTAGCCAAACTCTAGACAATATCCTCCAAGGAACTCCCTGTGTTGGAGGATGATGAGGGTTGCGGTTTCGGTTGCCATGGTTGCTGAAACCCTGACGGACGATTTGAGAGTGAATTTTGTGGGCGGTTCCCATAACTGAAGTTGGGATGGTCTCTCCAACCGGGGTTGTATGTGTTGGAATACGGGTCATACTGCCTGCGGGGTGCGAGCACGCCTCCGGCCATGTTTACCTGGTCCGCCCCGTCCTCTTGTAACAGGGGGCACGTGTCCTTGCAGTGGTCCATGCTAGTGCAGATTCCACACACCTTTGCTCGTGGTGTGTTCCCCATGGCTAATTGCTTAACAGCGGACGTCAACTCTAATAGTTGCTGCTGAATGGATGGCGTCTCTGTCTCGTTAACTCTACGAGTGGGGTTACTCTCACGGTAGCCAAACTGCTGAGAGTTCTCTGCCATGGCTTCAATGAGCTCCCATGCCTCCCTCGGTGTTTTGTTTGCCAAGGCTCCTCCGCTCACAGCGTCAATAATACTCCTGTCAGTTGACTGGAGCCCTTCATAGAAGTACTGGATCAACAGTTGTTCACTAATTTGATGCTGTGGGCATCTAGTGCACAACTTGTTGAACCTTTCCCAATAGTCGTACAAGGACTACTCGGAGTACTGCTTGATGCTGCATATCTCCTTCCTCAAACTCGTAGCCCGGGATGCGGGAAAAAATTTTTCTACGAATTTTTTTTTCAATTGTGCCCACGTGATGATACTACCTGCAGGTAGGTAGTATAGCCAATCCTTCGCTGCATCCTTGAGAGAGAAGGGGAAGGCTCTCAGTCTAATTTGCTCTTCAGCCTCAGGACGTTTCATACTAGAGCAAACCACCTCGAACTCCTTGACGTGTTTGTAGGGTTCTTCGCCAGAGAGACCATGGAAAGAAGGTAAGAGGTGAATCAACCCCGACTTTAACTCGAAAGCTGTATTTTCTGTCAAAGTGGGGAATGTGATGCACAAGGCCTAGTGAGTCAATTCCGGGGCAGCCAGCTCCCTTAATGTCTGGGTGTTGGTCATGCTAAATTCGCCTTCTACTGACTCGTTTGCAAAAGATAAGTGCCCTTCTTTTCGTCTCTTGGTCTCTTGTCTTCGCCTACGCGCTGCCTTCTCAACCTCAGGATCGTATAACAATTTACTTGTGCAAGAAGAACGGGGCATAAACTAGCAAAAATACCAAGAAAAATAGAATAAAATAAAACAAAGTCAAAAACTGAATTAAAAAAGAAACAAATAATTCAGATGCCAATCCGCGGCAACGGCGCCAAAAATTGACAGGTGCCGAACCTGTTCAATAATAATAAATAAAACCTAACTACCACTTTAAACAGTCAATAATCAATTCAAGTACTGGAGCAGGGACTCTAGGTGTGCAATGGGTTACTTGATTCACCCTGTTCCCGAAGAGTTTACTTAATCCGATATACCTGAATTAATTATTTAACTGAATACACTAATTAGTAGACAGTGGTAAGCAGGGTCGTCTCCTCAGAGACTGGAGAGAAATTTATTCCTTTTCGAATCAAGACAGATGGGGGTTTTCACGATTAAATGCTAAAAATAAAGTAATTGCAGAAAATAATTAATTTAAAGAAATAATTGGAGATACTCTAGCCAAGGGTACACTTCAGAAATGGTTCATGCACTGATCATTAATGCAGAAATAATTCCAACATTTATTAATAGATTGGTTATAGTTGTCATGCACGCGATAAACAACCAACCCTTCCTTAATTTATCGATAGCTGAGGTACGACCGTTAGCTATTTCTCTAACCCAAAAACAACCCTAGGTACGACCGTAGGATTTAATTTTTAGATTGCATTATTAATTAGAAAGGTCCAATCCTAACTAAGAAACACGCTACGAGGGTTTATTTAAACTAGATCATATGTTTTCCTGACATAAACCCAATTACGCCAGTTGCTACAAAGACAGAGATAACGAACAATTACGGATTCAATTACCTCTATTTAACAAAATAGCCTATATGAATAATTAATTATTGCGCACTAACCAATCATACACAAGGCTATAGCGATTAAAAGCAAGGGACATGTAAATATCAATAAATGAAGAAAACAATTAACAATGGTTTAGATTTCACAGTATCAGTTGAACCAATTCATCAATTGCTCCCTTGACTAGAAATAGGGGTTTAGTTCCCCCATAATTGATGTACAGGCCATGCGGATAAAGTTGGAAGAAACCATCGATTCCTTAATCAAAGCGAATGGAAGAAATTGCCCCTTGCTGATTCCGGTCAACCGAGGAAAAGGAAGGAAACAATTGATTATGGCGGTTTTCAATTGTTCTCCTAAGCTAACCGTACAGAGAGTACACACTTTCAATTTCTTCGGTCAAGACCAGAGTGAAAAACAATGGCAAAAGTCCACAATTGCGGCTCTTTTAAGCTTTCTTTCTTTTCCCACACAAGAAACATACGAGAGATTGGATTCAAATTGTTTGATTTCTCAATTTGGTCAAGACTAATGAAAAGCTCACAAGCATCCCAAAGTCAACAAAAGTGGCTATTGTCTGCTGCCTCTTCCTCTACAAAGCTGCGGCCCCCAATCCCTCTATCCAGCCGAGGAGAAAAGAACGAGCGGGCAAAAACCTAAACTAAGCGAAGCGCTCACTCCTCTCTCTGTTGTCCGAAGTTCAAGGGAGAGATTTTCCCTTATCGGAAATTGTTATTATCTTTCTTCTTTTTTTTTTAAAATTAAAACAAGACTCTCCAAAAATATAAAATAGACTCAAGCCTATTACAATTTAGTTTCTTCAACTTCTCACGCGGGCCCCACGTACGATGAATCTTCTAAAATTTGCATTTAAGCACTTTTCAGCATTCAGTCCTGCAATTGGCACCAAAAGAAAATATCGATAAAATCCACTCAATTACTGGAAATATTTAGTCGAATAAAAGTGCAGTAATGCCCAAAATACCCCACTAAAATGCACCCTATCATCCATAACCGAATTCATTCCGTAACCGATTTCAAATTCAAAAACGGTAATGACTAACCGAATTCGTCTATTAAAAAAAACTGATTTTTTAAAAATTATTACTGATTTGATGCCCAAATTTATTCATAATTTAACACATTACTTATGTTCTAATCCCCAAATTATTACTGGTTTAATTTGATTGCATTTATTTGATCACTTATACCCAATGTTTTGAAAACCGGACCAGATCGAGCCGGTTCGATCGGTTGAACCGCGAATCGGCCATGGCACCAGCCCGGTTCTATGCCATTGTTGGTTATGCCAGAAAATCGGTCAAAACCCTGTTGAATCGTGAAAACCGCCGAACCGGATTGAACTGACGGTTTTCCGGTTTTCAACTCCCCCCCTTTTTTTTTATGTTTTGCAAAATATAGCTATCAAGATTCGAACTCAAAACCTTTGTAATAGAAGACCAATGTATCAACCGTTGCACCATCACATCTTATTAATTTTTTTTGATAGCTTATTTATATAAAACAAACACTCATATTTTTTTTTCCATTTTTCTTATAAAATCTCATTCTCTCATGGCTCTTTCTTTTTAATCTTCAACTCTCTCTCTCTCTCTCTATCCTCTTTTCTTTTATCACTCCCTTTTTAATCAAACCTCTTTATTTTTAATTTATTGATGTTTTCTTCCATCTTTTAATTTTGTTTTTGTCCATTAAATTGAAAAAAGTTAAAAAAGAATTATTTTTCTTTAACCCAAATTATTTAATGCCACGACCAGTCACTTTTATCTCATTTTTTGTTTCTTATCAAGTTTACATTTCTATTTTCGATTCTCTTGACTTTCTTCGAACTCCAAACTTCCTTTTTTAAATTGCAATTTTTAAATCCCAAAACGTAAATTAAAATTTAAGTTCACAATGTCTAAATTCTCATAGACGTGAATTTTGTATAATTTCAAAATATTGTGATATTTTTGGGTTGGATTTAGATATAATTGAAATTGAGATGAAATTTATTGTTTTAACTTATAATTTAAAAAATTTATTATTAAAAAATAGTAAACTTTTCCTCATATAAAGTATTAAATTAGTCCATTACATGTCTTATTTTGTGCGTATATATATTTATATAAATTATTTTTTAAAAATTCATTGAACCGGGGTTGAACCGGTCCGACCGGTTGAATCTCGACCCTTTCACTTCACCGGTTCAATTAACGGTCCGATTTTTAAAACATTGCTTATACCTAAAATCCTTAGTCTATGATTTAAGGAACACATAAAAAGTGATTAATTGAAACTAGAATAAACCTTAGACTGTACAATGATTAGTGATAATTTATGAATTTATAATTTACAATGATTAATAATAAGTAATATTAGTTACAAACTTACAAATTACAATGATTAGTGATAAGTTATATTAGTTACAAACTTATAATTTATTTCAAATCAAAATAAAACTTGTTTACTTGCATATGTTATTGTGAAAGTCAATACACTAATACATTGATTTGCAATTCACATGCATTCATTTATACTGCTTAGTCGTCTTTTCTATACTTAAAGCCTTAAGATTAGTGAATAGATAATATGAATTTTTATGTTAAATATGTAATATAAATTTAGAGCACACTAATACTTGCAAGTTACAGATTACGCATTCAAATATTCAATAATTCAAACATGAATGATCAATGATGTATCAAATTACCAATATCTAAATTCTAACTACTAATTATGTTTATTGTTTAATATTTAGTATTATACATATATGTATTAATTATTATCTAATTCTAGTCATGTTACTCATGTATAAAATAATAAGTAGTTATCTTATATTGTTATGCATTACTATATATTTGTATTATTATAATCATATAACAATTAACAAATACTAAAATAATATATTGTACATTATTATATATTATTATTATTATAAGTACATGATATGATGATAATACCATATACAAATTATTATTAATTGCATTTACCTATATAATATAATGATATATTATATTATTATAATGAATAGCATTTACCATATACAAATTATTATTAATAGCATTTACCTATATAATATAATAATATATTAGTAGTATATACTAATACTAAATAGCATTTATCTATATATTATATAATTTTATATACCAATTTGGTATTCGAATGCGGTAATGCGGTACCCTATTTCAATTATCGAATTTGAATGCGAAATTGGTTATTACCAAATTCATAATCTCATTATCTATTTCATACCATATTACCATCTATTCCAAACCACAAACTGAAAGAATACAAGCATAACTAATTGAATTAGGTTTAGTTTCAGTCATCCTCATTTCTCTGTACAACCCAATCACATCATCCACCAAGTTCCCATCTTGCGCGTAAGCATTAACACTATCCTTTTCAGGCATTTTATCAAACAGACGTCGCGCTTCATCTGTACAACCATTCTCCGCATACAATTTAATCAAAGCACTACCCACAAACACATCCAATGTACAAAAAGATTAGATCCCACATTTTAGTGATAAAAATGGATATGGATTGGGTTCGATTCCTTTTTTTTTTTTTTTTGAGAAAAATGAATATAGTTTGAATTAGATTCTGCTTTTTTAGGGTAAAAATGAATGTGAATCAGATAATTTATTTATAATGAGGTTCAAACTTGCACTCAAAAGTTATAACCAACTATCTTGTTTGCTGCAAATATACAAGTCGCTTTTGTAGCATGCGAGGTGTTAAATCCCACGAGGAACACTAACCAACTACTAAGGCCGAAAATTCCCTCTATTATTTAGACTATCAAGAATTTTTAACAGAAGTAAAGCAATAACATTACTATAACAATGCACTTGAAAGTAGTGAAATTAGAGCATCTCAACTAAACACAAGCATCCTAGGGTATAGAATCCACTAAATGTACCAAACTATCAATGAAGTGGTTAATTATCACTAACTACTCTTGTCTTGCCAAAGATACATTTTCCTCAAGGAATCAAGACTCGCTTTTGTTGATGAATTGATTATTGCCAACACTAGAGTTTCCCTATTTTAAGTAGGGGGTGTGCTTCGAATTCGAAATCGGTAATTCGAAACTTTGAATTTCAAATTTTTTGAAATTTTGGCATCAGAGAATCCGATCGAATTCGATTTCGAATTAACTAATTCCGAATTCAAATTCATACCAAATTCAATTCCAAATTCAGTAAATTTTGATTTCACCCAATTCGGGAAATTTAATATATTATTATATATAAAATTTATTAGATAACATAAATTTTATAATATTATATTATATTATATTATATAATTTTTATATTACATATATAAAAAATATATATATAACGAATTTGAAATCAAAATCAGTATTCAATTTTCGATTTTGAATTGTGAATTCGAAATCGAAAATTCTGATTTGA
Organism: Coffea arabica; assembly: GCF_036785885.1. Taxonomy (NCBI): domain Eukaryota; kingdom Viridiplantae; phylum Streptophyta; class Magnoliopsida; order Gentianales; family Rubiaceae; genus Coffea; species Coffea arabica. Next base: position 834,769 of record NC_092310.1, read on the forward strand.
AAAACTCCATTATTGAATTCGAACCAAATTCGAAATATATGAATTAGGAAAACCCGCATTCAATTCCGATTTCTGATTTACCGATTTCCAAAATTCCGAATTGAATTCAAATTCGGTCGGTAAATCGAAATTTTTTGATTTTGCACACCCATAATTTTAATGGTGAAATCACAGGTGAACTTTTCATTAAGACAAAGAAATGTGAAGAAAATCCATCCAAGTGTACCATTACTTTCGTGTTCTTTAGGTTATGCTTATTCTATTTCTATCATTGTTAACCACTCACATATATTAATAATAACTAACATGAATTGTAAATTATGATTAAGCATTCATAAATGTTCATGCACAAAGTAAGTGAACTAGCAAATACAAGATATGGCAATTGGTAACCACAATTAATCCACAATCAAGGTACAAATAGATTCATCTACCCTAAAACAATAATATTTAGCTTAGCTAGACATAGTAGATGGAATAGAAAAGCTTAAGCATTTAATGCAATTGATAGGTGTCGAGTCTGTGTAATAATAACTATCAACTCAAATAAAATACAAATTTTTGTATATAGTGGTGAGTAGGGTCAAATCCACAGAAATTGGGGAAATTTGTCTCTTTTTAGAGCCTAAAGTAAGGGAAATTTTTAGACAATATAGAAATAACTCACTAACCAATTAATGAAATAAATAAGAATTAAATCAACGATAAATATGACTCTAATCATAGGTACAACTTTTCAGATACGATTCACACAACTGATCATTGATGCAATGATGATTTAATCACTCATTAATAGATTGGTTATAACCCAACAAGTTCTGACAGCCAACTTTTCCTTAGTTTATCGATAGTGAAGGTATAACCGTTAACTATTTTTCTAACCAAGAAACAACTTTAGATACGACCATAGGATTTAATTTTCAATTGCATTAAAAATTAGAAAAGCCTAATCCTAACTAACAAACATACTACGAAGGTTCATTTAAATTAGATTATACATTTCCCTAACATAAAACCAATCACGCTAGTCGCCACTTAGTATTAAACAATCAAACAATTACGAATTTAATTTATTAATATGGCAGTAAATATTAGATTAATTCAAATATCGGGTTCTTGACATTGAAATAACAAAATAATCATAAGAAGTTGAAGCAGAAGATGTACGAATACTAATGAATAAAAGAAATAAATAAAAATAATTCAATTTCACAGATGTTTGGAACCGTATCTTCAAATTACCCTTGACTAGAAAAAGGGATTAATTGCTTTCCATTGAAAATAACTCAAGCAATTTCATTGATGAAAGTTGCCTGAGGTTCAACAACAGAAAGAGCAAAAGAAAAGAAAAGACGAAGAGAAAAACTCTTTGTTCTTCCTTGGTGCCGAGACTAATCACCCCTTTCGCTAAAAACAACGATGACTCTTTAAAGCCAACACAAACAAGAAGACTTCCTTGTTCTCACGTCTCTTACTTTCCTAAACTACTAATACTTCCTAATTTTCTCCAAAGAAAGGGAGATTCCCTAAATTGACGAAAGAAAAGCTATTTGTTTCTTAATACAAAATGAAAGACCAATTATCTCAAATAAGGAAACATGCTTCTAAGAACTTCGACTCGAACTGGGATACTGTCACGCGTAGCAAAATCTCAAGCCTCTGAGACTTGACAGTAGGATTTGAACGAGCCCACAAAGAACTGCTAAAATTCTTCATTAAACCACTTTTTACTCCTTTTCTCATCATATTCCTACAATTAACACCAATTACCAAATATGAGTAGAATTTACCCATTAATACAGTATATAGCTAAATCAAGGGGAAAATAATCATAAATTTAATAATAAAATGCAACCTATCAATTTCCCCACACCCAAATCATGCTTGTTCTCAAGCATGAGAATAACAAATCAAGTAATCAAATTCAAACAATGGCTACCACTCAAATCATCTATTGTCAAGGTACAATTAAAACACGTGTCAAGCATTAGTGGCTAATCTCCAAGAAATATCTCTCTGGTTACCTTCTAAACAAAATACTTTTCCAATTTCTGACTAGCCAAATCCAAAGATATAAAATATTCAACTGGCATTCGTCAGCAAACGGTTTGACTATTATGCCAAATCTCAACATTGAAACCAATGGATCAGCAAGCTAACAATTCATTGACACACTTCCATATTTTTCACTATTAGCACATTTTTTTGCTTTTTTAAAATATCCCCATACTTGAGTTTTTTTTCCTTAATTTTTTTCAGGGAAAATGTTTAGTTTTTAACCATCCAAACTTTTGACGTGAACTCCGATATCTATCAAATGAAGAAGTCTGGTTACTCAACTCTTATCGCTTAAAAACCATATACTCATACCTCTCGCTATTTTTTGACGCGAAAGTTGATATTTTTGGTGAAAACCCCTGATTATTAGGTAACGATAACTAATGGAGTATAACCAAATATTATTTACAAATAAGTACCAAAACAAAATTAAAAACCATACAAGTCCGCTACATTTTTCAAACATGGAGAACTAAGATTAATAGTTGAACCAATTTATATAAAAAATGCCAAATAAATATTTACAATGTTTAGAGAAGTTAACCAAAAAGTGCAAAGGCCATAAAATTTCAAATATTCACCAGAGAGACACCCTTAGACCTTTTCACATCATACTGGACATATTAGCATATAAAACCTTAACAATAGCAAAATTTACGAATCTAACTATCATTGATCAGGGATAACCAAAAAATTGGATAAAATTCAAAATTTTCGAACAAAAACTTCAACAAAAATGGCTACACACTTTTCCAATATACTACCCCCTACACCTAAATCTTATATTGTCCCCAATGTAAGAAATAAAGAATAAAATATGAAGCAAAAGAGACAACGAAACTTCCCTGAACATTGAGGAGAATGTTGCACTACTAAGGATGTGGAGCAAAAATGAGGATAAAATCAATAAAATGAAAGTAGTCACCAAATTCTTCAGTCATTTTAGACGTGGACATGCCTAAAATATAAGGAGTCTTCTGGTCGAAAATTTTCAACTTGCCAATTCAACGTGACTTATAGACGTGGGCACGTCTTATCGACTAGTAGTGTTTTGAAATTTCTGAACATATCTTTAGAACCAATCAGCTAATTAGGTGCGGGCGCGGCTTGTCTGGTAGTAGTCTTCTGTCCACGAAAAAAACAAAATAAGAGTTGGGAGAATGTTGACCATGGAATGGAGGAGATGTCACCACATTTGATAATTGTTCACTGGATTCGTTCACTTGAGCGATTTGAGGTTGAGGTTTCAGTTCTTCCTTTTCAGTTTCTTTTTCAACTGCATCTGTAGATCTTTCTTCTTGAGAATCTTGTAGGTCCTTGATATTTGTCAGGGTAATTGCACTCTCATCTTTCTTAAGATCGATAATAGTCTATGAGGGCAATTCTTCACAAATTGGAGAAAGTAATTGGCTCATTATAGATGCAAATAAATGCATTTGATCCTTCATCCTTCTAATTCTCATTTGTGTCTCTTGTTGAAATTGATATGCGTTAGTAATTATTAATTCCATCATTTTTTCAAAAGACATGTCTGACATTGATGATGGTTATTGCTATTGATATTGATATTGAGAACATGTTGGCCTTGCTGCATAATTAAAGTTAAAGTTGTCCCACTATTCTTGATCATACACGTTTGAATAAGCGTCATCCCATATTTGATACAGGATTGGAAAACTCCAAAAGTATTAATTGGGGCACTCAGGTCATCTTGAAATATGGGACACATGTTGATTGAATGATCCAAAACATAACAAATTTCACAAATTGCAACAGCTAATTTTTCTACATGAGATGCATCTAAATGTTGATCATTAGAAAAAACACGAACCCCATTACCCTTTCTAGAAATAAAATCCAATCTATCACCAAAATATTGAATGTTAGCAACCATAAACTAGAAAAAAAATGAAAAATAAAAATAAAAATAAGATTAACTCAAAAAAAAATTTAATCAGACACCAGTTTTCGATAACGGCGCCAAAACTTGACAAGTGTCAAACCTGTGTAATAATAAAAACTTACTCAAATAAAATACAAATTTTTGTATATAACGGTGAGTAGGGTTGAATCCACAAGGAATGAAAAAAAAATATCTTTTTTTAGAGCCTAAAGCAAGGGGAATTTTTAGACAATTTAGAAATAACTCACTAACCAATTAAAGAAACAATTAAAAAAATAAATAAGAATTAAATCAACAATAAATATGACTCTAGCCAAATGTACAATTTTTTAGATATGATCCACATAACTGATCATTGATGAAAGGATGATTCAATCATTTATTAATAGATTGGTTATAACCATCAACAAATTCTGACAGCTAACTTTTCCTTAGTTTATCGATAGTCAATGTATAACCGTTAACTATTTCCCTAATCAAGAAATAACTCTAAGTACGACCATAAGATTTAATTTCCTAATTGCATTAAGAATTAGAAAAACTCAATCCTAACTAACAAAAACGCTACGAGGGTTCATTTAAGTTAAATCATATGTTTCCCTAACATGAGACCAATCACGCTAGTAGCCATTAGTATTACAGATTTAATTGATTAATATGGTAATAGATTATTAGATTAATTCAAATATCGGACTTTTGACATTCAAATAACAAAATAATCATAAGAAATTATAGCAAAAGACGTACAAATACCAATTAATAAAAGAAATAAATAAAAATGATTCAATTTCACAGATGTTTGGAACCGTGTCTTCAAATTGACCCTTGACTAGAAAAAGAGATTAATTGTTTTCCATTGAAAATAACTCAAGCAATTTCATTGATGAAAGTTGCCTGAGGTTCAACAACAGAAAGAGCAAAAGAAAAGAAAAAACGAAGAGAAAAACTCTTTGTTCTTCCTTGGTGCCGAGACTAATCACCCCTTTCGCTAAAAACAACGATGACTCTTTAAAGCCAACACAAACAAGAAGACTTCCTTGTTCTCACGTCTCTTACTTTCCTAAACTACTAATATTTCCTAATTTTCTCCAAATAAAAGGAGATTCCCTAAATTGACAAAAGATAACCTATTTGTTTCTTAATACAAAACGAAAGACCAATTATCTCAGATAAGGAAACATGCTTCTAAGAACTTCGACTCGAACTGGGATACTACCACGCGTATTAAAATCTCGATCGTCCGAGAATTGACAGTAGGATTTGATCGCACCCACAAAGAACTGTAAGAATTTTCATTAAACCACTTTTTACTTCTTTTCTCGTAATATTCCTACAATTAGTACCAATTACCAAATATGAGTAGAATTTACCCATTAATACAATATTTGGCTAAAATCAAGGGAGAAATAATCATAAATTTAATAACAAAATTGCAACCTATCAGCAACCAAACATAAATCCAACAATAAAGAATGAAGGAGTGAAAAATTACTCATTCAATTGAAGAAACAAGAGTTTTCAATTTCCATTATCTTCATTGTCTTCAAAATATTGAGCACATCAAGAGTTCTCCAAGAAAATGAAAGACTAAGCTAACTAAAAAAGCTAGAGAAAAATGTTCAAGAAGAAAACTAAGTCTTGACTCCTATATTTCTAGTTGTTTCTTGTTGCCAGAGAATCAAGAAAAAGCAGTCTTTGAACTCCCAAAATGCTGCTGCAACATCCCCTCAAATGTCCCTAAAAAAGTGTGAAAATGATGTAAGTGAAAGGTGTTAGGACCGGAGCCGTGATCGGTTCGCGATCTAATCGGTTGAACCGGCCAATTCAACTCAGGTTTCAAAACACTACCTATTAGTGCTCTACGCTACTAACACGTTTTCATTTCAACTTGACGTTATGTGTCATGTTTCACATGGACAAAACATGTTGTCGCTACATTTACATATAATTCTTTGAATTATGCTCCCTCCGAAATGTTTGTCTCTTTTTTTTTCCCGAAAACGTTAACTTTTCATTGATGATGTTTAAGATCTATACACTTAGTGAGCAAAAAGCTCTCAAAGAGCTATACAAGTGCATTGAAGCACTGAGAGTTGATCCACTCCTCATCAAAAGGTATGCTTAGAGCATAGTTGCTTATATGACTAATTGTATCACTATTTTCATTGGTAGACAGAATAAATGAGCATTCCACAAACATAGAGCTTAAACTACTAATGTCTTCCAGATGAGAAAACAAGCTCACACCCTTGGCCCTGTTGCTTCCCTTGGCCCTATTGCTTTTGATCATCTTCAGCAAGTGTTGCTGTGGAACTCGAATTTGGATTTTAGCCCATTGACATTCACTAGCTTTGCATAAGGCAAGTTTTAGTGCCATCAGTTGGTCTTCAAGTGTGTTCCCTGAGCTATACTCTTGCATGGCCCATTGAGCTACCACTTGTCTGTCATAATGTTCTGCCACGATGCCAAGTCCCAGCTTCTTGGTTCCCACTTGTTGTTTAATCGCTAAATTGATATATATTCTATCATGTCCACCTCCTTCCCCTTGCTGGATCATCTCTACTCTTATTGTTTCTGGTATGCTCATCTCTCTTTCCTTCTCTTTAGCTTTATTGTATTCCATCCATTCCTTGTGAGCTTTCTCTATGGTCTTCAATGGATATCATTGAATTGAAGACCCTATCATTTCTAGCCTTCCACAGTTGCCACAGAATATTTACTATGAGTGCTATATGATCCATCCCTGCTTACCTGTACCTTGCTTCAATCAAAACGCTCCACCATCTACTGAAGTTTCCCGTATATTCCTCCAATCCATCCCATTGAAGTGGTGACAGTCGCCACACTTCCTTAGCTAACCTACAATGGAAGAATAGGTGTTCCACTGTTTCTATGTCTTCCCCACATCTCTTGCAAATCAGGTCTCCCATTCTGGTTCTGGTATAGATTTTTTCATTGACAGGTAAAGCCGAGTTCATACATTTCCATATAAACAGCTTCAACTTGAGCTTTACCTTCAACTTCCACAAATGCTTCCATAGCTTTTCCTTCCCCCAGCTTGGCCCTTCTCCTATTACCTCTCTTTGTTGTTGTTGTAAGCTTCTTTGTCTACTGATCTCTTTATATGCAAAAGCAACAGTGTACTGTCCATTTCCACTATATGGCCAAAAGAAATAATCATCCCTATTTGCCAGGCTGATTGGAATCCTTAGCATCTTCTTTGCTTCCTCTTCCTGGAACAGTTTAAAGATAAGCGGCCTTTTCCTTCTGAAATTGTGAATCAGGTCTCCTACTTTTTGGACTACGCATTTCTAAGGTTTCACTGTTATCAATTTTCCTTGTCGATGCTCAGGTATCCATCTGTCCTCCCACACTCTTGTATTTTTGCCATTTCCAATTTTCTTAATAGTTCCCTTTTCCACCATTTCCCTCACCCCTACTAGGCTCTGCCAGATCCATGAAGCATTGTGTGGTACTTTGCATCTGAAAATGGACTGTCTGGGATAGTACCTGGCTTTCAAGACTTTTGCCACCAGTGAGTCATGATCTGTCACTAATTTCCACACTTGTTTCCCAAGCATGGCTCTGTTAAAATTTTGCAAGTCCCTGAACCCCAATCCACCTAGTTCTTTCTCCTGTGTAAGCTTGTGCCATGAGCACCAATGTATTTTCTTCTTCCCATTCTTCTCTCCCCATCAGAAATTTGACATCATTGAGCTCAGCTCCTTGCACAATCTGACTGGTAGTTTGAAACAAGACATAGCATATGCTGGAAGAGCCATTGTCACAGCTTTGAGTAGTACTTCTTTTCCAGCATCACTGAGCAGCTTATTTTGTCATTGTTTCATCCTTCTCTCACAGTTATCTCTAATAAAGCCAAAAATCTGTTGTTTGGTCCTTGTGATCACCATTGGTAATCCCAAGTATTTGCCTTGGGATACAGCTTGAATATTCTCAAAATGCTGGCAAACCTTCTTCTGAACTGCCTGTGACACATTTTTGCTAAAAAACACTGAGGATTTTCTAGATTTATCATTTGTCCCGAACCCCGCTCATATTTCCTGAGGATCTCTTTCAATTCAGCTGCTTCCTTAGGGTCTGGTTGCTGAAAATCAGAGAATCATCAGCAAAGAACAAGTGTGTTACTAATGGTCCTCTTCTACTTACTCTCATTCCTATTATCCTTTTTTCCTCCTCTGCCTTCTGCAGTAAATTGGTGAATCCTTCTGAGCAGAGTAGAAATAGATAAGAGGATCCCCTTGCCTAATCCCTCTTTCAGGAGTTACAAAACCTTTTAGCTGTCCACTAACATTGAAAGAATATGTTATTATGGAGATGCAGCTCATAATCCAGCTAATCCACCTGTCAGAGAATCCCATCTTTTTCATGATTTCCTGCAAAAACTTCCACTCCACCCTATCATATGCCTTAGACATGTCAAGTTTCAGAGCAAAATACTCATTCTTTCCTTGCTTTTTCTTTTTTAAGTGATGCAGAAACTCATGAGAGATAATGACATTGTCAAGAATTTGTCTACCTGGAACAAAGGCAGCCTGGTTCATGCTAATACAGACATTTAAGACCCTTTTAATCCTATTAGCCAAGATTTTGGAAATGATTTTATAGATGACTTTACAAAGACTAATGTCCCTATAATGCTTCAAACTTGTTGGATTGTCTGTTTTAGGAATAAGGGTGATCACTGTATGGTTCACAGACTTTAGCATAAACCCAGTGTGAAAAAAAGTTTGAATGGTTTTGATAATGTCTTCTTTGATAATGAGCAAAAAATGCTGGAAAAAAAGGGGACTCATGCCATCCATACCTGGGGATTTATTTGGGTTCATGGAAAAAATAGCATCCCTAATCTCTTTTTCCTCCACCTTTTTGGTCAAGCTATCATTCATCTGCTGAGTAATTGTGTGTGGTATTCCATTTAAAAATCTCCTCCAAATCTTTGACCCTTGAGGATCTATGTTATTAGGACCAATTTTCTAAAACCCCAAGGATTTGCAAAAAGTCTAAGAAAAAAATAAGCAACTCTTCAGATGAGCTTGCAACTACCAACTATTTAAGACATATTTGACTAACCACGCAGTTCATCATTAGATACAGCCAATGTTAGATTATGAGAGTAGTAAAGCAAACAAAAAGGAGATGTGGATTGAAGCAGATTACAAGAGAATGACAGCTGTGAAATAAATCTATCTATCGTACAGAAACATGATAAGACCAAGAGAAGGTCAATCAATACAATAATGTACCATGAATGAGTAAAATCAACAGCACCCTGAAATAAACTCAGTATACTCTTTCAAGACAAAATACAAAAGGTGAAACAGGCAAAAGATGTTTTGAGCTGAAATCTAGAAAAAAAAAATAAAGATTCTATCCAACCTGTTCAGGATTCTGCGATGGCAGAGATTTCCAACTGGTTCAGCAAGTATTAATTCCATCCTTGCAATCGTTTGTCAAGTTATAGAACGTTTCAACCCTTGTCTTTGCCCTGTAAAGGACTTCAGTGTCCACCTCAACTCTCATATATCCATCAAACTCAACTGGGTGCCCACCATTCAAAAGCCTTGAGTCATTGTACCATTCACTCATATTTCCCCACATTTCCTTGTAATCATCAAGCAAATGAACCTTGTAATGAGATCTCAGCTTATCAAAGTAATTGTAAAATGGTTCATTAGTAGCAACATACAAATGCCTCCAAGGCGTAACTGCTGTTTGCAGATTTTGAACAAGCGCCTCCAGAGATGTGTCAGCATCAAGATGAGGCCATAGTTCCTTATTCTGTGCCTTCTCTCCTCGAACCACATGAATTGCATCATAGTCCCAGTCCATGCTCCCACTAATTGCCATAACTATATTCATTAGTCTCTTTGATTTCCAAAGTGCATGCCAGGGCCTCTGGATGTATTTACCTGCTGGACCTTCACAGACCTGATAACCTTAGTTTTCCGGCTCAGGAGCATCAAATTGCCGCCATATAATAGTGCTCTTATCTTTTTTCAACTGCATTGGTGTAACTTTATAATCTGCAACCTTTCTCACAGGGATTTTCTTTTTATGTGTTTTATCCCATCTCTTCCAATCTTTATGGAACTCCTCCTCATCCACAACTGATGCCGTCTCCTTCAAATGCTCAAAATCAAAGTAGAACCAAAAATCTTTTCCCTCCTCATCCCTATGACTCTGAGTGTAAGAGAAGGACAAACAAATACTCAAATCCATCACAAATGTCCTATTCAGATACTGAGCCTCACCTAAAGCGCACAAAAAGCTCCATAGGTAATGATTCATTCCTTTACAATAATCCCCGCCATATGAATAATACAGGTATCTCCCATTTCTAAATGCCAAATCTGATCCTACATCGGAAGCGTATCATTTATTTCATCATCTCTAACAACAGGGGCAGTTTTGTTTCTCAGACCACTTCTAGTGGCATTTGTTCGAATCCTAGTACGGCAGGCATTCAAACCTGAGTGCCAACGCCCTGCATGGATCACCTTATAACTGCAATCATCCTTGAACCCAATCATAAACCTTCTGAAATCCCTATGCTTCCTCCAAGATTTCTCCTTCTTATTTCTAAACCTCCACGCTACATCACACTCATTAGGCGCCGAACCGTTAACAGGATGTTGATAATCTAAAAATGCAAGGGACCTAAAGGCCCTCAAGTTGAACCTCTCTATAGTTATCAACACCCTAGGATCTGAGCAATTTATGACACCTGTATCTTCACAACCAGATTTCAAGCTCACATTTTTAAGATCCGCTTCAGTTCTCTCAATCACATCTTCAGTAATAGATACACTTGCCCCTGCAGGAGCTAATCTTGGAGACTCAGCAATATCCTCACCAGTTTTAAGGACATAAGTATCAGTTTTAAAAGTGGCGTTTTCAACTTGTGTAAAAACCTTAGTGAGGGCTCTGAAGGACTCCCATGGATCAGGGGGCTGGTATGTTATTTCAATTACGGTAACTATGAGAACTGAGAATACAAAAACTGAAAAACACACATTGCTTATGAATTTTATTAGGTTTTGCCCAATTGGGTCACTTACTGAATTTAATTCCTTCATTGGATCAAAACCCTTTTTCCAAAATGAATCAAATTGAAGTCATAAATCAAAAAAGGCAGCAAAATTCAACAAAAGACTAGATCTTGACAGAAAATAAATAAAGGGTCTGCAAAAACAGAGGAAAGAGGCGACGGAGAAATTAAACAATTAGCTTAACTAACCTCTGATCTGAGAATGATTCTTTACCGCAGACACTGAATTAACAAGAAAAAATGAATCTTGACAATTATAGTGAGCAACAAGACGAATAATTTTGCAGAATGCAGAAAGAGAGGAACTGAGGAAGGGAGGGAGAAAGGGCAAGGTTTTCTGTTAATCTGATATTTCAAGCTCTTTTTCTTTTTTTTGGAGATTTGAGTAACATGAAGGAAAGGACTGGGAACTTGAAGTTGAGAGTGAGCTTTGTGATGGGTACTGAGAGAGGAGGAGATGTGAAGGAAAACAGAGGAAGCTAGATTGAGGTATGATTAGCACTAATCAGGAACTAAACTTCCAGAATTGTTGGTGTGAAGATGGGATCTTGAAAATTAAATTAACGATAACCTTCTCTGATCTACCCCAGAGAATACTTCAAAAAGCGTTTATGGCAGTGGGACCTTTCCTTCAGTAAAGAGTAAGTAACTAGGAAAAGTGTAGAACTGTCGGACATGGGTGTCAAAACTAGTGGAGGGAGAGATCTTAGGTTGCTTCTACGGTGGAAAGTAGGTTGACCTGCCCCACCGTAAGCAGAAAGAGTGCTAGAAGGACAGCTCAGCACAAGCATCTCGATCCATGTTTTTGGGGCCCAGTTGAGAGAAGATGACCAGCAAAGCCTATTATCATTTGAAGGAATTAAGAGCAAATAATACTAATATAAATTGGGTTGGGTGGTTAAATAAATTAGTGAAACTATAGATGCTATACTGGAATAACAATAAGAGCCAAGTTTGTCCTTTTTGAATTTGTTATCATCATAGGCGGAGGAAACATAAGGTGGGATAAAAAAATTTCACATTAAATTAAATTGCTTTTTAAACTAAGCAACTAATTTTTATTTAAATTGTAATTGTTTTTTAACATAATTGGGTTTCACCTTTTTACTTTATCATCAATTGCATTTTTTGCTTGCTTGTTTCAATGGATTTGCTATCATTAGATAATCCTATCACAACAAAATCTTTTAATTCAGCACTTACTTTTAAGTATAAATTTTGATTTTTACTATGATTTGATTATCCTTATCATTAGATCATTTTAATATTTAAAAATTCTCAAATTTTGACACTAATTTACTGGTCAAATTTGTGATTTATAGTTTGTCATGTCCAGTACAACTAGTTGCAGAGTTAGAATTTAAATTCATAACCATCTAGTCATTTCAATAGTTCAAACGTTCAATCTTTGAAACTTTTGTATTATGTGATTTATGTTTATGATTATTTTATTTACAATCTCAATTCTAGTTTCTTGGTGTATTATGTTAATTATATTTATGATTACTTATCTACAAATTTGATATCGATTTGAAAGTCACCATGTTACGTATAAGATTACTTATCTAATTTTTAAATTAAAATTAAAATCTACCAGGTCAATTATGTCACGATTCTGGTTATTTGTAACACTGTATTAATTATGTTTCTAATTATTCATCTACAATTTTGATTCCAATTAAAAAATCACTATCTATGAGGACTTAGTTAGAGGAATCGCTGTTAGTATAAACTTTTTAATATCATTTTCTAAACTTTCAATTTTATCCTTAGGGAAAAACTTTTAATTTTTGCTCTAATTGTTTAATCACATTTTGCCAATATAACTACCCTAAGTATTGTAATTACCAAATTACTATAACCTTATGAACCAAAATTCTTCAATAAATTATTGTGAAAAATAAAATTTTTATAAAATTAATTCCTTTTAATTATTTATGTATATAAGTACTCATCTATGCGAACTAATAATTAAATTTAATCCTTAAGATTGGAGTACACATATATACATTTATGGGCTTTTAACTTACCAAAATTGCCCTTCAAATTTTGTCCTTCACCAATTTGGCCTGGGAGCTGCTCCCTTATGTATATAATTACTCATATACGCGAACTAACAATTAAATTTAATCCTTGAGATTGGAGTACACATAAATACATTTATGGGCTTTTAACTTACCAAAATTGCCCTTCAAAATTTGTCCTTCGCCAGTTTGGCCTGGGAGCTGCTCCCCAGCTGATGTCGATTTTTGGGTGCAAACAAGTGTCCATAAGTTGTTGAGGGGCTTGCTTTTTATTTCTCGTTGAAATAGAAGGGAACCACATAATCAACCGCTTCTACTCGGTGTCCAGTAGTTCATTTATTTTCTTTTACTTTTCCCCTTCTCTTTCTTTCTTCTTATTTTGAAAATTAAGGAACGTTTTCAATTGTTGTGTAAATGATTTCTCATGTTAATACACAAATCCATTTGAACTCTTGTAATATTTCATCAACTGAAACTCGTCACAATTACCATTTATATTATGGTACAAATTTTCATTGGGTCTTTCCTTTTTGATTTGGATAAAAAATTTATTTACTAAATTAATATGTCTTTAATTTTTTATTTTAATAAAATATTATTACTTATGTTTAAACAATATACGGGAACCTTTTTTTTTTCCTTTTTAGATCGGATGGTAGTGCAAGTATGATAATTTATCATTCAAAATGCATAATAGGCAGATAAGGACCATAACGTTGAGACCCAAGAATTACAGATCTTAGATTCAAATTCCTCTGCCCACCCACTATTTCTTAAATCCTACCTCTTCCCTATTAAATTTTTTTAAATGTAGGGACTTAACTCTTACATGCATAAGCAAAATCTAATTTTCATCCAATTTCTAATTAAATATTTATTCATAATACTAACAACTTGTTGCTTTCGTCAGTTATTCATATACCATGTCTTCCTAGTCGGGGGAATCTGGAAATTCTGATGCAATTAATAACTTTTTTGCTTCATGAAATACTTCTCTCATTTCATTTTCCATTTCTCTAAGATTATGTGATTTATATACAAAATCTCATGCGAGAGTAGGATAAACTTACATGTATATATAAGCAAGTGTGTGTGTATATATACATATGCTGATGATAAGTCAAACAATCCTAAGGTTCTAGAATTTAGAATACAAAGTTTTAATTTAAAGGCGCCATCATTTAAATTCGAAATTTTCAGTTTAGAGTCCGAATTTTCAATCTAAAGGCGTCAACATTTAAAATAAAAAATTTCGATCTAACCCGCAACTAGCAAACCCCAAATTTTCATTTGAGAAGGCGGCAACTACTAGTCCCCCAAAATCTTCTATTGAATATTGCATAGAATGAGAAATAATTGAACTCCATTATTGGACATACATAATCGTTAATTTTAAAAAATTTATTTATAATGGATAAGTACCACCCCTAACTTGAAATAATACAAAAAAAATTAAATACTCTTTTGTGTAAAGCAAAAGGCATATTGAATAAATTTTCCAAATTGGTGATCAGGAGTGAGCATGGAGGCAATATTTAAAAAATGGTCACAGACAAGTAAATTTTAATCAATGTTATCGTTTGGAAAAAAAAAAGTAAATTTTAATAGGTAAGCGCAGCTCGGGTGAGGAGTGGAGATGAACATGCATTTGAACTCGGACAACAACTGGGATCAGCTTGCCAACAGGTGGATTTTGCAATTTGTCTTTCGAGAAAATGCACTCTTATTTTTTGATTATTATTGGCACATTGTTCTATCCAGTCTCCGGTATCTCTTTTTCATGTTGTCCCTTGTTTGGCTCCACAGTGATGTGTTGTCCTCATTTCCTTTGTTCTTCCCACCATGGGCAGATGACTCAGCTTTCCACCGTAGACAGAACCAGAGATCTTATCCTAAATACAAGGGATAGTTATACAGTATGTTAACAGTGGTCTTTACCACAAAAATGTCATTAGACTGACAAAACCGCTTGGAAAAACAGGAACTTGTCAAATTAATTTCGTACAACGTTAGGAGAAAATAAAGAACGAAAAAACGGGGTAGAAAAAATGGCCAATCGGCTCACGTGCGGAGATATAAGGGCAAATTTCTCACGTGGCAGCAATTTAAATGGATATATTTATCCACTGGATAAGGTTAATTGAAACATGGATAATTACTCATATATCTTCGACCCAATGAATAATAATCCATTTGGTACTAAAGCATGAACTGGTTATTGCAGTTCGATAGAAGAAAGCAAAATTTTATGGCAAATGCCTCGGGACATGTGCAATTTGCTGGCTCCCATTCTTCGATGAATGACTATGCTTGCAATTAAGGCTCTCGGTGGTGGTGTTTTATCATTTATTGCATAATTACATTCTATATAAGCCATGACTATTGGTGGACACACATTTGAGTTTAGCAGTAATTATTTAGTGTTAAAGTGGGCAGCATGTTATCAACTAAAGTTGGCCATTTGGTATATGTTAAGTGATCAAGTCCGGCAACGTTTTATTTGTTCTCTTAAAAAGTGTAAGCACTTGATTTGGTAATCAACATTCTAGGATGGCTTTATCATTCAAATTTTGATGTAAAACAAGCAAAATTAGATACCCAAAAATCAAATAGACAAATCGTACTGGTACTTGTCATTAGAAGTATAACTAGTGGGCCGAATTTGATACTATGTAATGGCCAAAATCAAAATGGAGTTAGTCAAACAATTTGAATTTTATATTTGTTTACCCTAATTGTTTGATTTTTGGATCAATATGGTTGACAGGCTAATTAAAATAGGGTAACTCAAAATAGGGTTATCAATCTTGGATTGAGTCATTTTCGGATTAACAATCCAACTTATCTAGTGCTTGGTTGGGAATTAGGTAAAATAGGATTGTTATTATAATGACCAAAGTCCCCCTTATTTTGCAGTTTCTTCCTAATAAGGTTAATTTTCCATTGTTAATATTTATAACCTTTATTAAAATTATAAATCAAATCAAGGATTTTAATATATACAAGCTGGTAATCAAGGATCATTTCTCTCCCTTCTTTCAACACCGCGCATGCTAAAAGCATGCTGCACGACCCTACCGCTAATACAAATAATGTGCGCGGACCAGCCAATCACCTTGGTCCGTGCACATTGTTTGTATTCTGGTCTGCGCACATTATTTGTATTAGCGGTAGGGTCGTGCGGTACGTTTTTAGCATGCGCGGTGTTAAAAGAAGGTTTTCGCACATTGTTTGTATTGGCGATAGGGTCGTGTAGTACGCTTTTAGCATGCGTGGTGTTGAAAAAAGGAAGGCTGGTCCATGCACATTGTTTGTATTAGCAGTAGGGTCGTGCAGTACGTTTTTAGCATGCGCGGTGTTGAAAGAAGGGAGAGAAATGACAGGACGGCACCATGTGGTCCGGACACATTGATTGTATTAGCTAGCACAATTATCTCAAATAATATTTCGCTTGCATCATAAACACATTTTTTAACCCACCTTTTTATATTTTCAATTACCTTTATATCTCACATACATCACATCACAAAAAGTGCTACAGTAATTATTCCAAATAATATTTCAAATAATACTCTATCCAAACAAACCTATTTCTTGGCTTCACCAAACCCACGTACTCAGTATTTTTTTTCCTTGGTTTGCTATTAGACTGCACCAAATTACGATATTAGTCTAAATTTTTTCGTTCAACTAAACCCCTATCCAATCATACTTTTATTCAAAGTAAAATGACATTTTTCCTCCTTGCGGATCATTCATATTTTTTTCCCTTGGTTTGCTATTAGACTGCCTCAAATAAATAAATATTTCTTATTTTAACGAATGTGTCACAGGCTTTATGATTGTATTGCAATTGATATAAATTTTTCCTCAACCTCATTTGTTTACGCTCAATTGCTCTACAAATCTCCCACTTTAATATCAAACTTGTCCTAATACTTTGGATGTCCCCTTCTGTTTGCTAGTGCACCAAACTGATTTGTGACTCTATTCATGCACAACATTAATTTGAACTAGCATTATTTTGCCTGTGCCTTGGCATGGTTTATTTTTTTAAAATTTATTATGAATTCGTGCAAGCATGAATAATTTAAATAAAAAATTAATGATGATCTTACAAGTTCATTCATGTTAATTTTATAAAATTAATGTAATAATTATACTTAACTGTCATACTAAATTTTAAAAACTTCATTAGATACTTTTATTATAATATAATAATATTCATCAAATATTATTACGCATATCAAAAAATCAATAGATATTCTACCCTTTTGTGTATGGATATTTTTTTAGATGATTACAATTTTTATAATAACCATAAACATAGTTACATATTCCTACTCAATTAAGTACAAAAAAATTTAGCAATTTATTTATGCATCGACAAATATTCAATTTCCAGCAATATTGATAAATCTATCAATTAATAGTTAAAGTTTTTTAACACTAAGTTAGTCCATATGGATAAAAAAAAAATTATACAAATTTATCTTATTGTTAGAAGAGAGAAGAACCATAAGAATAAATAATTCAAATTTATCTAAAAAGATAAATTTGTTAGGACGAGAAAAACTATAAGAAAAACTAATTATAAAAGAATCGAATACAAAACTAGGTAAAACTCAAGTATCCAAATAACCGGTTAATTCCCCATCAATTTCCACTCATTTTCAATTTCCACCTTTTGAAGTCTTCTTTCGAGAATCTTCTATTATCATAACTCCATTTAAGTTAAACTTGTGATCATATCATAGGCAAATAATTCAATTGTAAAAATTGAAATCCACAAGTACGCGCTCATTTCCCCCTTCCTAAAACATCCAAATTCAGTCAAAGTTTATAATTATATTGTGAACTAAAGGTCGATTTCACTTCTAACTCTAGTTGATTGTATATTGTACTCTAAAAAAAAGGAATAATAATAAAGAAACTCCTCAAACTTTCACCACTTAAATTTTGTATATTTTACATAAACAAGACATTTTGACACAAAATGTCTGAAGTTTTTAAGTGCAAGGAAACTTGTGGAACTCCGAGTGACTATATTGGCAATTTCACAAGCGTAAATGTTAAGAAAGCACTCAATCACTACATGCCAAACCTGATTACTAACTCCACTCCATGTTTTTTATAAGTGAACCAGCGGTCATTTTTTCAGTTTTTCCCCTACAAAATAACTACTTTAGTCTATTTCCCAAGGACTAATGACTGAGGTAATTAATGTTGCAAAGTCACCAGCTATGGCTGTTATTTCCTTTTCTCTTTTACATTTTGATCGTTGACCTTTTTTTTTTGGTGGGTGCTGGGGTTGGGGGGCGTGGTTTGTGTTGTTTGTTGGGGGGGGGGGGGGGGGGGGGGGGGGGGGGGTTGGGGGAGGAGCTATTTGGGTCAAACCACAACTCCGACAAACCATTCAGATATTTTCCACAATGGCCCCAGCCAGCCTTCAATCAGAAAAAAATGAAATACCCAGCCAGCTTTGTTTGGATAGAGTATTATTTTAAATAATTATTTGAAATAATTACTAATTTTTTTTATGATTTAATGTATATAAGATAAATAGGTGATTGGGAATATAAAAATATAGATTGAAAAATGTGTTTATGATGCAAGCGAAAAAATTTTTTGAAAAAATTTACTATCCAAACATAAATAACTAGGAAAAGTGTAGAACTGTCAGGCACTAGTGTCAAAAACTAGACAAATATTTTTGTGGGCGCCCTCTTATGATATAATTTTAGGGATAATTGCAGAAACCTCCCTAAGGTTTTTGATATTAGCATTCACCTCCCTTATAGTTTAGAAAATAGCACTTACCACCCTTGAACTTAAGGTTTGTGTTGCAAATTCAGTCCATGGCAAAAAAGTTACCATTAAAATTTTTTTTTTAAGGAGTGATATGAGAAATTTATACCAGATTTGTCTTTCATGCTGCTTTCCAAGTTATATTAATAGAGGAATGACAAAATATGAAAAACTATTAAGAATTAACAAAATTCAAGGGGTGTAAGTGCAATTGAATAAATTTTACCAACAATACATGAAGCAACGGTGTATACTAATGGTTAGTTAAAATGATTATATATCCAGGTTCTTGCAGCAAAGTTTATAAAGAATACACATCACTTTTAAAATTCTCTATTAGTAATATGAATAGCTATTTCTGGGAGTAACACACCTGCTTATGTTGTCAGCACCAATCATATACAAAAAATATATATATATCACTGAATAATCAACTAATTAACAGCATACTTAAGCATCACTAAAAGTTATTGAGCATGAGATAAGTCTAGTTACAAGTAATTAGAAGTGCATACTAATAAGATGAAGTCGGTTTTAGTAAATGAAAATTGCAGAAGTGCATTAGAACCACGTACTAAAACTGCTGCTGCTGCTGATATTTCCAGATTATAGGATTATAATTGTGTTAATGGAAAGAGATGTAGCAACTTAAGAAGTAGTAATAGGTTGAACTAGAGGAGGTATGGAAATAGAAATGACTTGAGCAGATATATTTGTGCAAGTTCTCTTTATACTTACTTTAGTAGTAGCTCTAGAATTGCTTACTGGCTTTCCTCTCTGCAGTTGTATAGAATTAAACTTAAATTGACTGGTTTGAATAGCATAATATAGAAACATTTATGCCATTTTCTCCCCTCAATTGGCACCATTCCTTAGGTTCGCTTACAATGGCTAATGATGCTAAAAACTCACAAGGAATTTAGTTTAATTAGTCACTCAATTTGTTGACAAAAAATAATTTTCTTTTCTAAAATCCTTTCATTAAGTGTCTGCAATTAGTTAGGGTATAAAAGTAAAATCATACAATTTATTGTTAGTAATAGGTCGAATTCCTCCTCGGGGGAGGTTAGTGCAATTTTAGAAATCATAGAGAAGGTGAATGCTAGTGTCAAAAACCTCAAAGGAGGTTTATGCAATTATCCCATAATTTTAAGTAACAAGATGAAATGACCAAGAACAATAGGTGGTGAGTATTTTTTAATCTTTCCATTGCACTTTAATGTGAATTGGGCATTTAATTTAATTTATCACTATGCTTTTGTCTCGGTATTGTTAGAACTTATTAGCAGCTTCTTTCTCATTTTAGGAAAACATGTAGAAATGGTCCCAGAATTTTAAAGTAAATTGTAACTTATAGTAGTATAAAATATACCTTTTTAGTAACTTATAGCATATTAAAGTAAATTGTAACTTATAGCATTTGTAACTTATACATTTTTAGTCTCCCACAATTTTAAAGTAAATTGTTTTGGTTTTTAACATATAGACCAGTTTGCCCGTAAATTATCCTTTGCTATTTGTGAAAATGTCATCCTATCACAGTCTATTTATTATTAGTAATTTAAGTGAATAAAAGAGTACATACATAACTTTCTGCATTTTTCCACATTTTTTTTCAACATTTTCACCAATACCATAAGCTTCTTCACTCATCCTACATACATATGGCCACCAATTCCAACTTTATACTCTGCGTTCCAACATTATAGACTGCATAAATGGCAATGCAGGTCATTATTACTAGTGATGTCTGTGTTAATGTTGAACTAAAGTTTATAATCTTTAGTGATTTTGTCTAAGCAAGTTCAAGATGCCTTGTATCTGTGACTAGAACAGTATGCAATGTCCCAAGAACCACCACATTTGACAAGTGATGTCGATTTTTTGAGTAAAAGATTAAGACATACTAAAAAGTTTAAGTGAGATAAGTCATAGTTCTAATCTATGCTAAAAAGTGTGCTAGATTACCAGCTAAACCAAGACATACTTAAACAAAAAATAAATGGTTTGCAAGCTTTTATAGCTTATCATGTTTGGAAGAAAATAATGCATGTATAGTAATCTTCCAAGAAATTTCTAAAGTACTTGCGTTATCCGGTGTCATACTAATGAAGACAACATTATTTGATACTAATATCAACAAATACACCGGGGCTGATTTAGACCCAAAAAAAAAAAGGGTAGAAATTACAGTTAATGAAGAGAATGGTTTTGAAATTTTTTCCAAGTAGTTCGTCAGTTGTTGTAATTTTTTTCAAATTACGTTGATGGATAGCATAGCTCCCATTATGGAAATTGTATATTCCAACTATGGTTCTATTCCATTTTAACTCAACCCGTGCTATACATCCATTATATGCATAATATGTATAGCATAACTCTCATAATGTTTGGACCATCATCCTTTCCTTGCTCTGCTGCATGATTCTCGTAGAGGAAATTCTGCACAACGTATAGCCATATAATTTAGATAGTATTAAATTACAGGATGATAGAAAAACCTTTAGTCTTTCTTATTAATGTCTGCTCCAGACTCTACGTGAATGTGTGTACTTTGAATTATCTATCTAAATGCTTCTAAGTGATATATGTACAAAGACACTGATGAATATTTTTCCTGTCATCTGTTTCATCTAAAACTCTTTGTTAAGTAGCTGACACATGTATCTCAGCGCGATGCGTGATCATAGTCATGAAAATGGAAGTTTTTGTAAACAAAGTGGGATAACCACTTGGAAACCAAAAAGCTGATAATAGCCACTGAGACCAGAGTGCTTCTTGCTGCTGCGGATAGTGCACCCTGTTTTGCAGCAGCAACAATTCCAATTGAAGCAAGAGAGAAGACTTGCAACACAATCTCTAGTACATTGAGCCCTTTATATGCTAGATTGCAACTACTGCAGCTGACTGTGTGACTCCAGTACCTGAAGGAATAGGTCAACATGTAATCATGAAAAATAGGCCTTGTCGCGTTAACTTTTCTAAGTCTATTGTATGTCACGTATTCTGAAGAGAACATGAAGATAAGAACAATGTCTCAGGTTGATAAAGAACATGTATGTTATCTAGTAAATAAAGAAACGAAGAACACTTGGTCTTTCAACCAAGCAATCGAAAGCATTCTTGATTCCTGACCAATTGGTCTTAAGATTGGCTACATAGTTCCTTTCAGTCTTACAACCATCCTAGCTGCCAAACTTTGGTCCTCCAGAGAGCCAGTACGGCGGGGGGGGGGGGGGGGGGGGGAGGGGGAGAGGAGGGGAACAGATCAAAGACTGGATTAGGAATGAAATAAAGTTGAAATTTAAGAATTTCTTACAGCTTTTTACGTATATAAGCTTCTTGTATTTTGCATGTAGCACGACATGGAACATTGGGGTTACAGAAACTTATTTTGAAGTGTCGGTATGCAAGAGTGATCATCTCTACTGTTTCTATCAACACAAATGAAAAGAAGAAAAGGCCAATATTTCACTGAAATTGGAAGTGATGTACCTGTCCATAAGTTGCTCTCTTGGCGGAGTGGGTGGGAGAGCTCCAGTGTACTTTGTTCCCCAGTCAATTTGACCATTGCTATACTTGTTTAACCACCTTCTGAAGCCCACCACAAGGGCATCTGCCTTCGTAGGAACAAAGCAAGCTTTATGCCAGTTTAAGGACCCAAATTCCTTTATCTTCCGCTCCTAAAGAATAGAATGAACACAATGATTAGTAAATCAGGCTACTACTTTTCGCGAAGATTTACAAAGTTTGACATGTTTCCAGATAGAAATATGATAGAGGACACGATACCCAAGCTAAGGAAACCTTAAATGGTGGATGGTCTGCACAGAAACCCTAGCTATGAACTCTATCATATTTTCCTTTTCTTTTCAATTCTGGATATGTTTTATTTGTGTCATTGCAAAGGATAATGTTTGTGGGCATCCAATTTATTGTCACCGTTCAAGTCCTGCAGTTCTGGCCTTGCAGCCTCATGCTTGAAAAAAAAGACACCAAGTGAATATTATGCAGTATCACACTACAGTTGTTTGATCAAAATTTGTGTTTGGCTATCATCTCTTAATTACAGTTCTTTGAAAACGCTAACACCAAAATGATAATTTAATTTTTTGTTTTTGGTGCTTAAACTGGTTAAGTTGGTGTGCATTTAAAAGTTCACATTGAACACAAAGGTAATTTTCTAGAGAAGGAGTTCCTTTAGTTGTTAATATTGTCCAGCATAATTGTTAAGACTGTTCAGCATAATATGTCAAAAGTAGGATCATTGGTCCTAAAAGCTTCTGATAGTGCTACGCAGCCTCAAAACTCTTCCAATATGACTAAAACGTAATTTTCTAGTAATCATGTACTCCAGAATACACAGCTCATATGTATTTGCCAGCATGCACGTTCTCATTTCATCATAATGGCCCTTATGCTCTAGATTTTCTTTGGAGAATTGAAAATTTCAATATAGAGTTGCAACCATGACATTCTGATGTTCAAATTACCATGACTGAAGATTTGGACACGTACAAGGACCCCTGTTGTAGAAAAGAGAAGAGGAAAAGTTCCAGGGAGTACCTCCACATGGAGAAGATATAAATCTGAATCTAGAACTAGATTTTGGTTCAGATGAAATATCCAGCGCGGAACAATACGATCTATCCAGACGCCAAAATTCCTTGGTGAGGTAAATATCAATCTGCTATTGCCCGGGCTAACTGGAATACACAGGAACACCAAAAGTATCTTCTTCACCGGCTTAGGCGTGGATGGATTCTGCATATAGTTATCCCTTATATGAATGCTATAAATGGACAATTATACAACGATAGGTAGATATTATAGAAAAGAAATAATTAAGAAACAATGACTAACTTCAATATTAACAATCAATTACCTCTGTGGTTCCAGCTGGTGAAGCAGATATATTATCTGGATTGCCTCCTAATGACCCGGAGGAATAAAAAACACAAGGTGGAATAAATATGTTATCTGAAATTGTCGATGATTTTGCAGTGAAACCCTTTTTGTCTAATGTCTTTACCCTTATCTCAAGTGGTCTGCCTCCTTCCCTGTCAACCTTAACAGTGCAGGAAAATGCAGAAAAGAAACTATTAGTAATTTGGAACCCAAAAAAAAGGTTAGGAACAGCAAACATTCTCAAATTATAAGGTAAAGGCTCTTATCTCTTTGAGCGCTGTGGGGCTCTCATTATGCCATAATGTGCATACGGAACATGAGAAGGGTCCATAAGATTTTCAATCAGAACCTCGTACCTGTAAATGCTTGGCTATCAGAAGCAACTTAAGAATAAAACAAACATTATTTGACATAACTTTTCAACCACTTTTTCTGTTTTTCTTATTACACTTCATAACATGAAACAAGAACCAAAACCTTTTAGTTTTATCATCTTTTGAGTTTTACCTATTTCTCTTTATTGATTTTTCCCGCATTTTTCTCACCCTTCTTGAAGGAAGCTAATGAATTTCTTTCTTTTTCCTTTGCATTTCCCAGAGCATGTATTGAATACCGACACAAGTAACAGTGAAAGCAATTTAGTTTAGCATTCCATAGAGATAGCAGCCTTTTCAATATGATTAGAGTTCAGATGAAGATTTGCCTAGTATGAGCGTGGAACAACAACCACCACAAAAGCTATAATAAAGGGGGCAACTAATTGCTTACCCATATTGTATATCTCTAGTGATCATCTGACTGGTAAAGGATGGATCATCAATTTCCGGGATGTATGGAGGCTTTTCCTTCGAAAATATGTCTTTGTACTGGCTATCAGCATTAAGCCAAAACCAAAGAATGCCATTTTGCACACAACTTGGATATGCAGCTACACATGCTTTGCTAGAAGTATGGATCTGAACTTCCAAGCAAAGTGTCAATCCATCATGCTTTGGTTTAGGTACATTGGAAATGGCAAGGTTTGCATGTTTAGACATGATGTATCTGCTATGTACAACAAAGTAAGCAAATGCATTTCCATAGCATCAAGTATCAGAATGAAGCTCCAAACTGTCATACTTAAACAGTAGAAAGCTATTGGCAATATTCAAAATTTCTAAATTTAGTATTGCATAAAAGATGTTCACAACAACTGGAAACAATATTCATTGAATAACTGTCCGACATAGAGGTAATTCAAGTTTTGAACCAAGCCAAGCTTGATTGGTAGATAAAGAAAAATCGCTTATCAGAATATTATGCATCTTCTCATAGAGCCTTGGTGGAGAATTAATTGAAAAAAAAAATGGAAAAAGAGAAGTGGCAAAATTTTTTGTAGATTTCAAGTTCATAATGGCTGATGAACACTTAAAGTTCTTTTTACTCTTTAAACGAGGAGATTTTGAGTACGAAAAGGTAAAAACAAGCGAAAATGTCGTACTGGAATAACCAGACAGTAGGAAGACTACTAAAACCTGAAAATTTTCAGTGAGTTTGGTCAAATGAGTTCTGCTTCTTTCCCCCAGCTATTCTTGATTCCCTATCTACAAAGGGCCTCGACTTCAGAGTAGATATGTATGTATGTGAAAGCTTACAAGTGTCTTAGATGTGGAAGTTATTAAATATTTTAAATTGGATTCCATCATCTAATCCTAAGGTATAAAAGACACTATGGCCATTCTATCATAAAGATCAAGCCTACATCAAATAAAAATTTCACCAATCCAATTTCACTGAATTCTCATCCACTTCCTCTGCTAGATTCAGATTTGTAGCTCATGGTTTGCATATAAAGTTTCTGGGTAATTTCTGGTGGAGGAATCCGAAATTCATATGACTAATTGTCAGTTAAAATTGAATATCCCCATTCAATGATCCAGGCCTTAAATGCCACCAATAAGTTATCGTTGTATCTGAATAAGATACAAATAACTTATTGCAATGGCTAGGTAAAGTGTGCATTATACTTGAGAAGTTTCCATCATATCTAGACTGTTTTGCCTGCTTCAGTGCTAGTGATGAATATCTGCCTATGTACAAATTCAAAGTCAATCTAGTGCTATTCAAATAGGCATATAAAACTTTGGAGCTTTCTTCCAAACTTGATTACATATCTCAAAAAATTGGCTTTCCACAGCTAGTCTGCTATTGATAACGGTCCTACCTTCACTATTGTCATTTATGTGCTATAATAGCTTTAATCTTTCAGCTACTACATTCTTCAAGAGAGGAGCAAATTATTTAGGTGGCCACCAAACTTTTGGAATCGTCGAGTTTTGATAATTGAACTATTAAAGGTCTGGTTTTGGCCATTGAACTATCTCAAGTTTAGATTTTAGGTCATTCCGTTAGATTTCATCATTAAATATGACAGATATGAGTGGTCGCAAGATTCATGAGAAAAAAGAAAAGGGCATAGTTACTATTAAATCCAACGGAATGGCACGCAATCTAAACTTTAGATAGTTCAATGGCTAAAATCAGACTTTTAATAGTTCAGTGATTAAAATCCGATGATTCCAAAAGTTCATTGGCTATTCGGATAATTTGCTGTCAAGAAAGTTACTAAAAATTTAGATATAACAGAGGATAAGGCAAAAAGAAAGCATGTGACTTGCACAGTGATTAAACAAATATGAATGTAGCAAACAGCAACAATGACACTGACTGAAAATCAATGCATCGAAAAGGAGAACTAGCGGATAGGAAAGACGCATACTTCACATAATTCACAATCATGAAAATGAACTTTTGTTAGCAATTTCAATTACCGGAGGACCATCTCGGGGTGCTTGAGGAATGAACTTGCAATCGCCAGATCCACCAAAGCACCAACCATGATAAACACACTGCAACCTGCCCCACTGATCAATCCTTCCTTCAGACAAAGGAGCCAACCTATGAGGACAAGTATCATCAAACACCTTCCAATCATTCTCATTCCTATCCCACCACACAACAATATCAATTCCCATCACTTTCTTCCCAAGTGGCCTCCTTTTGTCAAGATCACAAACAGGCATCACAGGATACCATTGTGCGTACCAATCAAATTTCTCATCTTTTTCTGAAGTCTCAGTTTCTTGACCAAACGAAGCGTCTTTGAATGATTGATCAGCCGCTGGCACAGTATCCGTGGAAGAGATGGCCGTGGAAAGCTCGAATTTTGCTTTCTTGAACTGATATGAAGGGAGATGTAAATTGGTGGGTTGTTGATAGCTAAACGGATAATGCAAGATTGGATTTTTAATCTTTCTTCCAAAGGGTCTTCTTGTGATCAAATTAAGGTGCGATGATGATAATGAAAGGGAAGTAGCAGTCAAAGTTCCCATTGCAGCTTCTTTAATGGCAGTAGTTTGTCAGTGTCCTGACTCCCGCAGGTTTCAAACAGAGGTTATCTTCATGGATTTGATGGATGCATATACAGCTGATAGACCGACCCTGAGTGAGTGTTGTGTGTGGGCGCAAAACTTTGTGGATGAGGCGCATCTTCCCCATCATTGAAACTGTTAATTTTGGATGCATCAGCCCTCCAAGCTGTAAAAAGCTGAAAAGGGGGGGGGGGGGGGGGGGGGAATTTTCAAGACCTTGGCCAAATTATAATTTATTTGACGGACTGCAAGACTTAAAAAGCATGTGAAAAATGTATTTGGCCAATTTGGAGAACAAATGTTTTAGTTTCTAACAACAAAGTAAAATCCAATTGGAAAGTCTATGTGGAAAAGTTTTAGGGATAATTTCAGAAACCTCCCCCTGAGGTTTCTAACAATTTTATTGAATTCCTCTAAGATTTAAAAAATTACACTTACCTCCCTTGATTTGATAATTTTAGTAACAAAATATTAAAATAATATTGACTTGGACAATAATTTAAATGAATACCCAAAAATGCCCTTGTGAAATGAGTTTTAATTTATTTGTCTATACAATTATAAGATTATTTAGTATAATTATAAGGAAAAATGTGCCAAATATTTCATGTCCATATCTACTATTTGATAAACAACTGTAATAATAAATTTATTACTATGATATGATATTTTTTATGGTAATTTTTAATGAATTTAGATTTATAAGATAGAAAAGAAAATATTGAAATAATTCATTTAGAGTTTATAAATTTTTAAAGTAGTAGGATTATCATAATTTAGTAGAGCTTTTGTACCATTTCTTTTTAATTTTAATACCAAAAGATAGAAAAAAAAATCAGCAAAAATATTGGATTACATATAAAATTAACTCATAAAAAAAATTACTAGTTCGACATTTGGTTATAATAGAAACCTAGAGACAACAGTGGAAGTTCTAAAATTTTATTGGTGAAAAATTTAAAAAAAAAGGAATAAGAAGGAAAAAGAATGAAAAAATAATTTTAAAACTTATTCTAAGTATAAGCATACCAAATAGAGAATTCCATTAAAATATTTAAGGGTAAAATTATCATTTTAAATGATAATGGAGGTATGTGTAATTTTTAAATTTTAGGGGAGCTCGGTGAAATTATCAGAAACCTCAGGAGAGGTTTCTGAAATTATCCCAAAGTTTTATGTACTAATCATATTGTCCTGGAATACTACTTTAGAAGTTTCTAAGTTCAAATTATCTTTGCCAAATTGATCAAGCACAGCGGTTGCCTCAATTCTGTTGGAGGGAAGTACTTGTAATTAACTGGTACTTCAATTTAGCAGGAAGATTAGCGCAGAAACTTCAAGAAAAACGGTTACTATGTCTTTGTCCAACTCTTGCCTTCAGCTTAAAGGTATGGTCTTCTTGTCTTGTAAGTTGTGTGACAGGGGAGGCTTCATCTCATTTCATGCTTGAAATTTTTTTGAAGCCAGGTCCAACTTTTGGCTTCAACTGTGCCACGTAACATGAATACTTGCCGAAGATTGGGAGCTGGGGCCATTCTGTTACAACTAGGGCTGCAAACGATTCGAGTCGCTCGCGAGCTGCTCGAGTCAAAGCTCGAGTCGAGTTCGGTCAAAGTCGAACTCGAGTCGAGCTCGAGCGGCTCGTTTATAAATCGAGTCGAACTCGAGCCATCGTCTATTAGGCTCGTTAGCTCGTCGAGCCGCTCGACGAGCTTTGTGAAATTATAAAAATACCCTTATTTATATGGTTAATTACTAAGTTATAACATGGGAATTGGGATGGAATTCGATTTCTTATAACATAGCAAAAATTACTTTCCCCAATTCCATTTCTTATTACTTCTCTACCACATCTCTGTTTGGTCTTTCCTTCTTTCTTTCACACCTTCTCAAGCCCTAGCCATCGCCGCCACCACCTACGAGTGCACCGCGCTGACCACAGCCACCACCGCGACACCGCCACTGCTACCGTTCAGGCCTCATTCGACTGCAATTCGACTTCATTCGAGAGAAACCTTCTTCCTCTCGAAGCAATTCGACTGCAACTCGCCTTCGTCGTTGGCTCAGCTGTATTCGGACAGAGGCTTGACTTCCCTCACGGTGCGTCTTAAGGACTGCTAACCATCTGTCTTCCTCCACGGCGCATCTTAAAGCCCTCAATTTGATTTCCAATTTAAGGTTGGTTCGGGCCGTTGGGTATTCCTTCCCCAATTTAAGGTTCGCGCAGCTTTTAGGATTTTTGACCCAAACTCCGTTTACTCTTTCCAGTGATTTTTTGCTGTCCTTTGGAATACAATAGTACAAAGTGCAAATTTTTGTCCTGATTCCCTTGTTGCATTTCCGATAATTGTAAACTGCTCTCCGTCTTTTTTTATTTTGGACGTATCCATGCACGGATTTGAAAGAGGATCCAGAACAAATACTGAAATGAAAAAAAAAATGAAATTTTCTGGCTTGAATTTGTAATGATTGAGACCAATTAGGGCATAAAATGGTTTAGACGCACCCCAGATTCCAATTTTCCATTCATGTCATGCATTTTTACCTTAACCATCAGTTCTTTCATTTCTGAAATTGTATGAATCATGCATGCAGATGTTAGGAAAGTTAACCAAGTGATGTCAAAGAAGGCTGCAATATACGGCAATTATGAAAATAGAAGTCGTTGTTGTGATTCTAAAAGTTACAGACCGCTCTCCACTACTTTTTTTTTTTTTTAATATTATCATTTTCCTATCTCCACTGCTGATTTGTAAATACTAGTGCAATTTTTAAAAAAAAAATTTTTTTTAATCGATGTTACTAACGTTGGAGGGAGTGTTATATACATTATCTAGCTACAATATGAATCTGATATGACTTGATCGAGCCCATAATTTTTTTTTCTCTCTCTCAAAAACTCTGATTCCAATATGTCTTTTCTAGTTGCGCATCTATTTTTAGATTATGAAAAATAACATGCATCTCATTTTTAATATTCCCACGTCTATCCCATTAAATATTTCTATAGGCAAAGTCTATAGTTTATAACTGCTGGTATATGGGGGCTATAATTCCATAGCTCAATGAAAGTGTAATTTAGTATATGATACGTAGATTTGGTTTTTATATGTTTACTCTGATGGTGGCCTCTTTTTGTGTAAATCATACCACATTTTTTATTCTTGCATGTTTCTGATCTCATGTGCTCTACACTTAGCCTCCTCATCTCTTTTGAGGCTCAATGTCTACTGTCTAGTCACCTGCTAGAGAGAACTTGGGTAATATTCTGCGGCGCTTAACTTTTATTTGTATAGCCGGTTTGAGCAGAAAAGTGAGACCACATTTGCTTGATTCAATAGTACAGATTAAGGCTTTGGCATGTATATAATGTATGCAATATTTTTCACTTGAGCTCACAATGTATCTGATTTATATGCCGAGTATGTGGAGATGCATGTTTCAAGTTCAAGAGATTCTGGAGGAAGCTCTCAAGTAGTGGCAAATGAACCAGGTAGCAAGAGTAGCAATAGTTCATCCTCTACAATGACACATGTTACTGGAATGTGTGAATTTCTATCTCACATTGCTACTGTGGAACCCGTTCAACCGGAGAAAAATGAGCTAGATATCTACTTTGAAGATGGCCTTCTCAGTGCTATGGAGAAGTCTAGCTTGGATATTGTCAACTTAGATGCTTTGAAATGGTGGAAAAGCACAACAAAATACAAGATTTTGCCTAAGATGGCTGCGGATATTTTAGCCATTCCTGTTAGCACCGTAGCTTCGGAAGCGACATTTAGTGCTGGAACTAGAGTGCTTGACTCCTACCGTGCTTCTTTAGCTCCAGAAACTGTAGAGATGTTGATGTGTGTTGGGGATTGGTGTCGTAGGCTACACGGAGTGAAGAAAAGGGATAAGGTAATTATGTTACAAATTACGTTTTTCATCTATTACAATATGTTTTATAGTTGGCTTAATCTTGGTCTTTATTATTTTTTTTTACTTTGCAGAAAATGAAGTCAGCGCAAGAGATTTCATTGCCTATTCCTTGAACTTTTTCATGTTTTAGGTAATCTATATTCTCAGTTTTTTGGCTGCTGGTTTCTTTATATATGTATATGATTTATTTGGTGGCTGGTTTCATTGCAACTGAAATGGAAGTTATTTGCCTGATTTTCTTAGCTGTGCAACAGTTGCAGCTTATTGGTGCATTATTGGCTGTAGGTGCGTTTTTTCACCTATATTTTCAGTACCAAGATTGTAAGCTTCCAGTTTGTGCTGCTTGTCAAATTTTCTTTTGAGTTCTATACGTGTCTGGCTTAGTTGAGTATTTGCAGAAGCATGCAATTAGAAGTAAAAGCAAAATTTTCTCAGCATGCAATTAGTTGAGTTTGTGCTGATCAAATTAAAACAGATCAACAACAACCAGCTTGGTTCAGTTTGGTGACTAGTGTTTTAGAATACAAGTTACATGATTAGCACACAAAGTCCTGCAGCAACCACATTTAACTGCTCTAAGGTAAATGAATCATTGCAGAATAAGCCTGGGTAATCTCTGCATCTGCTATGACTAGATTAGTACTAACATTACTGAAAGTGTTCCAGAATCGCATTGCATCTCCAAACATTGATTGATCTCCAAAAACGTCATTAGCACACAGCTCAGAACATGACAGATATATATATTAACTAATCAAGGATCTTGACTAGACTATCATAAGGTAAAAGACAGCACACTAGAGAATCTATAGCAGAATATTGAATCTGCAGTTCATGTGAAGAATGAAATGGCAAGAATATTACAAGTAAACCCTCAACTTATTGCTGTTTATATCCTTGTTAGGATAGAAATGGTGTTATTGTATAGCTCCTTGATTGGCACTTATTTATTTTTGGACGTATTGAGCAGGTTGGAGCTGGGACTATGAATCCTCTGACATTTCTAAGAAGAGAAGAAGTTCGTGACTTCAATGACTGTGCTTAGTTTGTAATTTGTAATTCAATAAGTTTCTAAATTTATGATTGTATTTAGTGAAAAATTTGTAGGCCTTTTTTTATTATGATAATGTGAAAAATTATGGTCAATTATAGGCATGAATTGTAAGCTATGATTATGCTCATAATTTGGTTAGGAATTAGTTAATAAAATGATTTTTTTTGTTACATTAATTCCCAAAATTCGAGCTAACGAGCCGTTAACGAGTCAAAAATTCGAGCTCACAAATCGAGCTGCTCGCGAGCCAGAAATCGAGCATTAACTCGCGAGCCTTAACGAGTCGAGCTCGAGCTTAGCTTTTTTTAGTCGAGTCGAGCTCGAGCTCAATTCTTATAGGCTCGTCGAGCTCGAACTCGAGCTCACCCATTTTTAAGTCGAGCTTGGCTCGATAAGTCCAAAACTCGACTCGACTCGACTCGTTTGCAGCCCTAGTTACAACAATCAAAGTCCAGATTACTCTTTGGGATAATATCAGAAACTTCACCTTCTTAGGTTTCTCCTAATGTAACTTAGTGCCTCTTATGTTTTAAAAATATCACTTATCTCCCCTAACAAAATGACTATGTTAATTCTCGCTTGATACATAATTCACATGTCTAATGAATGGAGCTCAAAAAAATTAAAAAAAAAAAGAAAGAAAAGTCACTTTCTTCTATTTCCCCTTTTTCCAACACTCTCTCTTACTTTTTTTTTTTGGATGATTATGCAATTTTTTATTCATAAATTATAGTAAATTAAATTTTGCTTATCTTTTTCTTTTCATGATTGCGATAGAGTGGCAGTATGATTTTTTTTTTTGTTTATTTTGAATTGATCTTTATAATGATTTAGTACAACTCAAAGGCTTGGGAAGAGGTTAAAGAAAAAATAAGATTCATAAGAAATCAATTTTGACAGTTGAGAAGAGGTTAAAGAAAAAATAAGATTCATAAGAAATCAATTTTGAGTATATAGAGTTGAATTGATGCTAGCGTATTTATTTACAAACATCCTTTTCATATTTAAAATTTATATTTTTATAGACTATTTATTACTTTGTGATGTGGTTGAACTACTAGAAATTGCTCTTTAGGTGATGATTTTTTTGAAGCAAAGAAAGTGCCTTAGAAGCATTTCCATTTAGCAAAATGGGTAGTTTAGGGTTTTTAAAAATTTTGTTAGTTTTTTTTTATCACAACGATAACAGTTATATAACCTATTATAACCTAATCTAAAGGGAGGGAGAGTGAACGGGAAACCCCGTCGAAAGAAGCCACCTGAAGGTGGCAGCCACAATTAAGTGGCAACCCTTGCCTCCCACTTTCCCAAGACTTTAAAGTCTTGGGGTTACCGCAATTAAGTGGCTTTTAAAAATTTTGTTACACAAATAACAAAAGTAAAGGAGATAAATGATATTTTTAAAATCTTATGAGTGCTAAATGATATAAAGATAAACCTCATGGGAGGGTTTTGATATTATCCCTTACTCTTTTATTCACATAAATGCATTTAATTTTGTGATTAATCTACCTATATTACCATAGTTTTTGATTAACAATTAGTAGTAGAGTCATGTTAAGACCACAGACATTGTAACCTACAAACTTATAGTTACCTATCATAACAAGTTTTGCAATATTACAAAAGGCTCGTTTAAAAATGCTAATTTATCCATAAACCGAACATTACTTTATCTTCTGAATTCCTTTCTTCTCTAGCTCCACTCCTCTTTTCCTCTGGTGTCTTTATCTTGTTGGTCTTTCTCCTCTTTTCCCCCTTAACCATCCTAACATCTTTACAATTAATTTTCTACTAAGTTGTAACATATTTTGGTAAGACATAGGAGCAGCTAGAGGACTTGCTTTCTTGCACACAACTGAAAAGCAAGTCATCTACCAGGATTTTAAAGCCTCTAATATCTTGCTGGATTCGGTAATTATCTGTGACGATTGGAAAATTAGCTCATATTTTCTTAAAATTCCCTCTTATTTTGATTAAATTACTTTATAATATCTTTCCTACTCATTTACTCCCTCAATAGTTGTAATAAAGAATAGAATTAAGAATTTTGCCCTTAGTCTTATAGTTAGGGTAAAATAGGGTTTTTGTGTATTTTGATAGTGTGATTAATTGTGGAGGTGTGTGTACTAAATTTGGTGGTTAAGAGTGAGTTTTAGATAAGAGGAAGTGTGTGATTAGAAGTGCTAATAATAAGTTAGTGAACCATAAGTAAAAACACAAGTACGCGCGAGTTAAGGAAAATTGGCATGAACCGCCGTGCACCGTTTGCTATCGATTGAATACACCACTTGAATATTACTTTATTACCTTAATCTCCTTGCTTTTATTTCAGCTAATCACCCCCAAAATATCCTCTAAAGTGGCCGAAAATATTGACCAAAAGAAAGGGGAAAAAAGGAAAAAAAAAAAAAGAGTTAATCTTGTTGTGACAAGTGGCGGTAATCCAAGAGGTATTTGACTAAGCTATTTTTCTACCTTCTTATCTTTCATTTGAGCTAAATTTCCTTCATTCTTTCTTGCTTGGTGGCTGAAACTAGGAGAGGAAAAAGAGAGGAGAGAAACCTTCCATTTCGACCTTGATTCTTCCTTGTTGAGTTGAAATCACACAAACCAAACCGATTAAACTTACCTCTTGATGCTTAGGAAGGTAAGAGTGGTGGAAATCTTGAGGGAAAGTGCTTGGTTCTTCACTTAGCAACAAGTATTAGAAAGTATAAGGCTAAAACTTCCTTTTCTCTTGCTTAATCTTGCTAAGTCTGGTATAAAGTGGTAAGTGATTTTTTTAGAATCTTAGGAGCGCTAAATGATATTAAGATAAACCTCATGGGCGGTTTCTAATATTATCCCTTACTCTTTTATTCACATAAATGCATTTAATTTTGTGATTAATCTACCTATATTACCGTAGTTTTTTATTAACATTTAGTAATAGAGTCATGTTTAGACGACTTGCTCTTTTGGTTTGATGCCAAACCAACACTCCTCTCAGATTGGGGTGAGGGCCCCCAAAACTCTCTTGAACTGGTGCACGTGGCACTTTGGCTAGTGCCCTTAGCACACTTAAACTCACTTAAGCCTACTATATTTATAACTACCACAATGAGAGTTTTCTTTATTAA
Source organism: Coffea arabica (assembly GCF_036785885.1). Lineage (NCBI taxonomy): Eukaryota > Viridiplantae > Streptophyta > Magnoliopsida > Gentianales > Rubiaceae > Coffea > Coffea arabica. The sequence continues at coordinate 870,046 of NC_092310.1, forward strand.
ACTCCCGATGTGGGATACAAAGACACACCCAACAAATCTCCACCTTGGCGTGTATCCAACATCAGCAAATAATAGACGAATAGCAAACAAGCTCCACCTTCTCCATAAAAATCCCAACGGATCTCAACGAACCACAAAAGTTCCAACGAACCACAACGAGCCACCAACGAATCAGAATGCCAAAGGCTCAATAGGTCCCAACGGGCCAAATCTCATAGAAGGTTCAATAGATCCCAACGGGTTAAAAACCACGAACATAGTAATCTTGCTCCACCATCTTCTCCAAACCCTTGACGAGTTCCAACGGGTCAAATAACTCTTCTTCAACACCCAACAGAACTCCAACGAAATTTTTTTTTCTTCTCTCTGTAGCACCCAAAACTTGTTATTGTCATCAAGAACCCAAAATCTGACCATGACCCAAAACCCGAAAGACACTATAATCTACAAACTTACGGTTACCTATTGTAACAAGTTTTGCAATATCACAAAAGGCTCCTTTAAAAATGCTAATTTATCCATAAACCGAACATTACTTCATCTTCTGAATTCCTTTCTTCTCCAGCTCCACTCCTCTTTTCCTCTGGTTTCTTTATCTTGTTGGTCTTCCTCCTCTTTTCCCCCCTTAACTATCCTAACATCTTTACCATTAATTTTCTGCTAAATTGTAACATATTTTGCTAAGCCATAGGAGCAGCCAGATGACTTGCTTTCTTGCACGCAACTAAAAAGCAAGTCATCCACTGGGATTTTAAGGCCTCTAATATCTTGCTGGATTCAGTAATTATCCACCTTAATTAATTAGCTACTAAGTTTTAACATCTTCTTCTTCTTCTTCTTCTTCAGCAACTCGGAACAATTAATTGCAGGCAGCTAGCTAGTTCGTTGCTGGTGTGGCTTAATTTATAGTCAAGAAATTAAAAAAAAAACATTTTCTTTTTTTTTTAAAATTTCTTTGTTGCAGTATATAATACGTAATTAGTTAGATAATGAATGAATGAATTAGTAAGGTTTTGGGTTTTGGACTGGCGAATGTATGCAGGACTTCTACGCAAAGCTGTCTGATTTTGGACCGGCCAAATTAGGCCCTGTGAACGGCTATTCCCATGTCACCACCGGGGGTGGTGGGTAAGGTTGCAAACGAATCGAATCGCTCGCAATTAGATCACGAGCGGCTCGAATATGAGGTCAATTCGAATTCAGTCAATATCGAGGTTGAGTTAATTAAATTGAACTCGAACTCGAACTCAAAAACATTAAACTCGTTGGCTTGCGAGTTCGATTATATATTTTTATTTTTTATTTTTCATTTTAATAATAAAATTACATATATATCCCTAATAATTTATTATTTATTAAGAAAAATTATTATTTTATTTATTTTTAAAAATAAATAATTATTTTTTAAATTTTTTTTAAGCTTGAGTTTGAGCTCGACTCGAATTTGAGTCGAACTCTAGTTCGAGTTTTATAAAATTAACTGGAGGCTCAGTTCGATTAGGTTGAAATTAGATTCGACTCGACTCGTTTGCACCCTTAGTGGTGGGTACTTACGGTTATGCACCTCCTGAGTACATGGCCACTAGCAAGTAGCAGTAGAGACTGGAGAGATTATAAATCTTTTTTTTTTCATTTTTTTTGAGTGAGGAGATTGGGGGTTGGAAATCGTCCAATAAGATCTAAGTAGGAAATCACGTAGGATGAAGAAGGGTGGCACAAATTTCCTAACAAAATGATAATTTGGGGTTGAATCCGGGTTACGCACGGCTTCTCTGCGGTCTATGAGAGTGACCCATTTGACCTCCTCCTCTAACTCTAAATTTCCATTTACGCAGAGACATATTCAAAGGTTTCCTTTTCTACCTAGGCGTTCAAACAAGTTTTCTAAACTTTTTTTCGAGCGTATCTCCCTTGCCAACAAAATCAAAGGATAATTCACAAAAGAAAGGAATCGGATGGAAAATGGAACTGGAGGAGGAAGTAAGAGGACAACGATCAGAGTGCGAGGATAGATTGCAGAGAGAGTACGTGGAGATTATTTAGGTGGGGATGGTGATGTGCCAAATAAAGTTGCAGTCAGTTACCCTCTATATGCAATGGATGGCCTAGATGTGCCCGACTGTAACATTGCAATTTTCCTTTCCAGACCCTTGTATATGTAATTAAATTATATATATATATATATATATATATATATTACTAAATTTATAAAATATTCTAATATTCTAGGGTCATTGGATTGAATATTGTAAAATTTTATGATTGTTTTCTTTTTTTCAAACTAATCCTAGTTGTCATTGTAATTAATACAAACTTTTTCAAAAAAAAGGAGAAAAAATAAAGGCAAATAAATAAAAGATTGGACATAGATACAGTTGAAGTTTCAAAAATAAATAAAAGTAGTCGATGATAGTTATTTTTTTGAGTTCATAATATTGCATTCAATTTCTTAAATATTAATTTTATTATTTGAAAATAAAAATTGGATGGTGTTTATATATATAATATTTTTAAAATTTATATATTTTTTATATATTTTTATTTTAGTGTGTTTAGAAAAATACAACAGATACTCATTGAATATCTGGATCCAGAAGGGTCTGAATTCTGAGTTTGGACTTACTTTTTCATACCAATAAGAGTCTAGATCTAGGTATGGTTCTAAGTAAATTTAATGGATTTGAATTTGGATCAGAGAAATTCAACCTAAACTCTATTCATTGACATGCCTAATTAAGAGATTCAAACCATGTTAACCACACACTTTTCTTACCATTTATTACCATTAATGCTTGAGAACATGCTTAGGTACATTGTAACTTTAAAAGTTGTAAAATCCTTCAAGTGGTAACTCTAGGGAAAAGTTTTTCCTTTTTTTTTTTTGGGTTGTGCATGGTTTGAAGAATAAAAATTTCACTCCAACGGCTCAGATTATTTGAAAAGATAGCCCTTAGTTTCTTCTCCTCTATTTATGTAAAAGCACTTTGGTCAAAAATTCCTTCTTCAATTAATGCTGAAGTATAGGTGCTACTTGGTACCTCAACATAAATAGATGATACGGATTTGAGACTTAGAGCCCATTTAGACTACCACTTTAAGATTTTTCTCCTTGTTTTTGTTGGCAATCTCATCCATGAGAAGAAATGGTGAAGCATGCAATTTCAAGGTAATTGATGTTGATAATAATAATATATTTTGCAAACGCTTCTTGTAATCAAGCAAAGGTGACTTCAACTGATTTCTTGTTTAAAATGGGGTCACTAACATCTTAGTCCATTATTATTAATTCAAGAAAAAGGAAGATGATGAACGGATTTGCAGGACATCAACCTTTAAGCAGTGTAGCTTTCAAGGAAAAAATTGTCTGGTGATCAAGTGGCAAAGAAATTTAAGCTGTCCGGTAGTCAATGAAACCATAGCATGACAGCATTTGCTGAGGAAAGGATCAAGTAGAGCAGAATTTTGACCACTGTAGAATGCAGATCACATAGATGCTCAAACATTATTGTTAGTGAGGTGTCTCTGTCATATTTAATTTTGCTGGATATATCATCCTTGACAGATTTAAAGGGATTGATCAAATCCAATCTGTGTGGTGTAAGGTGATGAGGGTGTGGATTGTGGAGCAGTAACAATTAATCTGTCCTAGAACACAAACAAATTGGAAGGTGGCTCCTACAATTCATTTATCAGATGCTACAACCTGTGATCAATCGACCTGTGGAGTCGTCTATTATTCCTTAAAAGGATGCTTAACTGGAGATCCTTTAGCTAGTTGAATAGATCATGGAATGAATTATGATCAGCCATTTAGTAGCAATGCATGGCAACCAATGCGTGCTGTTCCTGTGACCAAGACTGTTTCTTCAGCACATAAAACTGAAAGGAAAAATGATGCACAGAACTATAAGAAATGACCAAAGACACTGTGTCTTTAGGGCTATGCTCAAACTCACTTGTATGAATATCTCAGCATGAAACACTTCTCTAAATGCTAAAGCTGAACATGGAAAGGCTAATAGCTTTGACATCCATTCAGGGCAAATCAAGGTGTAAAATGCCGGTATGGTAATTCAGGAGAAGGAATCCATCTAAAACATTGAGAGATACCGTGTATTTCCTTGTGAGTTAAGCGTGTATTCAACCAAAAGCAGTCATCGCGCATGATAAAATACACTACATGTTCTAGTGTTGACATATAACTGATACACATAGTTCACGGAATTAAATTACAAAACTGGACTCTATCATTAGAATTCCAAGGCTACAAAGCATTGGTAAAGTTACCTTCTGGGGTGGTTCATTAGCAAAATTTCGAACTCACATAGAAGGATAAACTCTAGCTAAAAAACATGGAGGTTAGAACCACATACAGTTACGATTGCCTTCCTATTAAGCTCGAGGTAGCTTTCTCTAGAATTCTTCTCCCTCTACTGCAGTTTCACCATGATCCATGTTGTCATGCTTAAACACAAAACCTGATGGGGGTCCGTCAACTGAAAGCGTGCCTTCCAGTACCTTAACTACTTCGCCTATGGAAGGTCTCAAATATGGCTGAATTTGCATACACCACATTGCTATTTTCACCACTCTTTCCACTGCTTTTAGATCATCAATGTCACCAAAATTTTGTTCTTGAGACAACTCATCAAGCACTTGCTGCAAATTCTTCCCATTCACAACCCTTTTGCAGGTAACAATCTGCAACAATAGTTGTCCAAGCATGTATATGTCCTTCTCTGATGCCGTTTCCGAAGAAGATGCTGCTTCCTTGAAGAGTAAAGTCCTTAATCCAAAATCTGTCAACTTAGGGACAAGATTTTCATCAAGACAGACGTTCTCTAGCTTCAGGTTCCCATGAGTTATGCATTGTTGACACTCCGTGTGGAGGTAAGCAATAGCACGTGCAATTCCAACAGCAATATGCAGTCTTTGTTCCCAAATCCTTCTGTTTACATCCTCCTCAGAGCTGAACAACCATTGATCCAGTGATCCATTGGTAACATACTCGTACAGAAGCAGTTTATGTTTTGGTTCAAAGCAGAAACCTTTTATGGCTACTAAGTTTCGATGGTGCGTCCCACCCAAGGCAGAAACAGCAACTCGAAATTCCTTCTCAGGAACAGCAACATCATTCAACATTTTAGCAACTATGACTGTTTTGTTCGGAAGGGTACCTTTGAAATGAGAAGGTCCAAGTGGAGTTGCAAAGTTGTCAGTCAGTTCCCTTATCTCTTCGAAATTAAGTCTGACGAGAGCACTGTAATGTGGGTTCATTTGAGCATCCTTTCCAAATGGAATACGTGTTTGAGCTTTAAGTTGTCCTCTCCGGCGCAAAAGCCAAAACGCAAACATCTCCATGCCAACAACAATTGAGACCGTTATAAAAACGATCAGTGCTATTGCCCCAATGAACACCCTGATGTTTCCTCTACCAGCTTTGTTTCTGCCAATTGACGAATAAACTAATCCTCCATCATCATGGGGGTTCACACCTTGAGCTGCAACTGCTTGTGGAACAGAACAAACCTTCAAAAATGAAGTGGAAGGAGCAGAAGGAGTGCTATAACCACTAATAAAGCTTGTTCTTTTGACAGTGCAGAGTCCTGAACCATCATTCATCGATGTAGCTGCAATGCAGGTTGAATCATTTGAGCAGTAGTTCTTGCAATCATTCTGGCTCAAAAACAGGTTAACATCATTTGGTGGATAAAGGCCATAAAGAACTGTTTGTTTCATATCAACCATGCTGGGATGCATTCTACAGTTCCCCAAATCCACCATTTTTTGGCACCCTGAACCACTTGAATCAACTACAGCAGAAGTGGTTCCACCTTCAGAGGATCCAGAATACAGGCAACCACAAACAGGGCCAGAAGAATTATATTTACAGACACTATACAAACCGCAAGAACCAAACACGCTGCACTGATCCCCCACTGCTTGCCATCCTACTTTCCACTGGTTCACATTGTCCCAAGAGTAAATTCTCAAGTTGCCATCTTGGTCGATAGTAAGGTGTCTCAAAGTAACTGAAGGGTCTCCAAAATCCTTACTTGATACAGACCAGAAAACTTTGTCATTGTTATCAGACAGCCCCAAAACTCCATTAGGACCAAATCTTGCTTCCTTTACAATCACAGAGGAGCTTAACTGGCTCCTCCAGTAGGTCACATTATGCTCCCAAACTAGTGCTAGCTCACCAAATTTGCTAATTACCAAACTATAGTAACTTAATGTTGATTTTTTTGAAAGGGCTCTAAGATTTTGAGGATAACAGAGAGACTGACCAGGAAGTAAAGTATTTGTTGGACTACCAAAACTTTCCCACAACACCTTATCTTTACCATCCAAAAGAACCAAATTTCCATTGTTCAAAAGACTAGCTTTTGCAACACCCAAAGTGGAGGTATTACTACTCCATACAGGATTTCCATTAGGGAATTGAACTAAAACTAGTCTGCCATCCATGTCAAGCCTAATGCTGGAGTTTCTAGAAACTTTAATGCCCCCACCAACAGTCCAAACAGGCAAATTTACAGTTATATTTCCTAAGTTATACCTAATCCCAACTGCATAGCTATCAAGATCATCATCGCCATCCTTTTCCAAGAATCCAAATGCAAAAACCCTATTTTCAGACACCCAGTTCTTGCTTTGGTCCATCCCATTAATCTCAAAACCAAGAGGGACGGAAACCATGGTAAAATCATCACAAAGCACACTTAAAGCAGAACACAAGTACAGCACTACTACTACTACTGAAACAGTACTAAACCATCCATAAAAACAAATTAGATTGCTCTTACCTGAAAAATGTTTGATTTCCACAGCAGAAAGAAACATTTCAACTGCAAGGAAAAGCTGAAAATTCAGGGTATGGGAGATTCTTTCAACAGAGCAAAGTAACACTAGAAATAAACGGATGAGGTGTGTTTGAAGCAACTTCTGAGGTGGATATGAAGGATAAAAAGTGTCTTAAGTGCGTTGGCCTTTTCTCCATAAAAGAGAGAGCAACTGAAATGAATCTTTGTTGGAGCAAGAATTGTAACAAACAAAGAAACAAAGATTCAACTGTGACCAGTTAGCATCTTTTCAGGTAACAAGATTCTGATTGCCTTATTCTCAATATCCCACTGCCGAAAAGACAGCACTCGCCGCTTTTTGGAAGCACTAATCTAGTATCTTATGCTCAAAAGTAGAGAACTTTTGCTCTCACTTTTGTAACTCGAGGCGTCTGTCTTTTTCGGATTAGGCCGATTCAAACATTTTCTTGGATTACTAATTACTGACTGTTTTATTCTCTGCCTTTCTTTTCCCTTTTCCCTCCCTCTCATTTTGGTAATGTTTATGCCTTTCCTTTATCTTGGGGTCAAGATGTGCAATGATGGAATATTGCATGTCAACAGGAGTAAATGTTTGGACCCACGGTTTTAACTCGTCAAAACTTTCATAAATAGAATCAGCAAATGCTCCAGCCAAGCACAACCTGGCCCCAAAAAAAGAATGTAGGAAATTCAAGAACAGAAGGGAAATTGATAGTAATACATAGTTTCAGAGCTGGAAAATTGATTGGTAGCACTCCTACATTTCGGTATATCTCTTTAGAATTTAAGGCTGATGTCAAAATTAAGGAGCAAAAGATAAATACACTACTGCATGAACTGAGCTTATGCCCTTGGGTTTGACAAGCAAAACCAACCACTAGCAATCAAGGCACCGTTTCGAACGGGGGGAACGGGAGGGAAAAGGAAAGAGAGGAATTCGAGAGATTTGATTTTTGTTGTTTGGGTTAACTTTCTGAAGGGAAAAGAATGAATACAGAAGAAAAAGATGTAGTTGTTTTGTTGAATTATTGTTTCCGCTTAAAAATGGGCAAAAATGAAGGGGAATGAAACCAAATTAACTAAAAATATTTAAATTTTTTAAAATACTATTTTTTTTTACCTTTTTTTGTAAACTAATACTTTTTTCTTTTTTTTTGGACATAATAGAATTTATTGTAGACATACTCCTACTCTATACTAGAAAGAGGGAGGGATCTAAAGAGATCCAAAAGGAACTCGGAGGGGACTAAACCACTATCAACCACTTGCTGGCGAACTTTTCAGAGAAGTTTGGATTTTTTAGAATGCAAATCAACACTCAAGTAGAGCTCTAATACTCTTTTAGTTTTTTTTTTTTTTTTTCCGAAACGTTAGAAATTTTATATCACAACCAAGCTATACACTGTTGGAGCAAGGGCTCCTATTTTAACAATAGTGCATTTAGCACTCTGGGGTGGAGTAATTCCACTCCATATCACAAAAGTTTAGAAGAGCAATTTTGCTCAAACTATAGCACAGACTATCAATGTCCTCATTTAACCTATCAAAAAAGCACATTCGAAACCATGAAGTCATTTTCTGAATGTCCTCAATTATAGTGGCTAACTCCAAACTTCTGGCTTTTCCAGCTCGTATTTGATCAAGTAGCTTTCTATCCTCAATTCGTATCTTGATGTCTTGCCATCCTTTTGTTGCTGCTTTGATCATACAAAGCCTCACAGCCTCTGCATTGTCCTGAGCCTTGTTCCCTGCTTGTCTTTCCTTTAGCGACCAGGCTGCAATTCCTTGGCTTGCACCATTCACAGCTGTGATGCCTATGCCAAAGGAGTTGTTTCCAATCTGGTGTTGAGTTGCCAGCTTTAACGTTACCACATCTGAGCAAGTTTGCTCTCTTCGATTGGTCTCTTCTTGCCTTCTTGTTTCTGCTGTACTTTTCCTTGGTCGTTGCTGCAATGCTTCCTGGTACTCTTTCCATTCCTTAGCAGCTTTTTCACTCACTTTAAGGGGATGTTGTTGTGCTGATTTGAAAATTCTGTCATTTCTCGATTTCCAAATTTGCCACAGCACATTGACAGTTAGTGCTATGTGATCATCCCCTTCTTTCCTGGTTCTTGCATGCAACATCATGGAGGTCCACCATTGTTTGAAACAGCCTGTTTAGTCTTCCAATCCGTCCCAGTTAACTAATGCAAATTTCCATATTCCTTTTGCTATCTTGCATTGCAGCAGTAAGTGTTCAATTGATTCCTCTTTTTCTCCACATCCGCAGCATATTGGTTCCCCTCTTCTTGTTCTATGGAAGATTTGAGCCTTTGTTGGTATTCCATTATTGATGCACTTCCACACAAATATTTTCAATTTATATTTGATAGGTAACTTCCAAAGATTCTTCCATAGTTTCCTATCTGTTTGATGATAGCTGCATCCTGTTCCTTTGTTCCTTTCTTCCCTTCGTTTCCTCTTCTCTTCCTGCAGATATTTGTAGCCAGATGCTACAGTGTATTGACCTGTGTTGCAGTGTTTCCATATCAAACAGTCTCCTCTTTCTGCTAAGCTTAATGGGATATTGAGGATGTTTTCTGCATCTTCCCTCTTAAACACTTTGAATATTAGCACTCTATTCCATCTATGCTGAGCAATGAGTTGTGATACCTTTTGTAAACTACATCCCTCTGGTTCCTGGGTTTGGATCCTACCTCCACTGTTGTTGTTGATCCAGCTGTCCTTCCAAATGTTGGTCCCTCTTCCGTTTCCTATCCTTTTTTTGCACCCAACTTTAATTACCTCTCTGGCACTCATCAAACTTTGCCAAATCCAGGATGCGTTTTTGGGGGTCTTGCACTCAAGCAGTGGGCCATCTTTGAAGTACCTACTTTTCAAAAACTTACTTACTTTTCTAATACTCTTTTAGTGGCCAACTATTCTAGGAGCAGTTAGTTTTTGTAAACTAATATTTGATTAGGAACAAGCATTGGTTTCTCTTGAACTTTTTCAGAGTTTAGGAACAAGTGCAGAGGAATTTGTTCATTTCTTGAGGTAATACAAATGTTTGTGTATAGCAAGTGCAATATCAGACAAAATGTGGGAAGAGGGTGTATTAATTTCACATTTCAAATTTCAAAATTTTGGAATAGTTAAAATGATAAGATATTGAGTGATGATATTGTCTACGTCTATATGGAGGACACGCCTTGTTTAATGCAGCTACATGATTGATAATAATTCACCAGTTGACATAACAACCGTGAGGTAGGTTATTGCACAAAAGCAATACAAAACCCGTCTATTAAGCATAACATTTGATAGCAAGCTTTCCAAGTTTCACAATAATGCAACACTTAATAATGCTGCAACACCTTATGTTGAAGAAGTAATCCTAGTCTACTATGTTGAAGAAGTAAGGATAGCGGGGTACAAATAATTGTCAATGCAATCATGTATAAATGGTGTAATACTTTTCAAGTAGGTTGTAATTCGTCACAAATTAGTTGTACAGTTTTATAATAGTCATGTTATAACCAACTGCCGTTTATATAGGATTGTACACGTCAATTACGTCAAAATTACGTGATCTGAGTCATACATCTTCAAAATCTACACTGATGACTAAATTCGGACGGTAGATTGTTTGGGACGATTGCCCTTGTCTCTTTCTAACAACCGTGCCTATCCCTTGTCAATGTTTTTAAATTCGGATTGGAGAGTGAACAGGAAAACCTTCCGATTCACGATTCGATTGGTTCGACCACGGTTCAGAGATTTAATAATTTTTTAATTCATTTTAGTATTAAGAATTATAAATAAAACTAAAATATTTATTTTAGAAAATAAAAACTTGTTGAACCTTCTGATTTTTACCAGTTCAATTAATTTTTTGATTTTTTAATTGAATCGGACCGAAAATATGGCCGGTTCACGGTTCAACCGATCGGTCCGATCCAATTTTAAAAAACATTGCCCTTGTTGCAAATAACTGGCTACCCAAGTCCCTACTCCCTAGGCAAAAGAAAAAATAAATAATACAAAAAAGAAAAAGTTACCGGATTAGTAGTTAGGCTGAGCAAACCAGGAAAGGAAAGCTTGTATACCTTGGAAGGTGGAAACAAAGCCAAGGAAGTTGTTGAAAAATGAAACCACAAAAAGAAAAAAAAAATAAAAAAGCTGAAAGAAAGAAACAGGCAGAATGAAATGGCAAAGGGGGGGGGGGGGGGGGGGGAGGGGGCAGGAGGAGGCTTCACTTTTGAGATTTGTGCAGAAAATGTAGATCTTCTGGGGACTCGTTTGCATGCAAACAGACAAAGGTCCACGCTTGCGTGTCGAGAGTCGAGACCACTCCGCTCCGTTCCCAGCATCTAAAGCTGAGGTCCCAACTCCCAATATTATAACACGGCCACGGCTTCCCTTAGCTGTATTCTGTAGCATTTTGTACAAGAGGAGCCACCAAACCAATTACTACTCTCATCTTTCACATTCCAAAATCCACATTTTTAATGTCTGTGTGCCTTGTTCTGTTCCCTTTCGAACTCCTGTTGTTTCTTCTCTCTCTCTCTCTCTCTTTATTTTCTTCGTCCTACTCTATGTTTTCAGACTCGGACCGGATATTGACTCGGCTGAGCTCAGGGGTCAGAGGTCAATGGGTTCGACCGGGTTCAACCGGGGTCAAATTAAATGACATCATAAATATGTCATAAATATTTATTAATAATATTTAATCAAAATAAGATATAAAATTTATCTTTAAATTGGTGGTTTACAACTTCATAAGTTTAGATTTGTCATAACTTCAATGTTATTAATAAAAATTATTTTGAAATTAAAATATTATGTAAAATATCTAAAAGCATGCTAATATCAATAAAGGTGTATACATATGTGTTTGATGTTTCAAAGCTGTTTAACAAGAAAGTGCAAAGAAATTAGAACAATCAAATAGTAATTCATATAATTTAATGCATATTTACAAGTTCAAAGTTAAATTTGTGGAGAATATTTATAGACTATGAAACATTTTTAGGTATGTTAATAGTTTTTCAATATCCAAGGGGTTAGAATACAATATTGAAAAAGCTTTTTGAACCCTACATTAATATTCCCCCAATTCCTTCCTCCTTTACCTCTAACCGCCGACAAAGGCTTTTCTAAACTAGTGCAACCTTTTCTTGTTCCTGTTCTCCGTTCATTCCACTCTTCCTTTTTTCTTTTTCTTTTTTTTTTTTAAAAAAAATCCAAAGAAGGATAGAACATAGAAGGCCGCATAAGCTCTCAAGTCTCAAGGCCATCGGTGGCAAAAGCTCTTAGGCAGCCACTCCGAATGTTTTGAGAAACATTTCCCCTGTGTTTTGAGATGGACGAATTCGAAGAGGTTGAGCAATCTTTAAGTTTTTCCAGCGAATTTTTGACAATGCTGTTGATTTTTTAGTTCTCTTGATATGGATTCAGTGCAAGAGTAAGCTTTACAATAGACATTGAAGTCTTGTCTGTTCTGGGTTCTAACTACAACTTCAAGAACAAAGTGGACAAGCTAGTCTTGTCCATTCTTTCTGCTTTTCGTTTTTTTTTTTGAGTTTTTTTTTCCATTCTTATTTCTTATTTCTTTTCAGGATTTCCATTCTTATATCCTTAGGTATTTATTTTCAAAACTAACAAATAATCAAACTTTTATCTTTTTTCTTCAATCTGCTCTTTTCTTCATCTCTTTTTTTTTTTTTTTTTTTGGTATTTTCCCCATATCTAAGATTAAATCTTATTTAGAAAACGATATCAAGCACTGATTGTGGTGGCTAAATTGAAGGAGCTGAGGAGGTGAAAATGGGTTTTAGAGAGGTGAGAGATCAGGAGGATTTTAGATGGGCAAAGAAAAAAAAAAAAAAGGCAACAAAAAGGGCAAACAAAAAAACCGGGTTCTTATCGGTTTTACCGGTTTCCGGTCAAACCCGGTTTTGACCCGGGCTTGGCCGAGTTTCTGTCATCCGAGTTTTTAGAGCAGCTCGGACCGGACACTTGACCGGTTCCCGGTTGAACCGGTCGGACCGGCCGGTCCGGTCCGAGTTTAAAAACATGGGTCCTACTTTGATAGTCTTATTTTTCTTTTTCATCTATTTCAAATTATGATCCACTTTTCAATTGAAGAATGTAGTTGTCTTTTAATTTGTCTAAAATATCCTTATTTAATGTAAGTTGTTATTACTATAAATTACCTTAGTTAATATAGATTGTTAATATTGAATATAACTTTATCCCATTTAATGCATTTAGATTTTTCAAAACATATTGATATATGAAAAGCCAAATTTATTTAATGTAAGGGTATTTTAGAAAAATAACAATCTAATTTTATTTTTCCAACAAAATTAACTACTTTTTCTAAAATTGTGTGAAAAAAAACTAAGACTGTCAAAATGGGACACAGGGAAATTTTTTTTTTTTTTTTTTGAGGAAAACAAGAATTTCATGTTGATGTTAACTCGAGGGCTCAAATTTTAATGCTATACGAGTAATTTTTTTATAAGAAATTATCAAAAATTACCCTTCTTAAATCAATTTATTTTCTTCACTTGTAAGTAGGATTATGCATTTCATAGGTCAGTCAGATAACTTTTCCTTATAAGCCTTGACAAAAATCATCAGAGTGACGGAATGAATTTTCTCTCCTTCTCCTTCGTAAGAGTACTTGTGAATCTGCATAATCATTGGACTTTAATGCATTCAATCTGACATGGACATGGTAATACTGATTTTTACCATTCAAAGAAAGTAATAGGTGTATCAATGAACGTATAAATTCAATAATCCAATCCAAATAATAGGGTTTGAATTTGCATTTTAAGTAATCTCCTACTAATTAGAAATCTCTCAACACTTTTTGTCTAGTTTATTTGATTATAAAACAAGTGCTACCTGCCTTAAAAAGGACATTCCATTCTTAAAAAGAACACATTACAAAGAAGATGTTCATAACTTCACATTTCTCTTTGGTTTCAGTGTCATCCTGGAATCTATCTTCAATCCATTAGGTGCCTTATTTAAAAAAAAAAAAAAAATCTATTAGGTGCCTTTGATGGATTCTCTTGAGATACCTATGGTTTTCTTTCTGGTAAAACAAAAAAATAAAAGAGTTTTCTTTTTGGTTTTTGAGAAAACACAAAAGCCCATTTAGTAGTTAGCCACTTTAAGCTTTTTGTTGCTTGGACTTTTGCCCATTCACAAGTTAAGCCACTTTAAGACATCAAAGGAGATGAAAATTGCAAATAATCCATTGTGTAAAGTTTCTTTTTTTTTAAAAAAATATTTTATTTTTTTTCTCGAGTCTAAGAACCTCTATTTACAATCCTTCCTATCTTACCCTCCGATCCAACCCGTCCCCTGTAAAGTTCTTTTATTTGAGGAGAATATTTTCCTGTTCGAGTTACCCTTCCCCTGATCCAACCCTCCGATCCACTTTAATCATCATCACTAAGCAACTAGAGTGGAAATTGTAATATTTCTGCCCAAACAAAATGCTAATAGAACAAGAAGGCGGGGTTATTTTCTCATCTATTGATACTTTAGTGGTATAGCTTTGTTAAATGGTTAGTGCTACTTAGTATTTTGAAAACGTCCACAAGGTATAATCTGCTTATCCGCTGAAAGATGCAAGACTGGATAACACAAGATTTGTAAATTGATACATGTAATTTCTTGCAACTTAGCCCAAAAAAAAAATTGCAAATTGAAAATATTCGGCCCAAAACGTTTTTATTTGGCTAGGCTTTGGTGCATCCTTACCCAATGCAATCAAATAGGATATTCTCTCCCAGCCCAATCAACAATAACACAACTTTTTCAATCCACAGTCCTCTCAACTTAGGATGGAATTGGGCCAGTTGGTTGCTAAGTCAGCCCCTACCCAGTATCCATACCTTTTAGTATTCTTTAGATGCATAAATGAATTGATAAAAATTTTCTTATACTAACCCCATATCCTAAACTACATAAAGCCGCGAAGGCTTTGCTACAGTCAATTGTCCTGGTTTCCCTGTAATTTGCAGCTCATTTTGTCCTTTTTAGTCTTTTCGTGGGCTTCATGTAGCGCAATTGCTTCTGCTTCGCTTGTCCTTGTTGCTTGTTTTGTTGCTTTGTTCCCATTCTGCCCTTTCGCTTGGTACGCCTGTAATTTTGTCCCCAATTTTGTCCTTTTGTTTCTCCTCGATCTTCCGCTGTTGCCTGAGTTTACTCACGAATGTGGCTTTTCTCCCCAATTTCGTCCTTTTCTTTCTCCTCCGTTTTCCGCTGCTGTAATTGTTACCTTTGCTCCGCGATTTTGCCCTTTTCTTTCTCTTCCATTTTCGCTGCAATTGTTATGTCTAACTTTTATTCACCAAAATGTTAGCTTCTCGCTTTTATTTATTAAGTTTCTTTCGCATATAACTCCCTTAACTTTGTATTGTATTAAGGTTCCTTTCTTCAAAATATAATTTTCCCTTCTCTTTTATATTTATTACGATATTCATTATTTAATATATATATATTAGCAAAAATGTTGATTCTGTGAAAAAATATACGAACCACTAAAAAATTATTTGTGCACCTAATATGTATACAACGGTATATAAATTCCATATTTATTAAGATATTCATTAATTAATATATATATTAGCAAAAATATTGATTTTGTGAACAAATATGCAAACTCAATAAAAAATCTTTATCTGTCTAATATGTATAGAACAGTATATAAACTTTCCTCTGCTCTTTTATATTTATTAACTTTCTTCAAAATATATATATTAGCAAAGATATTGATTTTCTAAAAAAAATACAAATCAATAAAAATTCTATGTGCATCTAATATATACAGAACAATATAAATTCTATGTGTTACATTATCTATTCGTTGATTTCGAATGAGATATTAATTCATCAATAAATAAATTGCTTCATGATTAAATAAATATTTATTCATATATGCTATTCAATCAAACGTTATTAATCTTCGATATCAATGAACTAACGAACTCTTCAAAATTGTGTTCTCTTTAAATTTTTGAATCTTATTAATTCCCAAAAAAAAATTGAGTAAGATATTGATTGATCAATAAATAAATTGCTTCATGATTAAATAAATATTTTTTCATATATGCTATTCAATCAAGCATTATTAATTTTCGATATCAATAGACTAACGGACTCTTCAAAATTGTGTTATCTTTAAATTTTAGAATCTTATTAATTCCCAAAAAATTAATGCAAGTACTATTCTTTCCAGCAACATTTATTTACATCAATCGATCTAATACTCATAGAATACAAAAATGATTATTTGATTAATAAATACAAATATATGATTTCTTAATTTCTAATATCACATTGTTAAAAATCTTTAATTTATATATGTTACTTCAATATCACATTGTTAATTTTTATATATGTCGACAAAAATAATGATTTTTTAGAAAAAAATATATATATCGACAGAAATTTTGTGTGTATCTAATAAATATAAATCAATTGTGCCACTTTGTATTAGCTTCCATTAATACGACCAATTTTTAAAAATATAGGATAATTTCCCTCTATTTCAAATGTAACTTCCATAATATTTGTTAACTACTAAATTATTAATTTAAAGCTTTTGCATTTTCGAGACTATTTTTTGAGACTAAAAAAATATTAAATATCAAAAAATTACGCAGGTCACTAAAAATCCTATGTATATCTAATACATACTAACGAATAAAAATTCTATATGTATCTAATCAATATATATAAATCGATTATGTTGTTTTGTATTAATGCAGATCAATGAAAATTATATGTGTTTAACCTATATCTAATGTATATAAATTAATAATACTGCCTTGTATTAACATATAATAAGTGTTATTTATATCAAATAATTATAATTTCGAGACTATTTCTATATTTATAATTTTCTCTCATTCTTTATATTTATCCGCTTATTTATTAACTCGCTTATTTATTAATTTTGTCGAAAGTGTGTACATTGAAAAAAATATTAACTATTAAAAAATACGCAAATCTCTAAAAATGCTATGAACATCTAATACATAAAAATAGCATTTTTTATGTTTATTCGCTTATTTATTAATTTTCTCCAAAATGTATATTAGCAAAAATATTATATATGAAAAAAATGCAAATTCTTAAAAATCCTACGTACATCTAATATATGCAAATGAATAAAAATTCTATGTGTATCCAATCAGTATATATAAATCAATTATGCTGTTTCATATTAAATATAAAAAAAATATGCAGGTTACTATATACACAAATATATTAAATATCAAAAAAATATGCAAGTCACTAAAAATCCTATATACATCTAATACATACAAACGAATAAAATTCTATATGAATCTAATCAATAGATAACAATATATATAAATCGATTATGGTGTTTTGTATTAATGCAGATCAATGAAAATCATATATGATTAGCATGCATCTAATATATATAAATTAATAATACTACTTTGTATTAACATATAATAAGTGTTATTTATGTGAAATAATTATAATTTCGACACTATTTCTATGTTTATAATTTTTCATCCTTCTTTATATTTATCTGCTTATTTATTAACTCACTTATTTATTAACTTTGTCAAAAGTGTGTGTATTGAAAAAAAAATACTAAATATCAAAAAATTACGCAAGTCACTAGAAATCCTTTGTATATCTAATACATACTAACGAATAAAAATTCTACATGTATCTAATCAATATATATAAATCGATTATGCTGTTTTGTATTAATGCAGATCAATGAAAATTATATGTGTTTAACCTATATCTAATATATATAAATTAATAATACTGCCTTGTATTAACATATAATAAGTGTTATTTATATCAAATAATTATAATTTCGAGACTATTTCTATATTTATAATTTTCTCTCCTTCTTTATATTTATCCGCTCATTTATTAACTCGTTTGTTTATTAATTTTGTCGAAAGTGTGTATATTGGCAAAAATATTAACTATTAAAAAAATACACAAATCGCTAAAAATGCTATGCACATCTAATACATAAAATAGCCTTCTTTTTATGTTTTTTCGCTTATTTATTAATTTTCTCCAAAATATATATATTAGCAAAAATATTAAATATGAAAAAATGCAATTTCCTAGAAATCCTACGTACATCTAATATATGCAAATGAATAAAAATTCTATGGGTATCCAATCAGTATATATAAATCAATTATGCTGTTTCGTATTAATACAAATCAATGAAAATCATATATACTTAACATGTATCTAATGTATATAAATTTAATTAATTTTCTCCAAAATGTATATATTAGCAAAAATATTAAATATATAAAAAATATGCAAATCGCTAAAAATCATACGTGCATCTAATATATGCAAATGAATACAAATTCTGTTTGTATCCAGTCAATATATATATATATATATATATATATTTATTATGCTATTTCGTATTAATACAAATGAATGAAAATCATATGTACTTGACATGTATCTAATATATATAAACTTAAAAAGAAATCAATCCCATAGTTATTGATTCAAAAAACAATTATTCGATCAATAAATACAAATATATGATTCTAAATTTATAATTTCAAATTGTTAGAAATCCTTAATTTGTATATATTATATTTATGAATTTATATTCTTCACTATATTTCTTTTCTTTTAGTTTTTCTAATACTAAACTCTTCCATTATCTAACACACGATTTTGAATTTTTGGTGAGTTTCATACAAATTACATTCCAATCAATATAATTCATACGTACACTACATTGCTACTCTGATTTCATAATACAACTACATTTTTTTCCCTATTTCTATCTCAGGTACTTATTGGTGATATACCCTCGCATATACAAACAGACAACATAGGAATAATCAATTGCTATTATGCTAAAACTCGATGGATCTTTCAGCTAGAAGGAATAGAAATAATAGAAGATTAACCAATATTCACACAAAAACACTTCTTACATGAAGGAAGTGTCATCCTGTTCACCCTGCTCAATGAAAACAATTATCATCTGCAGCTCATCAGCCCAGACTTTATCCAACAATCATAATTAAACATGTCCACTATAGTTTCTTGCACGTAGCAATTATATGTTCCCTAAATTTTCTTTATTCTACTTCCACTTATATTTAACAATATAAAAATAAACATATCGAAATTATTTCGAATTATTAACTTATCTCAACTCTTAAAAAATGATTTACATTCCATTAATTTAAATAATATTTACATCCTGTTACTCTTAAAAAATTAAATACAAATCACAACAATATTACTATATCTATTTATAAATATATTAATCCAATATGTTGTTCCTCTATTTATTATTCCAACCCTACTATCATATAAAACACTCTAAACATTAATTATTAAATAAATCTTACATTACTCTTAAACAGTCAATAATGGGCACCCCGCGAAACTCGCGGGGCACAATGCCTAGTATATATATAAAGTGCGTAAAATTTAGAGTTTAAATTCAATCATTCATTTAATGAGGCAAAATTTAATCATTCATTTAAATGTGATAATGTATTCATTATCAGTGTAGGTAAAATTAATCCTAAATGTAACTACTATCAAAACTTTCAATATTCCAAGACATGAATGATTGATGAACAACATTACAATGACAGTGAAAAGAACAATGTGCACAAAATCAAAAGTGGATTCTTCAAAGGGCAAAGTGAATTGAACCAAATTTTCCCAAAAAGACAAGAAAGAAGAAGCAGAATAGATGAGTTATGTAACAGGTGCAATGGATCTAGGATGCCAGCTACTGTTAAGTAGGCCACAGATATTATGCTCACAAATTCATATACAGAAATGTGAATTAAATTGGAAAGTATGTGCAGCATCACCGTTATTGATGTGGTGGTTGTGTAGTCATGAACCGCAAAAGCCTTCTCAATTTTTTAGAAAGCCCTCTTAATTTTACTGGTCCTACCATGCCTAACCATGATTCAAAGAAAACAAAGAAAATCCAAAATGTTTTTGCTTTTCCTTTTCTGAAATTAGC
Organism: Coffea arabica; assembly: GCF_036785885.1. Classification (NCBI taxonomy): domain Eukaryota; kingdom Viridiplantae; phylum Streptophyta; class Magnoliopsida; order Gentianales; family Rubiaceae; genus Coffea; species Coffea arabica. The sequence goes on from NC_092310.1 coordinate 889,912, forward strand.
AACATTAATTTTAAAAAGTGATAACTGTATAATTTGCTAGTTCTTGAACATTGCCCTTGGGGAAAAAGGGGCAATGTATAGAATAGCACAAGAAAAAGTAGAAGCAGAATATTTAGTTGTGAAGTAGTTCAAAAATAAACCACAGCCCTTAGTGGAAGGCGGCTTGAGATTGTATCCAGAAGATTTGATTCAGATTAATGTTAACGTGTTAAAAGTATAATTTATACTACAAAGTACCATTGAAAAATGTAAGCCCATGATTCATCTCATGATTTTAGAACCGAAGCAACAGAAAGATTTAAAAAAAAAAACATGTTGCAGAACTGAGCTGCTGCAGCTGTTGTCTGGAATAAGAATAACCCTTTACTAGAATCTCCATGATAGGAGAAAATTCATGAACTGAACACAAGAATCAGTTAAGCTCATGTAAGCTGAAGATCCCCTGCAGATAATGTCCTGATCTTCAACGTTAGTGTACAACTTCTGAAAAGTTGCTTTGTTCTGGATCTCCATGACAATATTCGATTCTACAACTTCAACCTGTTCTATTTGTACTAGAAATGTTGAAACATTATTTTGCGTCCCAAATCCAAAATCCACTCTTCATGCAAATACATCTCTTGAACCTAGAATTTAGTTGAACAAACCAACCCATTAGAGTGTAGATTAGATTCCAATACTACTCTTGTCTGTACTTTTGGCAACTCTATGTTTGGAATTTGAGATCCACAACATAAAATTTCCCCACTTGGCATTCAGAACTGTACATCACTAAGCTCTTATTTGAACAATTAATGATCTCTCACTTAACATGTAGCATGGCTGTCATGTACCGCCAGTGTTTTTTCGTGTTCAATAATATAAAATTCGCTACAATAGATTTTGTTTGTAGTTTCAAGTTCTCAATGTCCACAGCCATTTGTAAAGCTTAGGATGTTTTGTAGTTACAAGAAGGTATGTTCAAATAAGGGTTGCAAATGAATTATGCCAGTTCATGAGAGCTCGTCAACCAGTTCAGTTAAAGTTCGACTCTGTTAAACTTGAATCCCTTAGTGCGATTGTCGAATCAAGCCAAATAACTCTATATAGTTTTTGATGCCTTAATGAACCGGCTTGATCCTATATATTTTTTTAATAATTTTTTATTATTAGTGAAATTACAAGTACGCCTCTCATATCTTTATTATCTATTCGAGTGATTTATCTATTTTGAGTGATTTATCATATCTTTATTTTTTATTTACTAGTTGTGGTTCCCTACTTACCCCCTTATTGTAGCCTTAGTTCAGCTTTTTTTTTTTTTTTTTTTCTATTCCAGTGATTTATCATATGTTTATTTTTTATTTACCAGTAGTGGTTCCCTGCTTACCTTATTGTAGACTTAGTTCAGCTTTTTGTTAAAAAAAAAAAAAGAGGATCAATAGTGGTTTACACTAAATCCTTTGATGACTCGAACCCGTGACATATCCCCTTGATTACTCGAACTTGTGTTTGTCGGTTATAGATGAAGTGTTTTATCAACGAGACAATGCTTAGTTGTCCAACCTTAGTTTAGTTGATTTATCATGTACTTGTAAATTAATTTAACTTATTTTCCCCTTTTCTTAAACTTTAGATATTAATATATAACAATTATCCCCACGTAAAAGTTGATAAATGCTGATTAACAAAAATACAAGTTCTTCCTCTCCTACCAAAGAAAATCCCACCAATTTGGGGGCGGATTTAAGGTGGGGGCACCTCTTAAATTCCTATAATACTCATACAATTTTGATATAATTTTAAGTGTACCCCTAGAATTTTCTTAAAAAGGATGTGAAAGAATTATGTGATTTTTTAAGTTAGTTCATAAACCAAAATTCTAAAAAGATACGTGTGACACAAATTCTATTTGAAATAAACTAAAAAAAAAACCTTTTCATTTCAACTAGTAAGTACCAATCATATCAGTCATTTTCTTTGGACCCCACTCCCCATTTTCCCTTCCTTCCTCTTGTCCTCCTTTTTCCCCCCCACAACCGAGAACCACTACCTTTCACAACCAAGCAGTTAGCTACTCTTTTTTTTTTTTTTTTTATCAATTCAGTCAATCATGTCATTCATTTCTTTTGTCTCCACTTCCCAATTTCCCTTCCCTCCACTCGTCCCCTATTTTCCATCCACAACGAGAGCCATTCTTACTTCCACAACCTAGTTAGTTATCAAAATATAAAAACTCGCAGTAAGCAATTGTAAATAGTTTAGTTTATTTTTGAAATAAAATTATTATTACATTAATAATTTTGAATTTATCTTTTTATGTCTTTCATGGAATATATGCATCATTTGTACTTGTTGGTGAATTTTTTTTTTTTTTTTTGCTTAAAAAACTAGAAAAAGAGTAGGTAAAAAATTTTAGTGTTGCTTTTGCTCCCACTAAAAATTTTTTCTGGCTCCGCCACTACCACCAATTCAATAATTTTATTGTTGAGTAGACCTCGTTGATTAACTCCTTATGTTGTTTTAATTAAATGATTGAGAATTATCCATGACCATGCCACCCTTTTTTTCTAATTTTTTCTAACAGAAGATAAATGGAATTTAAGAATCTTCGGAGTCTCAATTTTAGCCACCCGATTAAACAAAGCCTCCTTGATCAGCCATGACCATGCCATCCTTCTTGTAAAAATTCAGACAGAAGTTCACAAACGGGGTTATCTTCCATTTTATGGTAAATTTAATTCACATTTGAATTCTTTACCTTCCACAATCCGTAGAGTTTCAAGTCATTGAAGATGGTCGTGTATTTAGGTTAAATAAAGAAATGAGAGGCCTGCAATTGTAAAAACTAGCTAGCATGCATTCTAACTTTGTATACCACAAGTAATTATGACCCTCCAACTTGCCCTAATTTTGGGTTAACGACCTGACCTGGTCTATTAAGTCCTCAACTACTCCGAGTTTTGTGATAAGATGTAGAAGTTGGTAAAAGAGTTGTTTACAGGCTTAGTTGTCACTAATATCAGAAACGTATTGTTTCTTCTACGATGCAACTCATATTTAAGTTGATTAATCGTGTTTATTCATTCTATAATAAAACATTACTAGAATTCTGACTCGTGCTATGCATAGATTGATATTTCAAATCAAAATAGTAAAATTATTTTTTTTTAAAAAATGTTATTTGGAAAAGAAAAGCAAATAGTTCAACATGGTGAAAATAAAAGCAAAGAAAAAAAAAATCCCTACTCATGGACTTGAAAGAAACTACTATGCAATTGCCTGAAAGTTTGTGTCTAATTGTCATATATTTTTCACAATTGCTTTTAGAAAAATTCTTTTCTTTCATTATATCATACCCTGAGAATTTTTTTTAAATATATTTTTAAACTATCTATGGTTGCATGAATAACAGAAAAAAAAAATCTAATTCCAGTTGCATTATTAGGCAACATTTGATTTCATTATTACGACTAATTTCAATCATGGAACCTGTTACTAACATATGGAAACTCTTGAAAGCAAAGACTGATCAATGCCGGTGGAGAATGTTTATGCTCCAAATTTCCTACGCGGTTTAGAAAAGGGAATTTTTAATAAGGCCTTACTCGGTTTCTGAAACTTGATTTCTTATGCAAAGACTACTAGTCAAATATAAAGATTTTGGCAAGAAAATTAAATTATACACAACGGCATTTACTTGTCAATTGAATCAATCCGAGGCGTGTACTTATCCTAATTATTAAACTATAAACATGCAGTTAGTTGTTGTAAACTCAGCAGAAAATTACACTTCTGAAATTAGAGGAGAATTTGTCAAATATTTTAAGTCGGTGAAAATGTGTACAATTGCATTCAAGTTTGACTTGTTTATTTATTGAATTGAACTCGGATAATCTTCTATTAAGGCAAGCATAAATAGTTTACCTTTATCATATGCAAGTTCTGTGTTCTGTGCTAATCTAGTCGAGTGAGTATGTACTTAGCTTGATTAATTGGCAAACCAAGAACGAATTCAGCCTTGTTTGGATTGCATTTTTCTGGTTTTTTTTTTTAAAAAAAATTACTGTAGTGATTTGATATATGTAAGATAAAAGAGTAATTGAAAAATGTGTTCACTGAAATGTAGCCCAAACTATATTTTAGTATCGACCGGTTGTCTTTGACCCCCTAGGAAGAAGCAGGTCTGTCGACATAATATTTTTTAAACAAGAAGATCAGACTGTTGGTCCTGGACAAAAAGAACTGATGAATCGACAAAGCAGTACATGATGTCAAATGAATTATCTTAAGCTTGAAGTAGCAGCGAAGCAAGTAGACTAACAGCATATGGTAAATTTTTGTGCATCTACCCAGATCAAAGTCACAGCACAGCAACACATCAAACCAACAAGCCCCTTTTGAATAAATCCAATCAAGCTTTCTTTTCTCAAGGAGTTGACTCTGATTATTGAATATGTCTGTTTCCAGCAACTGGACCAGGTCATAGTCAGTGAACGCGGAGAATTGTGGGATCCCACAATCTTCTGTCACTCACCTTCAACATCATATCCAAAAGGATTTCATCATTGTTAATGCAATACTTTCGGAAAGAAACAGTTTGTACTTTTCATGTTTTTGTTGAGCTAAAAGAAATAACTGAACATTTGCAAGCTTGAAAAGGAAGAAATCGAATTTCCTTTTTGCTTCTGATTACAAGGAAGTTTTACAAACTTCATCCTGTATGCTGTACACTACGAGAACACAAATGTGTACATTGGCTGAGTAGGGAAAAAAAGAACAAAAATTGTCAAAGAATCCCTACAAAAAGAATGACAAAGAATTCCTAGGTCATTTTGGTATTCACACAAAAGAATAGATTGATTGAACAACTAATCCTATAGCCCTTCTAGTGTGGTGGATAGATCAGCAACTGAAATGTACTTCTTTCTTACACAATGGAGATGACTGTGGCCTCCTATGATGACCTGTTCTGTGCAGGATACAAGCACTTCTGGGAGATAAGTTAGCTTGTTCTAGAGCATGGGATTGTAGCTCAGACGGGTAGTCCCTTAAACAGCCTATCCGTGGACCAGCTCCCGTACTCCATTTGCAAGACAACTTATTCCCTAATTGGAATGGTTTCAATCCTGAATGTGGACTGATCCTTTTTAGAATAGAGTCTTCGGATACAGCATGTCCTTTAGTTGCATCAAGCTCTTTAGTAGACAAGTTAGGCCTTGGCTTTTCTGATTCAGATGATTCTTCTGCTGTTTCATATCCATCTGCGGGGGATTCTGGTGGCAAGCTGTTGGGATCTAATTGAACTAGTTCGCTTTCAGACTTGAACCTCTCTACTAAATCGTCTTTGCTTGGTATCTGAAGATTTGTCAATTTACTAGCAAAGCAGTTGAGTGGCCTTGACTGAGTGAGTTCAGCAGGAGCTTTATTTAATCCTTTCTCGGAGTTAATTCTTTCTATATTCGAGTCTACGACATCACTCTCTTCTATATTCAAGTCAATTTTGTCAGCCAGGTCCTCTTCGGAGGAGTTATTCCTTAGGTGTCCACTGCTTGTCCTTCCAAATGATTCATCTTCATCTACAGAGTCAAGCTGGAATTGCATTGACATTAATTAGCATAAGCACTTTTTCTATGTTGTCTTAAGGAAAACGGATAAAAAATGAAAACAAGTGAAGGAGGCAAGCACAATTGTACCTTGACATCAGTTAGATCCACATTATTGTCCCTCAGAAATGAAATGAAGTCTTGAAAATTTTCTGGTGTTGGCCGATAATGGCCACTGTGAGGCCAGACAGCCTGTAAGAAATTGACAAAAAGAACATTAATACCAATCCAGTATGGGAATTCCATTTATAACCACTTAAAGAGGCTAGAAAAGATAGCTTTCACAATCTGTAAGCTAAGTTATAATCTATACCTTTAAGATGCCGTTCTCAACAACTATCCTCCCAGCAGCTAATGCGGCACCCCCTGCCAGAAAACTAGAGTGCTGAAATGTTCCCTTCTTTTTCTTGCCCACATACATGGTCCTTGTGGTACTGAGAACGAAAATCCATTTAGCCTTAGGTTCTTCAGAGGTGTCAAGTAACTCTCCTGTTTGCTTATAGAAGAATTTTCCATCTTCCACTGCAACTTCATAAGCCTTTCTTTCCATCTGTAATACGGAAAACAAAACTACCAGTTAGAAAATCTGTGAAGGTATCAAACTTGCATATTTTGATGAAGTTATTTGAAAATGACGAGAAAATGAATGAAACATACCGGGCCAAGATACTTAATGCACTGCTGCTGAAGTTTTGATCGAGGACATTTCTCAACAAGATTAACCTCTTTTCCCTCTCCGATATCTAGCCTGCGTTGAATCAATTTCAATAGTTAGTAGCATGCACTAAAAACACAAAATTGCTAAACAGTCAAGATGTTTGCTTCCAAGAAAATTACCAGTAGAAGAAAGGTTCTTTGCTTTGAGAATGAAACCATTTGACATAATAGAAATGTAGATTGTGTCCATAACGATGTCGAGGATCAATCTGCTCAACCAGAGACAAGAAAATTATCAGATGAGCGAACCTTCACAATGGAGAAAGTTTAAAAACTTAAAGCCAATCAACAACTGATTCTACTTACCGCCTCAAGCCAATGTTGCAATGCAAGTTTCTGTGCTTTTCCATTCTTTGACAGTCCTTTCCCTACTTTGGCAGCTCGTGTTCTTGCTCTTGACCAGCGTGAGATAGCACTCTCATGTTTATCAAGGTCAAAGAATGATATCGAGCTATGCTTGAGTTCTGCAAAATCTAATAGCTTCCACCTACAAACATCAAGAAACAGCATCAGACAAGTTTGAACTCCATTACGAAACAAAACAACAAAAAAAAAGACAATTTCTTTGAGCAGACACTTTCAAAGCTAACAGAAATACATACCAACTGTTCTCGATTAGAACAGCACAATCTGCCAACTTTCTTCTAGTCCGGAAGCTTTTGTATACTTTCTGCAACTTTACCGCAGCTTCATGCTTCGGGTTGCTGCAATCCAGGATTGGCAATTGTGGCACTTTAACAGTGGCCATACTTTGTTTTAAAGACTGATTGCCCATCTCTTCAGTCTCAGTGTCAATTACAAATTGGCAGTTTCCATAATCGAGTGATAGAAATGCTTTTGATTCAGAATCTTGGCTGCCGATGCCCATAGACCACTCTGGTGTCTTCTTTTCATCATCTCCAGAGAAGCCAATGGATTTCACAATTACTGAGTCAAGTCCATCCTGGAGATCACAGTATGCAGCCAATAGGCACGAAAATGATACACCCATGCAATTTTGGACGGATTTTTAACAGTTTAAAACACCTGGATTCCTGTAATGAAGGACGATTAGTACTATATTCAATTGCCTGTTGCGCAAAAAGGAATTCATTAAAAGCAACAATTGGATACTAATAAAAAAAGCAAATTAAGTCCTCCTAAGATGAGCTGTCAAAAAGTAAGACAAGAACAACATCAAATACTGCAAACAGCTAGAATGAAAAACAGTAACATTGTGAAACAGTTCCCAAGAACCAATTCAAACAAACATTAAACAAAATGGGGATCAAAAGGGGGCTAAAAAAGACAAGAAAAGCCCACAAGGCACATTTTCGTATTAACAGCTTTTTCTGCACAACAGAATACGAATTGGTCAAGAAGTTGAGTCACAGTTTCGCAGAATACAAACTGCATTCGTGGACACACTTATTCATCCGTGGATATGCCTTTTGACAGCTTTTAAGGGTTGAATCCAAAATTCTAAAATATTACCAGAAGAAACTAAGAGATCTGCCATTTGTAAGATTGCAGAACAAAATGCTCCCTAACCCAATAAATGGAATAGCATTTCCCGTGCAAAGAAAAACATCTTATTAAAAGATAATGTCCAATGAAATTGTGCATTGATTACAGCACTCATCCAACAACATGCACTTTAAATATGCCAACATTTCATCAAAACAGAACTAACAGAGCACATGAGATAAAACCCATTTCAAAAACTCCGAATACAACAAAGACAAAATCTTTGCGAAGAATTAAAAGAACCCAGATACCATTTTCATCCAGGTACTTTCCAAAACACGCAGAAACCAAATAAAAATAAAAGAAGGAAGGAAATCAGAAACAAAAAGATAACTACTATTTTTGGTTGGGAAAACCACGTGTCACAGCCAGGAAAACTCCGCAAGAAAAGATTGGAAAAGGGATAAGAACAGAAAGAAGAAGATTTTACCTGAATACAAGAGGTTGGAAACGGACCAAAAATTTATGAAAAAAGAACTTTCGGTGGGCAATGAATAACTGAAGAGTCCGAATATAATGGGATGAAAAGATGGAAATTGGTAATATTTGACGAGAACCCTTTTTGGGTTTTGCCTTTTTGGTTTCAATGGATGGCCTTTGGGGGAGAATGGAAGGGGGTTGGTGTTCAGCATAGATGAAGCAACGTTACTTTCCTGGGAAGTATTTATATAGGAATGGGAGGGAGAGGGAGAAGCAGAGAACAGAGCAGCCTAACAAACTCAAACTCGGGGGAGTGGGCTCAGGCCAGGGGGCGTGGAAAGAATATGAGAGTGAGAAAGGAGAGAGAGAGATAGATGGCACGTGGAATTGACTTTTGACGACATCGATTAACTTCTCCTATACTCACGAGTACTATGGTCTGAATTTTTTTTTACTTTGGTCATTTTATTTTCTAGTCTTCTTTGTTTTTTAATTGCTCATTAATTTTTAGCCAATTGCTATTTTCTAAGGAAAAATTTTAATATTTTTTGTGAACAAATTTTTTAATCACTATGTTACCTTACATGTATCAAATCGTTATGATACATTTTTTTCAAATGGAAAATGCGCTTGCTGTGTGCAAATTAAGGAAAATTCTGGTAAGAAAAAAAAAAAGAAAGGATGATTTTTTTTTTTTTGTTTTTGGTAAGCAAAACAGAATGGGAGTTTATATACTAAATGTTATACTGAGTTAATAGCAAGCTACTATATTTGATAGGCTTGATATAAACAATATTCAGCTAGAAACTAGCAAAAATACCAAAAAAAAAAGAAAAGGAAAAATTTAGCACCAAAATTTTTCTAAATCTTGCATTATAGTAATTGTTTATGAAATAGGTAATGTTAAGAAATTAAAATATCTATAAATCAATGAATATTTTTCGCTAATATTTAGCTTATAGAATGATATATAAGAGAATTATGAAGTGAGTTTTGGATAGTAGATTATTTTGAATAACTTTTTTTTAAAAAAAAAATACTAGTTTATCACTTTTTTTATGTGATGTACGTGAGATACAAAAGTAATTTAAAAAATATGCTGATAATGCAAACAAATACATTTTGACGAATAATTCATTATCCGAACATATATAATTCTTCAACTATTATTTATCACAAGGAAGCTTCTAAGAAATTGTGCTAAATAAGCAACCTTTTTTTATTATTTTAAGTAAGACCATTTCTATGTGGAAAGTAACCTCCAAAAGTTCAGCAGTCCAAATTAATCGGTTCAAACACTTCAAAATCAACAAATTGAAGTTCAGATTGACCCTCTACTTCCAACTAATTTCTTTCTCTTTTTTTTTTCAAAGTTTTCTAATATCTAAGATATAATTTCTTATCCTTGTTATTAACCTAGTAAATTCCCATGTTTAATTAAATTATCCTTCTTCAATAAAAGACAGACACATATTCATGTGGATAGACAAAATTGGTGTAGAAATACTCACTAATTGCTACTTGACAGATTGCAATATTTTTTTTTCAACAGCCTGAATCAGACTTTTTGTTGTTTTATAAACCTAATCCCAGAATTAACCTCAAAAGCCCTGGTTGGGGTTGGGTTTGGGTTGGGATATAAGTCCCTGGGATTGCCTCAAGAGTTGCCGGTTTTTGAGGTTAATTCTGGGATTAGGTTTATAAAACAACAAAAAGTCTGATTCAGGCTGTTGAAAAAAGACAAATTGCCTCAGGGTTGAAAGGGTATTGGGTGGTAGTATCCCACTTAGTAGCAGGTCCCCCCTATAGGTACATTTGTCCCACATCGGGGTTGGGGTTGGGTTTGGGTTGGGATATAAGTCCCTGGGATTGCCTCAAGAGTTGACAGATTGCAATATTGCATACGAGCAGGCTGACCTAAACGTTTACCTTTCCACTGAAATTTCTAGGGAGATAAATAAAGTATAGACCTTAAGTTTTAGTGCTTCTACTCCTAACCCTTACCACTTGTAGTTTTTTTTTTTTTTTTTTTGGGGACAATAGAATTCCACATATTGCACTAATGAATTTATCGATTTATATATGTTTTTTAGTTTTTTAATTTGGTGTAACATATTTTTTGACGTGGGTTTGGATACGTATTTTTTATAATGTAAATACAGCACAAAAAGTGTTATAATAATTATTTAAAATATATTTCAAATGATACTTAGTATATGACCTATTTATACACACTAATCAGATTTGAATACATTGGTATTTGGACGTACGGGGATTATAACGAGTTTCTTTTTTCAAACAGGGTAAAAAGAAATGATGTCATGTCTTAAAATCCAAAACTATGATTGAAGAAGAAGAAAAGACCATTCATGAACTTGGACCATTTAGATGCTTTTCAGTTGAGCTAAATGCCTTAAAAGTCTTAAAGACTCATCAAAGCTTGACCAAATCCTCGTTCGACATCAAACTTTCACCTTCAAGGATTTGAAAAGGCGAAAGAAAGAAGTTGCGTCTAGGTTAAAAGTTAACTCGAGGACAACAAAACTCATCAAAAAATTTTAATTTGGGATAGGTTAAATTCACACCTTTTCGATCAAAATTCACACCCTTAATGGATTAATAAGTTGTACCATATGCATTGATAAAACTTATATCATTAATATTAAATATTGTACTAGGTGTAGATTTAAATGAAGGGTTTTAATTAGATTCAGAGCCCCTTTGAATTGTTATTTTTTGGAATTTTTTTAAAAAAAATATATTGTAACGATTTGGTGTGCATAAGGACAAAAAAATAAAATTGAAAATGTGTTCACAAAAAGTATAAAAAGATTTTAAAGAAAAATTTACAATTCAAACAAGGCCCTAGTCCCTCCCAAAAACTTTCACCAACAATTCTTTTTTCCTTTTTCAAAGTAAACATATTTTTACCGTCCGAATCATAGAATCAAGAAAACCTAGTACGTAAGCTCCCACATCACTCGACGTGACCATCACTAGACACTCTAATTGATTTAGTAACTTTCTGTTGCAATTTCCAAGTTTTAGCATCCCAAGCAAAAGGCAGCATAGCTTGAGGGCCAAGCTTTACATTTAACCCCAGTCATATACAATTCAGCTGAAGAAAATTCCTAGTAAATTAAGAGAAGGTTAGACTTTATGACCACGACATATAAAATAGTTGTGTTGTGCTGTATTAATCAGTTTTGATGATGTATTTGCTTATGTTTTGTGGTGATGGATGATAGGTATTTAGTTGGTGATATGTTTGGACCAGGGGCAGGAACGGTTGCAAGAGCAACCGTTTCTGAAGGTTACGTGCATTTTGTATACGGCGTAACTTTGTTTGCACATGGTGTAATTTACTTTCAATAACGTGTAATTTTAGAATAAAATTTTGTGAATTCCATGCATGTTGTTAAAAATCAGGTACAAGATGAGATTTGAATTGTACAATTTTTTTTGACCAAATCTTGACCATGAACTGTCAGGAACGATTGCATCCTGCCCCTCTTCCAATATGTTTGCTGTGTTTTTAGCGCACGAAATGAAAGAGACAGCTCCAAACTAATATTTAGAAGTTTCCATGCATTCTAATGGATGACCCCACTTGGCCACCCACTATTATGATGATGATCGCATCAAATTAAGAAAGAATTGTATGATTTGCCATTCACTACAGAAGTTGTGTTTTAGATAAGCCTAAAAATTAAGGGAGAGATATTATATGGTGAAGGAAACTAATACAAATGTACACTATGTAAATTGTAAGGTAGACAAAAAAAAGTACGAAATTATTTGTATTACAAACACTGCAAATCAATTAGTGCGTTGACTGAATAATTGTGAGTTGATAAATTTCGAGCACGATCGTATTTGGAGTGCCATTTTTCCCTAAAAAAATTTTACATTTTTGGTGAATACAGTTTATATTCATTTTTATATCAAATCATTACGGTATATCTTTCTATAAAAACTCTAGAAAATAACAATTCAAACGGGCTATTGAATGTAACTATGTGTAAGTCACACATTCATTCTCAAGTTTCAATTTGCAAGTTTTGATGGATAAATATAACGTTTCATGGGATTTAAATGACACATTTTCACTTTCTTTTCATTTCTGTCCATGTTTACAAAAAAAAAAAAAATTATTTTAATTTTTCATCATTCCATTTCCTCCACTTGTGTCCATATAAAACTCTCAAACAAAAAGGATTTGTATCAATTTCTCTTCCTGATCTCCTTATCCTTGTTTTCATCCATCCAAGCAGACTAGTAGTGAAAAGTAAGTTCATACATATATATGACACTCAAATAATGCACGACTCTGTTTGTTTAATCTAATGCACCATGCACGACTAGTAGACCAATACTGTACAAATTAAAAAAAAAAAAAATTTCTAGTTTTAACCCAAGTGTCATTTCTTTCCGGTTTGTATGCAACCTGCCCAAGAAAGTGATAGCTCCATGTAGGGGTGTAATCAACATGAAAAGGGAACCTCCAATGTGTGGCTACCAACTCATTCAACAGATGTGCTTTAAAGTTTCAACACATTGATGAGTATTACTCCTTCCGTTCCACTTTGATAGTTTTATTTTTCTTTTTCGTCTGTCCCAGATTGTAGTGCACTTTCCTATTAAGAAATGTAGTAATCTTTCAAATTGTCTAAAATACCCTTATTAAATATCTTGTTATTAATACATTATTATTAAATACTAACCCACTACATTGAATACATTAAGCTTTTCCAATACTAACCCATTAGCTGTGACTGATATTAATTGGCACTCTTCGTGATTAGCATAAGGGTATTTTAGGAAATTATTAATCTAAATTTATGTTTCCAACCAAATTAATTACACTTTCTTAATCTGTGTGGAAAAAAAAACCAAGACTAACAAAACGGGACGGAGGGAGTATATGATAGTTTTTTTTTAATTAAAATCATATTTATCACAAGGAGGAGTTTGGGAAAGGAGATGGTGAGGAGAGGGAACGCCTCCTGCTGCTATTTCTGTGAGGTACCTGTCTACTGCTACTATTCTTTAGCAGAATTGATGTTGGTAGGGTTCGAATGCTGACCAACACCTTAGGGAGAAACTTAATTAGATCCAGTTTGGATTGCAATTTTCTGAAGTTTTTTGTAGAAAATGTACTATAATAGTTTAATATATGTCAGGTAAAAAGATAATTGAAAAATGTATTTATAAAAAATATAAATTTTTTTTTGTGAAAAACGGTTTTCCAAACAAGATTAAGTTTCCCTAGTGGCCACTCCACTGCATCCTAGTGGTTAAGTATTATATGGTTGCTAAGGAACAAGACAGATCTCGACCACAACCAACGCATTTGCTCACGCCAGGCAGACAAAAATTCAAAATACAACATGAAAGAATACAAGTTAAACAAAGGGAAAAAAAAAAAAAAAAGAGGAAAGCGACAATAGAATTAAGAAAAGGTCCAAATCTGATTATCTAAGCAAAAAAGTTGTATGTATGTGGCGAAGTGTATCTTTTCAACCAGTTCAAAGGGAGGGTACCCAGATGTTCTTATTCTATGGCCTCCAGATAATGTAAAATGACCACTTAATGGAGTTGAATTTAACCTAAGCAGCCATGCACAATCCAGTCTAATATTGAATTCAAACTTCTTTTCAAGTTGAACCAAAATAGCTGCTCCTTTTTAATACAAGAATGGTTCGTTCAATCAAGGGATGCTAAGGCCAGCAGCGACTTTTGGCAGTCCACATCTTCTTCTTTCATTCTTTTTCCCTAAAAAGCAAAAAAGTATAAAAGTTCAACGTCCGTTTTCCAAATTATTGGCTTTTTTTTTTTTTGATGGCAAATCAAAACCTTTCCGTTTTCAGATATTTGCTGACCATGTATAGAGATTTTTTTTTCCTTTCTTTTAGGACTTCTGAATTCTGTTCAACCCCTTCCCCTCCAAAAAAAAAAACAAAAGAAAATCAATCCCACTTTTTTCAACGTTCATGCCGGTAAAAGAGGAAAGAATGGTGATTATCCAGCCATCTATCTATAATAAAAGGACCATATTTTTTCTGCAAACAATTCTTACCACTTTTTAGGATTTCTGAACTCGAGTTCTATGCAATGTATACATGGAAAATTTTACTCATTTCGGCTAAACTAGGTATGACTCATCCAACTAGTTTCAAGAAATCGTTCTCATGCCCATAAGCCACTAATTTGCAATATTTCATTGGAATACAATTGATTTCTTTTTTTTTTTTGTTCTTTAAGGATAATATTTATGTGGTCAAGTTCCAAGTGGCATATATATAAATCTTGAGTGTGAACATTGAGTCATTTGCTAATCATTACACTTCAAATACACCTTAAAAGCTGACATGTCCAATTTAATAAAAGTTGTAATTATTAATTAATAAAACCTAAGAAAGCATCGTTGGCTTCAAAAAAAGTTCATTGTAACGCGTTTCTATAAACAAAACAACAAAATTTTTTTTGTTGAAGTTTGAAACTCAAACCTAAGCATGTGTCTAAAGTAGTAGTAGTGTACCATGCTAGTACACATTTAATATGAATCTCACTTTAGAGTAGTATCAATTGATAATTAATTGGCCTTGTATTCCATGCAGATGGATATATAAACAAATTCATGATACAGCAACTTTTTGACAAATCTAGGTTATTCAACCTTTTGTACAGCCGCAAATAGGTAAAGACCACTTGCTTTCCGCCAAAAAATAAAAAACCCTTTTGGTTGAAGGAATATTCACAGATCTTGTTTAGTTTACTCCTGAAATAATTAAAATTGTAGACAAGTAAATGTAAATTCTTGCCACAAGACTCTAGCTGGCTTCAATGTGGTGCCCCTTAATTTAGGCAAAGTCCTTAAATTGGATTAGCCATTGAGGTGACACACAATGACATAGGTAAACACTTCATTGAACTTTTCATCAATACTTAAGGTCAGAAAATCATTAGGCTGGGTGGTGAAGTGAGAGGGATCGTAAATAAAAGATTCTGAATTTAAAACTTTCTACTTAAAAAAAATATTATGCCGTGCAAATTTAGAATTTTGCTAAATCATGACATGGCTAATAGTTAAAATCCTACACCAAAAAACCCTATTTCATATATTGCTCCCCTCATATTATATATAACCAACGTGATGTCATGTTAATTTGCCTTCTCACACAAGAGAATATTCACGAGTCCCTCCTTCTTAGTTTAAGAAATTTCATTAAAGATCCGCAGTTTTGCATAATTCCTCTGTACTAATTTTCGGCCTCTTGGTCTCGTTTGCACTAAATATTTGGTCTCGTTTGCACTAAATATATAGTCACGGAAACGGGGCAGGAGCGGTCATCAGCTGTTAATGACCATGATTTGGTCTCAACAAATTATGCGGTTCAGATCACAAGTTATACATCAATTTTCACACCATGTGTGGGATCCACAAAATTTTGTACTAAAGTTACACGTTGTACAAACAAAGTTACATCGTATGCAATCAAAGTTACGCGCTATTGAAAATGGCCAAAACCGTTGAAGAGATGCAACCGTCCGTGCTCCTTGTCCGTATAGTCACCTGCCTGGCGCCTGCAGCTGCAACTCTGCAAAGTCAAACCAACAAAAACCGGGCGTTTTTGAGGCCTGCAATGTCTCTTAATTTCCACAGGCCGAGAAATCAAGAATCAAGAGAATAGAATAAATGTTTGAAGCCCCCAAAAACAAAAAACAAAAAAAAATTAAAGAAATCGAAGAAAATCAGACATTGTGTGATTACATCGTCATGTCCAACTGTCACATTTCAGATCTCCATGCAATAAGCTGCAAAACCAACCAACTTTTTTTGGGGTACTTTGTACTGTACGGCCCAGTGATTAGTCTCATTATAGTCCACGTGTCATCAGGGTTTCCGACCACGTTGCCATGTTGGTTGTGAGAGGGACAATTTCTTCCAATATTTTGGGCATTGGACAACTCTACCTCTTCGTACATTCACGTTGTTGGTTCCTAACATTAGCTGCCTTTGACGTAATCTTTACATAGATTCAGCTCACGAAAATTATTATTAGAGATTAAATGCTTCTGCGATATGTTCCTAATTGATTTGCCAGGAAATTAAACAACAGGTATTATGATCCTCTTAAGATATGCCAGACTAGCAAATTTTTGGATAGCAAAACTTGATTGATTTAGTTAAATGTATGTATGTATAACTAATAGGATTAATTTTCTATGTACTGATAGTATGTACACTTTCTAGAAAAAGTGTCAAAAGTGGGAACTTAAAAAAGCATTATTGGGAACTAAAAATAGCTAGGTGTTTTAGGTAAATGAATCTGGAGCAGAAGCAGCAGCAGCTATTCATCAAAACGCGGTTCGATCGTCGCATGTCTGCAGTTGTAGTTGGCCTTTCACCGACGAGAGTGTGCAGGCATGAGCCAGCTAATAAGAAAGATAGGTATCTTGCACCTTGATTCTGCTACTGGATTTTAGTATAGTATTGCTGAAGTTGGGACTTGGGGAGTTGAAGAGTAATGAGTACTAGAACGACCAACCAACCAACCAAAGTCAGAGACATCAGTCTCCACTTTCCTTTTTCCTCCCACAATTGTCTACATAGACATTGACTTTGGTGGATCAAATTATTCTGCCTGACTCGCACCTTACCACTTAATTGTGGCTGTTTCGGACCGATTTTTCGTCAGTTAGGTCCTCCTCCCCCTCTCCTTCCCCCTCCCCTAGATTAGATTAGAATAGGTTATACTAATATTATCGTTGCGATAAAAAAAAAAGATGAAATTCTTCTACCATTTTAGTACAACTACCTAGTTCCTACCATTTTTTCTGTCAATTTTGTCTGCCCCAAAAAGGACAGGAGGAATTATACTTCTTTGTATTTTTGTTCAAAGGAAGGAAAAATTAAGACAATTGAACGGAGAGAGAGAGAGAGGGAGAGAGTACAACTTGGAATTAGTAAAACTTTAGTGATGTTCTTTAATTTATGCCAAATGTCAAAACTTGCACTTGATGCACTCTTCATCAAATCCTAAAACGCGGAAGGTGAATTTTACATTTTAGACTTCACAATTTGTACTCTTGGGCTTGGACAAGAAAATCTTGTCAGAATCTTGTTCACTTCTGAAGCTTTTTGCAAGTAGAGTTTGATTCGGTCGGATTATCAATTGGTTTCCTCTGTGTGTTTAATTATGTTTTGGTTTGTAATTGATTTAAAAATAATTTTGCCATTACAGTCTAATTAATTCATGTAGTTTTATGTCTATATTAAGGTCTTAACCAACTTATGAACCAAACCCAACTTTCCCTCGACTGGACTCCTCTGGACTCAACTTAATTTTAATATAGTTAACGCACCCTAAACGTCAATTACTTTATTCACGTTAGAAGTACGTAATCCATCATTATCAATAAAATTTTCTGCCTAAAAAATAAAAGAAAACTAAAGCTGCTTTGATTCCATCAGCTTAGCGTGCAGAGACATCTTTGAAGCTTATTTTCTGTCAACTTAGGCTGTTCTGTTTGATAATCCAGTTCAGCATTTAAAATTAATGAATTCAGATTTTAACATATTCAGATCGTTTGATAATGAAAAATTAAACATCTGAATTAGTTAAGTAACACTGAATTTTCTAGGCAAAACTTGCTTTCAAAATTAAATGATAAACTATTCACTTATCACTGAATGTAATATGCACTCAAATGTATTAGATTTAATATTTAACATTTCAATAACTTAATGAATTCATATTTCAGATTTTAAATTTCAATTTTTAGATTTCAATTTTATCAAACGCACCCTTAATGCGAATCCCTAATTTCCAAAAATTTACGTCATAGTAATAAAAGTGGGCATTTGAGTTAGCTTCATGCATGAACTAGAACAACAACATTTCGAGGGACCCAAGCCTCCAGCGTAGCCATGACCAATAACAATCAAGAATGAAATCTTACAACTCTTTTACCAGAGTAGAGTCAACATCATCCTCCTATTCCTATATATATACACATATATATGAGAGATATATGGCCCCATGACACCAAAATTTCTATGTAAGGTGGAAAATAAGGCACTAAATAACGCTAAGTTATTACCAGTGTTAATGCTCACGCGTGACGACCATCCTATTCCCAAATTCCTGTCAAACTAGAAAAAAAAAAAAGTGCAGCATTTATCTTTGATTGGTCGGTCTACACAAGGGCCCCGTTGACCTTTTCGATCCCATATCCTAATTCTCATCTCTCAGTCACACGAAGGAAGGAACACACACACACACACACACACACACACACACACAAAGAGAAAGGTGTAGGGTG
The DNA here is from genome assembly GCF_036785885.1 of Coffea arabica. Lineage (NCBI taxonomy): Eukaryota > Viridiplantae > Streptophyta > Magnoliopsida > Gentianales > Rubiaceae > Coffea > Coffea arabica. The sequence goes on from NC_092310.1 coordinate 908,469, forward strand.
TTGACTGGGACAGACGTAAATAAATCTTGTCAAACAAGTATGAAACATATAGTAGTAGTATTAATTAGTCCAAATACACCAAAGCAGAAGCAAAGGGGAGCTTGTCGGTTAAGCAATTCTTGGTCAATGCAAATACCTCCAATTGACAGACTTCAGAAATTTGACAATATTTTCTTTGCAAGAAAGCAGAAACTGTCAAGGTTCTTGACGTCAAAAGTTTTTTTTTCACACTCTTTTACTTTTTGCTACTTGCTGTTTTCGCCTTTTTTTTGGCGGTGTTGCTTCCCGACGCGACGCGTTTTCCAGGTTGGGATTGGGTAGAGGCCCAGAGAGCCAGCCCTCCAAGGTAACAAGACCCAAATTCCGTAAATTTGTCGGATGTCATAGCGCCAGGCCTGCTAGAGTATTTACTTGTATTTATTGAAGGAGTAATTACATCCAAGAAATTTCTTGCCTGTATTTTTCGTCCAAAATTTTCTGAAATATTCAAAGTAGTTTAGTTTACACCGAATTCGCAATAGTTTAATTGAATCCATCCCCATTTCCCCTTTCCCTCCCTCCCCCACAAAAAAGCTTAAAATATTTTGTTGAATTTTCTGAAATATTTTTGAACGCAGTTTAACTTCCACCGAGTTTTCAATAGTTTAATTGGATCCATCCCCATGTCCATCCCTCCCCCAAAAAAAGCTTCAAAAACTTTATCGATAGGGTTTGTTTAGATATCTCATTTTTTCAAATAATATTTCGCTTTCATCGTAAACATATTTTTAAACCTACTTTTATATTCTCAATCACCTTTTTATCTCATATACATCACATCATAAAAAATGTTACAATAATTATTCTAAATAATATCTCAAATAATCTCCTATCTAAACACATTTTGATACTATTATTTAGTGGTGAACATATTTCCTAGAATTCTATTAAAGTACCTTGTTCAGCAATACAGAAAACTAGCACTCAGATACATATAAGCACAAGCACTAGTAATATAAATATAAATATATATATATAAGCACTATATATGTAATATATATATATAAGCACTATATAATATATATATAATAAGCACTATATATGTAATATATATATAAGCACTATATATGTAATATATACATATATATATATATAAGCACAAGCACTAGTAATATATATATGTATATATATATTTATATCAATACCAGCCTTAGCAAATACTCTAATTTTATACTTCAAATACTCATTTCTTGACTTGATGCTACTAGTCTACACTCTACACAGGCCCAAAGTTACCCTCATTGCAATTTACTCATGTCCCAATGCCACCCACCGCTCCAAACTCCAAACAATTTGCTCCCTATTTTAGTGCCTCCACGAGCATCATGCCAATTATCCTTCCCAGTTGCTTCTTCCCTAGTTTTAAAGTTTGGTATTCCCTTCCCCACTCTGTTCTATCATTAGGTTGTCAAGGAATACTTAATTTAATAAAACGTTTAACGCAGCAAATCTCATTTGCAAATACGAAGATGACACATACAACCACTCTCCCTTTTTCGAACTCTTGGCATCGGATAAGGATTAAGGCTGGATTTAACAACTTGCCATGTGAGGTTCAATGTCTAATCACCAAACCTAATCAGCTTTTTCAAGTAGGTTTAAGAAACCACATGTTTTCCACTCCTGTTTCAGTAAAAGTCAATGGCATTGGAGTCTCCTCATGCGGACATTTCCATAGCTGGAAAAATTCTGCAAGTTGCTCCCCCACAAGAAGCTCTCCCATGAATAGGATGCTGAGGAGTTTGACTTTAAGCAAATTCTCATGGATGCCTCATTTTTGACACCCTGTAGACTTCTAATACCACAGAGTCAAAGCAGTGTGCTGAACCAGTAGTCAACCACCAAGTACAAATCAATAGATTTTAAGCACTGGATTAACTCAAGAAACTGCTCCTGTACTGACAGCTACAATTCAACATGTACATCCCATTCAACATGGACTATACATGTACATATTTATATGTATACAAACATGTAAACACACTAAAAAATAGGGAGCAACCCTGTAAAAGTTATGCACCGAATACTTGTGATTTTGCTAAAGGTGTATGTGCACTTCAACTTTCTTTAAGGTTTTCTATCATACAGTCAAAGCCTAGGTGATGATTTGTTTAAAAAGGTGCAAAAGCCAGGATGGCTCTGGGGATATTATAAAAAGAACAATTTGTACTAGTGTCCAAGCTATTATGCAGGGATAGGTTAGTGTAAGCCAATCTGGTTAGGAAGAAAACCACCTGCGCCTGCCAAATTCATAAACCACCCATACCATAATGCTTGTTTACTTCATTATTAAACATGAATTGATCAACTAGGGGGGTTAGACTAAAAGAAATGGCAACTACAGATCTTCTTGATTCCTATGGATCAGCTTTTTAGCACCTGCTACCCTGTCAGTGCATGGAAATATGTTCTTCCACATCTTGATTTCTACTGGCATTATCAGGAAATGGCTGTTATGGGCTTATTCAGCACAAGAGATTAGAGAAATTGCTGGGAAGGAGCCTTGACAGCAGAGCACTGATTGGACTATTTAAGCCTACTACCACATAGCTCGTATTGGCAAATAAACTCCAAAATATGTAATGTAGCCAAATGATACAGCATCCTCTACTTGGAACAAAAAATGCAACAATGGCACAGGAAACCGGTTAGGGACTGCATTTTTTTTTCGTCAAGATGATAGATACCATGCCACAACTACTCCTACTCTACACTAGGAGGAAGGGAAGGGACCTAAACAGGTCAAGGGGAACCCGCTTAGGGACTACATGACTACACAGAATAGGTAGGAAATTCACATTTGAGTAGAGACATTAATAATCCAAATCAAACCTACTCAACAAACCAGCATCTGCACCAAATGAACAACTTGCCTAATGGATTGCATATTCAAAAGAACTTCTATTTGCCTCATAAGATGAGACTAGTTATGAGGATTGCCTGAAGAATGCTATAAAGAAAATTGATAATGCTCCCCCAAAAAAAAAAAGTATCAAGGAGAAACCATTTTGGCAAATCAGTTGAACCTTTGAAGATTTGCAACAGCTTGCATTAAGATATAACATGTTCAACGAATAGGTGGTCCTTCCGGAAATGTTCGTCCCCCCTCCACACAAAAAAAAAAAAAACTTGGTCACTTTTACTCTGTCATTAGTTTGTAATCTCCAGGTCCAGGGTATGATGCCTTAGAGGTTGACAGTTACAAGTCATTTTATCATTCCTTTGGGTCTCTCAATTTCCACTTTTATTGGCTTCATTTCTTAAGCTTATTATTTCCTGCAGGAGTTCCACTACCGTTAGCATCCCTTTTAGTATTCCTTCAGTTAATCTCTCATTGTTTTTGCACACTATACAACATATATTAACAAGCACTAGTGGGTGGAAAATTTGCATCCTTTACATCTAAAGTCTAAACTAAACTCACCCAGCTCAGAAAATCAAATCTTCTAACACAAAACTCCGCAGAAAGAGATAGACTTCATTATCCCCTTTTAGACATCAAAAAAATGGGAAAAGACAAGTACAGGAGTGGCAGAGAGCATGAGCTATTAAATAGCCATATGTCAAGAGCAACTGTTCTATTTTTCGACAAGTTTGCTCACAATAGCATTTTGGTTTCGAAGGGTTGTCTTGGAACATTTTGCGTCGCTCTTTTTCCATCAACATTTTGGTAGATTCCCTAAATGCAGATGGAGAAACCAAGGTAAAGAAATAAAAATGGCATTATCAGCACAAGCCAATATAAAGAAAGGACAAAGATGTCATCAGCCCACAGGCTACAGCATCCTTATGCTTCCTGACTAATTGTTTGTAACAGATACTATTGATGAACAATTCATGCCAGACACTACAGATTTAATTCTTGGGAATTCGTGGAAGAAAGATGGCACAAAAAGGACCAAAAGACAGGCACATCTGGAGGAGGCATATCCATAAACTCGAACATTAAGATCCTCAGTCATCATATCATCATATTCATCTGTTCTCTACAATCATATTTCACACTAAACAGCAAGTTTATTATAATAATCCTGCAGACAAACCAATAACAAATCCCTAGTTAAGATCATTTCCAGATTGAAAAAAGTTTAGTACTGTGACCTTTGGTGGAAGTATTTTGTTCAAACCACAATCATATATATCAACTCGCTTCTCTTCCACCAATCTCAGATTGTAGATTACCTTTCAATAAATACATCTAGAACTATGGGGTCTGAAGTTTGGAGTCCCTAATCTGTATATTGTGTAACTTGAAATGAATTTATGAATGGTGCATGCATATACACTATGGGGTCTGAAGTTGGAGTCCCTAATCTGTATATTGTGTACTCCCAGAAACCAAACTATCAATTACTACAAAGATTGCCCGCTCATTAAATCTAATTAGTGTATTGATATATACAACCTATCCAATGTTTGAAATACCACAGAAATGTTGAATCTCAAGTAGGCTATCAATACCACAAGATCCAAACAGGGCACACACATAAAACTACTAAACTTCCTTTAACTATAAACCCTTAGACATAAAGTTTTGATGATGAACCATGACCTTACAAGTTCAATTTGCAAATAGTTGGTCTAACCACCAAGCAGAACCAGATACTCAAGTTTAAATAAAGGACCTCCATCATATTGAATAATCAGACTCATCAGAATCGCTTCTGTCTGGCTCTCCACCAGCTGTCCCAGCCTCAGGCACGTCAGGCTTCTCTGGAGGCTTAGGTTCCACCTTCTTACTTGCATTACGAGCATTTTCCTCGCCATCTTCCTCATGCTCAACGGCCTCAACATGTAAGTTAGTCAAGGAATAACAACAATAAAATTATACACTATGAAGAAAATCTATGTGAGGAATGCACAGCTTCACAGTATCCATGAAATTCCACAATCCTCTCAAGTCACAACTGTAAATATCAAAAGAAGGCGGAATTCTGAATTCCTTCTTCAATTGATGCGCATGACCTCCCTGCTACATCTAACAGTGAAACGAACAAAACAAAGTATGAGATTGGACAAACAGCCAGAAGAATGAAAAGTTATCTTGACAAGTTAAGATTGTAATATGCAAGTACAACAACACGATCATCTGTGCTAGTATGAACTAAAGAAAATTTAATAAGTCGCTCAAGTCTCAATAAATCCATAAAAGCTGACTACTTCAAGTTCTGAAAGCCAGAATAACTGGAAGGATATCAATATTCTCCGCTGTTCCACCAGCCATAATATTCTGCAAATCTTTCTCAGCACGCCGGACCAGCTCGGGCTGCAAAATGACACACATGTATCACAACTAACTCAAATAAATACCAATTTAATATTAGCACACGATGTTTAACTTGTATACCTACCCATGCAGACATGTCTACAGATACAAAATATGTAATAGACACTTCATGCCTATGAACAAGACTACCTAGGGGCATGGGAAAAGCCATTACGTGGCACTATCTTACAAATTATTTTTTCCCATTGTAGGCTTTAATCAACTGTTGTTGCTTACTCTTAGAGAAATTTGAAAGGTAAGGTGATGGCATCAGATGGAAAACTCGTGCGATAGTCTCATCTTCTTCTGTCCCTTTCTTACACCCATTCCAACCATAATGTATCATTGTTTGTGTCTATGTCTTAGTTGTGCGCATTTTTGTGTGGGTGTCACAGAGAGAGAGAGAGAGAGAGAGAGAGGATACTGGAAGAAGAGACAGTTCACAAGGCCACATACATTTAGATCTGGTTCTCTGCGGAACCTTCGCCTTCGAGCATCCCTCATCGGAGGGGTAAGGCCATGTCTGTACTCCACCTCATCTGGAACACTGTCACCTTCCTCCTTCACCATAATCATCTGCAAGACATCACAAATTTTACAAAATTAAACTAGGAACTCTTCAGATGCCATGTATGTTACAAAGCAATAATTGGCAAGCTGACAGCATACTTGACCAATGTCTGCACTTTTAATCAGCACGCTATCATCATAGGTTTTGTATGACTCCACAATGCCAGGTAAATCCAAAAGAAATGCAGGGAAGTGATCGTTTCCTATTGAAAATGTGCCACTTCTCCCATCCTCTACAAAATATCAATCAAGCCCTCAAGAAGAAGAATGATGAAGAAAATAAAATTCATGTCAACCAACTATGTATTCAGGAGGACTTTTAAATGGTGGCAGTGTAACAAACAATAACATGTACAACCATAGTAACTCATGAAATTTCACAGAAATTCGTTAACTTTTGTCCACCAAGTCTAAAGTGGTCCAATTCTAATTTTTCATGCTGGCACAGTTGACAGAAAATGTTCATTAAGATGCAATTTCATCTGTTACATTCAGAATCTAGAATTTGTGTGATTTCCTGGACTGACATATAAACAATGTTTCAACCTCATTGTTCATGATTAGACAAAGTTGTGGATTCACTTGAATGCATTTTAAACATGTATAACCCTCCGTGAAGTTGAAAGACAATGATTCATCCCATGATATCAATCAACTCTGAATTAACCTTAGGGGCTGATTTGTTTCCATTTGGGAGTCAAAATTGGATGGGAGTGATATACTAGAGAATCAGCATTGGTGTTATCAAAGCCAACAAAGCATTTGATTGAAAATTTAGGAATTGGTTTGAAGCCTTTTTTCCCCCCTGAAAAGTTTCCTTTATGACTCCTATTTCTTAATTCTTTTACCATTTTTCTTCCTTGTCCCCTTTCCCAGTAGCAATGACCAGTCTGCCTTCCCCTACTCCCCACAAGTAGTGCGAGACTACCATCAGCAACCACCACAGCTATCTGAAGAGGCCAATTTTACACAATTCAACTCCTTTTTGTGAAAAACAATCAAAGAGAAGTCATTGAAAATCATATAAAAGAGACTAACAATAACGCCAAGGGTGAAGCATGCCTCTTCAACCTCCATACTACACAAAAAATAAACACCACTCAGCTCCCTAGACCTCCTACATCCATACAATTTCCAAAAGACTAAAAAAAAACTACAAACAAATAATCCAAGTCCCAAGATTGAATCACAACCCATGCTAGATCCACTGACATCCAAATATAACAAATTTATTTGTAGATATCAAAATGCTTCTTCCATTACATAAATTGAGAATCTACTGAACTGTTGCATCTTTTCAAGCAAAATATCAATGGTCACTACAGCAATGTCACAACTAGTGATGAGCCATGACCAGCGAAAAACAAAGAGCTAGAGCTAGCAGAAGAGGGGGAGGGAGAGAGAGAGATTACAGGGGCTGTGGGCATAAAGTGAGGAGTACAGATGGAAAAAGGATTTGTCTCACAGCCACAAGGATGACGGAAATTGGAAAATGCTGTTTTTCTGACTACCTTTTGTATTTTATCCATGTATTTTCTTTGTAAAAAATTAGTCTTTCGACATCAAGTATGGGAATAATTTTGAAATTGCCCCATTTGCATATGTCCAGGAAATGAAAGCAACATACCAATTCAGATAAAATCCTTCCAAGCACCAACAATATGCATCATTTAAATAAATACTTTCTAATTCCTTGGCTCATACTCCTTTACCAAATGAACCTCATATTGGTAATCTGATTACATTACTATTTCATCCTCCCAATATTGTCCCATAAAAACTGGTTGTGGGTTAAAGATTTGCATATTTGTAACCAGATTCTCATTTTAACATCTCTAACACAGATGAGATCTTCACTGAAAAGACATGAATCCTATTTCAATTGAACAGAGACTGTTTATGGCAGTTTAAGTTGCACATCATGTGTATTCGCTTTCCTGCTTCCCACTTTCCAAAAAGGTTTAGAAAAAATGGTCAAGGGCACACTTCAAACATAAGAACAAGATCCTAGAAGAACAACCACCGCTCCAGATCAGGTTTCTAGTTAAACATAAGACCATATACGTCTCTCTGTGTGTGTAGAGAGAGAGAGAGAGAGAGACGGAAAAGATATCATGCATCGTTCAAGAGAATCAGTGAGGCTAGGGATAGAAGAAAAAGAAGCCTAGTTGCGCCTCAATTTCTGAAGAGAAAGCGATATAACAGAGAACAGAGCCAAGAGTCAGAAGCAATTGGTGGCCGGGTGAATGTGCAGAGCAAGTTCCTTAATCTCCTAACTAGCAAATTTTTCCAAAGAGTTATAACTTGAGACCAATAGGAACAGAAGCAATTAAAAGAAGGTCCAACAATATCCTAACATACATTGCATTTGCCATTCTCTGATTTTCTGTAACCTTATCTACTAGGATGCTCAAGGACACTGATGAAAAAAAAGAAATCACCAAAAGCTCAAACAACTAAATTGGAAAGATTCATTATACACATTGTATAAAGGACGACTAAACCAAGTTTGAGGTAGATAAACAATCCCTTTTGAAGATACAAGTGGCAAATAAGTGACCATCTTTTAGATTAAAATGACTACTCAAATCATTGTTCAGCGAACCAATCAACCACGCTGTGAGTAAATTAAACAGTGCCAAACTAACATTGATGAACATCAGGGAACAATAGATCGAAATAAATTATAAAACACTACAAAACGAAGGAACAAGCAGCTCAACTGCACCAACATCAGCAGCGAGCAGAAACTATAAAAGCTCCAAAAGCATGATTGACATGCCTTAATCCGAACAAAGAAGAAGCATAACAATGTTCAGTAGATGTTCTATACAAACTAGTCAAACCAAATAATTAAATTGCACTTATTCCTAATCAAAATCCTTTCTTGACGCTTCTTATATAAACTCTCAATTGATGAACACAAATTTAAGAATAGAGATGGTAAAACACAAGTCGCTCACCGGAAAAGGTTAAATCCAAGGACTTGTCATCAGAAGACGAAGATGCGTTTTCGCTCAAGAGCCGGTCTATCCGTTCAGCTACCGAAGGTGGAAGTCGAAGTATAAATTGCTCTTCCATGCCTGCATACCCAACCAAAAAAAAGAAGGAAAAAATCAGCTATCGCAATTATTCGAATAGCTTATATTTGTGGCTCATTGTTCTTGATTTCTACCACAGCAAAGAAAAGGAAAAAAAAAAAAACAAGAAGAATTAGTGTAAAAGAACTGGTATCTGGATTCAGGCACCCGTTGGTCAGTTACCTGCAGAGAAGGATGGAGAAGAAATTTGGAGGAGAGGTATGAGAATTTAGAGGAGCAAGTGAAATTAGTAGTTCGTATTTCTAATTTGGAATAATATCATAAATCTCCCCTGAGGTTTACCTTAATATCACTTAGCACCTCTATATGTTTAAAAGTATCATTTACCTTTCTTACTTTTAAAGCTGTAAATGAGTTGAGTCGAATTGAATATCTTAAGTTTGAGCTTTATTCGTTAATCTAAGCGAACAAGGCTCATATTCATTCGATAGCGTCTGAGCTCTAAATGTATATTCGTATTCGACTCGTTAAGCAAAATTCTAACTCAAATTCGAGTTCGATCTTAACTCATTTATTATAAACGTGCCATTCGCGAACAATTAGGCCCATGTCCGCGGATGATTAAGCCTGGAATTAGGAATTAGGAATACAATATGAACCATAAATTTTGTGAAATGACAATTAGACCCATACTCGTTAGCGATCATTTAAATTAGCGAAAGAATTCCTGTTGTTTGATTACTTATCGAGCCAAAATATTTGTTTGAACTCAACTCATATAAAATTTTCGAATGAGTCATTATCGAACGAACAAGTCTAAACGAATCAAGAACGAGTCGAGCATCTTAAGGAAAAAATCAGCTATCTCAATTATTCGATTAGCCCTTTTTTTTTTTCTCTTTTTGGCTTATCGCTCTTGATTTCTATCATAGAAAAAGAAAAAGAAAAAAAGAGCAAGAAGAATTAGATGTAAAAGAACTGGTATCTAAATTCAGGTACCCGTTGGTCAGTTACCTGCAGAGGAGGACGGAGAAGAAATATGGAGGTGGTGAATCAGAATTTAGAGGCTGCCAAATTAGTAGTTTGCCTTTTTAATTCTTTAATTACATGAAATAACCAAACCAATACTTGGCTAGGGAGAGGGGCATTGTGGTCCGTGCACCTGTTCTGTTCTTGAACGATGACGGTCATTTTGCATTGTGATGTAGCACATTGTAGGTTATCTCCTTCAATACATTATAATTCACAGCAAACAAAATCTACACTTTTAGAGATGTTATATTCAGGTTTTGTTTTTCATTTTTTTTAAGCGAGAGGACTTACAACCTGCATGTGCTGGTACGGCTGTTCAGTGTAGTCTTCTTTTGCCTCTCTCACTTCTTCCCTATGCAAATGACCGAGAGGATAGTTCCTCAAGACTTCTTGAATTCCTCAAGACTTCTAACTTGCAACATTTTTCATCTTACCGTTCAGCAGAAATGCAGATAGCCAAATTGCGGAATAGAGATGATTGAGAGCCATTGTTTGGATACACATTCGAAGCTCAGCAGATCTTTTATGGGTACCTTTACTAATATTTCCTGCAAAACATCTTCATTGTTGGTGAGTTCTTCGACTTGTGAACTGGAATTAGGCAATTCATTAAAACCCTTATCAGAATAGCAGTCTTTGAGTTCAGGAACAAAAGCTGGATGTGCTGGGTAGGAGTTGGAATCATCAGTAAATGTGGATTTTTCACCAGAATCTGTTTTTTAAATCAATTTACAGATGCACTATTTGCATTTTATTCCTTTTTTTTTTTTTTGTTTCTGGGATGAGGAATTGAATTCCACTGGCCACATATCAAATGACATGTTATGCAATCTTGTAGGAGCAGTCACAGTAAAATATGTATCCTGAATAATATGAAGAAGTACAATTCTGTTCATCTGAAGGAAGTCAATACCAACATTTGGATACCAGATATTAATACCATGTAAATGCATATAAAACTACCAACTCAAATAATCTGAAGAAGCTAATACAAACATCTCTTCATTCTGTATGAAATTTAAAAGGGCAAATTCCACTTTACCCCCTGTGATTCCCTTTTGATTTAGTATTTTTTTACATAACCTCCCTAAGATTTCAAAAACTATACATAACCCCCTCATGGTTTATAAATACCAACTCATGGTTTGGATTAAAGTGTCAAAGTGACGAAAATGATCATTCATAATGGAGTCACTTAAAATGTTAAAAATACTCTTATGTAAAGTTGAAAATTATTTATTAACCAAGGGAGGTTATGTGTATATTTTGAAAATTATAAAGGGGTTATATGGTAAAATATTAAATCACAAGGAGTTATATGGTAAAAAATATAAATCATACGGGGTGTGTTATGTATTTATAAGGTAATTTTGATATTTTTAGAAATTCCATTATGAATTACTATTTTCGTCACTTTGTTACTTTAATCCAAATCATGAGAAGGTTATGTATAGCTTTTGAAACTATAGGGGGGTTATGTAAAAAATGCTAAATCACAGGGGGGTAAAATATAATTTATCCAATTTAAAAATTGTTGTTTCAACCCAAAAATTAGCAGGATGAATTACTAAGGGTGATTTGTTCATCTTCATTAGCTATAGTAAGAGAATGATATTTTCAATGGGTTTTAAGTATTTGTCAAAAAAGACCAAAGATTTAAGATCGTTTAGGATCAAAATATTAAGGACAATTTCAGTAAAAACTAATTTAGTAGACTTCAAGGAAATTAAAAAAAAAAAAAAACTGAAGAGCAACAGAGGACCTCATCTTACAATTTGGATCTTTAACAGTTGCCATTGCAAAGAAGTACAAAATAACTAGCCAGCGGAGAACAATTGGCGGTCAAGTTTTTTTGCCAAGTCTGTCTGCTACGAGTTTCTTAAAAACTTTAGTTACAGTAATCTCAAAAAACTTTTTAAAGTTTTTAAACTATACGCTTTAAAATATTCAAAAATTTATACACTTCAAAATTTTTTAAAAATTTCTACAGTAAATTACAGTAAAGTTTTAGACAAACACAAAAAAAACTTACTTGTCATAAAGTGGAAGTATTCCATTTTGTATCCAAACTAACATCTATCTCATCATCTATGATTAAACAATCTAAGCATCCAATAATGAATAATCTAAGAATTCATTAAAGATCATGAAAATTGATCATTTAACAGGTCATGCCAGAGAATGCAGTAAGCCAGAAAAATGAAGTAAGAAGGAAAAACTTGTCGTTTGCTGTAAGAAGGGAGAAGCCAAATATTACAATTAGCATATGCAAGAAGTGGCTAATCTGCCAATTAATCCAAGGCTGTAATTTAGGCTTTAAGTACCTCTTGATGATCGACCTCCTGCTTATTAAGAAGTATCTGATTTTGTTCCCAGTTATTTCAATTATCGTAAATACAACCTTGAATACCTCTGATTTCCTCGACCAAATGGGAAATACTCCAAATGGGAATGATAAACACATGCAAACAATAAACAGCCTTAAACCCATAAAACTAATTGAGCTACTTTGGAGAAGGCAGGAAGTACCCTGGGAGCTTGGCAATCAGGAAGAAAGAAACGAAAAGAGAAGAAATTCTTGAACACTGTGGAGGGTTGAAAAGGGACCTCTCTCTTGCTTGAAGAGCGCAAGAAGACTACGAGTTCGGCTCACTTTGTGGTTTGTTGAAGATTTCAAAGGACTCTTCATTAATGTTTAGTTGTTTACTGCATTTCCTCCCCACAGCACTTTGTTAAAGCTACAAATTGAATATTTATGTTTGGATTGATACGGTTTTGTTTCGAAGTACAAAAATGGTGGCATGGGGCCTCACAAAAAATTAATTTGGAGCTGAGTGTTGTCCACGCTCAATTGAGATTCAAACATTCATTTAAGACAAGAAATGATTGTCGGCCCGGTGTCATTCATGTCTTCTCACACAAAGGAGGACATAAAACTCTGTTTGTTTAAGAGAAAATGGTGTAAGAAAGTATGTCACGGGAAAAGTGAAATGAGGTGAGTAAAGGAAAAGGAAACTACAATTTTCTCAGATGTGTTTGGCTAACGGGAAAATAATGCAAGAAAATAAAAATTCTTATGTTTATTTAGCTGAAAAGTGAAGAAGAAATTGACTAATGCGTTTGTTAATAGAAATATTCAATATTGAACTTCTTCATTTCTAGTATTTAATATATATATATATTAAAGTTGTTTATCTCAAAATTAATCACATTCTTTACTCACAGTGAGTAAAGGAAAAGGAAATTAAAATTTTCTCAGATGTGTTTGGCTAACGGGAAAATAATGTAAGAAAATACAAATTCTTATGTTTATTTAACTCAAAAGTCAAGAACAAATTGACTAATGCATTTGTTAATAGAAATATTCAATATTGAACTTCTTCATTTCTAGTATTTAATATATATATATATATATAGACATGCAACAAATAAACTTTTTGCATTGGAGAAGTTGTTTATCTCAAAATTAATCACATTCTTTACTCATAAGTTTACACAGACACGCACATACATTATATATGTGTATAAGTTATTTCACAAATATATAGACATAAAAAGGAACATAAAATGTAAAAAAAAATACAAATGTCATAAAAATTCAACAAATTGTTAATTAATTAATTGTTAAAATAGCAATAAATGTTTAACTACAAGCTAATTTTTTGAATTGTAAATTTTAAGATATTCTGATTTATGTAGAAGTTTAGAATGGAGGAAATAGTTAAGAAAGAAAGGAGTTGCAAAAGAAATCTATTTAATTGAAACTTTCCCCTCACTCACTTTTTTTTTTTTTTCAATTTGAGCAGGAAAAAATTTACAGAAAAATGAATGGTTACAAAAAAAAATTTATGTAGTGGTGCCATAAGTTTCCTGACAAATAAACACACTCAAAACTTGTAGGAAAGTCATTTTCCTTCCCTTCATTCCTTGGCAAACAGACACTATCTAATCTATTTCATTGAATGGGTCTAGGCAAGGGTAAAGTGGGAAAGAAACAACAAATGACCCAACTTTTGCTACTATACATAAAAAGTACAAATTCACAATTTTGACAAATATTATGGAACAAAGGGAGTAACTTTCATGATTTATTGAGTGTCATAACGATTCTTTTTTTCCACAATAGCAGTTCTAAAATACACATCCTATTATTTTGAAATTTTTACACAATAAATAGCCAAGATTTAATGAGGTATATCAACAATCATTTTTACTTACAATGTGGTTGACTAAGAAACGCATATGAGAATAAATGACTTGTATTTGACACAATTAGATATTAGTCAAATATAGGATAATCAAATATCATCATAGTGATGATGTTGGTAAGATTTATCTTAAGCTTATTTTTAATCTTAATTCATTCATTTTGTTTTCTTTCTTATTCTTCCCATCTCATGTTTGAGATATGGTTTGTGGTATCTCTAATTAACTAACACAAGAAGTTAACCTTAAATATGCTAGAAAGGAAATAAAATTGTTTTTGAATTAAAACCATAATTTCTCAAATGAGAATAGTTCAAATTACAAAGGAACAAATGCATCAATACAAACATCTTTAGTATACATTTATACTGAAATTAGTCTAACACTCAAACTGAAGTTATTCCTTTCTACTTTTTTTTCTACCCTTTTTTGCTCATTTTAAGAAAAAAAAATTAAGGGGTGTAATATGTTAAATTTTATAGTCCTTAATTTATTCTTTTTAATAAGAAAATTTTGAAATCATAATTTGGTGTTTGATCTAATGATTTATTTTTTTAAACACCACAAATATGTTACTAGAATTGTTTTAAAATTTCACTAATTTTCTAAAGTTCCATAAATGTTTATCTATTTTCAACACTAGCTCTCATAACATGACATGTGGCTTATCCTTTTATTCTTTCATATTTCAAAACACATTACATGTATAATTCAGTCTTCCATTTTAGTACATTTAGCATTATATTTTAGAGCATTTATTTATCTCAATATGTTAATGCAAAGCTTTTAAATTGACCCATGTTGAACCTCACATTACCCCAATCCTAATGAATTCATTCATCATGAAATAGATGTATTATTTAACTCTTAACAATCTCACAAAATCGACTCGTGGAGTTGTTTGTGGGTTGGTCCAAAGAGCTCTTATGTACAACAATAAGGGGAGCTTTTAACTATTCGCTGCAAGCAAGCAACCAAGAAGTCGTTGGAAGAAGACGAAGGAATAGAGTTGATGGTTATCAAAATTAATGCATTTGTCTAATTTTGCTTTCAGATTAGTCGACTTTGGAGCTCATCTAGTTTGTACTATTTAATAATAATGGTATTGTTGCTTTTAATGATCGATCTACTTTGTTCTCATAAATAGCATAGTATTATTGATTTTTTGTTGTTGGTCAAATAAATATCATCAATCTTATGGTAGTTGATTCTTCTATTCTATTCTTCAGGTATGTCGTTGTATGTTGGTCAAGGCGCCAACATCTCTAGGCATTGCACCTTCTGGTGCTCAAGATGGTAGTCCGACTTGATGGTGGCACATTGAATGCATTGCTCTCCAAGAAGTTCCTGTGGAGGAAACTCTAAAGCTGTATTTTTGATATGTTGCAGGGGATGAGATTGGATGCAGGAGGACTAATCCTGTCAAAATTGGCAGGTAAGAATTGAGGTCAGCCCTTCAGTCCATAAGACTGTAGCTGTTGAAGACAAGAAGAAATACATGTTAGTTCAAAAAATTGGAAAGTTGAATTTAGAGGACCCAAATTCAATGAATAGAGCACTAGTTTACTTGTCCAAACTCGTTGTGATCTCCACAATATCCCCACAAAATTGTGTCATTGCTGGAGGTATTGCTGGTGGTTTAGTCCAAATAGAAGTTATGTGTCAGGCTCGGAGATTTAGCTGCCTGAGTTTTGGCTAGAATCCAAAGGAAATGAGCAGGAATTGAGATAGAGAAGAAGGAAGGGACGGAAGAGAGCGGGTAATGAAAGAGAGAGATAGAGAGAATGAATAACAGAAAGGAGAGAGAAGAATATTCAACTGGAAATTTACTCAACAACCTTCAATTACAAAAAGGGACTATTTATGCAATTATTTCTAACTAACTGCAGCTAATGGAACAACTGTCATTTAAGTCTAACGACATAGTTTTCACCCTTTACTAACCATACTCAAAACGCACACTCCACTGAATAAAACGTCAACCTTCTTATTGTGAAGTTCCTGACAATACCTTCCCCTTAAACGAAGCTTGTCCTCAAGTTTGAAATTCTGGAAACTGCTTGTCAATTAAGCTCCTGTCCTCCTAAGATGACTCTGATTCTGGTAGATCACTCCATTTCACCAAATATTGAATGATTGGCTGAGTATTGCACATGATAACTCGCCTCCTAAGAACCTTCTCAGGTTTCAGCAGGCATTGATCCGCTGCATTTATTTCTGGTAGAGTTGGTTCTACAGACTGCATTGCATGACTCCAATCTTCTTTTTCAGCAAGGAAACGTGGAATATTGGATGGATTCTAGCCCCTTTTGGCAGTTTTAGTTTGTAAGCCACTGCCCCTACTTTCGCAATGATTTGGAAATGTCCAAAATACTTAGCAGCCAGCTTCAAATTCTTGCGGATAGCAACTGTTTGCTGCCTGTAAGGCTGTAGTTTAAGGAACACCCACTCCCCTTCCTGAAAAACCCTTTCAGTCCTATGCTTGTCAGCAATTTACTTCATACGATTCTGAGCTTTGGCCAGGTTCTCCTTGATAAGGAATATAATTTGCAGCCTTGACTGTACCATGTCAGATGCAACAGGTATGATACTGTCATGAAAGGGTCCTAGAGGGATATGACTTGGTTTATACCCATATAAGGCCTCAAATGGTGTTATTTGCAAGCTTGTATGGAAGTTTGTGTTATACCAAAGTTTAGCTGTAGGCAACCAACTGCTCCAATGCGAAGGATGTTCACTGCACATGCACCTGAGATAAGTCTCCAAGCATTGGTTAACTCGTTCACTTTGACCATCTGACTGTGTATGGTATAAGGAACTGTAGTGTAGACTTACTCCCAGCAAACTGAACAATTCCTGCCAAAACTTACTGATAAAGATCCTATCTCTATCAGTTATTATTGATTCTAGTAGACCATGTAGCTTGTATACATTGTCGAGGAAAACCTGAGCTATTTGCTGTGCTAAGTAGGGATGAGTAAGCTTAATGAAATGGCTGAATTTGGTTAACCGATTCACCACCATTAAGATGGTGTCAAATCCATGGGACAAGGGAAGTTGTTCAATAAAATCCATGGTTAGGTGTGACCAAGCTTGCTGAGGTACTGGAATAGGCTACAACAACCCAGGATAAGGGACATTTTCATGCTTGCTCCTTTGACACACATCATAGGACCTCACATACTGGATGACATCCCTCCTGATCCCAGGCCAGTAGAATAAAGCCTGTACCTTTTGTAAGCATTCTCTCTGGCCAGAATGCCCTCCAATTTCTAAGTCATGCAAAGCTCGAATTAAGTTGATTCTAATACCGTTAGCAGACCCCACGTATAATTTTTCCCTGAATTTGAGCACTCCATTTAAGAGCAACTCAGACAATCTCTGTTGAGCTTCTTCATCCCCATTATAGCTCTCAAGTAGTTCTTGCATCCAAGCTAGTTGGACTGTAGAGATGGCACATGTCTAGTGCACCACTACATTGCCATTACTGACTTCTTCCATTCTTCTTCTAGAGAAGGCATCGGCTACTCCATTGTCTGATCCCTTCTTGTACTGTATCTCATAATCTAGGCCAAGCAATTTTGTAAGCCATTTGTGCTGCAATGGATTTGTAAGCCTTTGCTCCAACAGGTGTTTGAGGGTCTGGTGATCAGTTCTAATGATAAAATGATGGCCAACCAAGTAGTGCTTCCATTTGGTTATAGCCAACACTAGAGCAAACAGCTCTTTCTCATACACTGACAGCCCAAGTTTCTGAGTTAACAAGGCTTTATTGAGGAAAGCTATGGGGTGCCGCTGCTGCATCAGTACTGCTCTAATGCCTACTCCATAGGCATCAGTTTCAATTACAAAAGGAAGCTCAAAGTTTGGCATGCTCAGTACTGGGGCTGTAATCATAGCTCTTTTCAAATCCTCAAAAGTCATATGAGCATTATGGTTCCACATAAACCCCTCCTTTTTCAGCAGTTGGGTCAAGGGCTTACAGATTAGTCCATACCCCTTAATGAACCTTCTGTAGTACCCAGTTAAACCCAAAAATCCCCTCAATTCCTTGATTGTACTGGGGAAAGGCCATGATTTTATACTCTCTACTTAGCTGAATCCATGATTACTCCAGTCTCAGAAATCACATGCCCCAGGTATTCTATTGAAGTTTGGGCAAAAAAGCATTTTGATTTCTTACAGCACAGCTAGTTTTCAGCCAAAACTTTTAGCACTGTTTGCAGGTGTTGTGCATGTGACTCTAAATTTAGGCTATAAATCAATATATCATCAAAACAAAAAAAACTAAAACAAACTTCCTTAGATATGGCTGGAATATCTTGTTCATCAGGGCTTGAAAGGTGGCGGTGCATTGGTCAGCCCAAAGGGCTTTACTAGAAATTCAAAATGACCATGATGTGTCTGGAAAGCAGTTTTTGGTGTGTCCACTGCCTTAACTCTCAGTTGATGATAGCCAGCTCTAAGGTTTAGTTTGGACATGTACTTGGCACCATGCAACTCATCTAGTAACTCATCTATATTTGGTATGGAAAAACTGTTTTTCACAGTTAAATCATTCAATTTCCTATAGTCAATGCATAATCTCCAGGAGTTGTCCTTCTTCCTAACTAATATCACAGGAGAGGCAAAGGGACTAGTGCTATGTATAATGATCCCATTTGAAAGCATTTTAGCAACCTGTTTTTCAATTTCTGTTTTATGGGAATGGGGGTACCTGTATGGTTTGAGTTTGAAGGGTTTAGCTCCTGGTTTAAGAACAATCTGGTAATCCAGCTCCCTCTTTGGGGTAATCCTTGTGGGGTGGCAAACACTTGGGAATGTTGTTGCAGAACTTTCTCTATAGTCTCAAGAAGGCTTTCCTCTGAATCCCCTTTTAGTTCTGCCTGCATGGTTGCCCAGCTCCTTTGCTTTTCCTGTATGAAGGATCTGAGGTCCTTTCTTCTCACCAGTCCAATTGTAAGTCGTTGTACAAAGCCTTGAAGGTGTAGTAAATCTCCTCTGCTACTAAGAGCAATGCTGAGAGTATGGAAGTCGAAGGTAATAGGGCTGAATTGACATATCCTGTCCACTCCCAGGATAATATCCCATCCTCCCAACTCCATTATCTTTAGGTCAAACTGAAATTGGTACTCTTGGATTAGCCAGGTTACCTTGGGACAGATTGCCCTATTGGTTATGTCTGTCCCATCTGCTAAGGTCACAATGAAGGGATTGACTAAGTGATGTGGCAGATGCAGCAGGTTGACAACCTTATGATGAACAAAGCTATCAGAACTTCCAGCATCTACCAGAATCTTGTCTGGTAGTCCTCCCAGGTTACCTATCAACACAATGGATTTCCTCTTTATAGCTCCAGACAAAGCATTTAGGGATACCTCAGCAAGTGTCACCAACTCTACTTGTATGCTCATCTTGCTCCCCTTCTATATCCTCAAAGTCAGTTTCTTCTTCCTTATCAGCACCTATACAGTTTAGGTTCCCTGTTTTGCACTGATGGCCTACCCCAAACCTTTCTTCATATCTGTAACACAAGTTATGTTTACGCCTATATTGCATTTCCTCAGCTAAAATCTTACTGAATTATCTACGTGTGGTATCAGCCTTCTTGGAGACTGGAGCAACTGCAGGCAGCTTGTATGAGTTGTGGTGATTCTGTCCACTCACAGAGTTCCTATACATCCCAAACTTTGGTTCTACTACAATCCTGTGAGAAGGCTTAGATTGCTTTGACTGGGTGTCCAAGTAGCTTTCTTGCAGTTCAGCCACTTCAAAGGCTTTGGCTACTGTCTGTGGTTTAAACATTTTTATCATAGGTTTGATCTCCTCTTTCAAGCCACTAACAAAACTGGAAACAAAGTAGGATTCATCTAATTTTGGATTCCTGGTTAGCATTGGGGTCTTAAACTCCTCGAACTTCTCCTCATATTCTTCTACTGTACCTTTTTGTTGCAATTTATTGAATTCCTCTACTATGTCAAGGGAACCTTTTCCAGAAAATCTTTCACACAACAACTCACTGAATTTCTCCCAGGACATCCCAGGTCTTGCTAATTTCACCTCTTGGAACCAGTTATTAGCTTTTCCCTCCAAGAACATTTGAACCAACTCTACTTTCTAATTCGCAGGTACTTGATAATTCAGAAAATACTTGTGACATTTTCTCAACCATTCCCTAGGGTTACTAGAAAAAAACATAGGTAGCTCCAATCTGGCAAATTAGGTACTAACATTTTACCTCTGACCTCATGTTGGTGACCTACCAGCTCAATTGGAGTCATCAGTCTCAGATGTGGGGGCGGGGTTGGTAGAAGTGGTTTTGATGATACTCCGTCACAGTCCTGTGGTCCTTTCTCCTTCATCATTACCTTCAACAGTGCATTGAACTTTTGCTCCATCTTGCTAATTTTTTTAATTCAGATTCCCTACCAATGCCTCCAACTTGGAGTTATTGTGCTCCATTTCATCATGAATTTTTTGCTGCAACTTGTTCTATCCAGATGTCTGAATGTGGCCATGGTTTCTGCTATCTCTTGTAGTCTATTCTCTTGTTTTTTAAGCTGATCTTCCAGTGATCGATACCTAATGTTTTCCGCCACGGTAGTATCTCAATAGCCAAGGATCAGCTGTTCTGATACCAAATGTCAGGCTTGGAGATTTAGCTACCTGAGTTCTGGCCGGAATCCAAAGGAAATGAGCAGGAATTGAGACAAAGAAGAAGGGAGAGAGGGAAGAGAGCAGGAAATGAGAGAGAGAGAGGGAATAACAGAAAGGAGAGAGAAGAATATTCAATTGAAAATTTACTCAACAACCTTCAGTTACAAAAAGGGACTATTTATGCAATTATTTCTAACTGACTGCAGCTAATGGAACAACTATCTTTTAAGTCTAACAACGTAGTTTTCACCCTCTACTAACCATACTCAAAACGCACACTCCACTGAATAAAACGTCAACCTTCTTATTGTGAAGTTCCTGACATTATGTACAATAAAGGCAAACTTGACATCTTGGTAATTCAATAACTACAAACCTATTGGAAGAAGTTGGAGGAAAAAACATTATCGTTAAAGCAGTGAACGCATCTGTGGCCTCTTGTGGACTTTCTCTTGGCAAATTCTTGTGTCAAAGATACATGGATATACAAAGGCTGAAACATGGAGTGGTGAGCCAAATCCAAGATAAAAATGGAAAAAATAGAGAAGAAAGTGTAAAATACTACTAGTCCCACTAAATCAAAAATAGCAAGATTATAGGTTATGTGTTTACTTTTTTGAATTGTAAAAATTAGTATTACCATTCAAAGAAATAGAGAGGAGAAATGGATGTTGGCATGTTTGCTTGAATAGTTATATGTTTTAACTATGACAAAATGTTTGTTTTGACCTATATAAGCAAAGTCTCACTTAATACCTTTCTCATTAATTTGTTTCAAGGACTGCTGTCTCGCACCACTCTAAGTATATTGTTCAAAGAATTTTTAATTCATTAATATATATCCAAAAATTATTAGGCCATCAATTGTTAAAAGTTCAAATTTGTTATTTAGGATCCATGATGTATTCATTCTATTTACAAGGAAAATAAAATGCGACATGGAGAGAAATTTACATTTTATTTTACTTGAGAATTTTCCTTCTGTTGTTTAAAGTTTCTCTAGACTATGTCCAAACTATTCATTATCGTTTATCACTATAACATTATTATTTGATTTTGTAGTTATTAATATTATGTTTTCTATAAAAAAAATTTCCATTTGTGGAGGATCAATTGGAGTTTTCATTTGCATCAATTGAGAATAATTGTATAATTTAGGGATGCTTTTAGAAATCTTTCCTGAGATTTCTAATAGTTTTATTGCCCTCTTTTGAAGTTTTGAAATATTACTTACATCCTCTGTTAGTTATTTGGGACTCAATGCTTACCTTATCGATGGTCAAATGACTTTATTACCTTTACAACTTAAGAGATTTTACTTAATTATATAGAGAGAAATAATTGAACCAATTGTAACTAAATTTATCATAATTTGGAATGTAAAAATTTTGGAAAATTTGAATCCTATCTTTTTTCTATATTTTAGTAGGTGTTATAAATTCTTCCCCTAAAGAATATATTAAAATTTATGTTGATATATTATTTTTTCTTAGAATTTCATAAGAATAACAAGATCAATACCAAAAATACACAATTAAGGGTAAAGTGTTGAAATACATTTACAAATTAGTCTTATTAAGTTACGGGTAAAATGTAACTACACATAATTTTTTTCCTTTCCTTTCTTTTTCAAAAAAAAATGGCATTTATTTTCTTTTCATTGTCTATATAATCCAAAAAAGATGGCTTGAAATCGATTTTCTCCACTATTATTTCCTTTTTTTTCCAATAAAATCATTTGCTTTTTATTGATCTGAACATTAAACTAAGTGTTGTTATCTTTTGATTACAAACAATGGGAATTTCTTATTAATCATATGAAATAATGGACTATAAATGAAAGAAATAATTTTTAAAAAAGGACATAATTTAGCATATTTTATATTTTTCATGATAAGCAATAGATTATGGTGTTTCTTTTTGAAGAGGCCATACTTTTTGTTGTCCAATTCCTGTTCAAATCTTACAAATTCCAGTGCTAAAAGTTCACGAATTGAACCTGCAACTCTTGATTCCAAATTAACAAAGTCTCCATTCCAATTCTTTGGTTTTACTAATTTATGTTGTTCCATAGAAATGTAGCTAGCTGTTACTGTTGAATTCTACTATGCTCATGTTAGCGTTGCAATTTCCTCCAGTTATACCGACACTCTCTGACTGTGGTGTTTATTTTGCATATTTAACTATTTTTCCCTTTTGATTCTAAGTCCACTAACAAGTAAATAGTTGAGAGGCATTTGTGAATTCAAATGTTCTTCTCACCCTTGAAATTATTTGGGTTGATTTGTGCCAAGAAAATTAGTTTCAAAGGAGGTCACTGATATTTTTAAAACCTTTAAAAAGGCAGTAAAATTATCAGCAACCTCAACCTCGAGGGAAGTTTCTGAAATTATGTCCTTATAATTTATGTTAATGTTAATTCCACTAGTGGTACATTATTCTCCCACCTTGTGTAGGTTGTTGTACTTGCAAAAGCTATCGGGTTTTGTTTAGAGGTAAATATGATATTACAAAACTCGTCAGGTCCAAATTGTAAATTTGAGGGGTTGTCTTAGATTTCTTCAAATTTCTTTGGGCAGTCTAGAAAGCACCCTATTAAAAGCGTTTCCTTAGCCGCGCCTTATACGGCACAGCTGTTACTTTATTGCACGTATGATGTTTGCAAAAATTACTGAAAGAGCCTGTTATCCACTGTTGCTTGTCTTTTTGGTCTTCAGATCGTGGCACCATACTGGGTTCTTGTAACGAAATCCTCTGGACCCGAATGGCGGCAATGGGTGCATTAACTTCCGGGTTGCAGCAGCTGCAGTTGAAGACTTGTCAGCTCTTTGGAACTTCTGATCTGCATCACTTTGATAACATCCTTCCCAAGAAACGAGCTTGTGAGTTTGTTAATTAGTACCATATTCCCTTTTCCTTCTTATGGGTTTTACGATTCATGTGGAACTTTTTCAATTGTATGTAAGTTAAAGAATCTGTTAGGCAACACATTTTGAAGAGAGGGGGGCTTTGCTGTTCAACAGGAGTGAGCATCGGGTCACTTCTGCATGAAGTCAGCTGTATAATCTTCCGATAATAAATTTCAATCATTTTTTAGCCTGACTAAATCCCGAAAACCAAGAAAATTGAAGTTCATTATTGCTCATTTCAAGCTCACAACGGAAGGAGGAGAGAACTTCAATCGTGATTAATTTAGCAAATGGGAAAATGACGTGCCTCTGACCTGATAGTCCAACAGTGAAAACGAATCAAAATATTGTTCCTCTGTTTCTCATTCTTTGTCGCAGCTACTTATGTGTGTACATCCACATACAAAATGAAGTCAAACTGCTTGTAATTAAAGGATGGTGTTTGTGGCGCTGTCTTTTTTAAATTTCTTTTTGACGCATAGAATTGCACATTGAATTCTCTGCGTTGAAATAGTCCCATTATCTCAGTTGTCTTATCACTTTGTAAATATCTAGCTCTGAAGCCATTGGTGATTGAAGCAAAGGCCAATGCGAAGACTGAGAGTGCAAAAACCCGAAACAATAGATTGAGAAAAAAGGTATGCTTCTGTCTTTGGAATTACAAAATATGCGTACTTGGAAAGATATGTTCAGCCCATTGACAAGTAGGACTTTAGATATTTGTTTGTGGAGTTTGAGGAACTCATTTTCAATGAGCTTATAGTGCAAGTTTCATTTTTGATGCTATCTTAATTTGTGGAATAACTTGCTTAGTGTTCTTGCTTTTCCACTTATCTTTGCAAATAATGGTTCTTGCGTCTCTTGACCAGTTTAATGGCACAGCAACAAAACCAAGGCTATCAGTTTTCTGTTCAGATAAGCAGCTATATGCTATGGTAGTAGATGATCAGAACAAAAGGTGTTTGTTCTACGGCAGCACTCTACAGAAATCAATTCGCCAGGATCTATCTTGCACCACCATTGTCAGTGCTCCCTCTCAAATTAACACCACAATTCTCTACTCCCTTCCAAATTATGCACCAAAATTTCAGTAAACTGGACGCAATTGGAAACATATAAATAGTTGAAAAAATAGTATTCCTTTTTCATTCTTTCTTTTCAATGCTTTTAATTGGGATAAGCTGAGTTTGTCCTTGACCAAATGAGGTTTACTGTATCGAATATAGATCTGATTTTACGCAATTATTAATATCAGGAAGCAGCTCAACGTGTTGGTGAAGAGCTCGTCAAGGTGTGCATCGATCTTGACATAAATGAAATTTCATCATATGATCGCAATGGTCTTGCAAGAGGAGATAGAATGCAGGCATTTGAGATTGCCATTTCTCGTCATGGGTTCTTGCCACGATAACATTGCAATATTCAGATTAATTGTTCTTATTCACACTGGTTGTAGCAAGAAAAGGGGAGCCTGCATGTTTGTGAGTTCTCAGATTGTAAAAAGCCTCCAAAGGATCCTACATACAGTTTGATATGATGTTTATATTACCTACTGCTGTTAGCCTGTTACTGGGTATAGGTGCTTCTTTAAGTGCTTTTATGTACTCTTTTTCCAGGCAGAATGTTCTGCGATACACTTGCTGTATTCTTCTTCTTCTTCATTTTTTTTTTGGTACAAGAAGTCAAAACATGGTTATAGGCTAGGAGGTTAGATCACTTTCCATAACGCACAATAAGGAAATAACTACTAATTTCGTCCCAATACATCGACTACCAAGTTGATCTAAAACAGAAAGTTATTTGTCAGTGACAAACTGAGATGATGCAAACAAATGTATGCGTCCGGGATGTCGTTGTTGCAGTACGGAGGTGCATGATAAAAACTACTAAAGAAGCGTGATATTAGTCTATAGAAGATAATCAAACTCCTAAACTAGTTAAGAATTTTGTGTGACTTCTATCATAATGTGTGACTTCTATTCATTTGGTAAGCTAGTCTCCATCTATTTGTTTCAGATTTTGACTATGAATTAAGGTTGGATGGGGAGCAAGACCAGTTTAGTTGGTTTTCTTTTAAAGAATCTGATCCCCCTTCCAAGGTAGATGGAGCAAAGCAGAGGCCCAAGACCAAGAGAAAGATGACAAGAGAGAAAAGATTGATAGGAACTTAACTCATCTTCTATTAAGTGGATTAAGCTTTTCTTATAGATTAGTTGTACTAATCAATTACTATATCACATTTGTTGGTTTTTTGGGGTATAAACTAAGAAGCAACACCTTAGTGTTGCAAAAAAAAAAACTTATAAGAAACTTGTATTGAAATTGAAAATAAGCTTATGCTATTTATTCATCAACTCACTATTTATAGTAATAAATGAAGCAAAGTAACAAAATATCTAACTAACAATTATCCCAAAAACTCTCAAAAAAAAAAAAAAACTTGATAACATAATCTCCTACTCAACAAATCTTATCTAAAATATTTGTTAACAAACCACATGATTTTTAGTAAACAAATATCCTAACAAGAAGATTTATTTAACTACTAACTAAATTATTCTAATATCAATCGTAATCTAATAAAATATATCGAAAAAATTGATATATCTCAATACTCTTCCTTGCCACTTTTGCTGCAGATTTTGAATTGCATTCTCAAATTTTTGGATCTTGTTTCGGAGAAAACTTTTATAAGAAGCTCTACACATGATTAGCCTTGCAATGAATTTATTCTTTTGGATTTTTATGCAAGCTAAAGATTAGTCTTGCAACAAACCACTTCTTTTGTCTTCTCATGCCAAACTTCAAATAAAAGATTTTTTTTTATGTTTCCAAATAACTTTCTTATAGGTTCAAAGTGGAACACTATTCGATAAAATTTGAACTTGTACAGAAAATATGAAATTCTACATGAGTCTTCATCACCATCAAAACTTGTAGATTCAAAACAACAATATTATAATCTTGATATATATCAGGAATCAATTTGGTACCTCCTAACTTATTAATGATCTCTTGTTGAATTTTTTAGGATTTGAATTCTTGATTTCATCATGCTTTACTTCAGAATTGTCAAAATCCAACCAATTCATAATGAAACTTTCTCTTTTCATTTTAATTGGAAAAATTTATTCTCAATCAAATAATAAGCCATTATCCTTGTGAAAATGGCATCAAATGATATGTGAATATTGGTCATGGATCTCTGTCTAACTACAACTCTACGGTTTTTAATCTATGTATCCATCGATTTTTCAAATACCGGCAATACAAAATT
The DNA here is from genome assembly GCF_036785885.1 of Coffea arabica. Taxonomy (NCBI): domain Eukaryota; kingdom Viridiplantae; phylum Streptophyta; class Magnoliopsida; order Gentianales; family Rubiaceae; genus Coffea; species Coffea arabica. Next base: position 935,466 of record NC_092310.1, read on the forward strand.
TGTGTCGCACCACATCCCATAGCTTATTGACTACCAAATAAGTCCAAAATTTAATGGCCTAAATTTGGTGAGTTTCACCACTAAAAGTTGACACATTTGACAAAAAATACTTTCCTATCATGGTTTTGAAGTTGTAAAAAATCCTCATCGAATGCACTCACTCTCAAAAAACAACACAGGTATTAAGACATAAGCTCTGATATTACTGTGTCGGTTTTTTTGGGGCATAAATTAAGAAATAATATCTTAGTGTTGCAAAAAAAGGGCTTATAAGAGACTTGTATTGAAACTGAAAATAAGCTTATATTATTTATTTATCAACTCATTATTTATAGTGATTATATGAAACAAACTAACAAAATGTCTAACTAACAATTATCCTAAAAAATCTCAACAGAACACTTAATAACATAGTCTCCTACTCAACAAATCTTAGCTAAAATATTTATTAACAAACCATATGATTCTTAGTTAACAAATATCCTAACAACAAGATTTATTTAACTACTAATTAAATTATTCTAATATTAAACATAATCTAATAAAATCTGTCGAAAAGGTTGGCATATGTCAACAACATTGATTTGATTTTGCTTGAGATTACAAACATCATTAGTATAGGGTTGCAAACGAATCGAGCTGTTAGCTCGAGTTGAGTTCGATCAATATCGACCTCGAGTCGAACTTGATCAATTTCGAGCTCAAGTTGGCCAAGTCGAATTCGATCTCGAACTCAAACTTAAAAAATTAAGCTTGTTAACCCGGCTTGCGAGTTCGAGTGTATATATATATATATATATATTATTTTAATAGTAAAATTATATATATATCCCCAATATTTTATTATTTATTAAGAAAAAATAATTATTTATTTTTTAATTAGAATAATTTCCAGAAACTCGAGCTAACGAACTGCTCACGAGTAAAAAATTCGAGCTACATCACGAGCTAACAATTCAAGCTGCTCGTGAGCCAAAAATCGAGTTACAGCTCGCGAGCTTTATCGAGTTGAGCTCGAGTTCGTATCGAGTTGAGCTCGAGTTCGAGTTCGAACTCGAGCCTACCTATTATTAAGTTGAGTTCGGCTCGATAAGTCCAAAATTTGACTCGACTCGACTCGTTTGCAGCCCTACATTAGTACCATACTACCATGTGACACTTGTTTGTACATTTTTGTTTGTGTCGAAATGGGACTTCTGCTAACTGCTTCTATTAAAAAGTGAAGCAGGTTTAAAGACCAGAATTGGTGTGAAATAATGTGGGAATGCAAATATGTTGAGCCGCAATTCTTCAGCCGCAATCCTTGACTGTGGCAGAATTTCTTCATCCCACATCGCCTGAAGCAGAAGGAAAGCCTCCCAAATACAACTATAAATAGGGGGCTCATATGAAGGTTTCAATTGCACCACTCAAGAGAGTAATATGGGTTATTAGCTTCTTGAGTCATTTAGCTCATTCAGTTAAATATTTTAGGCTCTCTTGTTATGAGTTTAGGAATATTTTCTAAACTCTTTTATAAGTGCCTATTGGCCTAGGAACCACTTTCCTACGGTCTTTTGTATTTCTTCTTCATAGTAGAAATATTGCTCCTCCCTCGCCCGTGGACGTAGGTCAATTTGACCGAACCACGTAAATCTTCTGTGTCTTTTATTTGCTTTGTTATCTATCTTTATATGGTCGGTTTTACCGCCTAATTATTATATGACTGGTATCTACCGCCTATCTATTATATGGTCGGTTATACCGCCTACTTTGTGCTAACTTGAGTTTGTCTATTCCTGGCCCGGTCCTAACAAACTGGTATCAGAGTTGGTTATTATATTTTGCAAGACAGGTTCATCTGGTGGGGTCCGTCCATCCTGTGGGGCCCACTCATCCTGTGGGGTCCGTTTATCCGTGGGGCCAGCTCACCTTGTGGGGTCCTTTCATCCCGTGGGGCCCGCTTATCTCGTGGGGCCCGCTCACCCTGTGGGGTCCACTCACGAGACTTGCATATTTGTTTGGCCAGTTTTTTGAGACAAACTTCACGTTACAGATTTTGTGGCAACAATGACGATAACAAAGACAATTATCGAGAAATTCGACAGGAATGTCAACTTCGGAATGTGGCAGCTCAAGATGGAGGCCATTCTTGTTCAAGACGGAGTTGATCTAGCGATTCACGGAATCGAGAACAAACCAGAAGATGTAAAGGATGCGAATTTCGCCGATATGGATAAGAAGGCCAGATCCAGCATAATCTTAAATCTCTCCGATGAGGTATTGCGTGAGGTAGCAACGGAGACTTCGGCCAAGGCTATGTGGGATAAATTGAAAGCCTTGTATATGAAGAAGACAGTCGAGAATCGGCTATATTTGAAGCAGAGTTTGTACATGCTTCGGATGTTTGAAGGTACATCTATACTCTCCCATCTTGATAAATTTGATTCCATTATTATGGATTTGGGGAATATAGATTCGAAAATTGATGATGAAGATCAAGCCCTATTACTTTTATGTTCCCTTCCCCAATCTTTTAAACATTTCCGTGATACTATGATTTATGGAAAAGAAACAATTTCGTATCGCGAAATTAAATCTGCATTAAAATCTAAAGAGCAGATAGATAGGGACATTACTGGGGAAACTAGTGGGAGTCAAGCCGATGGCTTGTTTGTTCGGGGTAGATCTGAAAAGAGAAACACAGAAAATAGAAGTAGATCCAAGTCCAGACATAAAAATGTGGTGTGCAATTATTGTAAAAAGAAGGGCCATGTTATCTCTGATTGTTTTAAATTGAAAAATAAAGAAAAGCAAAAAGGAAAATTTGTTGAGAAAAATACTGAATCCGCTGAAGCTAGTATAGCAGCTGATGAGAATGATGGAACCATTTTCTGTGCAACGGAAAATAATTTTAGGTCTAACAATGAGTGGATTTTAGATTCGGGTTGTTCGTATCATATGTGTCCCAACAGGGACTGGTTTTCAACATATGAATCAGCTGAAGGTGGAGTTGTCTTAATGGGCAACAACGCTGTTTGTGAAGTTGTTGGCAAAGGCACAATCCGAATTAAAATGTACGATGGTATTGTGAGGACGCTCACAGATGTTAGACATGTTCCAGATTTGAAGAAAAATCTCATCTCTTTGGGCACTCTTGAGTCTATCGGGTGCAGGTATTCAGGTGGAGATGGAGTTCTAAAAATCACTCGAGGAGCTCTTGTTGTTATGAAGGCACACAGATCTGGTACTTTGTATATTTTGCAGGGATCTACTGTGACAGGTGCTGCTGCTGTTTCAACATCATCTTTGTTAGATACAGACATCACCAAATTATGGCATATGCGTTTGGGGCATATGAGTGAAAAAGGCTTGGGCATACTGAGCAAAAGAGGACTTCTGTGTGGACAAAGTACCGGTCCATTGGAATTCTGTGAACATTGTATTTTTGGGAAGCAGAAAAGAGTCAGCTTCAGTTCACCAGCAATTCACAAGACAAAAGGTACTCTTGATTACATTCATTCAGATCTATGGGGTCCTTCTCGTGCTCCTTCTAAAGGTGGTGCCAGGTACATGTTGACTTTCATTGATGATTATTCAAGGAAAGTTTGGGTCTATTTTCTTAAGCATAAAAATGATGTTTTCCTAACTTTCAAGCAATGAAAAGTTTTGATTGAGAAACAAGCAGGAAAACATATTAAGCGGTTGAGAACAGATAATGGCATGGAATTTTGTGGAGGTGAATTTAATGAATTCTGCAAGAATGAAGGAATTGTTCGGCATCACACCGTCAGGATGACGCCTCAACAAAATGGTGTGGCTGAACGTATGAACAGAACGCTTTTGGAGAGAGCAAGATGTATGATCTCCAATGCAGGGTTGACAAACGACTTTTGGGCAGAGGCGATCAATATGGCCTGTTACATTGTCAACCGTTCTCCTTCTGCATCTCTTGATTTCAAAACTCCTGAGGAAGTTTGGTCAGGTACTCCTGCTGATTACTCCAATTTAAAAGTTTTTGGGTGTCCAGCATACATGCATGTGAATGATGGAAAATTGGAGCCTAGGGCTAAAAAGTGCATTTTTCTTGGGTATGCTTCTGGGGTGAAAGGATACAGATTATGGTGTCCTGATCCCAAATCTCCAAAATTTGTGATCAGTAGAGATGTTACTTTTGATGAATTGTCTACGTTATCTTCCAAGAAGGAGTCTTCCAGTCCTTGTACTACTGATAGTACACAGAAGCAGGTGGAGCTTGATATTGGCAGTTCTGATCCTTCTCAGACCAAATCTTCTATTCAACAAATGCCAGTAGATGCACCTGAGTCTACTGTGGAAGATAGTTCAGAAGAAGAGAAATATTCCATAGCCAGAGATAAACAAAGGAGAGACATTCGACCACCACAAAGATATGCAAATTTAGTTGCATATGCTTTGTCTATTGCAGAAGAAACTGATGCAGTTGGTGAGCCTTCCACATATTCAGAAGCAGTTTCTTGTGATGATTCTGCAAAGTGGTTGATTGCGATGAATGAAGAAATTGAATCTCTTCATTGTAATGAAACTTGGGTTCTTGTAAAGCCGCCGTCAGCTAAGAAAATTGTCGGTTGCAAGTGGGTCTTCAAGAAGAAGGAAGGTATTCCAGAGGTTGAAGATGCAAGGTATAAAGCACGATTAGTTGCAAAGGGCTATAGTCAGGTACAAGGTGTTGATTTTAATGATGTGTTTTCACCTGTTGTTAAACATAGCTCTATTCGTGTTTTGCTTGCTTTAGTTGCCATGTATGATTTGGAGTTAGAGCAGCTTGATGTTAAGACAGCTTTCTTACATGGCGAACTTGAAGAACAAATTTATATGAAACAACCCCAGGGTTTTGAAATTGAATGTAAGGAAGACCATGTTTGCTTATTGAAGAAATCCTTATATGGATTGAAGCAGTCTCCAAGACAATGGTATAAAAGGTTTGATTCCTTTATGTTGGGTCATGGTTATTTGAGGAGCATGTATGATAGTTGTGTTTACTTCCGGAAGTTAAACGATGGTTCTTTCATTTATTTGATGCTTTATGTTGATGACATGCTCATTGCTGCCAAGAATTTGTCAGAAATTCACACTTTGAAACTGCAGTTAAATAGTGAATTTGAAATGAAAGATTTGGGAGCAGCTAAGAAAATTCTTGGCATGGATATCAAGCGAGATCGAGGAGTAGGGAAGTTGTTATTGACCCAGAAAAATTACCTTGAGAAAGTTTTGGAGCGTTTTGGCATGAAAGATGCTAAACCAGTATCTACTCCTCTTGCTAGCCATTTTCGGCTATCTGCTGCTCAATCACCAAAATCAGATGAAGAGGAAGATTATATGGCACGGGTTCCTTATTCCAGTGCAGTCGACAGTGTTATGTATGCAATGGTTTGTACTCGTCCAGATATTGCACAAGCAGTCAGTGTTGTTAGCAGATATATGTCTTGCCCTGGTAAAGCACATTGGCAAGCTGTGAAGTGGATTCTCAGATACTTGCGAGGTACTTCAAATGCATGTTTGGAGTTTGGAAGAAATAATAACACTTTGGTTGGTTTTGTAGACTCAGACTACGCTGGGGATCTTGACAGGAGAAGATCACTTTCAGGCTATGTATTTTGCATTGGCGGTTGTGCTGTTAGTTGGAAAGCTACTCTACAACCTGTCGTAACTTTGTCTACTACTGAAGCAGAATATATGGCTGTGACCGAGGCAATCAAAGAAGCTTTGTGGTTGAAGAGTTTATTTAGCGAGCTAAGTCTATATCAAGGTGTTACTGATATTCACTGTGATAGTCAAAGTGCCATACACTTGACTAAAGATCAGATGTATCATGAGAGGACGAAACATATTGATGTGAAGTATCACTTCATTCGGGATATCATTGCTGAGGGAAAAGTCCTTATTCAGAAAATCAATACTAAGGACAATCCAGCCGATATGTTTACGAAACCTCTTCCAGTTTACAAGTTCAAGCAGTGCTTGGATTTGGTTGGTGTTCATTGTTGGTGATTTAAGCCCATTGGGGTTTATGTGGAGAAGGTGGAGCAGTTTTACTATTATCGATGGTGGGATTCAAAATTATGCCAAGGTGGAGATTTGTTGAGTCGCAATTCTTCAGCCGCAATCCTTGACTGTGGCAGAATTTCCTCATCCCACATCGCCTGAAGCAGAAGGAAAGCCTCCCAAATACAACTATAAATAGGGGGCTCATATGAAGGTTTCAATTGCACCACTCAAGAGAGTAATATGGGCTATTAGATTCTTGAGTCATTTAGCCCATTCAGTTAAATATTTTAGGCTCTCTTGTTATGAGTTTAGGAATATTTTCTAAACTCTTTTATAAGTGCCTATTGGTCTAGGAACCACTTTTCTACGATCTTTTGTATTTTTTCTTCATAGTAGAAATATTGCTCCTCCCTCGCCCGTGGACGTAGGTCAATTTGACCGAACCACGTAAATCTTCTGTGTCTTTTATTTGCTTTGTTATCTGTCTTTATATGGTCGGTTTTACCGCCTAATTATTATATGGCTGGTATCTACCGCCTATCTATTATATGGTCGGTTATACCACCTACTTTGTGCTAACTTGAGTTTGTCTATTCCTGACCCGGTCCTAACAAAATAAACTAATTCACGGGTTATGATAGAGAACATAAAAGCTAATTGGCAGTTTATATGCTAAACTGAATTCGAACTGCAAAAAAAGAAAAAAAAAAAGACATCTGCTGCGTTTGGTCAAAATTTGCTTAACGATCAAGGAAGTATGGGACGGTAAAGAAGAAAACAAAATAGCTTTGGATTGAAAATTCTAGCGTTTAATACTAACAATGGCACTGGCTTGTATCTACTTTTATGCGTACCCTAAAGACTTCTACTCTTATACAAGAGCGGCAAAAGACCTCTACTCTTATATTAAAAAAACAGGACTCTCAAAGGCAGCTTTTCGATGACAAGCACATGAGAAGTAGATTTCCTTGAGCAGCCTCTGGATTGTGCTTGTGGTGGTGCTGGTGCTTTTGACATTCTGGGCTACAATGGTGATGGACTAGGCGATGTTGAAGAATATATTATACTGGAAAGAAATTCACAAAATATGGGTGCAGAACTCCTCAAGGGTGTAAATATTATATTTATATCACCCCTGCTCTTACAATATAATTTCTTCTTCCCTATGCTTTCATACATTGACTACTTAACAAATGTAGATATATTTGCTTATAAAACTTCGATCAGTAGTTTACTTCTTCCCGCACATTCATCAATGTTTTATGATCACCAGCCTCAAATGGTTATATGAGTTAAACTTTCTAAAATATTTAACACCAGCACAACTATGCATTGAAATGATAATATATTCGAGAGTCTTGGAAGGTGCAACCTAGCCCAATTATTACTACTGATCAGCAAGCTCAACAGTCAAGACTTCTTCCATTCTTTTGTTCCTAGATAATTTTTACCTACTTTCCTTCAATGACCTCTCACACCAATCATTCCTCCCTTCATCATCTCACCATTAATCTCTCAAATTCTTCCAATAAAGTTCAGTTTTGTGCCTAAACCATATGCGCAGGTTTGATTTCTTAATCTAAAATAGTTTTTGTTTTTATTATTTCTGCAATTTACTAATGTTCTAGGTTAAGATTTTAAATCCAATATTGTATTTGCTTTGATTTTGCAGTTCTTATACTTTCAAAGGCAAGTACTTACTTTCTTCATCTTTTTCTTTTATTTTCTTTCTTTTGATTTCTTTTTCTTTTTCTCCAACCTTATTCTTCGCATTTTTAGCCGCAGCTTGAGTCATGCCATCTTTTCTTTATCTCTCTCTCTCTCTCTCTCTCTATTTTTTCCTTTTTCAGTCTTATCAGCATTGTTTACCATAGCATTTGGTTGAACAATTAGTAGCAATTTTTTTTTTCTTGAAGAAGTTTGTTTTCCAATTTCGTGGACAATATTCAATGAGATTGTTACATAGTCATATTGCGGCTTTGACTTGGGGTGGCTCCCACGAATATTAACTGATGTGTGTGATTGTCCCTAAGCTTTTGGCTTAGTATGTCAGCACTATTGTACAAGTTATCTCTGTACCAGTTTTGGCTTTCTTTCTGCCTTATGTCTACTGGTGGATGCTGCATTTTTTCTTATCTAAAAGGATTTTTTTCCTTATATTTCGTTTTGTGATTTTATGTATTATATTTGCATTAGGGCAGTGGGGAAGAAATATACTTTGTCTCAGGCTTGTCACATTCATATACTTTGTTCAAGAAATCAAAATTTGTTAATTGGCTAAAAGGCTAGATCACTTCTCTGAGCACTGAATGAAGAAATATCGATTGAATTTTGTTGCTGATGCAAACGATTAATATGTACAGTTTTTGTAGAAACACCCCATCAACAACTAACCAAACAGCGCATATATGTGTGCCTCTCGGGGTGTCATTGCTGCAAAACGGAGGTAACATGAACAAAACTAGTAAGGAATTTTAGATTAGGCCGAAGGAAATCATCGAACTCCTAAGTTGGTCAAGAATGTGGTGTCTTCTATCATAATAAAGAGACAGAAGTAAGCCAATCTAGTGGTATTTTCAATTTCTTTCTGGTAAAATAGTGACTGCTGATTAATTTGACTTTCTGAATAGGTTTGTTCCAATTGTTCTCATCTTACGAGATTTTCATTTGGTGAAGTTATCTTGATATATTAGTTTTTAGAGTTTGCCATCAATTTAAGGTTGGATGGAAGGAGCAAAACCAGTTAAGTTGGAGCATCATGCTCCCACACATTTTGATCGGTTGACGAAACTGGCATGCTTAGGAAGAACATGAGCAACATATATACTTAGTCATATATTGAATGATAATGATGCTTGGCAAATGCTTATTTCAGAGAGTAAAGCAGGTTAAAAGAGAAGATGTTTGACATCCCACAAGTATTTCTAGTGACTTTCATATGTAGTTCAGCTCAAAATCATTTCACTGGTCAAGCATAGTACTAATGTAGCTTAATATCTTATTTACACATTGAGTTTGATTGTAGTTTAAGCCTTTCAATATTCCCTTAACTACTGATGAATATTGTTTCTGATCAATTCTCATTTTATTTCCTGCCAACTTCCAAGTACCCTTGTCCTTGACCTGTATAGCAGAATAGATTGTTACTACTGCTACCCTTACCCTCCTCACCTTTAACATAACTCCAAATTGCAGAATAGCAGCAAGGTACTGGAAATGGAACAAATTCTTCACACGAAAGGAGGGGAAGATGAGGAAAGCTATGCTAAAAATTCAACATTTCAAGTAAGTGACACATATCAGAGGAAAGCTATGCTATATATAATTCTGTGACTGATCTCTAAATGAGTTTCTACCCTTCAGAGATTAGTGTTTATGAATGTCATCCATGCACTCAATCGGAGCATTCAGGAGTTTTGTCAAGCCAACCTAGCAGAGGCAGAGTGCATAATTCAGGAGTTTTGTCAACCATGCACTCAATCGGGACCTTTGAACGAGGACTTAGAAACCCTTGCATGTGAATACATATTCTTGCAGCACATAATCTTTGAATTTCTGCCATCCCACTACATGCTTTGCTTTTGCTTTCCCAATGACTGTTACTGCTATCTTCAACATCTAGCTTCCATCATCAAATCTTCTCTTCTTCTTAACCAAATTACATTTCCAGAAGATAGATAAAGAAAAAAAAAATCGAAACACTACAGAACCATAACACTTTCAGTTTTTCTACATGATGTTTGAGAAGCCTCCATCAATGCTAGTGCAAATTAATGAGCAAAATAACTATAATTGATGACCATCTTCATCTGCGAAACTTGCCTGCCGAGTGACAGTAATTTCTTCCTTTTGACATTCTCACAAAAACGACAGGGAACCATGTTGTTCTTTTTCCAACGAGATGATGTCTGCTTCCTAAATAGATTCAGGAAAAAAACACCACCATGTTAGCCACGTTGAACCATCAAAACTTATGAAGAATGTATTACAAAAATTTCTAAAGAGCAAAAATTAAGCAGAATTACATCGATTAAGCCATGAAAAACGCATACTAAATTCACAGCATAGCTTTTGTATGTGATTGATTTGAAGTTAAGGCAACAGCAACAGAAACATTGTAGGCCTTCAAATTTAATCCACTGAGACTACATACCTCTTCATTTACTCTGTCACATATTGCTTTCTAGAAGATTGATCTTCACTCCTTAAGAGAACAATTGTCTACCACATCACCATCCATACATTTTTGCTTGAAAATCACTGCTTTTTACATGTTCCAGCATAGCCCATGAGACATTTGTCTAAAATGCTAAAATAGATATTTCTATAAATATTTTATCATGAGCAAGTCCTTATGCAAGTAGGATGGAAAAATCACCAATCTACTAGATAACCAAAAATGAAAGGCTAAAAAACAGAGCATTAACAAACCCAGAAGGAAGTAATGGTAGCAAAAGTCAATCGAATTTGGATAAATTGTCCTTGTGATTCTTCCTGAAAATAAAGTAATGACTAACTGTTAGCACAGTTGTATCATGAGTCTCTCTTGTTCTTGAGTGGAAAGGTATAACCTGTAGTCCAATTTACAAAGGCCTTGCAAGATCTGGCGGGAACCTTTGAACGAGAATGTAGAAATTTTTGCCGCCGCAATTGCAGCAGCAAAACTTTGAACTGATTCCATCCAAATGAATGACTGACACTGCAATCGCATGCTTCGTTTATGTCATCCAAACGATCACCAATGCTGTCTACAATGTCTAACTTCTTTCCATCAAATCTTGTCACCTCTGAAACTAAAGTATTAGCCCGTCCAGTTTTCTTCAAGCAAGTCTTGTACCTTGATAGCTCTCCAGTACCAGCTACCATGCTCTTCTCCAACTCTTCTCAATCCATACTACTTTCTACAAGCGTGGCACAAGCCACTCTGTTTTCAGCATGCTACAAGGAGAAAAGGTTCAATATTTGATTTATTTTGTTAAATACTTCCAGAAAATAGATTAAAAAAAACAAAAAAGAAAAGCCATTGAAACAGGCCAATAGACATGCAGTCAACATTTTTTACCTTCATTTCCACATTCTGAGCAATATATGGCATTCTGGTGGGAAAAATCACAGATAACTACCTTCCATCTTCAAAATCTGACTGATAAGCGAAAATAACTCCTCCCTCTTGACATTCTCATAAGAACAACATGGGAACGTTGGTGTTCTTTGTCCAAAAAAACATGTACTCTGCTTCCTAAACAAATTCTGGAAAAAAAATAACAATATTACATCACAGTTCTGCTTCAGTTATGACATTAAGTAGAAATATGAGCCATAGAAAGGTTTGGTCAGGTAACTCGTGCAACAATTTATCACTCAAAATCCTAAAGAGCAAAAATCAAGTTATATTCCATTGATTAAGCCATAAAGAACACTTACTAGCGCAGATACCAACCTGCATTTAGGCACAATTCCATGTCTCAAACATACTTGCAAACTTGGACCAATTCCCTTGTACTACAAGTAAGTTGGGTGGAGAAATTTCCAAACCACATACCTCCTCATCTTTCTTCAAAAATGATTGGAAACCACAGCCTTAGATGCTTTAGATGTTGCAGTTGGAGAATGTGAAAAGTGCAATAAGATGCTTTAGAGGTTCCAGGCTGACTTTGCCTTAAGCACACTTTCGAGCCTTTCGCAATGTTTTCGGCACTATCACTGCTTGCTGCTTCACTGACACTTGTGGCCTACAACGCCATAATATTATCAATCCAATTCACAAAATAGAAAAGTAGCTAGTATCTGAATTTTAAAAATTTTAAAGGATGATAAGAATTTATAGTTTGAGCAGCAGCCTAGTTCCTCTGCAAACAATTTCAACTTGATCGACATTGAGCTAATTTTATGGCAATCATAATGCAGAGGCTTACAGAGAGATAACAGTGAATATTAAGAACATATCCATCTATTAAATGCCAGCGGTAAAAACAAAAATTGTAATGTTCTTCCCAAATTGCTGTTTCATTGGTTTTAATGTTGTTTGGAAATATCAGTAACAAAAAAAAAAAAAAAAAAAAAGAACATACCATGTTTACGCTTGCAATGTTAGTGAATTTTGTGGGCAAACAGTCAGCAAGTTCATATATAGTAGTATATTTTACCATGTTTATTCATCCTTTTGATGGTTCAAAAAGGCAGATGAAATCCACAATTTTTGTTGTCTTTCAAATTGCTCATAACTCTACTTTGTTAATGACAAGAATTAGTTTATAAATTGAAAGAGAGAGTAATCTTCTCCAAAAGAAGTAGAGGAATAGATATTTACAGAGAAAAAGAGTGTGGGACAAATACGGATAGAATAAGATGGTGAAGAACAGCAATATCCAATAATGAGAAGCAATTAATCAAAAGTTTGCAGTGAAATTTATTGCACACACCTCACTAGTCGATCACACTAGTGTACTATGAAACTTAACATGCACCAAATTAAATAATATAATAAAAGAAAAATCATGATTCAATCATTAAAACAACCAAGAATTTAAGGCAAGTAAATTTAAATAAGTGCTATAAAAACAAGTAAAATTTCGAGGACTCACAACATCAACAAAGATTCAGCACCTGCACTTGTTTTTATAGGAAATGGCAATGGAATAGTAACCAACTACAAACTAAAAACTAAGACAAAAGATGGAACAAAATAGATTAAACACAAACACAGCTAAAGAAACACAGGACAAAATAGAAGGAAAAAAAGAGAGAAGAACACACGCACCATCAAGAACAGCAAGCAGCAGCAAAAAGGAGGAAACTTAAGATGAAATGAGAAAATGCAGAAGAAAAGAGAACATGCACAAGGTAAATGCAGACAATAACTACATTTTCAAAAAAGAGCAACAAAGAATCAACACCTGCACCTATTTTTATAGGAGATGGCAATGCAATAGTAACTAACTTAAAACTAAAAATCAAGACAAAAGGTGGAACAAAATCAGTTAAAGAAACACAGGACAAAATAGAAGGAAAAAAGGAGAGAAGAACACACGACTTTTAATCAATTTTAAGCTCTGGAATATTAGAGATCTTGGGCCACTCGGAGCCGCTTTGAGGAGTGCATCTTTCGGTTAATAGAGGACAATCACGAATTTCCAGACGTCTTAATTTGAGGCGTTCCATGGCAGCCGTGGAGGGTAAATATTCAAGCTTTGGGCACCATGATAGGATTAGGTCTTCAAGAGACACGAGGTTCCCAAGCCAATCTGGTAAGGCTTCGATTGCTCCGAAGTGTTTTAGAGATAGTGATGTGATGGTAGTCAAGTCTTGAAGCTGATGTGGCAGAGATTTCGTGTCAAACATCCCACCTAAAGACACGTGTCGGAGTGATGATGAAGATGCTAATCCAGCCCAATCAAATTCGATTACAGAGTCATCTGAGAAGGGACCAATGTACACTTCCCTTAAGCTGGTAAGATAGCCAAATCCACTAGGCATCTCAGTAATCAAGTTGGAACACCCGTATAATGAGAAGCACTCGAGAGAAGGGAATCGTCGCAAATCAAGGGGAAAGGAGACCAGACTGCGGCAATCGAACAATTTCAGCTTTCGGAGAGACGTACAGGACTCGAACATCTCCACTGGTAATCTTGTTAATGCATCGCAATCATCGACAGTAAATTGCTTAAGAGACTTAAGGAGGCTTTTCTGTCCAAATGAATTTTTAGGATTTGGATATCCAAATGAATCAATTCTCGGGCAACCCCGTATCTTCAAGTGCTCTAAAGCTTGAAATTGATAGAGATCATCTGGCAACTCCCGTAAATTCTCACATAAAGTGACTTCCAATCTCTTAAGACATGCGGCGCAACTCATTCCTCTAAATGTTGTTATATTTTTGGCAATCATCAATTTTACATGCTGAAGAGTTGGAAAAAGACAGAGTCGCTCAAGCATGTCAGTGGGTAGACTGTCACAGCCATTAATTCTCAAGCTGCTCTCTGGTCGTTTCACTATTTTTAGAGACTTGATGCTTTGACGACCCCTTAATTCAAGGGACGAGAGATTGGCTATATTGCTCAAAACCTTTTCTGCCAGCAAAACATGGCAATTTTTTTTAATGTTCAATACATCAAGACTTGGGAAACGACTTGGAGTTGGAATGGTGGTCAGCTGGGGGCAGTCACTAATAGATAACTTTTCAAGCACGGGAAACACGTCAGCGGTTGACCTCATTTCGTGTGCGTCCTTCCACTCTTCCAAATTTTTCATGCTTTCAAGAGAGAGAATTTTAAGGGCTGGAAAGAATGTTTGTCTGCTAATAGTGCTACTGTAGAATGAAAGCCCAATGCATGTTGTGTTTTCCAATCTAGTCAAATAGAGGCGCTTGAGGAATGGCAGCTGTCCTAGTGCAGGGAGTTCTCTGCATCTTGTGCAATCCTCCACACGCAACTCCGCCAGTGATGTCAATGTCAAATTCATGAACCATTGTGGAAACTGATCACCCATGAACTTCAAAATTTGTAACTCTTTTAAATTTGGGTGAGGTTGGAGGCCTTCCAAAACATCTTCATCACAATTATTACTTTCCCGATCCCTATTGCCCCACTCAAATACCAGCCGATACATATTTGGCTTTTTAGATAGGTTCGCCAGTTCAGCATCATCTTTGCCATTTACTAATTCAAGATTTCTGATCTCCAAGGAGCCTTTAAGATCTTCCAAGGTTCCAAGCTCTTGGATACCACGACCTTTCTTTTGACGACCTATGCTAAAGAACTCTAGCGTTTGAAGACAAGTCAATCGTCCAATCCTGGATGGCATTTGGATTTCGCGTCCAGTATCATAATAGTGAAGATGTCTCAAGCTAATCAAATTGCTCATCTTCTTTGGAAAACCTTTTTCAAGCGCGTCAATTCTTAGTGTTTGCAAACTATAAAGTTTGCAAAGAGATTCTGGCAAAGTTGTAACCCAAGAACCTGAAATGTCGAGTAAGTGTAAATGTATTAGTTTGCCAATGGAGGTCGGCAACTCTTTGACATCTGCTCCAAACAATTTTAGGACATGCAAGTATTTGAGCTTTGATAACATATCATCAGCTATGCCACCCTCCAGAAATAATGTGCGAAGTGATGCTGATGATTTTTCATTGATTCTTTCGGGTGAGTATACCGCAAGGTAACGGTCCTGATTGCTGCTGTTACGATTCAAAATTGATTTTGCAAAATCGTGCACAAGATCATGCATTTTATACCATGTTCTCCACTCCTCTTTAACTTCTTCCAATAAGGAAGTTTGCAGCAAAGTTCTCAGATACTCATATCCTATTTTCTCCATCGTTCTTTCATTTTGGGAATCCGGTTGAAGAAAGCCTTCAGCCATCCAATGCTCAACTAGTAGATCTTGTTCCAATTTAGTATCTTGATCAAAAATTGAGCAATATGCAAAACATTTCTTAACCGGTGCAGGTGACAGATGATCGAAACTCACCTTAATTATTTGCTCAATCCCACCTTGATCTCCATTCAAGAGACTCTCCTCCAAAATAGATAGCCACTCCTCTTTTCTCTTTTTAGATAACAAACCTCCGATTAACTTTGCTGCCAGAGGTAGACCATCACATCTTCTTAAAACTTGCTCCCTTATGTCTTCCAATTCTTTTGGTACTTCTTCCGCCACATTTGCCCATTTTTTCATGATAGACCAGCAGTCATCATTGCATAGCCTTCCTATCTCATGGCGAGTAAAATTGATCGGCGGATGTCTAGACAGAATAGTTGCCACTTCTTGCAGACGAGTGGTAACAAGACACCAGCTCCCTTTCTTAGCATTGAGTCCCGCCAAAGTGCTGAAAAAGTCATCCAACAATACTTCTTGATCATTCCACAAATCATCAAGAACAAGGAAATATCTTTTTTCCTTGAGTTCATGCTGAATTTTTTGAACTATTACCTCCCTACGATCCCCTTCAACCTTTCCTCCTATTAACGATTCTAGAATCATTTTGAAGACCACCTCAATTCTATCTACTTTTTCAGCCACACAAACCCACATTGTTTGGTCAAAATGCCCAACAATTTGCTCATTTTTGTAAATGGCTTTAGCTAGAGTTGTTTTGCCTAAACCACCCATGCCAGTTATGGGAATAACTGAAATAACACTTTCAGTTTCGGTCAACAACTTCTTAACTATTTCTGATTCATCCTCGTCTCTTCCTAGGACATCTCTTCGAACAATAGTAGAGTCGGTCTGTCGGCTTGTTGTGGCTCCAGCTGCTATAGTAGCGAATGCTACTTCAACTTGGTGCTTGTAGGCCAGTCCCAAACCTTCGGCATCCCGATGGATCCTTTGAAGGTTCGTGTTGATCTCCCTGATCATTGAACCCAACCTCCAACGAAAACCAATTTTATTAAAGAATGAAAAGCAGAAGAATACCTTCTTTTTCGTGAGTTGATTTTGATACTTCACCTTCCGACGAAGATTTTCATAGTTGAGCTCGTCCAGCACATTGTCAGCTTTGAAAACCTCTTCTTCCAGCTGCTTGAGCCACTTTTGTACCCCAACAAGCTTCGGATCATGGCTATGCATTTCCTCATCAGCACCGGCCAAGAAGCCTCGGATCATTTCAGCAGAATCGTTGAGTCTCTCCAGCTCCGTTGGGAATTCACGAACCAGATTAACATGATCAGCGGCAAGGGAAACAACCGTCTGCAACCCAACCTGAATAGTAGCACTAACAGCAGCATCAGCCATTTTTTCTCGCTTGGGATTGGAATTAGGATGAAAGTGTTCTGCAATGGTGATGAGGGGATGCTTTCTGCGATGAGACAAGGAAGGATATGGTTCAACTTTGGCAACTAAGGGCAGCAAAATGTGTGGAGGCTAACACTTGCGGGAATGAAAATTTTCCACACAACTTTTTACACTTCCAAGTATTTCCACTTTTTGCAATTTGCCCCCCGGCTTCACGTTAAATTCTGTAGTGTAATCGGATAATTCAAGACAAGTGTGGAAAGTAAAGCATATGACAAAGAAGGCAGCACGTTGCAACCTGATATATACGGACCAAGAAGGGAATATTTCTACAAAAGCAAGTGGTGACCTATAACCGGGGTTTGGAAATGTTGCGTACTGCAGAAGCTGGAAATGTGTTGGAGTGTCACGAAATTAATATAAATATAAAGGGCCTAAGAATAAAACACCGAAAAGGAAGCGTAAGCAGTACTAAACACAGCCATGCTTGGCTTTGAAACAACATATGGTCATTAATGAATAAGGAGTTGAGAGCCTTTAAGAAGTGAAACTTAAGAAAATAAATGTTTGAAATATTAAGTTTTTTAATTATCTAATTTATTTTGATTATAGACGTTCTAATATATAGTCATTTGGAGGACTTCTATAGCTGAAGTACTGAATCCTTTTTGGACTTTTAATAAATTTGAGTTATTTTTCTTTTGATTTCTCACTTTTCTAACAACTTTTATCTAATCTACTAAATTTGAATTATTAAAATTGATTTTAATTGTTATAGTAGTAAAATATTAACATTTGTGAAAACTGAGTTTGTGGGAAGATAGACTATTGCTCGTTTCACATTTAATTGAATACAAATATCTCTACTTTACATAAAGTGTCCAAGGCTGAGGAACAGTGAATTCCAATTGATTCTCCCGATTATGGGCATTACATCAACAAAATACTATCTATTTATGGACATTTTACTCTGAATCATTACATTTATGTAAAATACATAAATATTTGTAACTAAAATTGAAAAACTGTTACACTAATATTTTTACGAAAGGAAAATTGATTGTCCTGTATTTAACATAAACTGATTTTTGTGAAAGTAAAAAACATATTGCCCATAACATACCTGCTCTTTATGATTTTTTGCATTACATCAACAAAATACTAGCTATTTATGGGCATTTTATTCTGAATCATTATATTCATATAAAATATATAAATGCTTGTAACTAAAATTGAACAAGTGTTACACTAATATTTTTACGAAAGGAAAACTAGTAAATTTTGTATTTAACAAATTTTAAATATGTGAAAGTAAAAAAGTTTTGCCCATAACATACCAGCTCTTTATGAGTTTTTTGCATTACATCAACAAAATACTAACTATTTATGGATATTTTACTCTGAATCATTACATTTATGTAAAATACATAAATATTTGTAACTAAAATTGAAAAAGTATACTTTTACGAAAGGAAAACTAGTAGATTTTGCATTTAACAAATTTTAAATATGTGAAAGTAAAAAAGATTGCGCCCAAAACATACCAGCTCTTTATGGATTTTTTTGCATTACATCAGCAAAATACTAGCTATTTATGGGCATTTTACTCTGAATCACTACATTTATGTAAAATACATAAATGTTTGTAACTAAAATTGAAAAAGTGATACACTTATATTTTTACAAAAGAGAAACTGGTAAAATTTGTATTTAACATAAATTAAATATGTTAAAGCAATATTAAAGGTGATTTTATTAGTTACTTAATTTGTTGGTAAGAAACAAGGTTTCTTTTGCAAAATTTGTTCATTAGATTTTTCCAAATAATTAGGATGTAAAGGTAAATTTTCACAATCTTTTGTTAGCAATAGACCCTAATTTCCTCCTAGGCAGTGACGAAGCCAAGATTTTTTTCTTGGAGGGAGGGCCAAAATGATTGATAAATAAAATTATTTTAATATGTTATGTTCAAAATAATTTTCATCTATTTAAATATATGGCATCCTAAAATATCAAATATTAAGTTTAATTATAAAAGTATGTCTATTTAATAAATATGTAGTATAGTCATAACTAAAATTAAAATAAGAAATAACATTTGATTAAATATCTTATAGGAAAAAATGAACTTTTCATCTTCAAAGTTTGGGTGGTTGGCCAATTTCATCCTCAAAGTTTCACCCCAAACATATTGCATCCTCAAAGTTTCGTAATTTTGGCCAATTAAGGACAATTGACGGGAAATGAAGAATTGATCGTTAGAACCAACGATTTTACCCAACAAAAAATGGGTAAAACCGAATAGAGCCATTTTTAATGGAACAATTGCAACGAACAAAGGCTCAATTCTTCTCCTTCTTCGCTCTGTCTTTCTGCAACCCCAAAATTTTTTTGCCAATCTCTGGAGTTTTAACGACCGTTATACAACTTTCAAAATAAATAAATTCATTCTAAATTTTTATTTGGGATTATTTCATTAACCAAATCGCGGTCACTTTGTGTAAAGTATCACTTTCCCATAAAAGACCTGCTCTTTATGGCTTTCCTCTATTATAAGAACAGGGTACCCATTTTTTTATAACTAAATTTATTTATTGAATAAAATAAAAATAAATTCATTTTCTAATAAAAGACCAGCTCTTTATGGCTTTCCTCCATTATAAGAACAGAGTACCCATTTTCTCATAAATAAATTTATTTATTGGATAAAATAAAAATAAACCCGTTTTTCAATAAAAGATCAGCTCTTTATGACTTTCCTCCATTTTAAGAACAGAGTACCCATTTTTCCATAAACAAATTTATTTATCAGATAAAATAAAAATAAACCCATTTTTTCAATAAAACATCAGCTCTTTATGATTTTCCTCCATTATAAAAACAGAGTACCTATTTTGAAAGCAAAAAGAAATTTGTTTATCGGATAAAATAAAAATAAACTCATTTTTCAATAAAACACCAATTCTTTATGACTTTTTTCCATTATAAGAAAAGAGTGCCCATTTTGTCATAAACAAGTAACTTCTTTAATTAGAAACCATCGACCCCTTACCAAAGACGATCAAATGCAACTAAATGATTTTCTTGCAAGAAAGTTGCCAAAAGCAGCTTTGTGACTGTAGTTGCTACTTTTTTTTTTTCAACCATTTTTCTAGCAAGAGGTATCATTAATGTCAATATTGAGATATAGCAAAAATTTTATACGAAATAACAAACCAATTTGTCATTACAAATACAAAACGAGCAACAATATATTACAACCAATACTATCAACAGTACAAAGCACAAAGATACTCAAATCAAATCCTAATTAGGCTTTAATATGTACAACCAAAATTGCCAGGGATAACAAATGCTAAGATAGACGATGTACCGATATACAATGAGTATCATGTTTGCATTAATTGGCGAAGTCCATAATCGAAGTAGCTTGTAAGAGCTTCATAGCCAGGTTTACTACAATCCACCATCAACCTACAGAGTCCAATGGAAAAAAAATTATTAAACAGAAATTTACATTGGTAGTTAGATAAATTAAACCTGCATTAGCCTACATATATCAACTAAGACATTGATCCTCATATTGTTGCATGAAAAGAAATGAAAATGAGGGACTTTAAAAGAAATGCTAAGGATCACTTTTATTAACCACAAGTACAAAATGTGAACTGAATTTCAAACTACAAGTTGGTAGCATGTACTTAAGATGAAGAAATCATTATGACCCCAATTGACATGAAACCAATCGTAAAGTAACGCCAAGGCTGTTTCCTTCAACACAAAAATAGTAAATGCATTCACTCATTCAAAATTGAGAAGTAGCTAAACAAGCGTAACTTTCGGACTTGGAAAGCATGAAATGAACTTGGAAAAAGGAATTAGATTTTACTACCAACAAGGCTTCCAAGGTGCAAATAGCCAATGAGATCCTTTTTTTTTAATCCTTATTATTTTTGTCCAGTATGTTCACTTAAAAGAAAACTATATTCTATTTACTAGATCTTTAGTTAAGAAATAAACAAAAAATTAAATCATCAAAAAGCAAAAAGACCAAAGGCATTAAAACTTGCACAAACATTCAGGAGGAGGAGAAGTTATCACCTAAGAGAATCACATGCAACGCAATGAAAGCATTAGAATTAACCCAAAGGAAGGGAAAAAATATGCTTCATGAATGGTCCTACAACACCGAAACACAAAACAATAGATAATGATGAACCACCACAAACCAGTCCAAAGACAAGCAAAATCACCTACACCATCAATCCTAATCACCAACCGGAGTAGAAAGTCATCCAAAATTTCAGATAAGTCACCGAATAAATAAGGCTTAAATCTTAGAACACGTCATAATCAGTGTTTAGCATTCAAAAATTGTGTAAGATACAGGGGGTTTGGGACAACAAAAGGGGACAATTAGGGCTGGGCAACGAGAGGTACGGAGGAATGGAAACGAGAGTGGTAAAGAGAGGAGATTGAACAATACGACAAAGGAGGGGAAAAATCAAATCGTGGAAGGAAGAATTCTAGTATGAAAATATGTTGGAGACTACCTGAAATCTTAGATCTGAAATTTTGACGGGCCGTTTTCATTTTGCCTTCCAGTAAGACCCCTTTCTCTACTCCAACTGAGATGCCCATTCACTCTAATCCACTGAAGTAGAAGCCTACAATTTCAAAAAGTTTATCTTGCGATTGTTAAATTGACCAAACATGCAAGAAAAAGGCAATTGACAAAACAGAGATGAAAATAACATATTAAAAACCTACACTGTCCCTTTTCCTTGAAGTCTGCCATTGCATCGGAAGGGTCTTTAAAGTGTGTCCATGATTGTATAAATTCAGATCTGGATGCTAGAGAGGAAGAGGGGAACCATATGTCTACGGGAAACTGAAAATTGATAGAGAGGGAAAGAGAGATAGAAGGAGAAAGGTGCAGGGGAGGTTGCGATTGAACTTTCGAGGGCTCTGATCTGAGAACAATATTTGGGAAAGTAGCCTGGCAAGTATGGAAGGCTTGGAATTCATGTGGTGCTAGGCTTGACAAGTGCTGTGCCGGGAATGGTTAAAAAATTTTCAATGCGCGGCTCTGCTAAAAATTGGAAGGGAGCAAAATTTTGAAATTTTCACAAAAAAGCACCCATGATTTCTCACCAATAACATAGAAACTTTGGCCCACTAGAATCAGTATTTGGAGGGAAGCTTTCCGCGCTCCTTTTGGCGAGAATTTTAAGCGAGAAAAGTCCTTGCCCTCGCAGAGTATATGATGGCTCCAATTTTTGGTGAGGTATTGTCCTTTTCTTTGCTATAAGCCTCTTAAGAGCGTCAAGCTTTCTACTTCTTGCTAAAGTTGTTGTCGCTAATACCCTTTTTTGTTGTAGTGAACGGAGGAAAACCATAAAGAACTGGTGTTTTATTGAAAAATATATTTATTTTTTCATCTGATAAATAAATTTATTTATGAAAAAATGGGTACTCTATTCTTATAATAGAGGAAAACTATAAAGAGCTTGTGTTTTATTTAAAAACGGGTTCATTTTTATTTTATTCGATAAATAATAATTTTTTTAGAAAAATGGGTACTATATTCTTATAATGAAGGAAAGTCATAAAGAACTGGTTTTTTATTGAAAAAAGAGTTTATTTTTATTTTATTCGATAAACAAATTTGTTTATGGCAAAATGGATACTCTTTTCTTATAAGGGAGGAAAGCCATAAAGAGCTGATGTTTTATTGAGAAACGGGTTCATTTTTATTTTTTTGATAAATAAATTTTTTTAATCCAATAAATAAATTTGTTTATGGCAAAATGGGTACACGGTTCTTATAATAGAGGAAAGGCATAAAGAGTTAGGATTTTATTGAAAAATGGGTTTATTTTTATTTTATCTGATAAATAATTTTTTTTTAGGAAAATGGGTACTCTGTTCTTATAATGGAGAAAAGTCATACAAAGTTCATTTTTTTTTATTGAAAAATGGGTTTATTACAATTTTATTCCAGCCAACTGTGACCCATTTTCCCACTAACCTAAGTCAGACGGACTAAATCATTGAGTTTGTTAACCACAGTCAAAATTAATACAGAAGCAGCTGACTCAAATCACTCAATCCTTTATGGCTTATACCAAATGAATACTAGGAAGCTTATTTGAAATAACAATAAAATTTTTATAAATAATTAAAATTTAGTACATTAGTTAGTAAGTACTCGTAACATACTTGTATAATGCATGATTATATGTATAATTTAATATTCTTCTGTACTTATATATTTTAAAATATTTTGTGAAAAATATTTTGGCCTTTCACATAACCTTAGAAAATAATAAAATTTTATCGTATTATAAAACAATAATTTTATGTTATTATATTCATAGGTGTTAAGTTATAAAAATTGTGATATTGAAACAAGTGATATTCTACATGTAACTAGGAAAATTTGTTGTTATCGTTATCCAAATTTTCAAATTTTTCAAAAATTGAAAATGATTACAAACTTACTTTTCTACAATTAGTATAATTTGTTAATTAGCCAAAATTCTAGCAAAAGGCAAGCAAATGCAACTTGTAATCAATCCATTCTGATGCATGTAAAAATAAGGTAGCATTGTGCAAATAAATAAAAAAATCCACTTTATATAGTTCGTTGTGACAATCAGGCTTATCCCCACTTTTGTTTGAGTTTTGATTACAATGGATATAACCTATTCCCTCCAAACCCAAATTTTGAATTATAACATTCAACCAAAACATGCTTAAACTCTCAGGCTCGGTCATACAAGGACAACTAGTGTGAATATCCATGCTACGCACGATACTTACATTATTAAAATAAATTAAAAAATTATACCATTTTAATTTGAAAAAAGTTAAAAAAATTATACCAACATAATTAAAATTTAAGATTTGTCTAACAATAGTTCAAAGTATGACAAAAACTGTAAATCATTCAAGAATTGTGTTTTTGCAGAAGATGGATCTTAAAATAATAATAATAATTTATATTAGAAAATGAATAATATATGGATAGAAATAAATGTAATTGCATGTTTTATTTGATTTTAAAATGAAATACTTACCAACATTATGCATTTGATTTGATAATCTTGTACAAAGGTGCGAATATTTTTTACACCAATCAACTTTTAGTATGAAAATTAATATTGGTGGTTTAATTAATTCTATTGAATTTTGAAGAATTCGTACTACAAAAAAAGTTCAGCAAGACTTGTATTTTTTTTAAAGTGAACTTGCTGAATCTTTTTAAAATATTTCATTGGGATCACTATGGTGTGAGATTCGCTTTGTGATTAGTTATTTTTTTTCTTTGTAATCTTGTAGGTTTGAAATTAAGATGCCATTGAAATCAATAATGGAACCAATGGGGGCTAATGGAGGTCATAGCCCTCCTCCCCAAGTTTTAAAAATTTTAATTCATATTATATAAATATTTGTGTAAAATAAAACAGGTCCTCCAAATTTATTATAATTTTAGTTTATATTATGAGAATATATATAAGTATATATGTGTGCGTGTGTACGTGAAATAACTACATTTGGGTGGGATCACCATAGTGTAAAATTCATTTTGTGATCAGTTATTTTCTCTTTTGTAATCTTGCAGGTTTGGAACTAAGACGCTATTGAAATTTGTTTGGATAGAGTGTTATTTAAAATATTATTTGAAATAATTATGATAGTACTTTTTGTGATATGATGTATGTGAGATAAAAAGGTGGGTTGAAAAATGTGTTTATGATGTAAGCAAAATATTATTTGGAAAAATCTTCTATCCAAACACTCCCAAACTAATAGGGGCTAATCGGTGCCATAGGTCCCTTCTTCCCAAAGTTTTAAAAATTTTAATTCATATTGTGTAAATATTTGTGTAAAAAAAAGTTAGCCCTTCTAATTTTTTTATAATTTTAGTTTATATTATGAGAATATATATATATGTATATATGTATGCGTGTGTGTGTGAATTAACTACCCTTGAATTAATTTTTTATTAAAAAATTATTTATTTTTTAATCCCTTTATAATTTGTGAATGATTGTGAGAGTGAAATATATTATGACAATAAGATACGTTGAATTGTGAAAATTGAAATTTAAACAAGCTACTAAATTTTGGATATTTGACTTTTGTAGTTACGAATTTCTTAAATTAACGATTAGTTATTACTATCAGTGATATGATAAGTGTCAGTAATAAATGTGAGATGTGAATTGAAATTTGCAGATATCATTTTACAGGAGTGGTTATTATCTGTTTGTTAAAGTTTAGGAGTTTGAATTTTATGGGGTAGTGGAATAAACGTGAGGGAAATGTGGGAAAAATATGAGCATGATTATAGGATTTATAGGAGCGGTTACATGATTAGTTAAGAGATAAACATTTTTTAATTATAAAAATGTAAAATTCTATTAAAATAGCATTCAAACTTTTGACAATTTTGGAAGCTCCTTATCCAAAACCCCCTCAGCAATACATATAGATATACTCAACGATAGTTATGGTAGCGAAATAGTTTTTACCTAATATAACATGTTGTTGCACTTTTAACGATCATTTGATTTATTGTTGGACCTATTCACCTAAATAGAATAACACCTAAAATTATGGAAGTAAGTTTCCTATCTAAAATAGTAAGTTAAGCCTAATAAATTAGTAACTTTTATACCTCAAAAGGTAAATTGGAATAAATATTAAACTTACTTTTTAAATAAATAGATTACTACTTTATATCCCAAACTTACTTTTAAAAGAGTAAGTTTAGTTCAAATAACAGTAAGTTTTTATACATAAATAGTAATTCTTACTAATAACATGGTAATAAAAATGATTAAGGATCAAAATTTACCATTTTTTGGAATACATGTACAATTTTTACATTAAAACCTTATCTCAAAGTAGTATTAGGAAGTTTATTTGAAATAATAATAAGATGTTTTATTAATGATTAAAACTTAGTACCTTAGTTAGTAAGTACTCATAATATACCTGTATAATAAATAACTATGGGTATAATTTAACAAACCAGATTTACGGGTCTTATTTAAAATAAAGTAATAGTTTATTCATTATAAATTTAATGCTTAAATTTATTAAATTCTTCATTTTATATGCTTACAGTGTTTAAGTTCTCCGCCAAGCTTCGCGTCTTTTTTGCTGCCCTTACTTTCACTTACGACCCTCTCACTTTGACAGTTGTTTATTTTAGGCACTTCACATTTCATCTTTACACTTTGGAATTCCCTCAACTTTTCCTATCCCTTTTCCACTTAACTTCAATGCCCAACAAATCTTTAGGTTCCAGGTCACAAAAGACCTTTACACGTGTCTATCCAACAGACTTTACCTACCATTTGTGGCCACAATCATACCGCAGCAACTTTCCACACCTTTTCTCTGACTCCTAAACATACCGCAGCAACATCCCTGGCTTCACTCTGCCAAGCTACACTCCAAAGACGGGTAAATTCTGTAGTGTATTCAGCTAATCCAAAACAGGTGTGGAAAGGTAAAGAATATGGCAAAGAAGCAAGCACGTGGAAAGGTAAAGTATAGCAAAAAAGCTGACATGTACGGAGGATGAAGGGAATATTTCTATAAAAGCAAGTGGTGACCTATAAACCCGTTGGGGGGGTGGGGAAATGTTGCGTACTGCAGAAGCTGGAAATGTATTGGGGCGTGACGGAATTAACATAAATATAATGGGCCTACGAATAAAACACCGAAGAGGAAGCGTAAGTAGTACTAAACACAGCCATGCTTGACTTTGAAGCAACATATGGTCATTATTGAATAACAAGTTGAGAGCCTTTAAGAAGTGAAACTTAAGAAAATAAATGTTTGAAATATTAAGTTTTTTAATTATCAATATTAATTTTTTTAATTATCTAATCTATTTTGATTATAGACGTTCTAATATATAGTCATTTGGAGGACTTCTAAAGCTGAAGTACTGAATCCTTTTTAGACTTTTAATAAATTTGAGTTATTTTTTTTTGGTTTCTCACTTTTCTAACAACTTTTATCTAACCTACTAAATTTGAATTATTAAAATTGATTTTAATTGTTATATTAGTAAAATATTAACATTTGTGAAAGCTGGGTTCGTAGGAAGATAGATTGTTACCTGTTTCACATTTAATTGAATACAAATATCTCTACTTTACATAAAGCGTCCAAGGCTGAAGAACAGTGAATTCCAATTGATTCTCCCGATTATGGGCATTACATCAACAAAATACTATCTATTTATGGGCATTTTACTCTGAATCATTACATTTATGTAAAATACATAAATATTTGAAACTAAAATTGAAAAAC
This sequence comes from Coffea arabica, assembly GCF_036785885.1. NCBI lineage: Eukaryota > Viridiplantae > Streptophyta > Magnoliopsida > Gentianales > Rubiaceae > Coffea > Coffea arabica. The sequence continues at coordinate 962,541 of NC_092310.1, forward strand.
TGTTACACTAATATTTTTACGAAAGGGAAATTGGTTGTCCTGTGTTTAACATAAACTGATTTTTGTGAAAGTAAAAAGCATATTGCCCATAGCATACCTGTTCTTTATGATTTTTTTGCATTACATCAACAAAATACTAGCTATTTATGGGTATTTTACTCTGAATCATTACATTTATGTAAAATACATATATGTTTGTAACTAAAATTGAAAAAGTGTTACACTAATATTTTTACGAAAGGAAAACTAGTAAATTTTGTATTTAACAAATTTTAAATATGTGAAAGTAAAAACGTTTTTGCCCATAACATACCAACTCTTTATGAGTTTTTTGCATTACATCAACAAAACACTAACTATTTATGGGTATTTTACTCTGAATCATTATATTTATGTAAAATACATAAATGTTTGTAACTAAAATTGAAAAAGTATTATACTTATATTTTTACGAAAGGGAAACTAGTAGATTTTGCATTTAACAAATTTTAAATATATGCAAGTAAAAAAGATTGCGCCCATAACATACAAGCTCTTTATGGATTTTTTGTATTACATCAACAAAATACTTGCTATTTATGGGCATTTTACTCTGAATCTGTAACAAAAATTGAAAAAGTGTTACACTTATATTTTTACGAAAGTGAAACTGGTAAAATTTGTATTTAATATAAATTAAATATGTTAAAGCAACATTACAGGTGATTTTATTAGTTACTTAATTTGTTGGTAAGAAACAAGGTTTTTTTTGTAAATTTTGTTCATTAGATTTTTCCAAATAATTAGGATATAAAGGTAAATTTTCACAATCTTTTGTTAGCAATAGACCCCAATTTCCTCCTAAGCAGTGACGAAGCCAAGATTTTTTCCTTGGAGGGGGGGGGCCAAAATGATTGACAAATAAAATTATTTTAATATGTTATGTTCAAAATAATTTTCATCTATTTAAATATATGGCATCTTAAAATATCAAATATTAACTTTAATTATAAAGATATGTCTATTTAATAAATATGTAGTATAGTCATAACTAAAATTAAGACAAGAAAATAATATTTGATTAAATATCTTATAGGAAAAAATGCACTTTCCTCCTCAAAGTTTGGATGGTTGGCCAATTTCGTCCTCAAAGTTTCATCCCAAACACATTACATCCTCAAAGTTTCGTAATTTTGGCCAATTAAGGACAATTGACGGGAAATGAAGAATTGATCGTTAGAACCAACGATTTTACCTATAAATGGTACTCTGCTCTTATAATGGAGGAAAGCCATAAAGAACTGGTATTTTATTAGAGAATGGGTTTATTTTTATTTTATCCGATAAATAAATTTGTTTTATAGAAAAATGGGTACTCTGTTCTTATAATGAAGGAAAGTCATAAAGAACTGGTGTTTTATCCAAAAAACGGGTTTATTTTTATTTTATCCGATAAATAAATTTGTTTATGGTAAAATGGGTACTCTATTCTTAAAATGGAGGAAAGTTATAAAGAATTGGTGTTTTATTGAAAAACGGGTTTATTTTTATTTTATCCGATAAATAAATTTGTTTATGGAAAAATGGATACTCTGTTCTTATAATGGAGAAAAGCCATAAAGAGCTGGTCTTTTATTAGAAAATGAATTTATTTTTATTTTATCCGACAAATAAATTTATTTATGAAAAAATGGGTACTCTATTCTTATAATGGAGGGAAAGCCATAAACAGTTGGTCTTTTATGGGAAAGTGATACTTTACAGAAAGTGGCCGCGATTTGGTTTATGAAATAATCCCAAATAAAAATTTAAAATGAATTTATTTGTTTTGAAAGTTGTATAACGGTCGTTAAAACTCCAGAGATTGGCAAAAAAATTTTGGGGTTGCAGAAAGGCAAAGGGAAGAAGGAGAAGAATTGAGCTTTTTGTCTGTTGCAATTGTTCCGTTAAAAATGGCTCCATTCAGTTTTATCCATTTTTTGTTGGGTAAAACCGTTGGTTCTAACGATTAATTCTTCATTTCCCGTGAATTGTCCCAAATTGGTAAAAATTACGAAACTTTGAGGATGCCTTTCTACAACCCCAAAATTTTTTTGCCAATAATTCAAGGGAGGAAAAGTGTATTACTATAGTTTAAAGGGTAAACTACAATTAAGTATATAGTTAGTCATGATTTTATTGCATTTAACCCCAACAATTAATGTTAGACATAGTGTATTCTAGTGCAAAAACTTCAATTATTATGAGCACTGGTTATGACACACCGAATGGGTATGGTAATAATAAAAAATTATGATAAAAAATTAGTTTAAATGTCAAGCAGACAATGGTACTTGAAAATACTTTCACATGAGTGCTTAATAAATAGTTGGTAGTTTGTTTTACTGTAACCAATTTTGTTTTGAAAACCAATTTTGTTTCCAAAACTTTTAATAAATGAAAATTAAAGAATAGGAAACACTGGATAGATATGGTTTTGCAAAAACTTTGATATACCTATTGTGTATACAAATTCAAATTCATTTGCTTACTAATGAATTTGAATTTACGTCTAATTGAATTAATTATAAATAGGTAGTCGAAATCTGTCCATTTAATAGCCACTAATTAATTGATTTTATTCAACTACCCATTTGAAACTAATAAAATCACATATTCATTTGGATTAACATGATGAATAAGAGAGCAATGAAAAGTAGAGAAATGTCGAGGGGAAATGCTGCATGAACAGAGAATATAGAAGGAAAGGGAAATAATGTTGTGTTTTGCAATTACTATTATTATTATATTAAAGGTAAATCCGCCAACTGCACATATAATTTAGGTATTCAGGCAAAATCTTAGAAATAGCTTTATTCAGGCAAAATATGCTCCAACTACACATAAAAATGGCCCATTACACCAAAATTATTTATATTATTAAACAAATTCAACTCACATACATGTATAAGGGATATTTATGGAATAAACAATTAAGGGATATTATTATACTCCTATTTTTTTCACTTCACTCCCTCATGTAAAGTAATTTTTTTAATGTTAGCAAACTTCGTTGGAATTAAATTTGTATTATAAACCTTAGAGTCTTTGGAGTTTTGTATAGTTTTGCAAATGTTAGGAAATGCGGTATGAATATGTCAAAAACCTATAGGAGGTTTCTACAATTATGTCTAATTTTATAATTAGCCAAAGCAAAAGGCTAGCAAATGCATGTACTATTTTACTTCAAGTAATAGCAAGTTTAATTCAAGTAATAGTAAGTTTTTATACATAAATAGTAATTATTACTGATAACATGGCAAATTTGATTAATAATCAAGATTTACTGATTTATGGGATGCATGTACTATTTTACTTTAAAACTTATCTCAAACTAGTATTAGAAAGTTTATTTGAAATAACGATAAGATGTTTTATCAATGATTAAAACTTAGTACCTTAGTTAGTAAGTACTCATAATATACTCGTATAATACATGATTATAGGTATAATTTAATTTTTTTTTGTACTTACATATTTTAAAATACTATGAAAAATAGTATGAACTAAACCTACTATCCAAAAAGTAAATTTCGGATATATAGTAGTAATTCATTTTTAAAAAAATTAAGTTGCATATTTATTCCAATTTACGCTTGAAGATACATCGATCGGTGCTCTCTGGATGCTTTCAAACTCCGGTGAATGTTTTTAAACTAAATTCTAATGAAAGTAGTATCCAAAATAAAAAAATACTACTCGTATAAAAACACATCAATATAATTTCGCTAATAGCAATTAAATTTGAAGTTTTAAAATATGCGTAAATAATAATTTAGTTTAAAAATATAATTAGTATGAAGAGTATAATTGGCATAAATAAGTGTATTCAGTAAGTCAATATTGTAAACCTCCCTTGAGGTTTCTCTTCATTTCGCTTAACACCCCTGGAGTTTTAAAAATATCACTAACCTACCTTACTTTTGTTGTTTGTGTAGCAAGATTTTTAAATATCCGAACTGCCCTTTTGCTCACTAGATAAGAATATTCGTAAACTACTTTGTTTATTTGAAAAAAACTATCACCATTTACATGGTATTTCTTTTGTATTACTACTATATCATAATGCTATACAATCACGGACAAAACTATAAATTTGAAAAGTAAAAATGATATTTGACAACAAATACACTTGCATAGTCATACCTCATTTGATCACAATCACAAAAACTACAAGAAAAACAAAATTCTATTTATTATAATTTAGAAATACATTATTGCATAGTTATCCATTATTCTAGGTTCAAGTGCACAGCAGTTTGCATTGACATTTGAAAATCTAATCGGGGCCATAGGTCCCTTCTTCCCAAAGTTTTAAAAATTTTTAATTCATATTGTGTAAATATTTGTGTAAAACAAAGTTAGCCCTCCTAATTTTTTATAATTTTAGTTTATATTATGAGAATATATATATACATATGTATATATGTGTGCATGTGTGTGTGAATTAACTACCTTTGAATTAATTTTTTATTAAAAAATTATTTATTTTTTACATCCCTTTATAATTTGTGAATGATTGTGAGAGTAAAATATATTATGACAATAAGATACATTGAATTGTGAAAATTATAATTTAAACATGCTCCTAAATTTTGGATATTTGACTTTCGTAGTTGCGAATTTCTTAAATTAACGGTTAGCTATTACTATCAGTGATATGATAAGTGTCAGTAATAAATGTGAGATGTGAATTGGAATTTGCAGATATCATTTTACAGGGGTGGTTATTATCTGTTAGTTAAAGTTTAGGAGTTTGAATTTTATGGGTTAGTGGGAAAAGCGTGGGGGAAATGTGGGGAAAACATGAGCATGATTATAGGATTTGTAGGAGCGGTTACAGGATTAGTTAAGAGATAAACATTTCTTAATTATAAAAATATAAAATTCTATTAAAATAGCATTCAAACTTTTGACAATTTTGGAAGCTCCTTATCCAAAACCCCCTCTGTAATACATATACCTATAGATGCTTTAGTAACGATAGTTATGGTAGCGAAATAATTTTTACTTAATATAACAGGTTGTTGTACTTTTAGCGACCATTTGATTTATTGTTGGACCTATTCACCTAAATAGAATAACACCTAAAATTATGGAAGTAAGTTTCCCATTTAAAATAATAAGTTAAGCCTAATAGATTAGTAACTTTTATACCTCAAAAGGTAAATTGGAATAAATATTAAACTTAATTTTTAAATAAATAGATTACTACTTTGTATCCCAAACTTACTTTTAAAAGAGTAAGTTTAGTTCAAATAACAGTAAGTTTTTATACATAAATAGTAATTCTTACTAATAACATGGTAATAAAAATGATTAAGGACAAAATTTACTATTTTTTGGAATACATGTACAATTTTTACATTAAAACCTTATCTCAAAGTAGTAGTAGGAAGTTTATTTGAAATAATGATAAGATGTTTTATTACTGATTAAAACTTAGTATCTTAGTTAGTAACTACTCATAATATACCTGTATAATAAATGATTATATGTATTATTTAACAAACTAGGTTTAAAGGTTTTATTTAAAATAAAGTAATGATTTATTCATTATAAATTTAACACCTGAGGTTGGAATCCATAATTTATTCATTATAAATTTAATGCTTAAATTTATTAAATTTTTCATTTTATATGCTTACAGTGTTTAGTTTCTCCGCCAAGTTTCGCGCCTTTTTCGCTGCCCTCACTTTCGTTTACGACCCTCTCACTTTGACAATTACTTATTTTAAGCACTCTACATTTCATATTTACGCTTTGGAATCCCCTCAACTTTTGCTATCCCCTTTCCGCTTAACTTCAATGCCCAACAGGTCTTCAAGTTTCAGGTCACAAAAGACCATTACACGTGCCCATCCAACACACTTTTCCTACCATTTGTGGCCACAATCATATCGCAGCAACTTTCCACACCTCTTCTCTGACTACTAGACATACCGCAGCAACATCCCTAAAGATGTCACGAATGAACTTTTCTTTTACCACTTTACCGTGACTTCCTGGAAGTGGCCGACAATTTGTAGCCACACTTTCTTGCCAACAAGTTGTCACATCTGCAGCATATAGCCAACCTTCAACTTGCAGCTAAAACAGCAGGCGCTCTGATTCCTTCTTGTCATCTTGCAAGTCTAAATTTTTTTTTTCAACAGTAAATAATAAACACATACACCCAGAATTTAAGAAAACTCCACAAATTTACTCAAAAGGCAATTGTTGACTTATGAGTAAACCTGAGGACCTTAAATCCTACACACACATACTTATCACCATCGATGTGGGAACAAGGATTTTTGGGGGAAAGGAAATTGGGAAGGCAGCTTAAGAGCTGTGACTACGAACTCACTAACCTACACACCACTCTCCTGTTTTTCCTTGTCTTTCAAGAGTAAATAATAAACACACACACCTAGAATCTTTTGGGCTCTGAGAGAGCCAAACTCGGGGAGAGTTTAACCATGAGTTAGAATGGGAACCACAACCATGGGTTTGACACCACATCCAACCCAAAACCTTAAGGCCTTGGGTCTATGGATCATTCCCACTTATATGTTCCTTATTCTACTCATCTCTTTCCGATGTGGGATATTGATTCACACTTGATATCCCAACAATCTCCCCCTCAATTGTGAATCTCTTCCACATCGGACCTCTCTCCCTAGCCCATCCACTCCATCAAGCCCACTTCAATCTGAAGTGTACGATTCTTACTCAAGAGCCCACATGCCCTTGCCTCACTGCAGGCCTGCATGATTTTTTTTCCCCGCTCTTATCCAAGCCACGTCTTACCACTCCCACTGCCTTTTTATCCTGGAGTCAATGCCCAGCCGAACCATCGGCTCTGATACCACTTGTTGGGCTCTGAGAGAGCCAAACTCGGGGAGAGTTTAACCATGAGTTAGAATGGAAACCACAACCATGGGTTTGACACCACATCCAACCCAAAACCTTAAGGCCTTGGGTCTATGGATCATTCCCACTTATATGTCCTTATTCTACTCATCTCTTTTCGATGTGGGATATTGATTCACACTTGATATCCCAACAGAATCTAAGATAACTCCACAAATTTATGCAAAAGACAATTGCTGACTTATGAGTAAATCTGAGGACCTTAAATCCTACACACACATACTTATCACCATCGATGTGGGAACAAGGATTTTTGGGGGAAAAGGAATTGGGAAGGCAGCTTAAGATCCGTGACTACGAACTCACTAACCTACACACCACTCTTCTGTTTTTCCTTGTCTTTCAAGAGTAAATAATAAACACATACACCCATAATCTAAGGTAATTCCACAAGTTTACTCAAAAGGCAATTGCTGACTTATGAGTAAACCTGAGGACCTTAAATCCTACACACACATACTTATCACCACCGATGTGGGAACAAGGATTTTTGGGGGAAAGGGAATTGGGAAGGCAGCTTAAGAGCCGTGACTACGAACTCACTAACCTACACTCCACTCTCCTGTTTTTCCTTGTCTTTCAAGAGTAAATAATAAACACACACACCCATAATCTAAGGTAACTCCACAAATTTATTCAAAAGGCAATTGCTGACTTATGAGTAAACCTGAGGACCTTAAATCTTACACACACATACTTATCACCACCGATGTGGGAACAAGGATTTTTGGGGGAAAGGGAATTGGGAAGTAGTTTCTCTTTTATTCGTTTTATTTTTTTTACTCCTTCCCGATTTATTTTTTTATTTTAAAATGTCTCAAAATATTTATTATTTTATTAAACTCAAATTTACTTTTAATCTCTTTCTTTAAATGTTATTTTCACATTAATCAATATTTGGCACTAAATCCAAGTTTAAAATTTTGAATTTTTGAGAATAATTTTAGAAACAAATCCCCTAACATCACCGTCAAGTTACTTACTATTTTTAAAAAAAATTTAAATCCTAAAATGAGACAAATAATTTGAAGTGGAGGGAGTATTATTTTAATTTCCATCTGTTTTGCATGTATACTCAAATATAATGATGATTTCTCAATGGAATTTTGGTACTTTGTATTGCATTTTGTTACCCCCCCCCAAAAAAAAACCCCACAAACTCAATAGTGCAAAATCGTCCTATTGAATTTATATATATATATATATATATATATATATATATATATATAAAGATAATGAACAAAAAGGATTAATCACTAGAGGGAAGATTTTGTACAAAAGAACAATTGCTAACTGCTAATGATATAAATACACACCAATTAAACATAGCAAGTAATATGGACTTGACTCAATTAAAATACTCCCTTCGTCTTCCAGGTGGTCATGCGTTTTTGAATGATAATCACAAGATTGTGACAAAATATGTGGAACCCAAAAGGATGAAATTTCTCCTCCTAACCACTTTTGAGGGCCGTGGCTTGTCGGCATTCTCACTTGAATTGCCTTTGTTGCGGGGGCCTTCATGTTCTCTGATTGAATGTTTGCGTGGGCACCAATATATCTCACACACGTTACAAATAATTTATTGATTATATTATCAACATATATTTTAAATTTTTTTATATTATATATATTATATTTATAAGAATACTATCGTGTTGTTTTTCAAAAAATTATTCCAAATAATCTACTATCTAAACACGCTCATAATATCCACCCAAGAGCGATAAGAAATTGCTTTTGGCTCCTCGCAATTAAATTGAAATAAAGTAAAGGGTCAGTTAGCACTAATCTCCAATGTAATTAGGGATAAGTTGCGCTTTGCCCACTTGAGTTTATTTTATCATCACTAAACAGAAACACACCTCTTCTTTTAAGATTAGCTATTTCGCTTCTTGGTTCAAAATAGAGACGCACAATGATAGTCTCCTTAGCGTCTCAATAATCAAACTCGTGATCTCAAATTAATCGAACTTTTGTTTTTTGAAATAGATAATAGTCATTGAATTATTGAAACTTTTACTCCCTCTTTCCATTGTTAATGTCATGTTTTTACACTTTTGCTCTCCCAAATAAGAGTCATTACAAAAGTCAAACAACTTTTAATACTACTTTTCATTTAGACCCTTCACCAATATTTATAAGATTTCATCAATTAACTATAAGGGATAATTTCAGAAACCTCCTTTGAGGTTTTTGATAATTTCACTCAGCTCCCCTCAGGTTTAAAAAATTACACTTACCTCCCTTGATATAGTAAAATGCCTATAATGCCCTCCACTTGGTTGAAAATTTTAAATTTAAGGCGATAAATTTACAAAACCCAAAAAAAAATTTATTTTTCTATCTCTTGTCTATTTTCACTCGTTTCTTTTTCAGTTAATATAACCTCTTTTTATTATCTTCAATTTTGTGGATACTAGCAAATTGAAATTATAAAATCAACAGAAGGAGTAGATTATGTGTCAAATTAGAAAGAAATAAAGAGAGTCGTAGTGATAGAGAAATAAATAATGAAATTGATGATTGAAATAGGAAAAAGAGCTAAAGATGTTGAATTTATCATATTTTGTTTATTGTTAAAATTTTTTTAATAAAATGTCAATAATTACATAAGGATTTCTTTCATTTGATTAGAAACTTTTTATTATGATTTTATTATGGAGGTGGAATTTATTTTCTATATTTGAGATATTAATATTTTTAAGACCATTGAAGGGTTGTAATAGCAGTTCTAAGTGAGATTAATTTGTATTGAAAAGGTATTTGAGCATTGATATTTAATTTTGGGATATAAAATTGGTTGTCAATGGGGTTTGTGTGTGCTATGCATGTAAATTGGGATCCTTTGGACTGCTATTTAGTTTTAAAACTTATACTTGAATGATTGCTAAAAATTAGGTTTATCGATTTGTGCAAAGTGTTGAAAAAAATAATTGAATATACTATATTTTTCTTAGTTTAAAGGGCAATTTAGGAATTCTGTGAGAAAATCTATATTGTTGGACCTATATTGTTACTAAAAAGTAAAAATAGGGGAGGTATATGTAATTTTGAAAACCTAGAGGGAGCTCTCTGTAATTTTTAAAAATCTTAGGAGAGGTTTGTGAAATTATCCCTTTTTTTAAATGTCAAGAGTGTATAATATATTTGAAAGTTTATCAAAGTTTTTTGTAAGTTACAAAGATAATTGGGTCTGCCTGGGTTGGTTTTATCTGAATAATTATGTAAAAAAAAAAAAAAAAACTTACCCCACATGTTTTGATCCCAATCAAATTGATTGATATATTTGGAATGCTACTAGTACAATATAAAAGATACAACATGTGGGACGCGTAAAGATCAGCATAATCTTACATTTACACATCGACCACTTCAGTCCGCTGCAGGGACCAATTACTTATAATATTGCTGAAAAAAAAATCGAAAGAGTAGTGCTCTGACAATTCCAAAGAGTAGTACTTTATAGTTAAAAAAGGACGGACCCGTTAAAAGCAGAACTCCAAGCTAACAGAGCTGAGACTGGAAAAATGTGAAGCATTTATCAATTAGTATCATGGACAAAGAGAAACAAGTAACGCAAATGACGTTTTCTCTACTTCAAATATATGTGTTATGAGCTAATTTATAAATCATTTACACATTTTTTTATTTTTTTAATTTAGACGTCCAAATCGATGGTTTGCCAACTAAAAAGATACAACATGATAAAATTTATATGTAAAATTGTTTGTATTATTTTTAAGTCACTGCAAAAGGTATTCTCACGGTTATGAATTATTGCAAGTTTTTTTTTAAGAGTAGTGTAAACGATTCATAATTTTAAGTAATTTAACATTTTTTGTCCAAACCAATGACATAAAAATTATTAAAGAGTTTTTTTGATCTTGTTACCAACTCTTAGATTTTCATTAAAGAACTACATCAATCAATTTACAAAAGATAAGCAACAAATTTGGTGTGTTATGACAATTAAAAAATCGCAAGAAAGGACAAATTTGGAATGAAATTATACTCTCTCTCTCTCTCTCTCTCAAAATGAGTTTTTTAATATTATATTTTGAAATGGATTTCAAATGTTACAAAACGCTTAAAACAAGAGAGCCAAATGAGATTTTTTAAAGTTTGAGGGCACTGAGTGAAATTGTCAGGTTTCTGAAATTATCCTTTTTAATTTGCTGATTGCCTGGTTATTGAGAAACTTTTTTTTTTTTTGGTAAGTATTGCGAAACTAGTTGGAAGGTTAAAAATGATTTCTACTTTCATTTGGAACGATGTCGTCTGGGCATTTTTGTCTCAACGGATCATTCCACAAAGTTGTTGAATAGTCATGGATTGACATTTCAATGAGCCCACAAGGGACCAATTCAGTAACTTCTAGTAGTTGGAGGTATAATTATGCAATTTATTGCTGCTACTTAACTCTAAATTCGTATAACTCTTTTATTTTGTGAAACAAAAGGTCACATAGATATAGTGGGGGAAGGGGGGATTTGGCACCTAATGCAACCACATTACTTGAAACCTGTAAAAAACACACTGACCTATCTATCAAGAAGCTTTTGAGTGTTTGGAGCATTATAGCATCTATAATAAGCAAAGAATCCAATTTTGTGGCCGTTCTGTGGAAAAAAAAAAATCTGAATGATTGTACGTACAATAATGTAGTAACCACCCGATCAGGCTTTACTTGTCAATTTGTTGTTTGAGACTCTATAAATGAATGTAACAACCGGTGGGATGAAAATTATTTAGTTGTGATGTATTTGCTAATTTTATTGAAATAAAAAGTGTATAGAATAGAAAAAAAGAAAAGAAAAGAAAAGAAAATTGGAGTTGTTGCTGCTTTTACTACACATTTAAAAATCTTGTTTGGAATCTTGAAACTTGTATTTACTTTGTTTAATTTGTAATATCATTGAGAGTTAAATACCTTAAACTTTACACAACAAAGAGTGTTGAGTCCAATATCGTGGAGAATTGGTTAAAAGAAATTGTGATGAATGAATGTTGGGTAAGAATAACTTGAGCAATGCATTTTTTCAATCCTATCACAAAAAGGGCATTAATACAAATTTCTTGTTTTGTTAAATCTTTTGGCTAAGGAAGCTGAAAAAGTGTAACTTTAATGGATTTAAAAGTTCTCAACTATTTTTAGGTCTAATTGCTTGAGACAATTTTATGGCCAAGACTAACCTTGACACTTGTTTACCTATTCATTACAATCCAAGCACATGCCAAAATTGCATTCCAAGTAGTGGTAGGAAATGATTTGCTGGCAAATTTGAATATTTTGTTCAATTGCATGGAAGTTGCTTGGCATTTTCACATGAAGTTTCTTGGTGCTGGGGCCGTCATCTGCTCTCATTGAATGCTGGGGCCTGCTGTATGGAAAACAATCTAAATGATTGTACGAGTAGTAGTACAGTATCCAGCCAAGAGGGTTTTTCTAATCAAATTATAATAAGGTAAAGCGTAATTTTTCATGCACTGTTAATGTATATATTATCTGATCTAAATGTATATGAATCGTATTAATTTGAATTTAAAAATTAAATTTTATATATATAATATGGATCTATACTTATTAGTGTATATATTATTACTGTCTGAAAAATTTACCCCAAAAAGCAAAGGGATAATTATACTAAACCACAGCAAAGTAAAGGGCGGCTATTAGGATGAAATTTAACTCTATAAAGACGAACTTCTACCGAAAAAGTTTTCCTATAATATTGAATTGCCTATGCAGCTTCTTTTGGATCAAACAAGTCTAGCAATATGCAAGGTACCAAAGGATTAGACTTGGAATTCGACTCTACAAAGACTCCTATAATATTGAATTGTCTATGCACCTTCTTTTACATCAAATAAGTCTAGCAATATGCAAAGTACCTATGCAAAGGTATTAAATTTGTTTATTGGGTAAGTGATTTCCAAATTTTTCATGCACTGTTAATGTATATATTATCTGATCTAAATGTATATGATATCGTATTAATTTGAATTCAAAAATTAAATTTTATACATATAATATGGATCTACACCTATTAGTATATATATTATTACTGTCTGAAAAATTTACTCCAAAAAGCAAAGGGATAATTATACTAAACCACAGTAAAGTAAAGGGCTATTAAGATGAAATTTAACTCTATAAAGACGAACTTCTACCGAAAAAGTTTTCCTATAATATTGAATTGCCTATGCACCTTCTTTTGGATCAAACAAGTCTAGCAATATGCAAGGTACCAAAGGATTAGACTTGGAATTCGACTCTACAAAGACTCCTATAATATTGAATTGTCTATGCACCTTCTTTTACATCAAATAAGTCTGGCAATATGCAAAGTACCTATGCAAAGGTATTAAATTTGTTTATTGGGTAAGTGATTTCCAAATTAGTTATTGCAAAAATTGGCCAATAAAAGAAATCATTGTATGCAATGCCAAAATACTAAACAGGTCATCTTAGTAATCAGATTGTCCATCTATACTCAAAATTTCAAACTTTTGAGGTCCATTATCGTAATTGTTTACCAAATCATAATTGAGTAATTAAATTTTGTATGCCAAAGTCAGATTTTGCTGTTTCATTTTAAAATTAATTGGAAGAGATATAACAACAAAACAATTCCTCAAGACTAATATTAATCTCCATCACAATTAAAAACAGGTAGATATATGATCTTTTCATTTTTAGATATGCTAGAAAATACGTGCGTTGCATGTCGGTTGATAACTTGTTCATGAATTTAAGTTAAAATGATTAACTTAGAGATTACTAATTTTATTGCAATAGAATTTTTTGGATGGAATAGAGTTTACGAACATAGCTCAACTGTACAAAAATCTCAATGATTACTTTATAAGGAGGACCCTACCCATTACCGCACCCATAAGAAGGAATATTGGAATATGAAATTCTTTTTTGGAGAAAAAAAAACTATTACTTCTTGTTTTTATATCCTTTAGGAAAAAGGGACCTATAAGCATAGTTATTAAATCCGATCCGGACCGGTTCTCTAATTAGACCATTTTTACAAGCGAACCGTTGACTTTTCAAGTTAAACAATACAAATTAGAACTGCTCATGACTTCGAGACCTTCTATTTATATTTATAAAAATAATCTTTCGCTGGAATAGGAAGGGATTGGGTGGTATGGGGAGAGAAAATATAAGTGAGAAATCTTGAATTTGAAACCTTTCATTTATATTTAAAAAAAAAAAAAACTTGAACAATGCATTTTTTTAAGAGTAAATCTTATATACACCGACAGCGTATAAAATATCACTTTGAAACTGCAGTTAAATAGTGAATTTGAAATGAAAGATTTGGGAGCAGCTAAGAAAATTCTTGGCATGGATATCAAGCGAGATCGAGGAGTAGGGAAGTTGTTATTGACCCAGAAAAATTACCTTGAGAAAGTTTTGGAGCGTTTTGGCATGAAAGATGCTAAACCAGTATCTACTCCTCTTGCTAGCCATTTTCGGCTATCTGCTGCTCAATCACCAAAATCAGATGAAGAGGAAGATTATATGGCACGGGTTCCTTATTCCAGTGCAGTCGACAGTGTTATGTATGCAATGGTTTGTACTCGTCCAGATATTGCACAAGCAGTCAGTGTTGTTAGCAGATATATGTCTTGCCCTGGTAAAGCACATTGGCAAGCTGTGAAGTGGATTCTCAGATACTTGCGAGGTACTTCAAATGCATGTTTGGAGTTTGGAAGAAATAATAACACTTTGGTTGGTTTTGTAGACTCAGACTACGCTGGGGATCTTGACAGGAGAAGATCACTTTCAGGCTATGTATTTTGCATTGGCGGTTGTGCTGTTAGTTGGAAAGCTACTCTACAACCTGTCGTAACTTTGTCTACTACTGAAGCAGAATATATGGCTGTGACCGAGGCAATCAAAGAAGCTTTGTGGTTGAAGAGTTTATTTAGCGAGCTAAGTCTATATCAAGGTGTTACTGATATTCACTGTGATAGTCAAAGTGCCATACACTTGACTAAAGATCAGATGTATCATGAGAGGACGAAACATATTGATGTGAAGTATCACTTCATTCGGGATATCATTGCTGAGGGAAAAGTCCTTATTCAGAAAATCAATACTAAGGACAATCCAGCCGATATGTTTACGAAACCTCTTCCAGTTTACAAGTTCAAGCAGTGCTTGGATTTGGTTGGTGTTCATTGTTGGTGATTTAAGCCCATTGGGGTTTATGTGGAGAAGGTGGAGCAGTTTTACTATTATCGATGGTGGGATTCAAAATTATGCCAAGGTGGAGATTTGTTGAGTCGCAATTCTTCAGCCGCAATCCTTGACTGTGGCAGAATTTCCTCATCCCACATCGCCTGAAGCAGAAGGAAAGCCTCCCAAATACAACTATAAATAGGGGGCTCATATGAAGGTTTCAATTGCACCACTCAAGAGAGTAATATGGGCTATTAGCTTCTTGAGTCATTTAGCCCATTCAGTTAAATATTTTAGGCTCTCTTGTTATGAGTTTAGGAATATTTTCTAAACTCTTTTATAAGTGCCTATTGGTCTAGGAACCACTTTTCTACGATCTTTTGTATTTTTTCTTCATAGTAGAAATATTGCTCCTCCCTCGCCCGTGGACGTAGGTCAATTTGACCGAACCACGTAAATCTTCTGTGTCTTTTATTTGCTTTGTTATCTGTCTTTATATGGTCGGTTTTACCGCCTAATTATTATATGGCTGGTATCTACCGCCTATCTATTATATGGTCGGTTATACCACCTACTTTGTGCTAACTTGAGTTTGTCTATTCCTGACCCGGTCCTAACAAAATAAACTAATTCACGGGTTATGATAGAGAACATAAAAGCTAATTGGCAGTTTATATGCTAAACTGAATTCGAACTGCAAAAAAAGAAAAAAAAAAAGACATCTGCTGCGTTTGGTCAAAATTTGCTTAACGATCAAGGAAGTATGGGACGGTAAAGAAGAAAACAAAATAGCTTTGGATTGAAAATTCTAGCGTTTAATACTAACAATGGCACTGGCTTGTATCTACTTTTATGCGTACCCTAAAGACTTCTACTCTTATACAAGAGCGGCAAAAGACCTCTACTCTTATATTAAAAAAACAGGACTCTCAAAGGCAGCTTTTCGATGACAAGCACATGAGAAGTAGATTTCCTTGAGCAGCCTCTGGATTGTGCTTGTGGTGGTGCTGGTGCTTTTGACATTCTGGGCTACAATGGTGATGGACTAGGCGATGTTGAAGAATATATTATACTGGAAAGAAATTCACAAAATATGGGTGCAGAACTCCTCAAGGGTGTAAATATTATATTTATATCACCCCTGCTCTTACAATATAATTTCTTCTTCCCTATGCTTTCATACATTGACTACTTAACAAATGTAGATATATTTGCTTATAAAACTTCGATCAGTAGTTTACTTCTTCCCGCACATTCATCAATGTTTTATGATCACCAGCCTCAAATGGTTATATGAGTTAAACTTTCTAAAATATTTAACACCAGCACAACTATGCATTGAAATGATAATATATTCGAGAGTCTTGGAAGGTGCAACCTAGCCCAATTATTACTACTGATCAGCAAGCTCAACAGTCAAGACTTCTTCCATTCTTTTGTTCCTAGATAATTTTTACCTACTTTCCTTCAATGACCTCTCACACCAATCATTCCTCCCTTCATCATCTCACCATTAATCTCTCAAATTCTTCCAATAAAGTTCAGTTTTGTGCCTAAACCATATGCGCAGGTTTGATTTCTTAATCTAAAATAGTTTTTGTTTTTATTATTTCTGCAATTTACTAATGTTCTAGGTTAAGATTTTAAATCCAATATTGTATTTGCTTTGATTTTGCAGTTCTTATACTTTCAAAGGCAAGTACTTACTTTCTTCATCTTTTTCTTTTATTTTCTTTCTTTTGATTTCTTTTTCTTTTTCTCCAACCTTATTCTTCGCATTTTTAGCCGCAGCTTGAGTCATGCCATCTTTTCTCTCTCTCTCTCTCTCTCTCTCTCTCTCTCTATTTTTTCCTTTTTCAGTCTTATCAGCATTGTTTACCATAGCATTTGGTTGAACAATTAGTAGCAATTTTTTTTTTCTTGAAGAAGTTTGTTTTCCAATTTCGTGGACAATATTCAATGAGATTGTTACATAGTCATATTGCGGCTTTGACTTGGGGTGGCTCCCACGAATATTAACTGATGTGTGTGATTGTCCCTAAGCTTTTGGCTTAGTATGTCAGCACTATTGTACAAGTTATCTCTGTACCAGTTTTGGCTTTCTTTCTGCCTTATGTCTACTGGTGGATGCTGCATTTTTTCTTATCTAAAAGGATTTTTTTCCTTATATTTCGTTTTGTGATTTTATGTATTATATTTGCATTAGGGCAGTGGGAAAGAAATATACTTTGTCTCAGGCTTGTCACATTCATATACTTTGTTCAAGAAGTCAAAATTTGTTAATTGGCTAAAAGGCTAGATCACTTCTCTGAGCACTGAATGAAGAAATATCTATTGAATTTTGTTGCTGATGCAAACGATTAATATGTACAGTTTTTGTAGAAACACCCCATCAACAACTAACCAAACAGCGCATATATGTGTGCCTCTAGGGGTGCCGTTGCTGCAAAATGGAGGTAACATGAACAAAACTAGTGAGGAATTTTAGACTAACCCAAGGGAAATCATCGAGGTCTTTAGTCAGTCAAGAATGTGGTGTCTTCTACCATAATAAAGAGACAGAAGTAAGCAAATCTAGTGGTATTTTCAATTTCGTTCTGGTAAAATAGTGACTGCTGATTAATTTGACTTTCTGAATAGGTTTGTTCCAATTATTGTCATCTTACAAGATTTTCATTCGGTGAAGTTATCTTGATATATTAGTTTTTAGAGTTTGCCATCAATTTAAGGTTGGATGGAAGGAGCAAAACCAGTTAAGTTGGAGCATCATGCTCCCACACATTTTGATCGGTTGACGAAACTGGCATGCTTAGGAAGAACATGAGCAACATATATACTTAGTCATATATTGAATGATAATGATGCTTGGCAAATGCTTATTTCAGAGAGTAAAGCAGGTTAAAAGAGAAGATGTTTGACATCCCACAAGTATTTCTAGTGACTTTCATATGTAGTTCAGCTCAAAATCATTTCATTGGTCAAGCATAGTACTAATGTAGCTTAATATCTTATTCACACATTGAGTTTGATTGTAGTTTAAGCCTTTCAATATTCCCTTAACTACTGATGAATATTGTTTCTGATCAATTCTCATTTTATTTCCTGCCAACTGCCAAGTACCCTTGTCCTTGACATGTATAGCAATAGCTAGATTTTTACTACTGCTACCCTTACCCTCCTCACCTTTAACATAACTCCAAATTGCAGAGTAGCAGCAAGGTACTGGAAATGGAACAAATTCTTCACACGAAAGGAGGGGAAGATGAGGAAAGCTATGCTAAAAATTCAACATTTCAAGTAAGTGACACATATCAGAGGAAAGCTATGCTATATATAATTCTGTGACTGATCTCTAAATGAGTTTCTACCCTTCAGAGATTAGTGTTTATGAATGTCATCCATGCACTCAATCGGAGCATTCAGGAGTTTTGTCAAGCCAACCTAGCAGAGGCAGAGTGCATAATTCAGGAGTTTTGTCAACCATGCACTCAATCGGGACCTTTGAACGAGGACTTAGAAACCCTTGCATGTGAATACATATTCTTGCAGCACATAATCTTTGAATTTCTGCCATCCCACTACATGCTTTGCTTTTGCTTTCCCAATGACTGTTACTGCTATCTTCAACATCTAGCTTCCATCATCAAATCTTCTCTTCTTCTTAACCAAATTACATTTCCAGAAGATAGATAAAGAAAAAAAATCGAAACAGGCTAACAAAAAGTTTAGCCAAATCATTACCTTCATTTTTGCATTCCGAGCACTACAGAACATAACACTTTCAGTTTTTCTACGTGGTGTTTGAGAAGCCTCCATCAATGCTAGTGCAAATTAATGAGCAAAATAACTATAATTGATAACCATCTTCATCTGCGAAACCTGCCTGATGAGTGACAGTAATTTCTTCCTTTTGACATTCTCACAAAAACGACAGGGAACCATGTTGTTCTTTTTCCAACGAGATGATGTCTGCTTCCTAAATAGATTCAGGAAAAAAACACCACCATGTTAGCCACGTTGAACCATCAAAACTTATGAAGAATGTATTACAAAAATTTCTAAAGAGCAAATATTAAGCAGAATTACATCGATTCAGCCATGAAAAACGCATACTAAATTCACAGCATAGCTTTTGTATGTGATTGATTTGAAGTTAAGGCAACAGCAACAGAAACATTGTAGGCCTTCAAATTTAATCCACTGAGACTACATACCTCTTCATTTACTCTGTCACATATTGCTTTCTAGAAGATTGATCTTCACTCCTTAAGAGAACAATTGTCTACCACATCACCATCCATACATTTTTGCTTGGAAATCACTGCTTTTTACATGTTCCAGCATAGCCCATGAGACATTTGTCTAAAATGCTAAAATAGATATTTCTATAAATATTTTATCATGAGCAAGTCCTTATGCAAGTACGATGGAAAAATCACCAATCTACTAGATAACCAAAAATGAAAGGCTAAAAAACAGAGCATTAACAAACCCAGAAGGAAGTAATGGCAGCAAAAGTCAATCAAATTTGCATAAATTGTCCTTGTGATTCTTTCTGAAAAGAAAGTCATGATCAAAGCAAAATGTTTAACTAAAAGTTAAAGGAGGAGTAAGATGATAATCTTTCCTCTCTTTCTAAAATGACGTTCTAAACTGGAGTTTGGCAAACTAATCTGAAGAACAAAAATGCAAAATTTATATTCATGTACTAGCATTCATAAATTCTCTTATTAACTTCTTTTAGCCGACTGATTTCTCCTGACCGACTAAAATCTTTGGGCCAAACAAAAATCAGAAAAGGATAGCTGTTTTCAGAAAGAAATAGGTAAAAATTCTGAAGAGTAATTTATCAACTTCCATTGAATGAGCATGCTGAAACATGCTTATTTAACCTAATGTTGGAGCACCTCCAATTAGGTGAAACCATATTGGAGAGCTTCATGTGAAACATTTATCATTGATCCCCCACCGTCATTAGTCTTCTGAAATGTTACATATTCCAAGGGAGTTTCTTAGCTAAAACATAACAGATAGAATGCTACAATAACAAAACCTGTTTATTGATCATTCAAACTGCAATTTTTTGGATTGTGACTATTTATCTTGAAGTAGACATGTCAAAATAATTTAGTTAGCTAAGAACCACGAAGGTACTCAGGGCACGTTATTTTACTAAAACAAATTCAATGCTGGGCTTGATACCTGGAATGACTAACTATTGGCACAGTTGTACCATGAGTCCCTCTTGTTCAAGTGGAAACGTATAACCTATTGTCCAATTGACAAAGGCCTTTCAAGATCAGGCGAGAACCTTTAAATGAGGTTCTTGCATCTGCAATTGCAGCACCAAATCTTTTAACTGTTTCCACCCAAATGAATGATTGACACTGCAATCACATGCTTCATTTATGTCGTCCAAATGATCGTCAATGCTGTCTACAATGTCTAACTTCTTTCCATCAAATCTTCTCACCTCTGGAACTAAAGTATTAGCACGTCCAGTTTTCTTCAAGCAAGTCTTGTACCTTGATAGCTCTTCTCTAATTCTTCTCAATCCATACTACTTTCTACCTTGATAGCCTGGCACAAGCCACTCTGTTTTCAGCATGCTACAATGAGAAAAGGTTCAATATTTGATTTATTTTGTTAAATACTTCCAGAAAAGAGATTAAAAAAAAAAAGAAAAGCCATTGAAATAGGCCAATAGACATGCAGTCAACATTTTTTACCTTCATTTCAACATTCTGAGCAATATATGGCATTCTGGTGGGAAAAATCACAGATAACTACCTTCCATTTTCAAAAACTGACTGATAAGTGAAAATAACTCCTCCCTCTTGACATTCTCATAAAAACAACACGGGAACCTTGGTGTTCTTTGTCCAAAGAGCATAATCTCTGCTTCCTAAACAAATTCTGGAAAAAAAAATAACAATATTACATCACAGTTCTGTTTCAGTTATGGCATTGTGTAGAAACATGAGCCACAGAAAGGTTTGGTCTGGTGACTAATGCAACAATTTATCACTCAAAATCCTAAGGAGCAAAAATTAAGCCAAATTCCATCGATTAAGCCATAAAGAACACTTACTAGTGCAGATACCACCCTACATTTAGGCACAATTACATGACTTAAACAAACTTGGACCAATTCCCCTGTACTTCTAGTAAGTTGGGTGGAGTCATTTCCAAACCACATACCTCCTCATCTTTCTTCAAAAATGATTGGAAACCACAGCCTGATGTTGCAGTTGGAGAATGTGAAAAGTGCAATAAGATGCTTTAGAGGTTCCAGGCTGACTTTGCCTTGAGCACACTTTTGAGCCTTTTGCAATGTTTTCGGCACTATCACTGCTTGCTGCTTCACTGACGCTTGTGGCCTACAACGCCATAATAGTATTTGAACTTTAAAATTTTTAAAAGATGATAAGAATTTATAGTTTTAGCAGCAGCCTAGTTCCTCTGCAAACAATTTCAACTTGATCGACATTGAGCTAATTTTTGGCAATCATAATGCAGAGTCTTACAGAGAGATAACAGTGAATATTAAGAACATATCCATCTATTAAATGCCAGCGGTAGAAACAAAAATTGTAATGTTCAAGCGCGTCAATTCTTAGTGTTTGCAGACTATAAAGTTCGCAAAGAGATTCTGGCAAAGTTCTAATCCTAGAACCTGAAATGTCAAGTGTAAATGTATTAGTTTGCCAATGGAGGTCGGCAATTCTTTGACATCTGCTCCAAGCAATTTTAGGACATGCAAGTATTTGAACTTTGATAACATATCATCAGCTATGGCTCCCTCCAGAAATAATGTGTGAAGTGATGCTGATGATTTTTCATTGATGGTTTCCACCATTCTTTCGGATGAGTATACGGCAAGGTAACGGTCCTGATTGCTGCTGTTACTATTTAAAATTGATTTTGCAAAATCATGCACAAGATCATGCATTTTATACCATGTTCTCCTCTCCTCTTTTACTTCTTCCAATAAGGAAGTTTGCAGCAAAATTCTCAAATACTCATATCCTATTTTCTCCATCATTCTTTCATTTTGGAAATCCGGTTGAAGAAATCCTTCAGCCATCCAAAGCTGAACTAGTGGATCTTGTTCCAATTTAGTATCTTGGTGAAAAATTGAGCAGTATGCAAAACATTTCTTAACCGGTGCAGGTGACAGATGATCAAAACTCACCTTAACTATTTGCTCGATCCCACCTTGATTGCCATTCAAGAGACTCTCCTCCAAAATAGATTGCCACTGTCTGGAATAAGAACAATAATATCACGCTTTGGAATATTAGAGATCTTGGGCCACTCGGAGCCGCTTTCAGGAGTGCATCTTCGTTCTAATAGAGGACAAAAACGAATTTCCAGACGTCTTAATTTGAGGCGTTCCATGGCATCTACGGAGGGTAAATATTCAAGCTTTTGGCAATCCCACAGGGTTAGCTCATCAAGAGACGCAAGGTTCCCAAGCCAATCTGGTAAGGCTTCGATTGCTCCGAAGTCAATTAGATATAGTGATGTGATGGTACTCAAGCATTGAAGCTGATGTGGCAGAGATTTCGTGTCACGCATTCCACGTAAAGTCACGCTCTGGAGTGTCGATGAAGATGCTAATCCAGCCCAATCAAATTCGATTACTAAGTAATCTGAGAAGGGACCAATCTCCACTTTCCTTAAGCTGGTAAGATAGCCAAATCCACTGGGCATCTCGGCAATCCAGTTGGGACACCACTGTAACGAGAAGCTCTCGAGAGAAGGGGTTCGTCGCAAATCAAAGGGAAAGGAGACCAGACTGGGGCAATCGAACAATTTCAGCTTTCGGAGAGACGTACACGACTCGAACATCTCCGCTGGTAATCTTGTCAATGCATGGCACCCCCTGACAGAAAATCGCTCAAGAGACTTAAGGAGGCTTTTCTGTCCAAATGAATTTTTAGGATTTGGATATCCAAATGAATCAATTCTCGGGCAACCCTCTATCTCCAAGTGCTCTAAAGCTTGAAATTGATAAAGATCTTCTGGCAACTCCCGCAAATTGTCACAATGATGGACTTCCAATCTCTTAAGACAAGCGGTGCAACTCATTCCTCTTAATGTTGTTATATTTTTGGCAAACATCAATTTTACATGCTGAAGAGTTGGAAAAAGGCAGAGTCGCTCAAGCATGTCAGTGGGTAGACTGTCACAGCCAATAATATGCAAGCTGCTCTCTGGTTGTCTCACTAATTTTAGAGACTCGATGCATTGACGACTACCATCCCTTAATTCAAGGGACGAGAGATTGGCTATAGTGCTCAAAACCCTTTCTGCCAGCAAAACATGGCAATTTTTTTTAATTTTCAATACATCAAGACTTGGGAAATGACTTGGAGTTGGAATAGCGGTCAGTTGGGGGCAATCACTAATAGACAACTTTTCAAGCACGGGAAACACATCCATCACATGTACTTCACCTGCGGTTGACATCATTTTGGGTGCGTCCTTCCACTCTTCCAAATTTTTCATGCTTTTAAGAGAGAGTTTTTTAAGAGCTGGAAAGAATGTTTGTCTGCTAATAGTGCTTGAACCTCCTGATCCGCCGTCCTCCTCAGCACTTGTACTGTAGAATGAAAGCCCAATGCTTCTTATGTTTTCCAATCTAGTCAGATAGAGGCACTTGAGGAATGGCAGCTGTCCAAGTGCAGGGAGTTTTCTGCATCTTGTGCAATCCTCCACCCGCAACTCCACCAGTGATGTCAATGTCAAATTCATGAACCATTGTGGGAACTGATCACCCATGAACTTCAAAATTTGTAACTCTGTTAAATTTGGGTGAGGTTGGAGGCCTTCCAACACATTTTCATCACAATTATCACTTTCTCGATCCCTATTGCCCCACTCAAATACCAACCGATCCATATTTGGCTTTTTAGATAGGTTCGCTAGTTCAGCATCATCTTTGCCATTTACTAATTCAAGATTTCTGATCTCCAAGGAGCCTTTAAGATCGTGCAAGGTTCCAAGCTCTTGGATACCACGACCTTCCTCTTGATGACCTATGTTAAAGAACTCTAACGTTTGAAGACAAGTCCATCGTCCAATCTTGGATGGCATTTGGATTTTGTGTTCTGTAAAGTAATCATGATAGTGAAGATGTCTCATGCTAATCAAATTGCTCATCTCCTTTGGAAAACCTTCTTCAAGCATGTAAATTCTCAGTGTTTGCAAACAGTAAAGTTTGCAAAGAGATTCTGGCAAAGTTGTAATCATAGAAGATGAAATGTCAAGTAAGTGTAAATGGATTAGTTTGCCAATGGAGGTCGGCAACTCTTTGGCATCTACTCCGAACAATTTTAGGACATGCAAGTATTTGAACTTTGATAACATATCATCAGCTATGCCACCCTTCAGAAATAATGTGCGAAGTGATGCTGATGATTTTTCATTGATGGTTTCTCTTTCGGATGAGTATACTGCAAGGTAACGGTCCTGATTGCTGCCGTTACGATTCAAAATTGATTTTGCAAAATCATGCACAAGGTCATGCATTTTATACCATGTTCCCCACTCATCTTTTACTTCTTCCAATAAGGAAGTTTGCAGCAAAATTCTGAAATACTCACATCCTATTTTCTCCATCATTCTTTCATTTTGGGAATCCGGTTGAAGAAAGCCTTCAGCCATCCAAAGCTCAACTAGTCGATCTTGTTCCAATTCAGTATCTTGATAAAAAATTGAGCAATATGCAAAGCATTTCTTAACCGGTGCAGGTGACAGATGATCAAAACTCACCTTAAGTATTTGCTCGATCCCACCCTGATCTCCATTCAAGAGGCTCTCCTCCAAAATAGATAGCCAATCCTCTTTTCTCTTTTTAGATAACAAACCTCCAATTAACGTTGCTGCCAGAGGTAGACCATCACATCTTCTTAAAACTTGCTTCCTTATGTCTTCTGGTACTTCTTCCCCTACATTTACCCATTTATTAATGATAGACCAGCAATCATCATTGCATAGCTTTCCTAGCTCATGGCGAGTAAAATTGATCTGCGGAAGTCCGGACAGAGTAGTTGCCACTTCTTGCAGACGAGTGGTAACAAGACACCAGCTCCCTTTCTTCGCTTCGAATGCCTTCAATGTGGTGAAAAAGTCATCCAACAATCGTTGTTGATGATTCCACAAATCGTCAAGAACAAGCAAATATCTTTTCTCCTTAAGTTCAGTTTCAATTCCGTCAACTATTACTTGCCTATTATCCACTTCAGCCTTTTTTCCTGTAGACGATTCTAGAATCATTTTGAAGAGCTCCAAGATGTTAACCGGTTTAGCCACACAAACCCAAATTTTTTTGTCAAAATGCTTCCCATTAACGTTAAACTGTGGATTGTTGAAAACGGCTTTAGCTAGAGTTGTTTTTCCTAATCCTGGCGGGCCGGTTATGGAAATAACTGAAATAACACTTTCAGATTCGGTCAACAACTTCTTAACTATTTTTGATTCATCCTCGTCTCTTCCTAGGATATCACTTCGAACAATCTTAGAGTCGGTCTGTCGGCTTGTTGTGGATCCAGCAGCAATAGTAGCGAATGCTTCTTCAACTGGGCGCTTGTAGGCCAGTCCCAAACCTTCTGCATCCCGATGGATCCTTTCAAGGTTCGTGTTGATCTCCCTGATCATTGAACCCAACCTCCAACGAAAACCAATTTTATTAAAGAATGAAAAGCAGAAGAATACCTTCTTTTTCGTGAGTTGATTTTGATACTTCACCTTCCGACGAAGATTTTCATAGTTGAGCTCGACCAGCACATTGTCAGCTTTGAAAACCTCTTCTTCCAGCTGCTTGAGCCACTTTTGCACCCCAACAAGCTTCGGATCATGGCTATGCATTTCCTCATCAGTACCGGCCAAGAAGCCTCGGATCATTTCAGCAGATTTGTTGAGTCTCTCCAGCTCCGTTGGGAATTCACGAACCAGATTAACATGATCAGCGGCAAGGGAAACAACCGTCTGCAATGCAACCTGAATAGTAGCACTAACAGCAGCATCAGCCATTTTTTCTCGCTTGGGATTGAAAGTGTTCTGCAATGGTGATGGGGGGATGCTTTCGGCGATGAGACAAGGAAGGAAGGATGAAATTCGCAAGCTAGCCTATCAGAGGGAATGAAATTCGCAAGCCGGGCTCCACTGCACGCTCTAAAGACACAGCTTTAGACTCTAAGGACACAATGGCCCACAGCTACACTCTAAAGACACACTAAAGACGCAATGAAATGCTTTTAGTAGGACGGATCACAGCCTCTGTTATCAAAGGAAGTTGCCGACAATTGCATGTGTGAGCCAGCCTGCAACTTGATTCTTCGGTCACATCTCTTATTGGCTGAAACAGCAGGCTCTCTGATTCCTCCTTATCACTAATATAAAATTGGCTTTAACGCGTGACTCATCATCTTGTAGTTTATCTTTTATTCGTTTTATTTTTTTTTTTACTCCTTCCCGATTTACTTTTTTTTTTATTTTAAAATGTCTTAAAATATTTATTATTTTATTAAACTTAAATTTACTTTTAATCTCTTTTTTTTTCAATGTTATTTTCACTTTTATCAATATTTGGCACTAAATTCAAGTTTAAAATTTTGAATTTTCGAGAATAATTTTAGAAACAAATCCACTAACATCACCGTGAAGTTACTTACGATTTTTTAAAAAAAATTTGAATCTTGAAATGAGACAAATAATTTGAAGTGGAGGGAGTATTATTTTAATTTCCATCAGTTTTGCACGTATACTCAAATATAATGATGATTTCTAGATAAAATTTTGGTACTTTGAATTGCATTTTGTTATTTTAAAATTAAAACACACATTTCTTTTCAACATTAAAAACTTTTGAAATTTTTTTTTTTACTCTCATAATAGATTAGTGCAAAATCATCATTGATTATTTCCCCCCACAAACTCAATAGTTCAAAATCGTCCTATTGAATTTATATATATAAGATAATGAACAAAAAGGATTAACCACTTGAGGAAAAAATTTGTACAAAAGAACCATTGCTACCTGCTAATGATATAAATACACACCAATTAAACATAGCAAGTAATATGGACTTGACTCAATTAAAATACTCTCTTGGTTCCAAAATTTTTGGGAGGTGATTCATTTCTGAATGATAATCACAAGATTGTGACAAAATATGTGGAACCCAAAATGATGAAATTTCTCCAAACTACTTTTGAGGGCTGTGGCTTGTTGGCATTTTCACCTGAATTGCCTCTGTTGCTGGGCCTTCATCTTCTCTGATTGAATGTTTGCGTGGGCACTAATATATCTCACACACGTTACAAATACTTTATTGATTATATTATCAACATATTTTTTAATTTTATTATATTATATTTATAAGAATATTAGCTTTTTTTTAAAAAAAATTATCCCAAATAATCAACTATCTAAACACGCTCATAATATCCACCCAAGAGTGATAAGAAATTGCTTTTGGCTCCTCGCAATCAAATTGAAATAAAGTAAAAGGTCAGTTAGCACTAATCTCCAATGTAATTAGGGATAACTTGCACTTTGCCCACTTGAGTTTATTTTATCATCACTAAATAGAAACACACCTCTTCTTTTAAGATTACTATTTCGCTTCTTGGTTCAAAATAGAGACGCACAGTGATAGTCTCCTTAGCGTCTCAATAATCAAGCTTGTCACCTCAAATTAATTGAACTTTTATTTTTTGAAATAGATAATAATCATTGAATTATTAAAACTTCTACTCCCTCTTTCCATTGCTCATGTTATGTTTTTATGGATAATTTCAGAAACCTCCCTTGAGGTTTTTGACAATTTCACTCGATTTCCCTCAGGTTTAAAAAATTACACTTACCTCCTTTAGTATAATAAAATACCTATAATGCCCTCTATTTGGTTGAAAATTTTAAATTTAAGGCGATAAATTTACAAAACTCAAAAAATTTTATTTTTCTGTCTCTTGTCTATTTTCACTCATATCTTTTTTAGTTAATATAACTTCTTTTTATTATCTTCAATTTTGTGGATATTAACAGAATGAGTAGATTATGTGTCAAATTAGAAGGAAATAAAGAGAGTCGTAGTGATAGAGAAATAAATAATGAAATTGATGATTGAAATAGAAAAAAGAACTAAAGATGTTGAATTGATCATATTTTGTTTATTGTTAAAATTTTTTTATAAAATGCCAATAATTACATAAGGATTTCTTTCATTTGATTAGAAATTTTTTATTATGATTTTATTGTGGAGGTGGAATTCATTTTCTAGATTTGAGATATTAATATTTTTAAGACCATAGAAGGGTTGTAATAGCAGTTCTAAGTGACATTAATTTGTATTGAAAAGGTATTTGAGCATTGATATTTAATTTTGGGATATGAAATTGGTTGTCAATGGGGTTTGTATGTGTGTGTGTGTTTTTTTAGGTAGTAAGTATTGATACTATACATGTAAATTGGGATCATTTGGACTGCTATTTAGTTTTAAAATTTATAGTTGCATGATTGCTAAAAATTAGGTTTATTGATTTGTGCAAAGTGTTGAAGAAAATAATTGAATATACTATATTTTTCTTAGTTTAAAGGGCAATTTAGGAATTTTGTGAGAAAATCTATATTGTTGGACCTATATTGTTACTAAAAAGTAAAAACAGGGGAGATATATGTAATTTTTAAAACCTAGAGGGAGCTCTCTATAATTTTTAAAAACCTTGGGGAGGTTTATGAAATTATCCCTTTTTTTTTTTTAAATGTCAAGAGTGTATAATATATTTGAAAGTTGATCAAAGTTTTTTGTAAGTTACAAAGATAATTGGGTCTGCCTGGGTTGGTTTTATCTGAATAATTATGTAAAAAAAAAAAAAACCTAACCCCACACGTTTTGATCCCAATCAAATTGATTGATTTATTTTGAGAAGATAAACTTGCAGCTTCTAAAACTCATTTGGAATATAAAACATACAACATGTGGGACCCGTAAAGATCAGCATAATCTTGCATTTACACATCGACCACTTCAGTCCGTTGCGGCGAGGACCAATTACTTATAATATTGCTGAAAAAAAATCGAAATAGTAGTGCTCTGACAAATCCAAAGAGTAGTACTTTATAGTTAAACTAGGAGGGGATCACCGCGCACTACGCGCGGTGTGAGTTTGCAAGGTTAGTGTATCCAGAACTGAGGTTGCAAGGTTAATATACCCAGAGCTCTCACTGGCTGCATTTTCCAATTAAAAATCATTTTTATATAATTTTCTGTATGTGGTTGATAATTGAAGCATTTTGTCGACATTTCAGTTGTGATTAATTTAGGTGTAAACCAAAATAGATAAGAGTTAAAAAATAATAATAATAATAAAGTTGAAGAGTATAATAACACATATAATTGAGGTAGGCTCTCCCAATGCACTATGCATGTCATTAATTGTGAAAAAGAAATAAGTCACAATTTAAGATACATTCATCGAAAAGTGCTCTCTTGCAGCTATATCTAGAGAAATGCCTCTAGTCTTTACTTGATCAGCGTCTCGAGCAGTCAGCCAATTCTGTTGGAACTATGCAATAGTGCTGAAAAATTAAAAAGAACTATCACAAAATTTGATATCTATACTATAGTAAGTGATTCTGGAAGTAAATAATGACTATTTGCTAAAGATAGTACAGAGAAGGGAAAGTATCCAGCATTCATGCCAAAACTTCATTAGCTTCCAAGTTTCCACCATCTAAACATCATTCAAATCCTATCAAAAAAGAATCATATTTGAATTTAACAACCACGACTAGAATGACAATCTAGTTAAACCACTGATAATGCGCCAGCAGTTTTTGCCATGCTTCGTTGCAAAATTTCAAGAAACTACTAAAGTACCAACCAAAAAAATAAAGCCATCAAGAGCACATTCCATACTCCTAAGTTGAGCTATCATTATATTTGAACAAGGACCTCTTGCCACTCAAACTTTTTCTCAAACATTAATCCTCGACGAATAAATAAAGAATCGAAAGCAAATAAACAGCATATCCATTTTGAGCAACCATCATATATTTGAATAATACGTCTTGCCAGCCAATTTTTCCTCAAAACATGAATGGTAGATAAATAAATAAAGAATAGAAAGGCAAAAAATAGCTTATACATTTTGGCCTATAAATCATGGAGATACCTATCATTCATGCCACCTTTTTACCAACACAACATGAATGAAAAATAGAACATCAAGCTAAACCAAAAGGAAAAGTGCAGAAAATTTCAAATAGTGGAAGCTAAAAGTTGAAAATACGTGCATATTATCATTTCATCATTCAAATCAGAGAAACAGAGAAACAGAGAAAGGTGAACTGCATGACAAAAATTCTTTCACTTTTATCTATTTAGCAAAAAATGTGAAACACAAAGAAAAGCGTGCTTTCACTGTGAATTTTGACAATATTATCTATCCCAGATGTAAATAGTCAAGTCCATAAATTGTTAATTAGGCATATAACAAAACAAACTGTTGATAATTTTTAATTCGAGCATGTTACCTCATGTAGTTCACTTTGAACCCATCTCGAGTAAAGTTCATTAATTTCAGTGCTTCTAGAAATTGCCATCACTAATTGTTTAAGCTTCATAGTCGTGTAGCTCAATCAAGCTACAAAAGAAGTAAACCAAACAAATTAGTCGAGTAAAAATAGGTTTAAATGAATGAAACAAATACTATTTCCTGTATGGATGCAGAAATATAAGAGATTTTGAACTACTAACTAAAAAGAAAAAAAGAGAACTATAACTGTGTAGCAATGCAATTCATTTCCTAGTCAGCGGTTCACAATTTAAAGCCATTCATAAACCTTTGGAGGGTGATTAGAGAGGGTGTGCTTTTGATCCAATCAGTCTAAACCAGTTCATTCTAATATTTCATCTACATCCGCGGTTGTACGTATTCCTTGTATTTTATGTGCTTGCAGGTCAATTTTGCTTCTTCCATTACTGGTAGATGCTCAAATCTCGTTAATAGCAGTGCCGGATATTATTGCTCAAGATTTACAAGGCTCTATCCTCACAATAGACCATCGAATGCAGTCCTTTGAAAGTAGCATAACTCCAGCGATGCCCATCCCTATTTCTCCAATAAATAAAGTTTACAAAAAATAAAAAGTAAAATGCTTCATTTATCTAATTCTTCAGAACCCAACCGACCAAAAAAGGAAGAAACCAAATGCAGATACCTAAAAAGGTCTCAGTTAATCCCTTGTCATGACTAAACAGCTATAAAACATGCAATTTAACATTACCAAAAGCCATCATTATGAACATGTTATCTTCCTATTGCCGCAAAGAGAAAAAAAATGAGGAGAAAGAATTTCTACCCAAATAACACTATGTGAGCAACGCGGTGTTTTTCTTTCATGTTTTTGGGTTGTGAAGTAGGAAAAAAGAAAGGCCCCGAATAGATTTTCCAAACTAACCAGTCTTTGTATACTTAAGTAAAAAAGTATTCACTATTTTTTATAAAAAGCAACCATCAAATATCATATTTACTTCTCTATTAAGACGTACAGGCTTGCAAGACCTCTCAAATACTTAAGATTAGTTAGATATTTCATTCTAACTTCATATAGTTTCTGCACTTGAGCATAAAATTTCTAAAAAATTTAAAGCACATTGACAAAAGTCCATTGATAGAGTGCAGTTTAGTCGGTCTTCTCATGTGCTTTTCCTATTTATTTGGACTAAATACTGCACTAATCGGTGGATTTTACTGAGATTTTGTGTTCTATGCGAATTACAGCATTTAGGGGCAAAAGGAGCTGGGAAATTAACTTTTGAAGCCTTCCTGTCAATTAGACGTGGGCACGCCTAAGTATGATGTCCAAAGCCGGATTTGCGGGATTGTTGGCCACGTGCAAACTTCCAAATATTTGGAGATTCCTTCGCGGGTGACAATTCTGGAACAATGCTGACTTAGCCAATTTGCACGTGAAGAGTCATTTGGCAACAAGACTTCAATTGGATTTCAATTGATTTGGTTCCTTCTTTGACTAAACGTGCTGACCCACAAAAGCAGGAAGACTACTGGGTCTCTTTTGGAGACAGCCGCACGAGGACTCTATAAATACAATCCCTTCGCTGGCTTCAGGGGAGCTCTCTCTCTCTCGGCAGAAACAAGTTTTAGTTTAGGCTTTTAGCATAGTTTTAGATTTTCTTTTCTTAGCTCTTTCGCATGGTTGTTCTCCATTAATGGAGGACTAACCTCTTAATTCTAGTCAAGGGGACAACTGAAGACTTGGTTCAACAATTACTGTGAGATCGAAATTATTTTAATCGCTTCCTCATTTATTGGTATTTATGTGTTTCCTGTTTTTAATTGTTTTAGTCCTTATGTATGATTGATTAGTGCGCAATAATTAATTATTCATATAGGCTATTTTGCTAAATGGAGGTAATTGAATCCGTAATTGTTCGTTATCTCTATCTTAGTGGCAACTGGCGTAATTGGATTTATGTCAGGGGAGCATACGATCTAACTTAAACAAACCCTCATAGCGTGTTTGTTAGTTAGGATTGGGCCTTTCTAATTATTAATGCAATCTAAAAATTAAATCCTACGGTCGTACCTAGGGTTGTTTTTGGGTTAGAGAAATAGTTAACGGTCGTACCTTAACTGTCGAGAAAGTAAGGAAAGGTTGGTTGTTTATCGCGTGCATGACAACTATAACTAACCTATTAATAAATGTGGAATTATCTGTGAATCAATGATCAGTGCCTGAACCATTTCTGAAGTGTAACCTTGGCTAGAGTTTCTCTTAATTATTTCTTTTAATCAATTATTTTCTACAGTTAATTTATTTAGTTAGCATTTAATCCAAGAACCCCCCATACTTTGGACTCTAGAAGAAACGAATTATCCCCAGTCCCTGTGGATTCGACCCTACTCACCGCTATATACAAAATCTGTATTTTTCTCGAGTAGGTATTTATTATTGTACAGGTTCGGCACCTGTCACCCATTTGGGTCACTATATAAATTGTGCCAAAGCATCAAGCAATTTCTCTAGCATGATGAAAATAGTATAAAGCAAAAGGAAAAAGCTAAAACTTTGTCACAAGTAAAACATCATATAATGAACGAGCTATAACTGCAAACCAAGGTAGCACACCTGAGAATTTCTGGCATAGCTCTCTAGAGATTTTTTCAAAGGTTAAAACAACCAATAAAAACATTAGAAATTGACATGATCCGAAGATTATTATACAAATGGAAAAAAAAGAATCAGTGATCAAATCTTTAATTAAATTAAGCAGTTATTATGATAATTTAAAGTAAGGCTCGGGTCTATTGGCAAAAGTCAGACAGAGATGAGAGTACCGCCATGGCTGCAGACCCAATTGCATTTCAAGGGGAGAATGAAAGCCAAATGCCATCAGGGTTGCCTCGCCAAGATATGGCAATCAATTTAAAACCTGAAATACATCTAAAGAAACCAAAATTATATCATTATAGCCCAATTGGAAATAAAATAAATTAGTCTATTTATAGCTTTCATTCGCTGTAATACTCCAGCCAGAAAGTTACACCATTTTCCAAAAAAATTACCATCCATCCCTGTAATAACCTAGCAAGAAACAAAAGGAAACACAAAGAAATAGTCAGATCAAAAGGAAAATTAAGACCAAATTGCTCATGAATAGACACATTTATGCAAAAAAAAAAAAAAATGAAAGGATAAACCAATATACACCATTCAAGAAATGTCAAACTGAGAAATTCTTGACAACATTAGTTCAGATTACAAAAAAACTTAAAATTTGAATGGCCCTGCAAATTGTCAAAATCTTAAAACAAAAAAGTGACTATTGAACTCCCTTTGCACCTCTAAATAAGTCTTTAGAATTACTGACATGAAATTGACTTTCTCAAATCTTAGTTATGTTTGTCCTATAGAACCCATCTAAACTTTGGAATTCTAGGTTAAAGAAATGCATCAGAGAATTATTACTGGCCATAAAAATATTAGTATTAACTGCTATACATTCATACTTATATGAAAATTAATCATGAAAAGTGTAAGAGAAAATGGTAGCATAGACATAAAATGATAGGAAATTTCACTGATGAAGAGCTATGCTTTACCTATCTTATTTTGGTTGCCTAGAGTTCAGAGGTTCAAGATCTTCCAAAAAATTCTGAGAAGACTATCTCAAATTGGTACTTTCCATTCATAAGGAAAACATTCACAGAGCAACAAGCTTTAAAAAAGTTATGGAAAAAATGATATTCTGTAAAATGAAAAGAAAAAAGAAAGCCATGACCTCTAGTGGTAATGTCTTTCACAACCCAATAAGTCTATGATTTGGTAAAACTCATTGAGTTCTTTGTATAATACAATAACACCAAAAATTTGAAGTGTTTTTTGCAACATGATCATAGTCTGTACAAAGAAAAAAGGGGAAAAAATCTCAAAGCTGTTTCAAAAATAAATACCGTACATATATGAGACAATTCAAAAGGTATCCACCATTCAAAAATAATGTATTAGCGGCATGCAAATAATGAAGGACCTAAGGCTAAAATTAAAGAACAACCCTATCCAATAGCGACGACCCTTCAATCCAAAAGCCGAAAAAAAGGAAAAATATAGCATTGTTAACTTGAAAATTTTACTATTCCATGAACTGGTTTTAGAATGATTGAATCTTGATTTGTTCACGCCTTTAATGTAGTGATGTATGTTAATAACATAACAAAAAGTACGGAAAAAAAGATAATTTAAGAAAATGGGATCTGAATGCAAACGAATCCTAACATCTTCCTGTTATTTCAGCTGCAAAAAATTAACTATACCTTTTCAACAAATGAAGAAACTAGAAAGACCAACAGATCATATCAAATTTTTTATTGGCTACAAAGATAGACACCATTTTAGGGACCAGTAAATCTACTATAATTTAGACTATTCGCAAAATGTTAACCCCATTAGACGATTAGAAGCCAATCTTAGCTTCTCAGAACCAAATCAATAGGAATTTTATTTAAAAAATTGGAATTTTTGTAAACTAAAATAAATAAATGATGTTCTCGTAAAAGAAAAGGAAAGGCAAGATCTGAAGAGATATTGAAAACAAGTATCTAAATTAGTTGGGCTCTATCATCACTTACAGTGCTATTGGCTGTTTGTCAAAGAAACCCCAAAAACTAAGAAGGCGCCAAATATTTTCTTGTTAAGGATTCAAATACCGAAAACCTGGAAAATTACAACCAAAACTTAATTTACCAAAATAAAAACATGAAATCTACAAACTTTTCCCACCTGCAATCACAAAAAAAAAAGGTAAAGTCAGATCAGATAAGTAAAAGGAGAAAACAACATGAACAGAAAATTTAATGAAAGAAAAATCTCAAAATGTTCAGATTCAATAGCTAAAAGGATTTCAGATTTGTCTCTATCACTTGCTTATCACATGCATAGATAGAAAAATGGTGAAAGGAAGAAGAGGTTTTTGACCAAAAAAAAATAATAAGAGAGAAGAAGAGGAGAGGAAGACGATCAAGCAGATGCAGAAACATCTGAAGGCCTTTTATCTTGCAATGTAAAAAAAAAATAAACAACATTAGTTTGCTCCAAAAGCTACAACTAAACTCCTCATCTCGCTCAAAAAAAGGGAAAAAAATTAAACGGCTAGATTATTTTTGGCAGAGGAAGAAAGAAGCTCGGAGCAAATTATTTTTTTCTTCTCACCAAGACAGATAGAAGATAAGAAGATGAAGATGATGTTGAAAAAAAAAGATGGAAGAATGAAGAGTGAGATGATGATCATGAAGAAGGAAAAGATCAGGGGCGTCTCGGTGATGCTGAAGAGTGAGGGACCATGGACTGAGAGGAAAGGAAAGGACGGTTCAGAATTCTGAAGCATGGAGTAGTCAATTCTTACCAAACCCACATGGGTTTCTTTAGGAAGCAAAGAAAGGAAAAAGAAAATAAAGGTGCGAAAGTGGGTTGAAGGAAAAGGACAATTACTATTATCTCTTTAGTGGGTTGCATGGAAGCAAATACAGTCGGTGGCTCACAAACGCAATTCACAGCCCAATTGCAAGCAGCAGGTCACGTGAACGGCGCATGGAGGACGACAACTTTTCAGCAAATCACCAATTGACATGTCAGCAAAAACACACACCTTCGGACAAGTTCCTAAGCACTTAGTCTACCTTAGGTTGATTAGGTTGATGAAAAGGACGGACCGTGTGTATTTGCCAAAAAAAAAATTGATAAAAAAAAAAGTTAAAAAAGGACGGACCGGTTAAAAGCAGAACTCCAAGCTAACAGAGCTGAGACTGGAAAAATGTGAAGCATTTATCAATTAGTATCATGGACAAAGAGAAACAAGTAACGAAATTTTTTTAAGAAAATCGCAATCCAAACGCAAGTAACGTTTTCTCTACTTCAAATATATGTGTTTTTGAGCTAATTTATAAATCATTTACACATTTTTTTATTTTTTTATTTTGACATCCAAATCGATGGTTTGACAACTAAAAAGATACAACATGTTAAAATTTAAATATAAAATTGTTTGTATTATTTTTAATTCACTGCAAAAGGTATTCTCATGGTTATGAATTATTGCAAGTTATTTTTAAGAGTAGTGTAAGTGATTCATAATTTTAAGTAATTTAACATTTTTTGTCCGAACAAATGACACAAAAATTATTAAAGAGTTTTTTTTTTATGTTGTTACCAACTCTTAGACTTTCATTAAAGAACTACATCAATCAATTTACAAAAGATAAGCAACAATTTTGGTGTGTTATGACAATTAAAAAATCGCAAGAAAGGACAAATTTGGAATGAAATTGTACTCTCTCTCTCTCTCTCTCTCTCTCTCTCTCTCAAAATGAGTTTTTTAATATTATATTTTGAAATGGATTTCAAATGTTACAAAACGCTTAAAACAAGAGAGCCAAATGAGATTTTTTAAAGTTTGAGGGCACGGAGTGAAATTGTCAGGTTTCTGAAATTATCCTTTTTAATTTGCTGATTGCCTGGTTATTGAGAAACTTTTTTTCTTTTTGGTAAGTATTGCGAAACTAGTTGGAATGTTAAAAAAGATTTCTACCTTCGTTCGGAACGATGTCGTCTGGGAATTTTTGTCTCAGTGGATCATTCCACAAGTTGTTGAATAGCCGTGGATTAACATTTCAATGAGCCCACAAGGGACCAATTCAGTGACTTCTAATAGTTCGAGGTATAATTATGCAATTTATTGTTGCTACTCAACTCTAAATTCGTATAACTCTTTTATTTTGTGAAACAAAAGGTCACATAGATATAGTGGGGGAAGGGGGATTTGGAACCCAATGCAACCACATTACTTGAAACCTGTAATAGACACACTGACCTATCTATCAAGAAGCTTTTGAGTGTTTGGAGCATTATAGCATCTATAATAGTTGATATGCGTTGCATCAGGTGCATATCTTCCGGTCTGTATTGCTTAGTGGTCCGCTTCAATTTAAGATGTCACTATGAAATTGCAGGGTTTGGGGTAGCTATGGTTAGCAATAGGTGCCGTTAGTCAGGGGCGGATTTAAGGTGGGGCAAGTGGTGGCTCCTTAAATTCTTATAATACCTGTAGAATTTTGATACAATTTCAAGCCCCAGAGGTTTTTTTTACGAAGGAAGTGAAAGAATTACGTGGTACTCGAAATTGGTTTACGAACTAATATTCTAAAAGGATATATAGACCATAAAGTTCCATTTGAAATAAACTAAAAAAAAGGTTTTTCATTTCAACTTGTTGATGAATATTTTTTTTTTACTTAAAAATTACAAAAACAATAGGTAAAAAATTTTAGTGTTACTTTTACCCCCATTGAAAATTTTTTCTGGCTCCGCCACCGCGGTTAGTGCGATTGTTTTACTTTTTTTTAATGATTTGATGTACATCCACACAACTTTGATGTATTTTAAAACATTTATTTTTTACTATGTTAAAAAGTATTGGTATTGTAAGTTGCATACACTTTTTGATCTTAGTTTTATTGTGCCCATATTATCTCTATCTTTCAATTAGAATTATTGCATTCTAATTGTAGTAGTAATTAAAAATATGAAACATTCAAAATAACTAAATCTCAATAATAATGGTAATTAAAATGAAAAGCTCCCTATTAAAACTATTTAGTGATCCTTACACTTCATCTCCAATCCTTATGTGTGTCAAAGTTTCTTAGCCAAAATAATATCTTATTGAAATAGTGTGACTGGTTGCATTAGCCACAATTTTAAGATTGTAAAAAATATTTGTATCAAAAAATAGATGCTCTTGGAGCAAAAGAGAGATATATAAGAAGCAAAGAGTCCATAATCATTTGGAGAATCTTGACATGAATATCAAAATACAGATGTATAATTATGGGCTTTTTATCGGTATGAAGAAATACTGAAAGAAAATAACAAATAAAAGAATCCAATTATTTCTATCAATTGAATGTCCATTGGCAATTAAATAGACAGTCTAAGATAATTAAGCAATATAAATCATTTACATTCTTTACTAACCTTAATAATACTTAGGAAAAAAATGTAAACAATCCAAATTCAATAATGCACCTCACATTATTCAATTCGAATTCACAAAAGAAAAAATTGAAAAGTTCAGTTAAAAATATAAAGTAGGATAATTAAATGTTCATATGAAGTTGGGCATAAGCACAGCTCATATATTTTATTCTTAAATAATTAATTCATTCTAATTGTACAATTGCATTTTGTTTGTCTTACCAGGGAAAAAATAACATTCAAAATGTTATGGCAAATAGCATTCAAAATGTTGATACAAATTTTTTCATTTTTTAAAGTTGTTGATTTCATTAGAAACTTAACTATGGGTTTTATTTTTAAGTGAAAAAAAGGCGCATCTAGATTGTGGCTAGTAAATGAACTTTCCAAGAGGTAAAAGAAGCGATGAGTTTGGTGAAAATAATTAGAATGACAAAACCTAACAAGCCAATTTATTTACTCTGACACACTTCTGGAAATTGATTTTACGGTTTTAGTCTTTACTTTGCTAATAATTATGAATTTTATTTACTGGGCTCACACTTGACATATATACATGCATTTCCTGTTTAACAACATCTTTTGTACAATATTAAAAAATATTATTATGATTTAATGGTATAAATAGTATGAGTACACATCATAACCATATTAAGAACTGTTTATCAAAATTGAATCCATAAATTACCAAAAAGCTCAAAATAAATTCAAAAATCAATGGATCAAAGAGTTCGTATTTAGATAGTCTTTGTAACAATAATTGATTAAAGAAATAGAAAATAGAAAATATTCTATTATCATGTAAACAATCAAATTTCACAAAAAAAAAAGTTTATATATAAGAGATGTTATATTTAGGTTAATATAATTACATGCAAAGTACGTGAACTATTACTAGCACAATAAAAAGTTATATAAATGTACATCAAATCATGAAATACATCAAAATTATTTAAGTGTAC
The DNA here is from genome assembly GCF_036785885.1 of Coffea arabica. Classification (NCBI taxonomy): domain Eukaryota; kingdom Viridiplantae; phylum Streptophyta; class Magnoliopsida; order Gentianales; family Rubiaceae; genus Coffea; species Coffea arabica. Next base: position 1,002,205 of record NC_092310.1, read on the forward strand.
ACTAAATCATTAAAAAGGTAAAACAACCGCACCTATTGCTAATTGTAGCTGCCCCATTCCCGAAATTGCTAACCTTATGGAATTGTGCATTTGTGACCAATTTTGGTTTCTCGGTGACCATTTACGCCAAATAGGTCTAATCTTGATATCTGAATTTCAGGTGCTTTTTCAAGTTTGAAAGTATCTTGGAAGCATCTCGGGTGCTAATATCTTGGAAACATTATAGGAGGTAGAGAAAGAAGTTAACTTCTAAATTAAAGAGTCGCACTACTATTTTAAAAGGGTTTGAATTCTTAACCTATTGTCAGAATTACATATTTGTTTATTGCTTTGTGGCCAAATCACCTAAGAGGATTTGGTTTGCACACGATTTTTTTCGATGGGCATTTATTGTTAAAACTATCAGTTAGTATTATGTAAGTGCAGTTGTTCCCGTGTAGGGAATAAAATCATACACAAAATACAATTACATCTCAGCTTTAGTATACAAATTTGTTGACCGTATAGTTTTGCGTAAAGGGAATGCTTCAGGCTTTATCATCCACTTCCTTCTACGTATCAATAAACAACGTAGCAGTTTTTAATGACAGAATGTCAATAGGTTTTGCACCCTAAACAAAAGCGTGTCAAGGTAGTGTAGGAAATACTCTAAGATGATCGTCCAAGTCAAATCACTTTATCTCCTCCTTCTTAGGTCTCAATTATTGTCACAACAAACCAAGCCGCCAACATAAATGCACTTAGTAACCAAGTTTAATCTAACTATTCGCGAGTTTTTTGGTCAAAATTTAAACTCGATTTCAAGCAGATCGAATAGTTTGAGAAGTTCAAACTCTATATGTGAGATTCAAAAGTTCGTTAAGAATAATCGAACTCAATACATGTTCAAGTATAACAATGCATCTTAACTTGTATTCTAATATTTACTATTTGCGCAAAGGGAATGTTTCAGGCTTTATCATCCACTTCCTTCTACATATCAAAAGACAACGTAATAGTTTTTCTGACAGTTTCACTCCCCTCCCCTGTGGTTTCTGAAATTCCACAAACCTCCCCTAAAACTAAATAGGGGATGCCAAAATAGACCCAATTTCAAAATACAAACAATAAAAAATTAGTAGCTGGAGAGAGAAACAAGTGTATTCCACAAATGCCCTCATTATCTTGGGTTAGAGAGCTAATGCAATGTGAAGAAAAATGAGGGAATTTAAGAAGAATGAAACTTGAGGGGGTGTAAGTGAGACCAATCAACAGAGAAACTTACAATGAGGAGTAGTGAACAAATGCAATGCAACGGCTCTTTCTGGCAGCCAGTTCTAACATCTACATGCAACGGCCAACTCCGAAGGCTATTTATCAGAGTAAAATGCAGCAGCCACAGATGCAACAAACAACAACAGACAAATGTTAATCTGTGAGATGCAACTAAAATGCTTGGTGTTGGATGCAACTGAAGTGTTGGGTGTTCCACAAATGTTAATCTGTGAGATGCAACTAAAATGCTTGGTGTTGGATGCAACTGAAGTGCTGGGTGTTCCATCTTGAATTGCAGCAGCAACAAACACACACGCAAATGGCCAGTTCAAGAATTCACCTCCATCATTTACAATTAGAAATAGATAATGTCGATGTAATCGCAAGGCAACCATTAAAATTTCTGAGAGTGAACGGAATCCACACAAGCTGTACTTTTGCTGCACAAATTGCAGATTCTTTGAATGGTATGAAGGTCCAGAAGAGGAAGAGGTGAGCAGCCAAAGAGAACGCAGACATTCATCAATGCAAAGGGAAGAACAAGTCCAGATTGGTAGAGTTGAAGAACAATACTCCATAGTGACAAAGCTAATGCTACTTAACCTTGTATTCTTAGCAATTTATATGTTTATTCAAATTGTGAAGTCAGTTTAATGAAATCAGTTTATTCAAATTGTCACTTTCAGTTTATTCATATGTGCATGCAAGACGTTGTCTATTATGATCTTACTAAGACAACACCATACAATCTGTGCATACAAAAATTGCAGAACCTGTAGAATCCCTGCATATTGCACTTTACTTCAAAGATACAAAATGTATGTCTTTAATGAATTTACACTACTGCTTGGAATTCAAATGTCAAGCAAAAGACCATGTATAGGTACTAAGTCCATAGATGGTATACAAAACCAAAAGTTGCACCAAGCATTTCAGCAAAGTTTCAGCAAAAGTAATAATGACAAAAGTATCTCCAATCGTAAACAGATTCAAAAGAACATCAGTATTCTCTTAGCAACAATATATGACAAGGGAGGCCTAACTATTTAAAACCTCAAGCTATATAGCTGCTGCTGAGATTGTGCGACTCATGATTAGCTGATGTATTGGTGCTCACTGAAGTTTGTAAGTGGGAATTTTTGGTAGAATTGGCGCCAGCAATTGGCATTAATGGCATTGGTTGTGAAGCTGCAAATGAAGTTCCCCTCCTGATGTTAGTTACAGCAGATGTTCCATCTTTCTTTGAGGGCCTTCCTCTCTGAAATGATGTAGGACAAGTGCATAGGGTGAGCAACTCAGAAATGAAAAAAAATGACCAAAAAGCAACTGGATGTACCTTTCTCTTAGCAGCATCCATAGTTGTCTGTACATCAGCTTGAATATTAGCTGCACCAGGTTCAGTTGATGGGCTTGGATTGCTGCTTTGACTGGAAATCACAACAGGCACACTACCCTCTATGTGATCCTGCATTAGGAAAATCTTCTCATAATATAGTTAACAGTTGTTAATTTGATAGTAAACAATTTCAGCACTCACTAAACATATAATGAAGTAACGTTTACCCAGAGAACAGCTCCTGACAAGCCTGTGTTTGCAATTCCCCTGCCAGGCCTTGCTCTTCTCTCAGGAATCTGTACATTAAGTTGTATGTCATGATCTTAAGTATGGTGAACAAAGTAACATGATCAATATTAGAAATCAGTTATGAACCTGCTGATTTGTTTGCGAGGTAGAGTTATTTCCTCTCACAGGTGCTCTTTGGCATGTTATCTTATTACGGCCAAATGCATTGCAGTTCTTACATCTCAGAGTAGTAGACCTCTTTGTCTGAGATGAAGCTGGTTCATCAGGTCCTCGCCTTCTATTCACTCTTGGTCTACCTGGAGCTCTCCTCAGGGGTGGTGGTAGGATAATTGCTGGAGTGACATCAGGTAATGGAGGCCATCGTTTCTCATGAGGAATTGGGTGAATTATGCCACTATATGCCTTAATCCACATTTCTGTTGAGAAGCAACCATCACAGTAAGCCTCTACTTTTTGTCTTCTATATATAATGCCTAGTGCAGCATGCTTGCAAGGTAGTCCTGACAGTTGAAAATCACCACAATCACACGTCTTTTGGGTCAAATTGACAATGTATTCTCTGTCCACATCACCAACTTCAAATATCTCCTCACTTGCCATTTGCAGTGAGCATCTCCTAGACAGTCCAACAATTTCCTTCAGCTTTTTAGTGATTTTTGGAGTGATGTTAGAGCTCCATGTGCAGGCCTTGTGATATCTTTTATGCAGCTTTTTCATGAGCTTTTTCCTTAAACCATCAGCAAGAGTCAGTATTGGTTTAGCTCTTAAATCTCCCACCCATGCATTGAAAGATTCAGTAAAATTGTTTGTGACATGGTCACACTTTATCTCAGTTGAGTATGCGTGCCTAGCCCAAGTTGCTGGTGGAATCTTTGATAAGTATCTCCATGCTTCTACATTCATGTCTTTAATGAAGGCCATTGCTTCATTGAAGCCTAACGCATCATAGCTCTTAGCAGCTTTCCAGAACAAACTGTTCAGTAATACTCCAGGAAATTGAAGCCTAAAGTTGCTGCAAATGTGTTTGCAACAATGCCTTCCAGTAGTTAATGGAATTTGCTCCTCATAAGCAAGATTCAATCCCTACAGCAATTGAGTTAAAACCATTCAAATAATAGGCATAGCTGGACATATAGAATGAGACATTTGCCATGATAGTAAAGTAAACAAGGTCTATACCTTTTGTCTATCACTCATGAATGTTAAAGGAACACTGTTATGAAATTGTCCAAAGAATTCCTGGAAAAAGTAGAAGAACCAGCTCCAGGTTTCTTTGTTTTCAGATTCAACCACAGCAAATGCAATAGGAAAAATTGAGTTATTTGCATCCAATGCCACAGCAGTAAGTAATACTCCACCAAAATTGCCTTTCAAATGACAACCATCAAAACCAATAAAAGGTCTACAACCAGTTAAGAAACCATCTTTCTGACCTTTGAAACTTATAAACAATCTCAAGAATCTTGGTTCGACAAGTAAATTGGGTCTGTCATAATGAACTTTGCATAAGCTACCAGGATTGCTCTGCCTTAGAAGAACAGCATATTTTGGTATCTTACTATATGAAGCTGCATGTGTACCCTCAATTTCTTCCCTGGCCTTTTCTCTTGCCCTGTATACTTGTTGTTTGCTAGGATGAACACCATATTTTAGCATCTCAGCTTCAATCCCCTTTCTGGAAATGTCTGGATGATCTCTCATCACAGCAACAAGTTTCTTTGTCATCCAATCAGAGGTGGCCTCTCGATTCTTGCTGTCCATCACACAAGTGTGTTCTGGTGTGTATGACTTTATCATATACGTCACTGAATCTGCTAAAGGTGAGGCATGAATTCTCCACTTGCATCCATCAACACCACACTTGGCTGTACATCTGCTTTTTTCATTCTTCAATCTTTGTAGGGGAAAACCTTTTTGGATCACAAAATCCTTTAATGCTGCTCTAAAAGCATCAACATTTGTGAAAAGCTGTCCCTTCTTAAACTCTATGTCTTCTTTTCGGTTGTAAGTCCACATCTTGCCTCTTAAGGCTTCTCTCATGGGATCTATTTCATGTTCAGATTCAGAATCAGGTACAATATCCTCATTTTCCTTGTCATCAAAGTCAGAAAAATCATCATCACTACTGTCACTTTGGGATACAGACCAATGCTCATCACCTAAATTATCCTCATTGTTACTGTCCCAACCTTGATTCCATGAGTCATCAGAAGTAGAATCACTAATGTACTCCTCAGTCTCACAATTTAATTCATGAACTTCGATATTCTTGCCTCTACTAGTTTTTTCAGTTCTTAAATTCTCATGCTCATTTACTACATTTCTGTTTAGGAAGCTGTCACTCTGTTCTGCAGGGATGATATCCATCTCCAACACTTGTATATTAATGACTACATGAGATTGATGCACCTTGAACATTTTAGCAACAGATTGGTCATCATTCACATCTAAGTACTCAGCTGTACCAGGTATTTCGCATCTCATGTGCACCAGTAGATTGACATTTCCAGACATTTCTTGCAATGGCTTCTCAGCAACATCATTTAGTAAGTCAGAATACATGTAACTCTTGGGATTTACCTTAGCCACTCTTACTTTTCTTCCCATACAATGGACCACAATATCATGAACATCAGTGTTAACCATCCTATAATAGACAATCATAGCCTACTGAAGTTATTGAAGTTACAGAAAATATTAGTTACAAAATTAACCATCTTGCAACATTGGTTGCTGAAGTTACAGAGAAAGCATAAGCTACTAAGGTTTGGCATCTAACTATATCAAACAATCCAAGTCAGACGAGAAATATAGAAGCAATCAAGCATCAACTGGTAGAGGCTTAGCAAACCAAGTCACGTGACAAACCAGAAAATCATAAGCAAACATGTATCAAGTTTATACGAACAACAACCAAATCAGAAGTAAGCTACCAAGGAATATTGAAACAGTCTCTGAAATCTTAAACGCTTACCTGGTAACGCAGTTGGTTTGCCAGAAAGAGACTCTTCTTCAGCAAATGTTAGAATCAACAAGTTTGTTTGCCAACCATCAACCTCAATTGCTATAACACAAACAATGGCGGGAACAGACCAAGTTTCTTGCTTCTATATGCACCGTGCCTTTCAAGCTGTTATGTCAATCAGATCAAGAGCATGGCGCCTAAGTTTGGCGCCATTTCACAACGGTCCCTTTTCTATTTTCGTTTTTAGGACTCTAATTTATGGTTAATTACATTAATTGTGTTTATAACTAACTTAACTAATAGCTTTCAGATAATCACAAAATATTAACAAAATTGTAAGGGTATTTAAGTCTTTTGGACACAAATGATGTAAGAAATGGGACCTCACCATCTGACAGGGGAGGTTTGTGGAATTTCAGAAACCACAGGGGAGGGGAGTGAAACTGTCAGAAACCTCAGGGGAGGTTTCTGAAATTATCCCTAGTTTTTAATGCCAGAATGTCAATAGGTTTTTCAGCCTGAACAAAATTGTGCCACGGTAGTGTAGGAAATACTAAAAGATGATCATCCTAGTCCAATCACTTTACAACCGCCAGACTTTGGGCTGGTAGCTACCCACCAGTCATTTAAGGTTTAGTAGGTGGTTTCTCAAAAAAAATCTAGATGGGTGCATAGGGTGCACTACGCATCCATCTATTTCGATAGTAGTTCAGTTTCCATCAGCCCTTCTAGATTCAGTTGGGTCTCTTTTTTAGATTAGGATAGTGTAGGATTGACGATTGATAAAAAAAAAAAGAAGAAGAAGTCCAATCACTTTATCTCTTCTTCCTTGGATCTAAATTATACTCACAACAAAACAAACCGGTAACATAAATGCACCTACATAACCAAGTTTAATCCAGCTATTCGCAAGTTTTTTGGTCAAAATTTAAACTCAAATCCATGAAGTTCGAATAGCTTGAGAAGTTAAAACTCTATATATGAGATTCACAAACTCATTAAGAATAATTGAAATAAATACATGTTCAAGGATAACAATTAATACATCTTAACTTTTATTCTAATATTTACTGTCATGTAAAACACCTATCTTATTTTTTTTATTTATAAGTGTATAAAGTATCACTTCATATTATTTAAATCCGATTGAACTCGATTTGTTAAAATTCAAGTCTCGAGTTCAAGTTTTAAAAGTTTGATTGACGAGTTCAAACTCAAACATTTTAAATTAACTCGAATCGAGTTTAACTAGTACACTGTTCAAACACGACTCTTCTGGTGATTTGGTCCTTGTCAGTGCACCATCACTATCGCTGCCTGTCCGCGGGAGCAAAATCGAAATGATTGATAGGCAGAGACCCGCACGCAATCTCACCAATACGCCAAAAACGCAGATAAAACAAGAAATGATTCATGTGATGTTAAATAAAAAGCAAATAAATCTGCTAACAAAGAATAGAGCTGAGTGAACAAAGGCCTCATTCGGTAAATTCACACCCCATGCAAGGAAGGGTCCGTTTATTTATAGCATACTTGAACGATCCTGTACAATCCATCGTCCAAGTTTCAACCGGAAACAACCTCTCTTATCTTCTTTCCTGTTGGTAGTAGAAGCGCTCTTTTGGATTTTCAGATAAAAGGATAGAATCATCAATGGAGGGTACTGTCAAATGCTCAGCAAATTATGTACCTCTGACGCCCATAAGTTTCTTGGAGCGTTCGGCAATTGTATACAGAGACAGAATTTCAGTAGTGTATGGCGATTTAAAGTTCACTTGGGCAGAAACTCGTGATAGATGCGCCAGGCTCGCTTCTGCTCTTCACTCCCTCGGAATCTCCCGTCATGATGCTGTAAGTTCCCATTTAATCCTTGGATTTTCTGGGCTTTCTTTGTTATTCACAATTTACCTGCATTTTCTTCTTGTCCAGTTCGTTTTGTTTTCTTTAATTGCTGTGCTTCAATTTGTTCTGCAATTAAAAGTCCTTCAATTTGTTCTGTTGTTCGTTAATTATCACGATTGAATCTTTTTTTATTGGGATTGTAATTTTCTTCCTTGATTTAGCATCTTTTATGCGTTAAATTTGTAATTTTTAATTTGCTGATTGCTTGGTTGTTGGGAACTAGTTGGAATGTTAAAAATGATTTCTGCCTTTGTTTGGAATGATATCTTCTGGGTATTTTTTGTCTCTATCAATCATTGCACGGGTTGTTGAACAGACATGCATTGACATCATTACTATAGATTGATTCCATTTCAATGAGCCCACAAGGGACCAACTGCCCCTTATATATATATTTTCGGTGGGTCATTTTCATGCCTCAATTCAGTGACTTTGTGGTAGTCGGAGGTTTAATTATGCAATTTATTGCTGTTACCCAACTCTAAATTCTTTCAACCTTTTTCTTTTTTATTTTGTTAAAAAAAAAAAAAAAGAAAGGTCGCATGGATATGGTGGGGGAAGGGGAATTTGGCACCTAATGGAACCAGATTACTTGAAACCTGTAAAAGACATGCTAACCTATCAAGAAGCTTTTGAGTGTCTGGAGCATTATAGTAAAGATATCACTATGAAATTGCTAACTTATGGAATTGTGCATTTGAGGGTCAATTTTGGTTTCTCAGCAGCCATTTACGACAGAGTTTGTGGAACACTACTTTCCTAGCAAGTACGCTACAAAAATGTTGACCTTTTGTATTTGAATAGGTCTAATCTTGATATCTGAATTTCAGGTGCTTTTTCAAGTTTGAATGTAGCTTCAAGCATCTCTGGTGCTAATATCTGTGTGCTTTAACCATTGGAATGTTTTGGCAAAGTTCTTTGAATCCTGCAGTCTAGCTATGTCTTGCTGTTCAGTTATGGTACAATGATGAGGTTCCTTTCTTGATAAGCATACCAGAAATTCCATCTGCTGGTTAATGATACTTCTGATAGAGGACTTGATGGGCTGGAAGTAATACTTCTGCTGGCTGAAAATATTTCTGCTGGTTTGTGATGAGGCTAAAAGTAAACGTTTTGATATAGAACATTGAGTGCCTAGAAGATCTTCTAAATCAAGTCTTGTCACATGCTTAAATTTGAAAGTAAGGTTGAGTTTCCTAAGATATAGGTACACTGAATTAGCTAGACCTGAGGGCTTGAGCTTTATGAAAAGTTTGAAACTTTGAATCCAACTTGTCCATGGCCTATTGAATGGACTCCTCCACATTTCTCCCTAAAATATTGTCAAGTTATATACAGAGCACACTAGAACTCGTCAAGTATAGCTGAAAACATGAACCACCTCAGAACCTTAAAACTTTTCTTTCCTTTCATAGATTTCCCTGTATTTCATGGATTACAAGTCAAACAGTTTGCGTGCATATGCAACAGAAGACTGTGTTCTCTTGTCTAAACCACCTGATGTGATGTGTCTCTTCTGATACCTTGTATTTAAGCTTTTGATTACATGTGTAGGTCGCTGTCCTGGCCCCAAATATTCCTGCAATCTACGAGCTGCACTTTGGAGTTCCAATGGCAGGAGCAGTTCTCTGTACTCTCAATATACGTCATGATTCAGCAATGGTGTCGACATTGCTAAAACACTCCGGTGCAAAAGTCATTTTTGTTGATTATCAGTTACTTCATACTGCAAAAGGGGCATTAGGAATTCTACTAAAGACAAGCAGCAAGACGCCTAAATTAGTTGTGATTCCCGACCAAGCTAGCTCATCTTCCAGGGTTAGTGACATGTATTTCAATAATGACAATTTAGAGTACGAATCTTTCTTGGCATCAGGAAGACCAGACTTTGAGGTTATAAGGCCACATGATGAGTGGGATCCTATTGCTTTGAATTACACTTCAGGTACAACATCAAGCCCCAAAGGTGTTGTCTACAGTCACAGAGGAGCCTACCTCAATTCTCTGGCTGCTGCTCTTTTAAACGAAATGCCATCCATGCCTGTTTATTTGTGGACTGTTCCGATGTTCCATTGCAATGGCTGGTGCCTTACTTGGGCCGTTGCAGCACAGGGTGGCACAAATATTTGTCTGAGAAATGTAACTGCAAAAGGGATTTTTGAGTGCATAGCTAAGCACCAAGTGAGCCACATGGGTGGTGCACCTACAGTATTAAATATGATAATTAATGCACCGTCTGTTGATCGGAGACTGCTTCCAGGAAAAGTGATAGCGATGACAGGCGCTGCCCCCCCTCCTCCTCATGTACTTTTTAAGATGGAGGAGCTGGGATTCAATGTTACTCATTCCTATGGCTTGACCGAAACATATGGTCCTGGAACAGTTTGCACTTGGAAACCTGAGTGGAATTCACTACCACCTCATGCACAAGCCAAGGTCAAGGCTCGTCAAGGGTTGCACCACCTTGGCATCGAAGAACTCGATATCAAAGATCCAGAAACAATGCAAAGCGTACCACCGGACACAAAAACAAGGGGTGAGGTGATGTTCAGAGGCAACACCGTCATGAATGGATACTTTAAGGATAGTAAAGCAACAGCTGATGCTTTTAAAGGTGGATGGTTTCGAAGTGGGGACGTGGGGGTGAGACACCCTGATGGATACATAGAATTAAAAGATCGATCCAAAGACATTATCATCTCAGGAGGGGAGAATATTAGCTCGATTGAGGTGGAATCAGTGATTTATAGCCATCCAGCAGTTCTGGAAGCTGCAGTTGTTGGAAGACCAGATGATTATTGGGGTGAAACACCTTGTGCATTTGTCAAATTGAAGGATGATTGTAATGCAAATGCAGATGAAATTATCAAGTATTGCCGTGATCATTTGCCACATTATATGGCTCCACGAACTGTTGTTTTTGGGGAATTGCCAAAAACTTCTACAGGAAAAATACAAAAATTTGTTCTCCGCCAGAAGGCCAAAGACATGGGAAGTCTTTCAAGGACCAGCAGATTATAGCATTTCCGTTGTCTGCAAACTAACAATGTAAACTTCCACCACCTGGTTCTGTTGTTAAGACTGTTGTCACATCACAATTGATCCCTCACCAAGAACTTGATCCTGTTGGCTTTTTGGAGTGAAGGTGGAATATTGAGGATTTGATCCGGTACAAGGAAGTGAAAGGCATTTAATATCTTCTTAATTTGTTCCAAGGCGAGATTATAATGAGTTAAATGTCAAGACTTGAGTTGTATTTGATCAACCATATAATGTGCTTTAGTTTAATATGAGATTAGCATTCCACTTCAATCAGAGGAGAAATTTACGACTGTATTAAGGCAAACTTGTCTAACATAGTTTTGATGCAAGCTTGGGACATATTAAAGGATTAAATTCGTCAATCAGTCTGAATGAACAAATCTTGTTTATTCTTTGACAACATCTACTACGAAGACTTCAACTGAAAAGTGTTAGTGTTAAAATGAAGTTGTCTCAGGTAATTTAAGATTGGAGACTTGCTGCAGCAGCTTTACCAATGATTTGCTAGTCAGTAAATCAAGAATCGAGGAGACAATGGTCCAATCACGTCTCAACGGACTTCAGCTTGTGTGAATTACAAATGACCTAAAACATATAGGAGATTCTTTCAGTTTTACAAGTAGTTATTGAACAAACGTGCAGCGCTCTTCACATTTTCCAGCTAGTTTAGTCGCATATCATGACACAGCAAACAAATATCTGTTTTCTAAATTGATTACCAGTTTTGACAGAAGTTCATAGATATGGGAACCGCTTAACTACAGAGATTGTTCAGCGCCTGGAACATATCATATATCCTAGTTGAACAACTCACAAGAAGAAGGATACAGTAATAACAAGTTTCATCTACTGAACAACAAAATGAGTCTAACAATTTCATCAGGTTGTGAGCTCTTTTAGCTTTTGATTTGGGTGGTTTATTTTTCACCAGCTGGGATGCTATTCCTCTGTTGATTGTTGCTCTCTTTTTCTGCTTGCAGTTCCATATTCTAGTATTGCATACGTTCAATGGTATGGTCAGATATGTACCACTTTGTTCTGTAGCTCAAGTTTTTGCCTCTCTATTTCATTCTGAGCCTCCCATTTCTCCAATTCTTTCTTACGCTCAATCAGCTTTTGTTTCCATGCCTCTAGCTGCATGCTCTGAAGATACCTTTTCAACTGATTGGCATGGTATCCAGCATCTTTCTATCTCTGATTCATGTGAAATGGAAGAAGTGAGGGAAAATCAATGCAGATATTGTCACTTGTGAAAAGAGTGAAAGCAAAAAACACTGCATCAAATCATTTAACAACTAAAGACATCATTCTCTGGATGTGAGGAATGAGTACGCACCTTCATTATGGAATCGATCCATCTCTTCCTTTCGAGTCATGAAATCGAATGACAGTATAATAGTTTCATTGTATTTACGCTCACAAACCCTGAGGGACCTGCTGTTATCTTGAATTTCCTTGGTAAGATTGTCAATAAGCCGTGAAGTTATTTGCTTCACTTCTGCTTTAATATCAGCAATAGTCTTCAAATCTGCCTTCTGTTGAAGATATGCTCCAATTAATTCTAATGAATGATAAGCATCAGCAGGGCAACCCATCCATACCACTTATCACCCACATTCATGGTTCAAAGTCTCAGCCGAGACTGAGATAATTCGGCCGAGTTGTCGCCGAAACGACCCCTCCTATATGATACCGAGAAGAGATGACTCTGAGATACTTGACTCGCCGAAAACTCGGTTGAGAAATCTCCGATACGAATAGTCTCGGCCGAATCGGCCCGAGTCAACTTGCAAATTTACATTTTACATATTTTCTTTTGCTAATTTTTTAATTATTTTTGTTTAGAATATTTTTGAATATTATTCACAATTTTTAGAATATTAAATACTTTAAAATTTGTGTCTCACCAAGACCGTGATCAATATGTCGAAACCGATGTGGAACGGTCCAGGCCGCGACCGCGACTTTGAATCATGCTTATCACCCGTTATATGCTTCATAGTAATCCCTCCTACCAAGATGCTCTGCTTCAAAACTCTCTTCAAAAGCCATTGCCTCAGACAATCCTGCCTAGTTCTTGTTGAACTCAAGTATTACATACCCTGATAATGTTGCACAGTTCCAGAATGGTTGCACAGTCATTGGATTAAACTATTTCATAGTCAGATCATTCCTAACCTCAGAGCCACAGCTTCCAACATCTTATCCATTTCTATTGTCAGCAGGAATATTTGCAACAATTCCCATCCAAAGATATGCAAATTCTGCATTTACACCTGTGCCTGCATGATGATCACCAGCCATCACCATTCCTAAGGATTTTTCCCCATCTTCAATTTTTCCTTTTTGTGAACTGTTTGAAACTCTACAGACACGCTGGTCAGACCGGACCGACTCTTTTCTGCTACTTGCCTCCTTGCTTGCTCGGAAGTTGGGAGTTGGAACGGAACATCATCTTCTTTTGGCTTTGTTTAACCAATTCATGATCTTTAATGAGGGCACTAATTTCATGGTCTTTTGGCTTTGCCAAACTGATTTTTGTGCATAAGTTTACGCAGGCAATGAAGGAGTAAGTGATACTTTTCTAACTCCGCCTGAACAAAGTCCATGCCAAGAAGCATTTCATTTCCAGTTTGAGTTGATTTATTCTGCAGGGGCTTTCAATTGAAAATGATAGAAATCTCGTAAAATGTGGTATCTGGTTTAGGTCAAGAGACACTGGAAATGAAAATGATGCTGCCTTTTATGTACTTCGATCTTATTCCTTGATCAATTTCAAGTTGGAGCAACTTCCAAGACTCCATGCAAAACACATAATATGGGGTGAAGTTGTGTATGCCAATCTGAGGTTGGTTCCCTAAACTTGGGAGTTGGGACCAAGAGCTACTTCTATCTCTTCACTTTGATTGGTTTTATTTTGGAAAACTATACCTGAAATCCAACTTCAAAAAATCCTGCAGCTGAGTTCAATCACAGATACTGCAACAATCTATTCCAATTCCTGATATATTGACTGATATACAATATATACTGACAGAAAGTAAGATCGAAACCATAAATCATGTTGAGCATCTTGCTCAGATCATTTTCCTTCTAAATCATGTCTCTCTTTTCATGAGGTAGTACCTGTTTGCATCTCAAGTTCCTGACCCAAACTAGCTGATCATCCCAGTTGTAAAGATGTACCTATTGAGAGATTTACAGAATTTACTAGAACAAACACTTGAATATATCCCAAAAAACGAGTATAGATAAATCAATGTTTGAAAAGAAAAAGATGCATGTACAGTTCAATCGATATACATAGCACCTGTATAATCTTAGCTTTGGAACCAGGAAAGGTGAATGTCAGGTTTGACATAATACATGAATTGCAAGATCCTTCACTAAGTAAACTTCTGATAGCTTCACTTTTGCCCGCATCAAACAGCTGTGAGGATCATGATATGAGGGTGGCATCTGTACCTCTTGAATTGTATCATGAAACCCTGGTCAGGTTCACAAAGAGACCTTACCCTATCAAAATGTTTTGAAGTACGAGAAAGTTGCACCAGTCACATGCCCATTGCAGTTGATATTACAAGGCAGGATCTGTGAGGTTCATTCTGAGTAGTCCCTCTTCATCTCCAAGATATATCTGCATTTCAATCAGATGCAGCTGCCCCTTTGAAGACCCAAAGTACAGAATCAACCTTTTTCACTTTCCCTAGGTATTGGAGTTGCCGGCATCATTTGAACGCGCTCTTTATCCAACGCAAGAAATGCCCCAACTTGCTAATCCAATGCACAGAATTATTAATACAGGCAGAAGCTTTCTTTGGCAAAATCAATGTATCAAAAGACATGTACAAATGTTTCTTTTTCCAATTTCTCTATGACTGGTTAGAAAAACTACTCATCGGATGACACATTACATAATGGTTTACAGCAACAGCTAAAATGTCATTCTCAAACAGAATATTCTGACATAACAACGTCTAGATTCTCAGGGTAAGAATTTAAAACCATAAAGGAGCTTCAAACAAAATGGAAAGAGTTAAAATACTTAGCTTGCTTCGGCAAAATAAGATTCACATGCTAAGTCACGTAGATTTAAAAACAGAAAAAAAAAAAAAGGAATTGGATTCTGATAAAGGTATAGCTGGCAACAACCCCGGAGATAGAAAATTCTATGGAGAGAGAAAGGAACAAGCTCAGAAAGAGAGAATTCTGATGTTAGCACGCATGTCAACTATCTGTCCTTTATTTCTGCAAGCGTGAAATATAAACTGATACTAACTGAATAGAAAATTCTATAGAGATTATAACCTCTTTGTTTCCAATTATATGATTGGACTTGATAGGTTCATTCAAGACAATAGATGGTGAGACAATGTTTAAAAAAATTTTGCAGAAATAACATTACATTGCCCAAGTGCATCCTATTGTGTGGTTATGTTTCTACATCTCTTCCATATTTCTGCATTTCTCTATGTTTTACCTTAATCTATTAAAAAGAAAAAAACAAAAAGAGTGAGAGCCTAGATAGCATTTCTCTATATGATAGCAACTCTACGGCTGAACTACCCTTGATCTTTGATTTGTTGCCTGAACTGTTACTGATGCATGACCTATTACCTAATCTATCCACTAACGCATGGTATCACCACTCTGTCAGTTTCTCATCCCATCTTCATTAGGCCCAAACAATAAAAAGGTTCATAATGAGAGAACACAATGGTTCAGTTGAAGAATAGCTTCTATGATCAGGAAACCAAAGAGAGCTGAAATTTGATTTGACATAACATGTTGAAAATTCACTAGCAGCTAACAAAAGCCCAAACTCAACCATAACCCCTGATGCCTTTTCTGATTTTCAAGCAAAAAACTCTAAAACAAATTAAAATACAATTTCAAGAGGCCAAATTCAGTATGCCAAATTTATAAACCTATTTTTCAATCAAGAAAACTATGGATGGCCACCAGCAATCAACATGTTCCTATAGGAGGGAAAAGACAGAGCAAGAACAGGAGAGGCAGAAGGCGGAAAGGAAGGTGGGCGAGGAAAGCATCAAAAGGAACAGACATCAGGCAATAAGAAAATGGAGTCCGGGATATGCCCTTGGTTTGGGCAGTATAAATAGAGATAACCCTAGTGGGGGAATCAAAATGTTAGTGCCCAATTTATGAATAAATCCCATAGATTGGGCCAATGAAAGCCTTAGATCTATTTCCAGAAGCCTTGCAAACACCATCAATCACTATCAGTCTATCACTCTTTTTGCCCATGCCTTAGTTCCAGACCCCCTGACAAGCAACTAGTATGCAAAAGAAACACAAAAAGAAATCAATAAATCAAGGACTCCATCAAAAGAAAACAAATATAATCGAGAGCACCAATAGAAAACCTCGGCCAAACTAGTCTGGTTTCTAGTCAATTTCTTTGCTGGCTTTCACCAAGTTTCATAGACTTATAGTCTTCTCTGAGTTTGCATTCGACCAGATCGAACAGCTGAAAATTCCTGGATGAACCAATTGAACCATTCAAAGGTTGAATATTTCCTAGGCAGATTTCCTGCAAAAAATACATAACTCAATTACCCAATTAAAAAATAAAATCCACCATTAAAGGAAAACCATGGTTGTAACATGCCAAATTTGTCTTCTTTTTCTGCTGCATTAGGGAAGCCAAAGAACAAGTTTTACTTTAAAAATATGTCTGGTGACCTTAAAATCTTATTGAGGTTCAATTACTTACTAAGGGATTATGATGACGAAGCAGGCTCTAAATATAAATTGTCATAATAAAAAATATAGACACTGAAAGAGAAAGAGAGACTGAGATATTGTCTATGCAGGTCTGTGGTAAATTTATAGCTCTGTCTTTTAGAAAAATGGAAGGCTTTAATGATCATAACAGCTGTAGCCAACTTCCTTTACCGGCATCATTTACAGAGTGGAGCAAATATACCGACAAAAACGGAATAGTTATCTGATTCCGCTCAATCAGGTGTTTGGTAACACATTTATTGTGTTACAAGAATACATCAACACTAGATTTCCAATTGTACTAAGAGAAGCTCAAGGTAAAAAGGCTGCAGCTCACAATGTATTTAACCTTTTAAACTCAGTAAACAACTTCAGTTAATTTGGTTACAGCTGGTGATACCATTCCATTCATATAAAATGCAAATTCCGTTAATCCGAAGAAGTTAATGAACAAATCTAACTGTGCTGTATTAAATTTATACGTTGTATTAACAAGTTTAGTGTTTCTGTGCATAAATTACCTGGTTACTTACTTAGAGATGTTACATTCACCATCATCAGCTCACTATGAATTTGAATTACGCAAGACCAGAGTTAATTTGAAAAGGTTGAAAGTATTCAAGAGACCAAAGTTAATTTTCCCAGGTAACACAGCAAGACCAGAATGCAAGTGATATGAAAAAAGTTGAAAAGGAAAAAATTTAAATTTAAAATTAGAAAAGCAAAAAGGAGCCAAAGTGGAGTATGGAGTATATCTTAGTATTGTCAACTGAACAGCAGCCCCAAGTTCAAAACAATTTAAGGGGCAATTTTGGCAAGTTTTGTGAAACGGTCAAATATATGCCCTCAGGTAACACAATCAAGACCAGATTCAGTCTCACAAAAGAATAATCAAAAGACGTCAAAAAGTTGAAAATATGAAGAAAAAGAAAAAGCAGCAAAAGGAAAAGATCTTAGAATTGTCAACTTAACAGCATCACCTACACAAGTACAAAATAGTTGAAGAGGCAATTTTGGCATGTTTTAGGAAACACTCAACAGTTGCTCACAAATAAGCCTACTGAATAGTGCTTCAGAGACAATTTCAAATATATGGCTTTATTGGGTAACTTTTAGATACTTCAAATGACAAATTACATTTCAAAGGATGAAAATGTACTTCTAAAGAAAGGTGGTTAGTCATCCGCATAGATCACCTCTTTGGAGACAACATTGGGAACATCTTATGTTTCACTTCTCATGGCTATATACTCTCATTCAGGAAAGAAAACAAGATTGACCAAGAAAGTGGCATGTCGAATTCTCTCCAGAGGTGGATTTGCATATTTACCTTATATATGAAGCTTCATATTAACATACGAATGATGTTGAAAACTCAAAATCAGTGAATAGTATGTTATGCTCTTTCTTGATAAATAGCTAGAAAAAAAAACTATTTTCCCGATCGTTTTGTCAAATAAAATCAAATTTCTCGGCACAAGGGGACATTGATTCCATATTTGGAAAAATATATGCATTAGGACCCTATCCCATGCTATGCTATCAATGTACCTATGCCTTTTACTTGTTTTCCCAATTTGCAGCTTTCAAGGTCAAAGACCTTTGACTTGTCCACAGTCATAATGCTCTGCTAGTCATAATGTGAAATATGCATATATACATCCAAATCAGGAGCTGCAGACTTAGGCTGAGAAATCTAGTAACAAGCATAAGCCACACAAGTTCACATTTGAGAAAACTTTAAAAGATTAAGCATATAAATCAATTCAGTATTCCTTATATCTTGTGATAAAATTTGAGGTCAATAGGTCAGGATCCAGTGCTACAAGAGTTCAATCAGAAAATAACAATCTCCTACCAAAGAGGAAACATTTTAATCTTTGATCTCTTGGTTTCTGATTCTAGAGAACCAATACGAAGTTGCAAAAAACAATTATAAACATGCGACTCAGATATAACAAGAAAACCAAAAGGCAGGGGAAAGTAGGAAGAATAGACTATAATCCTGCCACCAGAAGACGTGTTTCATCCAATTATGCATGTAAACTTACAAATAGTGAACCATATAACAGTAAATTACATCTTTAACCATGAAGCAAGCACATCAAAAGCACAATATGGCAGGTGAGAAAACTTTAACAGTATACAGTTCCACATTCTTTTCATTAGAAAGTAATAGGGCTTTTCACACAAATTCATGCAAAGTTATCACAAACCATAACACTATGTATAAGAAGTGCTTTTAATTAAGTTAATTCAGATTTTGTAAAGGAATTTAAAAACAATATATCTTGGAAGTAATTTCAACAACATGCTCTACTTCAAATTACGGTTTTAAAGTCGACAGAAGTAATGAAATTTCTTCAATGTAATGGGCAAAGAAATGAAACTTCTGTGTACATAAATTTCTCCAGAGTTAATTCAATGTGTTGAAATAGGTTTATTATCACGTGGCTTCTCAACCTAAATTAATGTTTTGGAGACCGAAAAGATGAATAATTGTAACTCCAATACCTAATTCTTCTTTCATAGTCCATATATTCATGCTACAAGCCAAACTGACTGTCATTCACTATAGCAGCCCAAAATGCACTTTCATTGCATATTTAGCTAAAGTCTTCTTAAAATAATAGCTATCAACCTTAAATGCATAAACGATGCCCCCACAACATCTTCTTCCCTTCGTAAATTAGAACAATTTGGTTAGACCCAATTCACCAGACAAAAGAATAACTTTTTCCTTCAAAAACTACTGTGGAATAATCCTCTTAAGTATTAAGCAACTCAGAACCTTATTCAAGGCTATGATTAACAGCTGTTAAGCCATAGAATTTCCGGGAATGAGGACATTCAAAAGATTTAGCAGCTTTATTTGAGTTTTCTTCACTTCTATTGGGCACATCGATTTCCAAATTGTCTGTCTTGTTGTCTCATTACAAATTCAGCTCCTTGAACATATCTTAAATAACAGTAGTAGTCACTTGGTGTTGTTTTAACTCACCATAATGAGTACCAAAACCCTCCAATAATGCAAGTCAGAATACATGGAAAGGCAAATGAATGAAGATGAAAGTGAATGTTAATGGCTTCATGAGAGAGTCTAATATTCAATGCAACATGGTAAAATCACAGGTTCCTTTGAAACTTACAGAGTAAAAATCAAGTTTTTCTTCTGATTTCTTCCACTTGAAGTCACTGAAAAAGAATTCCAATACCCAACAATTAGGACCTCTAAGCAAATAAATGGAGGCTAAAACTGGAAAATTTTTCAAAACTTTGCCATTACTTAAGTTTCAATGTACTCAATTTCCACAATTTCAGTTATGAAGGTTATTAGTTTTCCAATCTTGCAACAGCTTGTGAATTCCACTCTTTGAAGCAAATTTATAATCAGTTACTTGTTACTTAGCTGCTCTTATGTGGGTAAAAAAGTTGTTCCAAGAAGATTATACATAAAACGTATTCTTCCTCACTTTCAAATTATGACAAGAAAAGGAAAAATAGAGAATGCATATTCTCTTACCATTAACCAAACTTGATTTCTTTTATATCCTCACATCTCTTTGGGAAGTTGTACATGTTCCTTCTGACCCAACCTGAAATTTCAGGCTCAGTTCTCAAGTAAATCGTTAAAACACTAATTCATCATTTATGCATAAAAATCCAATGTCTCAGTAATTGTACACAAGATAATGCACTGACTAAGAAGTTCTTTTTCTGGACAGCACTGACTCATACCTTATAATCATTCATTACGTTAAAATGTAAATTGCAATAGCAGAGATTGAATAATAGTTAGAGCAAGTGAATCTTGTCTCTGTGTTATAATCTTAACGTGAAACCAGTACCCTCAGCTCCCACGCCCTCAACTGTATCAAAAAAACCTCCAAAACGTAAGCCATTACAGCCACAATTTTCCTCCATCTGCATAAGAAAAGCACATTAAAGGCCTGAGCAATACATCATATAGACCACACATGCAAATTTTCATGTATCTGCATAAGAAAGAAGACACCTTGTGGCAACAACACTGAAGGCAAAGCAGATAGTTCATCGGTCTCAGACTCTAAATTACAACATTGTAGAGAAGACACAGTAATTTTCTCCAATAGAAAAGTGGCAGACTTTTGTACAGAATTTCCCAGTGTTTTGGCTAGCCAATAGTGCAGCTCCACAATTTGACATGGAAGTGAAATACTTCAAGGTGAGAGCATGTCACAGCATACATGCTATGGCCCTAAGTCAAATAAGGTTCTTTGCTCTGTGGACTTGTAGACGCAACATCTTTCTATTCCTGCATAATATCACCATATTGATCAAAACTATTCTGCCTTTATGCAAAAATTGTTTCTTTATCACATACACAAAAATATGTGCCTGAGAAAGTGTGCATACGATAGACACCATGTTGTTAACTTTCCTATTACTCCAATACCCTTACCATGCATCCAGCCTTTTAAGTTAGCTTCCTCTGCAACTTTCGGCATGCTTTTGAAATAGTCACTCAACAAAAGCTGCTAAACTACGAATATGACCACCAAATTACAAACCCAAAAGAAAAGGACTATTCTGCTGAAGTGTGACAATATCTCTACACTGATTCAGGGCAATAATCCAATTCATCTTTTCATTCTTTTCCAACATGTATTTCGATTATACTACCTTTCTTCCTCCTAGCAATACGTTAGGGTTCGACTCCTCTGCTTGAAGCACCTCATTGCCAATTAACCCATCAGGATAATCATGCTGCCACCAGATTGATCAATTAACGATCGACAAAGAGTTACATACTACATGGCACCACCAGATTGATCAAAGATATTTTGCCTTCAGAAAAAGATCATTTCTTTATCACATACGAGTTAATATATACTTAAGAAAGTGGGCATTGTCAAAAAAGGCGCCTCATTAACTTTCCTATTACTTCAATACCCCTTAACATGCATCCATCTCTCCTTTTCATTTGGCTTCTTTTGCACTTTCAACATGTTATGGAAATGCCCAACCAAGAAAAGCCACCAAATTTGGAATTCGACCACCAAGCTAAAATCCCAAATGAGAAAAATTATTCTGCTTAAGTGTGGCAACATCTGTAAACTAATTAAAGGCAAAAATCAAATTCATCTTTTCATTCTTTCCCAGTAAGTATTTTCATCATCTTACCCTTCTTCCTCCCGGCTATACTCAGAAAAACGTACCAATAAAAAACGAAAACATTTCCCCTACTCAACATCATAGTTCATCTAAAAATTCATAAGCAGCAACCAATACTTTAAGATTATAATTTAATCACTCGACTAAATTACCAATTCAACAAGGCTTGATCATTACATAACTATCAACTTGCTAACCCAAGAACTAATGCGGACAGAAAAACATCATGTTTAACAAGATGTACGAAATGAGAATTGAACCCAAATAAACCCCAAAAAAAATAATAAAGAACAGGATATGAGAATTACAGAAACAACAGTAGTAGAGATTGTTGCAGAGAAACTAGCAACTCAAGTGCCTGGCTTTCATGTTCTGCATTAGGATGCAATTGAGGAATACAGAAAATTGAACGAGGGAAAAGAGCGAAAGAAAAGTTGTTAATGACTCGTCAACGGCCCCAAAAATTAACAAAGGAATTTAGTTGCCATCTATACCCTCAAACTAACACAAATTTCCAATTTTTACAGCATACCATATGCTATGAACTCTAGAAAATCTATTAACACAATATTTTGTTTGTTTGGATTGTAAATTATTTGAGATATTTTTACTGTATCACATTTTGTAATGTGATGTATGTGAGATAAAAAGGTAATTGAAAAGATAAAAAGCTGTATTGAAAATTATAATGGTAATATCAGTAAATATATTTGGGCAAATAATCTACTGTCCAAACAAACCTATTAATATTTGTTTTTCAACAAAAAAAGAGATAGTGTATTAGCGTGTAGTAGTAAAAGATTTTCAAAAGGGGAAAATTGTTCAAAACATCTTCATTTTGTTGAATAAATGTTTTCATCACGTATTTTTAAAATTTTAATTTTAATTCCTAATAAATTTAATTTGGTAAAATTTGGATCCAACTTAAATTTTTTATTACTTCTTAGTCTGAAATCACCACGTGACCCATATATAGTCATTTTATATATATATATATATATATATAAGTCAAATTTTACTTTTTTTGTTGTACAAAATGTATATAAATTTGGTCAGATTTCACTTTTTTAAAAGAAAAAATAAACATAATTCAGACCATATCTTACTTTTTTAAGGGTAAAAGCGAATATAGATTGGATCATTTATTTGATTACAAATAAGATCTAACCTTTTTTTTCCTCAAAAAATGACCGTATATAGGTCATGTGATGGATTCATAGTAAAAAGTGGTCGAAAACTTATGTTGAAACCTATTTCCCAACTTGATTTTGTGAAGAACATAAATTTATCAATTGAAAAATGAAAGACAAAAAAAATTATTTAGCGAAATATGAGGGACGTTTTAAATGATTTTCCTTTTCAAAATAGTAAAATTGATAAATTCCAAACATAAAATCACGTAGAGGTACCATCAAGTTGAGTTGAGTTTATGGTACGAGAGATAGATTGAGTAGTTCAAAGAAAGGGAATATAAGTAAGAGATTTCGGATTCGAATCTTTCCATTTATACTAATAAAAAATTTGAGTCGAATTTGAATAGTGCAGTATTTGAACTCTACTCGAATAAAAAGTACTTCAAATCAAGTTTTTAAAATTTACCTCAAGGCTCAAACTCAATCTTGGGCTTGTTTGGCACCATAGTTTTTTACCAAGTTTTTTAGTTACTAGTTTTTTAACAACTTTTGCTACAGGAGCCCTAAAAAACTTCTCAAAGTTTTTTATCTACACACTTAAAATATCCAAAACACAACAAAAAAAAATTCCCTTCTCCTTTTCTTTTTCTTCCTCCCTCACCACTACCTTCGCCACTGGCTCCGGTGCCGGTTTTCTTTTTTTTTCCTCTTTTTTTCCCTCTCCCCCTCTTCCTCCCTTGCCATCCTCCCCTATTGTCTTTTTTTTCTCTTTGCGTCTCCCCCATTTCCTTCCCCACCTCTCTGTGAAAAAAAAAGAAAGAAAAGAAAGATGGTGAGAAGTGGGAAGGAGAACAGGGAAGGCAGAGGGGGTGGCAGGGAGAGGGGAGTGGCGGCGCAGAGGGATAAGGCGTAAAGGAGGTGGCGGGGGGAGGGGGGAGAAGGGGAAAGGGAGGAGAGGGGTGGCGGGAGGTGGCATTGGTGGAGTTGCTGCTGGGGGTGGCGGAGGTAACGGGGAAGAAGAAGAAGAAAAGAAAAAGGAAAGAAAGAAAAAGAAAAAGAAAGAAAAAAAAGAAAAGGAAAAAAAAGTTTTTCACCTTACAAAAACTTCTACAAAATTTTTTCAAAAACTTCTACAATGTACTACAGTAAAGTTTTAGACAAACTCCCAAGTTCCAAACAGGCCCCTTATTTGGCCTTAATCAAATTCAAGTTCAAATTCAATCAAATCGACCTCAATCAAACTTACTGATATTTATTTTATATAACTTTAAACAAGAAATACAAAATGTTCATTTTTGGCTAATACATATAAGAATATAAAAAATATATATACACATTTAAAACTTGATTAAGTGCAATTAAACTGCACGACTCATCAAACTGTTCAGAGACACTTGAACTCGGTTAATGCAAAGTTTCAACTCAAAACTTTGACCAAGCAAAATAATAATAAATCATAATAATAATAATAATAACAATAATAATAATAATAATTTCACTTTTTAAAAAGAATAAATGAACATAGTTTAGGTCTAATCTTACTTTTGAAGCGTAGAAATGAATATAGATCGGATCATTTATTTGATTACAAATACGATATAACATTTTTCCCCTAAAAAATGACAATATATAGGTCATGTGATGGATTCACGGTAAAAAGTAGTTAAAAATATAAGTTGAGATAAAATTTTACTAACTTGATTTTGGTAAAACTTGGTTCCAACCTAAATTTTTGATCACTTCGGTAAAACTTGGTTCCAACTAGGCATGTCAATGGATCAGATCTTATCCAGACCCAATATATTTGAGTAGGATTTGGATTTAATTTCTCAAATTCATACCCTATCCAGACCCAAACCCCATGAGAGAGTCGTGGATCTGGGTAGGGTCTGATTTTCTAGAATTTATATCCAAATCCAGACCCATATCAGAGTTTATCCAGACCCATATATATAATTAAATAATATATATATTAGAAATTTATAAAATAATATAATATTTTATGGCTATTGGATCGAATACAGTAAGATATTATGGCATCAGAATCTACATTTAGTGTTGGTGATTGGTTGACTGATGAGACTCGTGCCAAATTGCTTCTAGATGTGATTGAAATATTAGGGACTACTGATGATTGGATTGAATAAATAAATAAAAAATGAGCGAGTGTTTATAAATCTTTTTATTCTAGTATTTATTTGCCATCGGTTCTTAATCAAATGATTGTTATCTCATTCACTATTATAGTGTTGGATTACGAGACATTTGCCAGCATTGAGATTTAAATAAGAAAAAGAGGTATAAAATTACAGTTTTTTAATAAGACTAAATATTTATATATGTTTTGGTTGTTTTCTTTTTTAAAAATTAATCCTAGTTGTCATTGTAATTGATACAAACTTTTTCAATAAAAGGAGAAAAGGTAAAGGCCAACAAATGAAATATTGATGTGAATGCAGTTGAATATTTAAAAATATATAGAAGTAGTCAATAATAATTCTTTTTTTGAATTCAAAATATTGCACTCAATTTGTTGAATGTTAATTTTATTATTTGAAAACAAAAATTGGATGGCATTTCTATTATTTATGAACTTTATATATTTTTAGTACATTTTTACTTAAGTATTTTCAGAAAATACCCATGGATGCACGACTTACTTTTTCAGACCCAAAAGGGTTTAGATCTGGGTCTGGGTCTAACTAAATTAAATAGATCTGGATTTGAATCAAAGGGATCAAACTCAGACCCTACCAATTGACATGCCCAGTTCCAACCTAAATTTTTGATCACTTTTTAGTCTAAAATCACCACGTAACCCATATGTAGTTATTCTATATGTGTGTGTGTGTATAAAGTCAAATTCCACTTTTTGTTGTACAAAATGAATATAAATTTAGTCAGATTTCACTTTTTAAAAAGAAAAAATGAACATAGTTCGGATTAAATCTTACTTTTTTAAAGGTAAAAACGAATATGGATCTGATCATTTATTTGATTACAAATAGGATCTAATCTTTTTCCTCTAAAAAATGACCATAAATAGGTCATGTGATGGATTCACGGTAAAAAGTATTTGAAAACATAAGTTGAGACCAAAATTTACTAACTTGATTTTGTGAAAAACGTAAATTTGTTAAAAAATAAAAGATAAAAAATTCATTTTATCGAAATATGAAGGACATTTTGAATAATTTTCCCTTTTAAACTAGTAAAATTGATAAATTCCAAGCATAAAATCAAGTAGAGTACCATCAAGTTGAGTTGAATTTATGGCGTGAGGGATATATTAGGTGGTCAAAGAAAAGCGAATATAAGTGAGAGATTTCGAATTCAAATCTTTCGACTTATACTAATAAAAAAAATTTTGAGTCGAATTTGAGTAGTGCACTACTTGAATTCTACTCGAATAAAAATATTTCGATTCAAGTTCCTAAAAATTGACCTTGAGGCTCTAGCTCAATCTTATTTGGCTTTGTTCGAATTCGAGTTCAAATTTAATCAAATCGTCCTCAATCAAACTTGTTGATATAAATTATTATTTTATATAACTTTAAACAAGAAATACAATGTTCAATTTTTGCTAATAAATATAAGAATAAAAAATATAAATGCATATTCAAAACTCGATTAAGTGCGATTAAGCTGCACGGCTCATCAAACCGTTCAGAGGCACTGGAACTCGATTAATGCAACTTTCAAGTCAAAACTTTGACCAAGCGGAATTGTGAGTAGTTAAAATAATAATAATAATTAATGGTAGCATAACTGCGCTTAACCCGTATAATTTCACAGGTGGCACATCCCCCCACTACTTATAAGCCGCGTGGTGGATAGTAGGGTTTCCAATTCCCAAAATCGAGACCCAAATAAATACACGTCGTTTTGCTCTAACCCTAACGCTTACTCCGCTTGTTCTTCGTCGCCGCCGAATCGGTATCTCTTCCTTCTTTTTCTGCCTTCTAGGGTTGATTTCTTCCCCCCTTATGTCCCTCAATTTGCCCCTTTTTTTACTGAATTTGCTTCGTTGTTTGTTGTTCTTTGTAGGTTCGGAAATTAACCACCGGCTGCTCCACCTTACGTATGTTGTATTCTCTTTTCTGATTCGGTTTTTCTTGTTGCATTATTGGGGGAAAAGATCATATTCTGTTGTTATTTTATGGTCTAAAGTTTGCTGTTTGTGTTTTTTCTTTTCTTTGAAAGGTTGATTTCAAAGTAAATTTTACTGTTCTTGGCGCGTTTTAATTACTTGGCTATTATTAATTAAGTGGGTTTGAAGAGAATGAGATGATGATGATTTTTCTAGTTATTTGATGGCCGATTTGATGGCGATTTATCTTGTATTAGCTCTAGCTGATCGTTCTCTGGCTGAAGCGGCTTTAAAATAGTGAACCTTGTTGCGTGATAATATAAATAAAAAGATTTCTTTTCTGTTCTGAAATTGTTTTGTCTTTTTTCCTCGAGTTTCGCAAATGCAGTTATTGGTTTGGAGGTGGATTTTTATTTAGAAGAGAATGAAATGATGACACTTTTATGTTTTGATGGCCAATGTGATGGCTTTGAACGTGTATTAGCTCTAGCTGATCATTCTCTTTATTGGTGACTTTTCAGCTAGTGTTGCCTCCCACAGCCCTATTTTTTATCTTAGTGTAACTTGCCATTTATGGGGTGTCTGTTTTGTATTTTCTTTAGTTTTTGGAAGATGATGGTAATCATTGAGTTGTCACAGTCTTCATATGGTAGGCAAAACTTAGGTGTGAAGTATAAGGATGAATATGGATTATGGTCATTTTAGTATGACAAATTGGTCTTCTGATTGCTTTGGCTATTGAAAGCCATAAAGTGAGCAAGGTATATTATCTTTTTATGTAGACCCAGTTTGCAATTTTGGGTTTTTGTGGGAGATGCATTTTATAACCATGTTAAAGTGACTAACATCTTCTTCTTGTTAATGTGAACTGAAAAGTTCACAATTTAGGTCGTCATTGCAATTTTTAGACACTGTTTACAATTTTAAATTTGTGCGCATGTAGTTTCTGTTGCATGCCTACATACAAATTGATATCTTCTTCCTGTATAATTGTGCTTTTCAGGTTTTGAAGCATTTCAGATTTTGAAGAATGAGGGGAAGGAGTTATAGTCCTTCACCACCAAGGGGTTATGGTAGAAGAGGAAGGAGCCCAAGCCCTAGGGGTCGGTATGGTGGTCGTGCCAGAGATGCTCCTACAAGTCTCTTAGTTCGCAACCTTCGTCATGATTGTAGGTAAGTTTTAATCAACAGTTATATCCTATACTTTTCCTCAACTTCTACAGAGTATATTTGTGCTAATATTTTACCTAAATTTACTTTTCTATCCATCTTCTTCCCTCCCATTTTTCTTTCTTATGTTTTTAAGTGTTTTGCTGGCAGGCCAGAAGACCTCAGGAGGCCATTTGGACAATTTGGGCCCGTTAAAGATATCTACTTGCCGAGGGATTATTACACTGGGTGAGCTTGTCTGGCTTTCTGAGGATGCTTTTATAAACCTTTGAAGCAACCCTTTATGGGTTACTATAAACCTTTTTTCTCCCCAAATGTAATTAACTGAACTCATTTTTTTTTTTTAGTTTTTTTCACCGGGTTTGTTTCTGATAGAGTATTGCTTTCCCTGGCCTGTTATTCTTTATTATCTCAATTGGGCTCTTCTATTAAACTTTTGGGATTTAGCAGTGAATTAAGAGTTTTGAAGACTTCAATCAAGTAGTAAGAGTTCTGTTGAGACATTCAAGTAGTAAGAGTTCTGTTGACACCAATCAAGTAGTAAGAGTTGAAGGTGATGTTAATGATAATGAAGATTGGAAGGATTTGACTTTGAATACAATGTGAAGATGTCAAGATTTCAAGTCTTGAAGATTTTCAAGTTCCCTTATAACTTACACTTGCAAGGTCAGCTGCCATGTGTTTGCTTATACGCTTATCATGGCCTTCCATGTTATTGGGATTAATTTAGTGACTGCTTTGAAAATGGCCATCTTGAAATTTTCTACTTAAGGTTTGATTCTTGAGTAGTTTGGTTGTAGTATAAAGCTCTCTCTGTATATGAACGTGTATTCTAAAATTCACCAACTTTGTTGAAATTAATCGTTGAATACTAAGTTAACCAAAAATTTCTGAAATTTTCTGCTGCATCCTGCCTTGCCAGGAATGAACTTAGCCTTTCAACAATTCCCATGCCTTTTTGAGTTGAAAACTGCTGCTAAATGGCTTGTATGATGCAAGCACTCCGGGCAGGCTTCTTTTTTGGTATGCATTATGTTTTCTGACTTTGTCTTCTCTTTCTGTTGAAGTGAACCGCGAGGCTTTGGCTTTGTCCAATATGTGGATCCTGCTGATGCTGGTGAAGCTAAATATCAGATGGATGGGCATGTGTTTCAAGGCAGGCAATTGACAGTTGTATTTGCTGAGGAGAACAGGAAAAAACCACTGGAAATGAGAGCCAGGGAGCGAGTGGGAAGGTAAGTTTGGATTATATACATGGATTTTTCTACTCTGATTTTTACCTTTTACCTGTTTTTATTAGAGCAATATATTTGAAGATAAATGCTTATTTGTTTTCTAGATGGAATGCAGTTTATACATGTAGCTGTCCTGATAAATAATTCTTTTAAACAAATACACATTTCATATGACTTGGCGAAAGCAACATTTTGTAGTTCCAACCCGACTTCACTTACAGTTTGACAGATAACTAGATAATCTTGATTTCTGCTTGTGCTTTTCCAGAAATCAGTCTGTTCTTTTGTGAATATGATAAGAAAATTTTTATTCATGGGTGGATGATTTCAGTTTAACAGCTTCCAAACGATACCTTAATTTTTGTTGTAGTTAGTAGTCTGTTTACTCATGTGGTTGTCCTTTCCTTATATGTCTATTTTGATCAATTATGGGCTGGTATTTACTCTTGGATAAGTGATTATGCTGCAGGGCTGAATAAGCATCTTTCTGTCAAGTTTGTCAAGTGTTTGTCTGTAACGTGTTATGACAAATCTTTTTTTTATTGGTCAAAGTTATTGATTAAATATTGGACTTCTGGAAGGCTTTTGGGATGTTGCTATATGTAGATTTGCAAGAGTAAGTTTGTGATTTAGCTGACATCTTAGAGAAGATTTATTTATTTCTAAATTGTGTATTCAGCAGGGGTCGTCACTATGATCGAAGGCGTTCTCCCGTGCGTTATTCACGTTCCCCTCAATATTCTCGATCCCCACCCTCTCGCTATGCAAGGTCTGGTTCTCGCAGTCGTGATTATTATTCACCTCCTCCGAAGAGAAGACAGTACTCAAGGTATAATTGTTCCTTGCTTTCATGCACATGCACGGGCACAATTGAAATGTTTAATAGTGTGAATGTCAATTTGTTAGATTTTTTTTTTTGATGCACCAGGATTGCTTGTCTTTTATGTAGCACCAGTTTGTTGGTGTTTAAATCAGGATAAGGGGGGATACTAGATCATTGACATTTTGATATCATGTTTCATGCCTTCTGGATCATTGAGCTTTCCTGTTTATACTTACTCTTTTGCACCCCTGCATCAACGAGTTTTCCTATTTGTTCTTACTCTTTTGCACTCCTTAAATTCTTGCCTTTTCCCCCAATATATAATTGACAGATCTATCTCACCCCAAGAGAGGAGATACAGTCGTGAGAGGTCATACTCCCGTTCTCCAGCAAGGGAACGTTCTCCTCCACCCTATGATGGCCCGAGGAGCCGCAGCAGGACCCCTGTCAGGGAGCTTTCTCCACCGTACAATGGGTCAAGGAGCCGCAGCAGAAGTCCAGTCAGGGGTCAAAGCCGGAGCAGGAGCCCGAGCCGTAGTAGAAGCAGGAGCGCTGATCCTGTGGATTACCGAAGGGACCTTGATAGGGATGGTTCTCCCTATCACTGATTCCGACAGGGTGCTGTTTTAATGTTAGTATCAGATCTGAGTTGCTTTAGCGTCTAACTGGATTTGAAGATGTGTGCTGATTTTTAAACGTATTTAGATACTTGTGGTTTTGCCTTTGGTATTCTCGGATTATGTATTCAAGTGAATTGAACGTTTAGGCATAATGGTCATCTTCCCTTCGCTCTTACCTAGTAAGAATGAGAGGCAAATTCGCTTGAATATTCTTGAACGTATTTAGATACTTGTGGTTTTGCCCTTGGTTTTCTTGGATTGTATATTGAAGTGAATTGAACGTTTAGGCATAATGGTCATCTTCCCCAGTCTTATCTGGTAAAAATGAGAGGTAAATTGAACAGGGGTGGTAACCCAGGTTTTTGGCCTTGGTGAAGGTTAATCAGCTAATGGATTCTTTGGCTTGGGGACTTGACATTTATGTAGTTTAGGAACTGAAATGTTGCTTCTCGTGATTGTCGAAAGCTCGTGCCAAGCTTTTTCCATGGCTTTAGATCCGTTGTTCATTTTGTGAACTTGTATTGATACCCAGGTCCAGATCCCTCCTGATTCTCTGCCAGTTCGTGTGAAGGCTTGTCAATTGAGAGGCATGGAATTTTAATCTGTTGCAGCTCTAAGAATTTCAAGTTTATGGTACAAAATTTGCTATCATATTTTATAAACCGGAGGGAATTAAGAAAGCGAAAACATACTGAGGTAAAAGGTACAGCGAGTATTCTTTTTCCGCCTTCTTGGCGCGGTCTTCTAGTTTCTTGGCTGTTGGATTGAACATCTTTTAGACGCATGTGGGGCTCAACCATGCGATTTTTCCCAACGGCTCTTTTAATTGTCATATTGCTGTCTAATCCATCAGTGCTGATTTAATTTTAATGCTCAACGATTTCTTTTTTTTTTTTACCAATTTATTACACCATTCCTATTTCCTGCATACTATCCCATTAAGAAATCATTGTTTGGAGCCTGTAAAGGGATATCTAGCATGCATGTATGAATTCCTCGGAGCAAAACTATAATCATAAGGAGTTGCCAAGAAATTTTCAGATTGGCCAGAGTTGGCAGCTCAACTAGCTGTTTCTGAAACATTTTAACTTTTTTCTCCCTTGAATGAATCAAAGGAATACACAGGAAATTTTTGGCATTTTGCTGTCGAATCACGTTGTCTAGTGGGCGGGCCAAGGGAGGTTGATGGGGGCATGAAGCCTTCCAAGAATTCAGCAACAAGCGTTGAGACAACTATCATGCCATTTGCTGTAGCACATGTGCAATTGCTACAACAAATAGCAGTATGACAAGAGCAACACTGCTCATCTTTCTTGCCTCCACTTTTATGTTAGGTCTATTTGACGTGCCTCTATTGGTTACTCGTTCAGACGTATTTTAGGTGTTAAATTTTTCGAAAGGCAAGTGCTCCGTTTGGATTAGCTGTTTTTGGGTTTGTTTTTCAAAAACACCACTGTAGCATTTTGAATCTGAAAAACAAGTCCGTTTGGATTAGTTATTTTTTTGGTTGTTTTTCAAAAACTCAATGAAAAACTTTTACTGTAGATTTTTTTGGATTATTTTTAGAGGTATTTTTGAAACATATTTTGAGTATTTTTAGAATATTATAATTTTTATATTTTTATATAAATATACATTTATGCATTTATAATACATTTATAGATATTTATAAATAAATATATTTATATATTCATATAAAAATATATAAATGTATTATATTATATATAATACATAATATATTTATATTTATAAATGTATAAGTGTATATTATTATAAATGTATAAATTAGAAATGAATATTATAAATATATTATAAATTATAAGTGTATATTATTATAAATGTATAAATTAGTATATTATAAATATATTATAAATTATAAGTGTATATTATAAATGTATAAATTAGTATATTATAAATATATATTAATATTATGTAGAAATGTATTTATATAATTAATATAAATGTATATATGTATTGATATTATGTATAAATGTAAAATTAATATTATGTATATTAATATAAATGTATAAATGTATTATATTATATATAATACATAATATAAATATATTTATAAATGTATAAGTGTATATTATTATAAATGTATAAATTATAAATGAATATTATAAATTATAAGTGTATATTATTATAAATGTATAAATTAGTATATTATAAATATATTATAAATTATAAGTGTATATTATAAATGTATAAATTAGTATATTATAAATATATATTAATATTATGTAGAAATGTATTTATATAATTAATATAAATGTATATATGTATTTTTTATTATGTATAAATGTAAAATTAATATTATGTATATTAATATAAATGTATAAATGTATTATATTATATATAATACATAATATAAATGTATATTTAAATGTATAAGTGTATATTATTAAAAATGTATAAATTATAAATGAATATTATATAAATGTATAAATTAATAAATTATAAATGAATATTATATAAATGTATAAATTAATAAATTATAAATATATATTAATATTATGTAGAAATGTATTAATATAATTAATATAAATATATACATGTATTAATATTATGTATAAATGTAAAATTAATATTATGTATATTAATATAAATATATAAATGTATTATATTATATATTATACATAATATAAATGTATATTAATATTAATATAAATATATAAATGTATTATATTATATATTATACATAATATAAATGTATATTATAAATATACATAAATATTTATATATTATGTATAAATGTATAATATATTATATATTATATTATATATAATTTATATAACATATAATATTTATGTAAATATATTATAAATATATAAAAATATATTATAAATAAAATAAAATATTTATAATATGTATGTATAAATATATAATATTAGAAATGTATAATATATATAATATACATTATTATTAATATAATTTATGTATAATATACATAATTGAAATATACATATTAATATATATTAGTATATATTATAAAACAAAATTGAATAAATATATTTATAAATTTATATATAAATAAATGTATTTATATAAATATATAATATTTATTTCAATTGATATATTATATATAATATTATACATAATTGAAATAAATATATTTATATTAATATAATATATATAATATACATAATTGAAATATACATATTAAAATACATAATTGAAATATACATATTAAAATATATTAAAATATAATTGAAATATACATATTAAAATACATAATTAAAATATACAAATTGAAATATACTTATTAAAATATACAAATTAAATATACATAATTGAAATATATTTGGAGTTGTTTTTGATATATTGTTTGGATATGGTGTTTTTGAAGTTGTTTTTGAAATACACATTACTGTATCAAAACATTATTTGGAATGTGAAAAACAGTTTTTCAAAAACAGGTGCAAAAACACTCCATCCAAACGCAGCCAAGATTAATTAGAAAAATATTTAAATATAAGAGAAGATAATAATTGTTAATACGTGTATATACATAATGGATTACACAAAATTAACGTGTGTTAACGGGTGCTTGCCTAATGGGCACTCGTTACAAAAACCCTTTATTTGGATAGCAAATTATCCCAAATAATATTTCGCTTGCATTATAAACAAAATTTTCAACCCGTCTTTTTTATATTATCAACTATCTTTTTATCTCACATACATTACATCACAAAAAATATTACAGTAATTATTCTAAATAATATTTCAAATAATACTCTATTCAAACAAACCAGTTACTAACTTTCTTTGTAATGTGCACACTCTATGACAGTTGACAAGAAAACCACACCTTTCTCAAGTAGACACAATCATGGACGACAATTCCTGTTTCAAGAATTTGGAAAGTCTTAAATGGTAGCTTTCATTAAACATTAAATGCTTCGAGAATTCAGAATGCAGGTTTCAGTAGCTTTCAATGACCATATTATATACACTACATGTTCCATATTGAATGCCACTGAAGCCAAATTTGGGAACTCTTGAAACGGAAACTGTTGGACTTTGATTGCACCTGCTTTCTCCAGAAGAATGTACTACACATTTTGTTATATTATCTAATGCTGTTTGGATCTGTTCAAAGGTTATTTGCTTGGTTTTACTACCTTTCTAAGGACCACAGTTAAATTCTCTAAGGCCTGCATTGTGGGAAGATGCAGGATTAAATAATTAAGCTCGAGACATAGGAACATGCATTGGATATCTACCATGGCCCAGACGTTGTTTCTTTTTCTTAATCTTAAACAACTATAGCCTAATTCTGAATTGATCTTATGTCCATCTATTAGCATTTGATTGAGGATGAAGAAGTGTAAGATTACCAAGCATGTTTCTTGGATTTTTTAAAAATTAAAAAAAAGGTTTCTTTTTGAAATTACGACAACCCCCTTGAACTATTTGAAAATTGAGTAATTTATGCTTGTGACAACTTCAATGGCAGGAAGCAGAGCAAAGGGATCTGGAACCGGATTAGGGGTAAATTATTCAGGCAGTGTATTGTGGTGGTCTCCTAATTTATTGTGATGGTACACGGCTGCCATCCAAATGGTAGAATTCCATAGGAACACGAAGCTTTTTTCTTTCGTCTATGGAACATAGTACACATAAATGGTAGTACAAAATTTTCTTAAAGTTTCGATGGATATTGGTTGTACACATATTTATTTGTCAATGTGTAGATGGAAAAATTTTAACTTTTTCCGTGAACTTAATTCTTATTTATTTATTTATCTCACATACATCATCAAATTCTTACTATACATTTTTTTATAAAAAATTTTAAAAAATAGTAATCCAAACTGAAAACACATTTTTCACAAAAACTGATACTTAAACTAGTATCCGTTACACATCTGTCATGCAAATTCAAACACTACTTCAACGTTTGTTTCAGTTTATCAAGAAAGAAGAAATTGAGTCATGATGATATAATTGCACCCAACATTTATAACCTGATAGAAGAAAAGATTGTAACAGCCCAGCTGGAATGTGAAAAGTTGCCATGAGACCTGTGACTCTTCAAGTCCCTTATTTTACTCCTCAATTAGAGAAAAAGCACAAATCTTTTTGGAGGGAAATCTTAAAAGACAAGGACCCCATATGCGGCCAACTCATCTACTACTAATAGTATGGGATGCCTCAAAAGAAAAATGAAAATCCATTACACCACCTGCTTTGCTGTACTGAACTAGACTAGACATATGGTGATAATCTCAATGCATCCAAGAAACCCAAAAAAAAAAAAGGACAAATAAAAGAAGAATCTTTTTACAATTTTGGTATTTTATTTTTTGATCCAAGCACATATCAAAAAGACGAAGCTAAATAACAAAAGACACTACTGTAGTGTAGTCAATGTCTGGAACTGAGAAGTCCGAGATTTATAGTAGAGCCTTTACTAGAAGCTCCCTGCCCCTTTCTTCCCAGGTCCTTTTAGCTTCTCGCTAACGTACTTAAGCTACATTTTCATATTTTAGTACTATACTTGTATTTATTTTAATATTATAGGTGTACGTGGGCTAAAATTGTACTAGAATTAGTATACTAATTTTGGTTGGTGGGGCCATGTTTTGAACAATAATAATTATGACATAAATTGAAGGTTTATTTGGGGAGTGTAGTAAATAGTTTCCAGTTTATGCAAGTTTGAACTCTGAAGTGGCTCTTGCGGTGCTCTCTAGGATTTTGTCTTTTGGTTCTGTTTTGTGGGTTGTCAGTTTTTTCTTTGAAAAGTTTGGTAGTGGTTTCACATTACGTTGTGACTTTCTATAGGGCTTTGCTGAGGTTTTCTTGATTCTTTGTGAAAGCAGATTTCTTGGGTGCTGCAATTAAGTTGAAGATAAAAGGTACTTTTTCATTTTCTGCCTCTATTCTCTAAAAATTGGTTCTTGATTTTCTGCTTCTGGGTTTTTGCTAAATATTGTGCTTTCAAGGGGTTTTTTGAGTGTGGGTTTTCTTAGTGGAGCTAAAATTGTAGTGGGTTCACTTTTTATTCTCTTCTGGGTTTCGTTTGTTGATTTTTAAATTCTTGGAACATAGTGTATGATAAAGCTAGTTTCTTTCGGCATTAGTGCTCTTCTGATTGTCTGAAACAAATTTTGTTTTTTAAAATCTAGTTGGTGCTCACAACTTTTGTTCTGGTTTTCTGTTCTCGCAAGGATGATGTTTTTGCTTGCTGAATCTTTGCATTTTTTTGGTGCTCCTTTATGTTCTGTTAATGGCTTATGTGGATTTGCTTTCTTATTGTTGCTAATGAAACTGATGGTGATTTTTATAAAGTTGCTAGCTTTTTCACTTTCTTACTTCTCTGTCTCTGTTGAACAATCTGTTCCAAACTTTCTTCAAGCTGTAAGGTATAGAGTGTTTTAAGACTCAAACAGCTATTTGCTGTTTCTACATTTTACTTGTTTGTCAATAGACACACGAGCTATTTCATTTGCTACTTTGTTTATTATGAGACTTGTTGAATCTTTTAAAAAATTTGGCCGTTACAGTACATTAGTTTCTTTCTTAATCAGTTTATCCGTTTTTCATGAACTTGTACTTCTACTACACGACATTCTGGTGTTCTTAGCATTATTACATTCTGGTTGCTTGTGTATGAAACATTTCTTTCTGCATTAAGTCTAAAAATTGATACTTTGTTTAAATGATATTACTCTTAAAAACTATGACATACTTTCTTTGCTTTTCAGTCATAAAAGTTGATTGTAATGCTCTTGTCTAATGGTGGGATTTTCACTTAAAAGAACTTTAGTGGTAGCAGTAAGACCAGCTCTCTAATAAGGGAACATCATCTTTTGCGACTGGAAAGCAGCATGTAATGGAAATTAATTTTGATGAAAATGAGAAGTACATGGATGAACTCTGATAAAGGTAAAGCAAGAAAGGATAATCTAAGAGATGATTATACAAATGAAACGGTACACATGGATTGTTGGAAAATAACAAAACAGTGGCAGTGGCAGTGGCAGTGGCAGAATTACCTTAGGGAAGACAATATCGCATAGATGGAGTTGTTCATTTTACACCAACAGGAGGTAGTAATCTTTTAAACATATTGCGGTAAAATGTGGCTTGACAGTGAACATAAACCTAGATGGAATAGCATGCAGAAGTACATTTGGTACTGATTTATGGTAACATGGGATAAAGGTTTTCTGGATTATGGAAATTTGACAGCATATTAAGTGCAATACTTTCCTTAATCTGCTTTTTAACTTTTCCTTGTGCGGTCTTCATCTTGCTGTCATATACTTGACTTGTTGTAGTATGTGTATGTCAAGTGGATATCTTGTATAGTTCTTTAAACATGTTAATGTTCACATGCACAACTCTTGTGGAAAAATAGATTTTTATTTTTTTCTGCTTCTAATATTTCTTTGACCATAAGTTATTCTTTGACCACAAACCTTTTAAAGTTGGTAGGCAACAGAGACACTGCTGTCCTCCTATCATTAGAAACCATCCAGTCTCAGACCATGTTATCATTCTAGCTTAAAACCATTCTGCTACCGGCTTTCATCCTGACATAGAGAACATTTTAGTGCTTCTTATACGGAAAAAGCAGCCACCAGATGTGGTTCAGCTATGTTGTATTATCTTCTGGTCGAATTTTTAATTAGAGGAGTTGTTTAATGTTAGTCTAGGTTTGCATAGTTTGGCCGTGTGCTCTGCATGGTGCATTGCTGCAGTTTCAATGATCATTCTAAGAATCATTAGAGTCAGCGACTATAGATGTACTACCTGCTTGATCTGTCTTTCTGAATTGCCGCTGTTTCTTTGAGATGAATTCCAGTTAGCCTGTCTATGAGAACTTAAACAGAATGAGCTTCTTTTGAACCTTGATCATCTTTCAAGGTTTGAGGCTACACTTACATGATACAAGGTCATTAGTTCTTCAGTTAATTGTCATGCTTTACCTATAACATAGATCCATGTAATAGACAATGTACCGTGTGTAACCACGATTTATCTGCATCTTTAGCAGTCTTGCTAAAAGAAAGAAGACAGATCTGCAGTGAGTCAAAATTGTACTTTATGGTGGACCCAAGGATGCTCAAACTGTGGCTTGGTATAATTATATTGTTCATCACCTGTCCCTCCATTGCAGCAGGTAATTTGATTCACTTGTACTTTTTGAGTTTTTCTTTTCTTCAAAAATGGATTTAGCTTCTTTATCTTGGCAAGTCATGTGTGCACCCTTTTTATATAAGACTGCATTTCTGAAAACTGTGGTGCCAAAAGGCCACTTGTGTCTTTAGCTTGCCTTTGCATCATCTTTTATTGTCCCTTTTTCTTTTGTCGGAGGTGTGATAATGGCTTTGTTATTGGACTACATATAACTGCATAGAGTAAATAAAACATGGTAAACATGGCAATCATGTTTTATGTTTCCCTTGTATGGAAAAAATGGACACTGTATTCAACTTATCATGTAAATGATGTAATAAATCAAACAAATTGTCAGTAAAGGTTTGTGAATTTTATCTACCTGATGCCTCTATATGTGTTTTTAATCAAATTGCACCTTCTATAATTTATGTTACTGCTATTAGTATGGCAGTCTTCTCAGTTGTGCAAGAGTTAATTTTTGGTTCTTATGGGTTTATTACTTACTAATTTTTTGTTCATCTTCCCATAATAATTTGTTAAGATGATAGAGGTTAATATATTTTGGCTGCATTTCTGTATGTCAAAATATTAGTCAAATGCGTCAAGAATTGGAGAATTGTTTTGTATTTGGTTTGAGATTCATGCGTATGTTGTTAATTTGGAAAACCTTAGTCCTTATTGACCAGTCACTGTATTTTCTTACAATTGCAGTTTTAAATCATCTTTAAATTTATTTTTAATTCTTTTGGATATATGCTTGAGGGAATGGAAAACCTGTCCTCTAAAATTCTTGAAAGAACCGTCAATCCAGTGCAACCCAAAGCAAATTTTCCAAACAGTTGCACTTGTCTGATACTGGAGGTATTTATAGGTAGTATGCCTTGTTACCTATTTTTGTAGATGAGGTTTTTAATTTAACACATTAAGTCTATAGTTGCTACCTAAAAAAGGCTTGCAATAATTCTCTTAATGGTCCAATATTTTGAGTTTGTTAGATCTGCAGATGACCATTAAGGTGATTTTATTGTTGCCAAACTGAGGATGTTGAAATGGATAAGATTATAAAGCTATGAATATAACTTGGATTTAAAACAAATGTTCAAATATATTTTGATTTATGAAGAAAACAAACCTGCGAGTGAGGATTCATATGGCCAATCTCATGTTCTGTTGGCTAGAAATTTGCGATGTTATCAGCCACTATTATATGCATTCCTGCAAGAGCATGAATTTCTGTTGATATATGACCAGAAGCTATAGAAGTTTCTCCATATTTATGCTCGGATTTTGTAAAATGGTGCCTTCTTATTGGCTAGCTGGTTAAATGGCATTTTATGTAGCCTCTTCTGAAACCTGCTTGGTCAGTGTTTATACGTTGTTTTTGTTCCTTATTAAGGATGCTAGAATTTTCAACTTATACTTCTCTTATCAAGAAAGTATCCAAATTTGCTTTGTTTTGACTAGTGCATTAACTTGGCTTTATGGCTGCCATATATACCGGAATACTTATTTAAGCTGTTGAGAATACAATGGATTGCAGTACTAACAGACACCTTGGCATCTGTTAGGGACAAAGATTTATTAGTCTAGCATTTAGTCCAAGACTTGTTATGCTTTCTTCTTACTGAACATTTATCAAACTCTTGAGCTTGTAGGAGCATTTGTTGGTTTTAACATTGGCACCGACCTTTCAAACCTACCATCAGCAACTAATGTGGTTGCCATCTTAAAAGCCCATCAAATAACTCATGTCCGCTTGTTTGATGCTGATGCTCACATGTTGACTGCTCTCGCGGATACTGGTATTGAGGTCATGGTTAGCGTCACAAACGAGGAGATTCTGGGGATTGGTCAATCTCCATCTGTGGCAGCAGCCTGGGTGAATAAGAATGTTGCTGCTTTCGTTCCCTCAACCAATATTACAGCTATTGCTGTGGGCAGTGAGGTTCTAACTACCATTCCTAATGCTGCCCGTATTTTAGTTCCTTCCATGAATTATCTTCAGAAAGCTTTGGTTGCTTCTAACTTAAATGATCAGATTAAAGTTTCAACCCCACAATCAATGGATGTAATCCCTAGGCCCTTTCCTCCATCAACTGCAGCATTCAATTCCACATGGAACTCCACAATTTTTCAGATGCTTCAGTTTTTGAAAAATACTAATTCCTATTACATGTTGAATGCCTATCCTTATTATGGATATGTTAATAGCAACGGCATCTTTCCAATTGATTATGCTCTTTTCCGACCACTTTCCTCAGTTAAAGAAATTGTTGATCCAAATACCCTTTTGCATTACGACAGCATGTTTGATGCTATGGTGGATGCTACCTATAACTCCATTGCAGCATTCAATATCTCAGGCATCCCAGTTGTTGTGACAGAAACTGGCTGGCCATGGCTTGGTGGTGCCAACGAACAAGATGCCACGGTAGGAAACGCTGAAACTTTTAATAATAACTTAATCCGGCGTGTATCAAATGATTCTGGTCCTCCTAGTCAGCCAGACATTCCCATAAACACTTACATCTATGAATTGTTCAATGAGGACAAAAGGCCAGGGCCTATTTCAGAGAGGAACTGGGGAATCTTTTTTCCCAATGGAAGCACGGTATATCCAATTAGTTTAAGTAGTTCAGTTAATGTCAGTACAAATTCTTCAGGTGTATTTTGCATAGCTAAACAAGATGCTGATTCCAAGAAGCTGCAAAATGGACTTAATTATGCTTGTGGACAAGGCCAGGCTAACTGCTCAGCCCTTCAGACAGGGCAGCCTTGTTATTTCCCTGATACTTTGCAAAGTCATGCTTCTTATGCCTATAATGATTATTATCAGAAAATGCACACCTTTGGTGGAACCTGTGACTTTGATGGTACAGCAACAACTACAAGTCAAGATCCAAGTAAGCTTCTCTATCCTTCTATCGCCATCATGCCTGAATAAGTCGTCTTTGCCTTGTCTACATCTCATGCATGCACTTATTCATTTACATGGATTTGTAGATGAAGGTAGTGTAGATGAAGGCAAATGTATCTTGTTTTCTGTTTCTTTAATTTATGTTTTGATTTTAAAAATAAGGAATTGGTGATACAACATACTTGGAGGAACTGCAAAAGTAGGTTGCACTGAATTTTGAAAATAGGACCTCTGCTTTGAGTTGGCTGTGAAACCTTTTCATTTGGAAGTCAAGAAGTTCTGTACTTGTTATTGCCTATTAAGGACTGACGTGTAAGACAATTTGGCTTTGATAATACGTTAGAGCATATTAGAGTAATAGGGAAAACGAGCACTATCTGTGGAGCAAATTTTGTAGTGAAATTTGGGGCATGTGAATTTGGTTTGTACTGAAATTTGGGGCATGTGAATTTGGTTTGTAGTGAAAATTGGGGCATTTGAATTTGGTTTGGACGGTAATCAGCAAATCATGATTCTGAAGCACTATTTCTGTGGTGAATATCAGTGTAGAGAATTGTTGTGTTGCCAAATATCACAATGGCAAAATGCAAATGTTACCCTCGGCATTTTGAATAAAGACGGTAGAAGTTGATTATCGTCCTCTTGCTGCCCCCTTCTTCCTCTCTCCTGTCATCTTCTTAGCAAATTTTGATTTCTTTTAAAGCATCTTTCCATCACATGAATAATTCCAAGGTTGTGCAAGTATTTTCGGGTAACCATTGGTTACTCTTTGCTACATGTCACTAACAAATATGCTGTTGTGTTCTTTGGCAGGCTATGGATCCTGTAAATTTACTGGAAGGTGAGAAACTATGAACAACTTCAACAGAGATAATTTTTATTTCTTTGATGTTAAAGGAAAAGACCGGGTAGAGTTCTTTGCTTTAATCCAACTCATGCTTCCAAACAATTATAGCTAACACTTTGTCATATTTATGTTGAAACAGTTCAAGTACAAGTGGTAGTGGCCTATTTCCGCCTCCGGCATTGGGACCTGTAGGTCCATCATCACAAGGCTCAAGCATTCGAGCGTTCAGTTTTGGCTTTCTGTTGGTTGTATTTTTGTCTGTGGTCATGGCTGATGTTAATATTTCCACGAGTTTGTAGCATCATCAAGCACAGAAATTGTACTTAGGTGACAATGCAAGGGAAAATTTATCAATTTTTGAGTGTGTAGATGATTGACATATTCTTTATTTTGCACCATCAAATTGTTTCTCCCATGTTAAGTGATTCAGTTATACTACAAACCAAGAGTGAAGGGTCTTGGATGGGTGGTCTTTGATGCCTCTGTCGTCGCTTGTCTGCTCGCACAGTGCAAGGTACAGTTTGACGTTATTAACATAACAAGCAAGCATGAGGATAAATTTGGAACCACAAATTTGTTATTACTGCAGAATCTGCTGTTCATGACATGAGACAGATGTTATGATTATGGGAAAAAACAAAAAAAAATTCCTTGTAGTATAACTATCTTACAAAAAAGTTCTTACGGTTTTAAATCCTACGTATCGGTATCTCACAATTTAAAGTATTGATGTGAACTGGGTGTGGTTCTTTTGAAAAATAGTTTTTTAAGGTAAAATTTAACTTAAATTACCTATTTTGCCTCTCATGTCTTAATAAAGCAACTATAATTCCTTTTCAATTTTGTTTCAAACTTGCAAAAATCGACGATTTTTGTTTATATTATTAGTGAATGAAACTAATAAATCAAAAACTGTTTGTTTCAAGCTATTTTTTGCTTGTATTTTTAGGGTATTTCTATCATTTTACTCAAAATCGTTTGTTTTAATGATTTATGTCAATGTTTCAAATTATTTCAAACCATGAGGCACCGACACGTATGATTTGAAACCACAAAAAATTTTTTTGTAAGATAGTTATACCATATGAAGCTTTTTTGTTTTTTACCCTGTGATTATTGATCAGGTAAACGGATAACTGCTTTTCTGCTCCTCTTGGAGATGATTTCACAAATGTGCAGAAACAAAATTAAAATGGATCTTACTTGTCCTCAAACAACAAAATAGGGGTCTCATTTGGGTAGAAATCGCAGCATACGCTTCAGGATTTAGGCACAACAAAAGGATTAGCTCCAATGCATCAAAACATGCATTGTGTGAAATGCTCGAAGATACATTTAACAATTTTCAACTTGAAGGCCTGATTTGAGTACATCAAAATGTTCCATATGCCATGTATTTCATGTATCTCCTACATTTTGCCCTTGATTCTCATTCTTCAAAATGTCATTTTGTCTTCCCTTTGTTGGGAAGAAACCATCGTCTAACAATTTACATTTTGATATGCAACAATACAAAAGAGATTATGCAGCTGAATTCCAAAACCTCATGAATCAACACATTGATATGGCGCTACATCTGAATTACGAGTCTTATTAACATGAGCTTGCTTCAGCTTGAAGAACCTGGATCACAATGAAAAAAAAAAAAGTCAACTAAATTGTCTGTAGAACTTAATGTGCTTGACTGCTTCTCAATGAGAATCCTAAAAGCTAAGATAGGAGATTACCTGTAATGTGAAGTTAGATATGAGCTACACAATTAAGCCATTGAATCACATTCCTAGATGAGAATGTCATACATATATTCCCAATCCAATCTCCTTAGGATCTGTTTCTATCATCCATGGTGCCCTGTTGAGGAGAAAATCTTTTTCTGTTCAAATGTGGCAATTAAAATTGAGGATAAAAAACAGTCGTTTCATGGCAGATGCTTACTTGTTCATTATAAAATTCAATGT
The DNA here is from genome assembly GCF_036785885.1 of Coffea arabica. NCBI lineage: Eukaryota > Viridiplantae > Streptophyta > Magnoliopsida > Gentianales > Rubiaceae > Coffea > Coffea arabica. The sequence continues at coordinate 1,046,784 of NC_092310.1, forward strand.
TCCTTGTGAAGCCCGCTTGAGAAGAATTTCCCTAGCCTCAACAGCAATACCCTGAGGCTACACACCAGACTAAAATTTTATATGGTATAACTACATCTACTGTATTTTTGAATTTGAAAAGAATGATGTATACATGTACCTCTTCCGGAAACCAAACACCAGGTTGTGTGCTTCCTTCAAGAACTGCAAGAACAAATGCTGCTGTTGCATTTCCAACTGATCTGAAAGATGTCTCATTAAGTTAGATAACATCAAATGCATACTCCAGTCAAATGTCTAAAAGAAACTTCCTGTTTCAAGGTCAATTTTTAAAACTCATTAGAACACCTATTCAAGTGAATTCATTGGAATCTATTTGTCCAACTCAAGAAGGGCACAAAATGTACCGCAAAAATGGGAAAGAGACATTGAAGCAACAGATATACAACCTGAAGAAAACATTTAAAGGTTCATCCATGCACTTCATTATATTCCATAAGGTCAAAATACCCAACCCACAATGGTCCCGGAACGAATTCAGCATTTTCATAGGAAGCTTTCCTCGGACAACAAGCAATGCTTTGTGCTGAAAATAGATGTTTCTCATTCAAAGACTTAACATTATAACAGTTGTCATTAGCTTGATTTCATATTCTGTTTGTGCCTGCTAGATTGTCTTGAAATTTCTATTACACACCACAAGACCCGTGGTGGCCATTGTCCCTTATTGCCTCTGCTGTAACTCCAACAGAAGTGTGAATTCTAGCAAAAAAGCTTTAGAGCTAGATGTATCATGATATGTGGTGAACCATAACAAAGATACATAGTTCTTAGCATGTGTCATCTATACAAATATGAAATTCTCTTCCGTTTACAAAATTAAAGTCTAACATTCAGGTTTCATCGACTAAAGATGCATGCAGGTACTCTTCACTCAATTAAGCCAAAATTTCCTCTTATAGGGTGAGCGGGTTACCCAAATAAGCAGCATGAAAAGAGTGATGAAAAACTTACTTAGAAAGCTGTCTATGACTGAATATCGCTATTCTATTGTATCCATCAGAACCTTCCAGATCAACCTGTTAAAATTAGAATAATGACCACATAACATAAATGGATCAAGCAAAGAAGTTCTATGTACAAGTCTGTGTAACATATGGATTTCAGATTATTATAGGTAATCGGAAAAGATTTATATCACCCGCATTGAAACTCTCTCTCCAGCAAATTTATCTACTGCTCGTACTAGTGGTTCAAACGCTTGCACCAGTTGTTGAACTTTGCTTCTGTCTCTTAAAAATTCCTGCATATTTTGGCAGGATCATGCAAGGACAGTAGAAAGAGCTAAAGTTACTAGCATCATTGACTCATTATGTTCTTGGACAACAGAAGCTTGTCTAGCTTCATTGCTGCCTGCCATACGGTACAAACACCAGCGACATGCAGTGCATACTCATATTACCCTATCAATTTACTTCTCACTATTTCTATCCCTTTCACGTGAGGAAGACAAAAAATGGACCAGGGCATGCGGTAGTCTTTTCCAGTCAATCAGAAAAGTATGAATGAGCAAAGCACACTGATAAACTGAGTGTAATTATTTCAATTTGAGGAATTTTATGGTATAAATCAAATTGAATGGAAAAGACAATAGCTTGTGCCTAAGTTTACAAAACATTAAGCTGATAAATGATAAGAGAAGAGATGATGTTAAACAGGAGAAAGACCTACTCTGAAGCAATGAAGCAGTTAGCATACAAGCCCTCACTCTAAACTAAAAGCAATTGTCAACTGTACTTTGTGGCTAATTCTATGCAAAAGTTTAACTTTCTAATCAAGATGAATAAATTAATAAGTTGCATACAGCAGGTAGCAGATTTGTCATGGCTAACATTCCCCAGTTCCAGAAGAATGGTGCAGTTCCAAACCGAGCACTGACAGTTGGTACTCCAAGGATCTCATAAGCACTACGCACCTCTGGCAAATTTCTGAAGAATAAGAAAGCATAGAAGAAAATGAAAAATATAATCCAGTAGAACAACATCCAAAGAAGACGATTTTTTTCTATACTGTGTCAAGCAGCCCATGAGAATGCCTCTTCCACATTCGCAATCCAGAAGCCATCAACACCAAGTTAATATCATTTTTATTAAAGTTTTTTTCATAAAAATTACTTCAAAATTGGCCTAGCAAAATAGTTCAGTCAAATATGATCACAAGCACATGATGCAGGGGATGTCTTTGCAAATCACCGAAGTTACAGTCCCAAGAAGTTTCTTTCAAAGTAAAAACTACATTTCTGCCAAAAGTACTCATCAACACATGACAACATTTTCCAGAAATCAGGAACTATGTGTAGTAAGAAAGAGATCTGACAAACAAGCTGTTAGTCAAACTAATTTAGAAATTCTATTCCAATACAAGGAATGTTGGTTGCAATTTCAGATGCAAATTGTAAAGAAATTTGGACAAGTTATCTAAAAGTACACAGCTCTTCATGTAACGCAAGATCCAATTTGAAAAAAAAAAGATTCCAAAGAAGCTCTTAGAGGATGAGTTCTAGAATCTGCCACCAGGCTCGTCCTACTAACTATCTCTTCAACAGGGAGGAATAGCTAACACCCCTATGTTAAATGGACAGAGGATATAAATTGAAGCTATTATAAGTAGATCAAATGGTAGGCAATGTACATCCATCGAAGAACTTTCATATGTAGTAGTTACACAAGTTTTTAATAAACAAAAGACGAAGAACAACATTCAGTTGCAAGGTTACAAAAGTAGCTTACAGTCATTATGTTAAGTGTCAGTGAAGAAGTTCCTAAGTTAAGAACTTACAAAAGAAAAACATCCCTCTTCCCGATCCCCATTCCAAAGTCAATGTTGAGCATTCCACTGTAGGGCTTTAAGTTGATTTTTTTCCCTGAATGTATAATCAAATAATTTAGTCAAATGCACGGTAACATTTGATTAACCAAAGAAATAGGAGAAAGCCATAATGCACTTTAAACTCAGACCTTTGTTATATGCAACTACCTCTTCTCCAAGAAGTAAAAAGCTAGTAGACAATATTGTTGGGCCAGCACCACCAGAACCAGCTGTGTAGTAGTAAAATCTACAAAAAGTATGGTAATCTATATTTATTAGTTCTTTACAAAAGTTAATCTATATTTATTAGTTCTTTACAGTTGTGACAATCATAGGGTTATTAGTTGAACACATTAATAAAATAAGACTGATCAAATTCGAGCACATTGGAGGATAACTATTGAATCTGGATTTCTTACTTAATGCATGAATGATATGTAACTGGATCAGATTCGAGACCATTTTATACCATCAACTCTTGGCACTTGGAGCAGATGCAAGCTTACTTTAGGCTCAAATGTGGAATTAGAATAGAAAATCCATGCATTAGATGGTAAGGTAAGAGGCCTAAGGACACCATGAGATATCAGATATCACATGTTTGACAAAACTTTCAAATGGCAACATTTTCCAGGTTTAAAAACAGCTTAGAAACTCTAAGATCTAAAGTGAATAACAAATAGTAGAGACCAAAAATAAAAGTGGTAATCCATGATTAGAGCATACTTAGAAGCTGTTGAAGGATGAAACCAAAAAATAAATAAATAAATAAATAAATAAAGTTGCAAATGGCAGCATAGGAAAAAATGGGATTGTAAAAGATATACTGTGATGAAGAAAGTGGAATACTAGAAGAGGTTTAACTGTAAGAGAAGCACCTATTCGTTATATCTTAAGTTTTTGAAATTTAGATAAGCCTGTTTGAAATCACATCCTTCAGACCAAAGAAACACCAAAGAGACAACTTTGACATCTAACAAGGACACCAAATTACCTTAACCTCTCTGGTTTTACTTCGCTTTCACTTTTGGCCACACGAACAAGTTCTGCTGCCATAACTGCCCAGCGATGGTACAGAAAATCGAGTTTTAATATATAGAGAAACATTAACAGTCAAGACAAAATATGTTGCTTTTCTAGAATGATAATCAGGATTTGTTCGTTAAGAAAACATAAGGTTCTGCACGTTTAAAACATGTGGGAGTACAACTTTACAAGGAGGATCTATGACCTAAAATGAACAAACAGAAAGAGAAGTTTTTCCAAATATAGGGCTGGAAGCATGGAAGAATCAATGGCCATTTTGTAAGGAGTACTAAGATATACAACACAGCAAGTTATCCGTAAATAAGAGCACCTATTGGTGATCTCAGATTAGAAAAGTTTGAGTTTTGAAATGAAGAAATAGAGCTCCAGCTATCAAGAAATTTTCATATAGAAAACAAAGACATAAAGCATTGCTCATGTAGTGTCTGCTTAGCAAGATATTGCTTTCTGCAATCCAATTTCTGTTTTTGGCTCTCTCAGTATATGAAGCAGGCCTTAGAATTCATAGGAAGTTCAGAAGAAACTTAATAGCACCATTACTAACTCCTGGATAGATTCCACCAGTTGTTATGGCAGGAATGCCTGCAGTCACAGCTTCATCCATATAAGCTTTGGCACGGTATGCATAGCTTGTATCGTCACATACATCAATATATGCTGTCTGAGGATGAATAAACTAGTAAGCAGTGATTACATGCATTCATCAGAATAACTCAGCATTATCATATCTTTAGACTTGTGGGACCTAGAGTATTAGAAAAAACAGCATTCCAGAACTTATAAACATGTTGATTACCTTTCTCTCACCTTGGTCCGAATGGCAGCTTCCAGGACAGTGCACTTCTGAGCCTGTTGAAATGGCCCTGCGGTATGAAGAACAAGGTCCACATCTGATTTGTACCCAGTACAAGTCAGGATTAGTACACTGAATTGATATAGTTAGCAGCTCTCAAGAATATTATGCAGTTCCCTACATTGCACTTTCTGCTGTTGCTTTGTAATGATAAAGGATATAGAAAACTTCCATGGACTTGTTATACTGAAAACAAAGGGGAAGGTGAAAGAGAAATATCTTTATTAATTAGTGTTAGAAGGACATAGAGTTGCTTGTGTCTCCAAAATTGGCAGAAAATAAGTACCCATATTCAGGTTCATAATCAACATGAATTTTTTTTTCAAAATTGGCTATATTAACTAACACCACTTGCTCTCATACAAAGTACAAGTTGCATGATCTTGGCTTCGAATATGGGTACCTGGAAGCCAGCTGCAGTCATTAAAATCATTGTAAACACTATTAAATGATATGGATGTGATTCAACTCAGAGCTTTTGTATGAGAAAATTGATTAGTGAATCAGAAGCTAGTATATTTCATTCCTTCTGGCTCTCTTGGAATAAAGAGAAGCCTCTTGTGATAGTGGCTGACTGAGTACGTTTTAAGCACTGAATAAAACCCACAACTTCAAAAACTTGAGCTGCAGACTTCTTTAATCACATTAGCACAAAATTTTCAACGTATATACCAAAATTGGCCTACTAGTGAGAAGAAATTCCAAGAAAAACAGGAACCCGATATGCATCAACTCGGCAAAATAACACATGCCCAACAAGTTATAAGCAAATCCCAGTCAAATGCGCTGAAACAACAGGAACCAAATTTGTAAATGCTATTGCAGACAGACAATGAACTACTGTAACAATAAAAGAAAATACGCGTGAATATCCATCCCAAAAAGAAATCATCTTGCACAAATATAAGCAAATCAGAGAAAGGAGTCAAACAAAATACCAGCTAAAGCTGCTTCCAATGATTTAGAGTCATCAATATTGACTGCAGTGAATTCTGAGTCGTCTCCTAATTTATCCACCATGGCAGCACCTCTTTCCCTGTAATATTGCACGAAGTATCCAAGAACACATGATTTTGGAGTAGTGAAAGGGATATGCTCGAATTAAAAACAATGGATGAATACTTTCTGAGCAGTAGTTATTCAATGAGATTACCTATTTCGACCAGCAATGATTATCTGCAATTCAGGCGAGAGTTTAGAGAGAGCAATGGCGGTGGAGCCACCAACTCTTCCGGTGCCTCCCAATATCAAGACTCTGGAATTCTTCTTCTTCTTCTCAACCTTTTCCTCTGGAAGTTGAACTGTCGTACTACTGTTGCTGCTGCTGCTCTGCTGGGCAACTGCCATTGCTAAACAACCACCTCTGCTGTTGATGTTCAATTGCACGCAAAGGGCACTCATTTCTCTCTCACACAGTCACACACTGACACATACAGCACACACAGATGATGCAGTTTAGCTCCTTTCAGGAAAGCCTTTCCTTTCCTTTCTTGGAAGGTTTAAATGGAACTCTCCATCTTCTTCTATCCCCTGTTCTGGTTCTATCTGGTTTAACGTTGGTTATGACGTGGGACTACACTGGACTTAGAAATTGTGGACAATGGAGGTTCAATATTTGGGATCCGCCCCCTCTCCTCTTGATTTCTGTCATGTTTTGTCCAATTGGATATAATTCTTGCAACATCCATCCATCAAGTTTTGTTCAATTAATATATAATTCTTACAAAATTTTAGTATGACTCGTACAATCTTGGTGTCATTGTGAAATTTATCATTTGATAAACTATAAGTTAAAGTTCACGATTATACCATAATTGTATCAATTTGCTTCAAATATTGTAAAAATTATGTTAGAATTGGACAGAGCTCAATTGGAGAAACCTTGTTTGAAATTACTACCCCCTTCGTCCCACTTTCATAGTCATGTTTTCCTTTTTCGTCTGTTCCAAATTATAGTCCACTTTTCAATTGAAGAATGTAGTTGTTTTTCAATTTTTCTAAAATACCTTTATTCAATATAAGTTGTTATTACTATTAACTACCTTATTTAATATAGATTGTTAGTATTAAATATAACTTACCCCATTTAATGCATTTAGATTTTCCAAAAGCCAACTTTATTTAATGCAAGGGTATTTTAGAAAAATTGCAATCTAAATTTGTTTTTCTAACAAAATTAATTACTTCTTTCTGAAAACTGTGTGAAAAAAAAACTAGAACTATCAAAATGGGACAGAGGGAGTATCTTTTAATTGTTCTAAAATACCCTTATTCAATGTAGGTTGTTATTAGTATAAACTACCCTATTTAATGTAGATTGTTTCTTGACCATCAATTCAAGTTCCCATAAACCATCAATTCAAGCTTTGATAAATAATTAATATAAAGTTGTACTTTATTTAATGTAAGGATATTTTAGAAAAATAGTAACCTAAATTTATTTTTCCAATAAAGTTAACTACTTTTTTTTTTAAATTATGTAAAAAAAAAACTAGTACTATCAAAATGGGACAGAGGGAGTATTTAACTTATAGGCTTGTCTATTACAGTCTAGAGTTCTTGTCATAGAGTAAAGATTGGATTTTTTTTTTTAGGTCAAAAGCCATTTTTGTACGTATAAGTGAAGTGATAATTACAATAGTAATAATTACATAATGTGGCAACTGCTAATTCATTGCAAGTCAGGGAAGTGATGTTTATACCTAACATCATTAACCAGTAAATTGGAAAACTTTGCTAAACCATGAATACAAAAGGTGGCATCTCCACATAATAAAGATGAATGATTAACACAAAAATATTCTACTCAAAAGTTTGATATCATCTATTACTATATTTAGGTGGGAGAACGCATTGCATCCAAGATTAATTATGTCAATTGGCACCTTATAATCCGAATGAATTAGCATTAATATTGGATCTTGTGGCAGCATATGTGGTTGGGTTTTATGCAGTTTCCATGCAGTTGGGGTATCAATGGAATATATATATAGGACACAATTATGTTATATTGTTGCTTCAAATAGGAAGGTCGTGTGTTTTGCTCACCCAATATTATAAGAAATACAATACTCACATGGAACTCAACCAACAAAATCATACTAACCCCAAAGTCCCTTTAAATCAGGTAGAGTTTGAAATCCACTGATTTTCTTTATGCCCTAAAACTAAGCTAAAAGAACTTAAAACTTCTTTTTGAGCTCCACATCTTTGAGAATTCATCCCAAACAAAGCGAACCCGATACAAGGCCAGTAGCCTGATGTTAGCTTTGATGGCATAAGCTTTCTATGTTTGCTCAGATAGATATATATATATATATATATTATATTTATTTATATACACTGATAGTGTATATACTATCACGATTGGATGCATGATATATATATAAAATTTAAATTTCAAATTCAAATTTGAATTATGTATTATATATCCAATGGTGAAAGTGTATACACTATCAATATATAGAAGATTAATTATATATATATATATTCACTTATTTTAAAAGGATAAAAGTCGAACTAAAGATTTCAAGATCACCAAACTAACGTCCCTACTTACTAAACTAAATTCTTGATAATGATGTGCACTTGTTTCACAGGGTATAGAGTTGTTACTACACCCACTACACCCTGTACGTTTCCCACCAATGGTAACTAGGGATGGTACTTTCTGACACGACCTGAAAACACGACACGAATCTAACACGAAATTAACGGGTTTGGATTGAGGTTTCGTGGGTTTGGGTCAGAATCGGGTCAAACCCGATGAACTCGAAAAGAAAATGGATCGGATTCGGGTCAACCCGTGAGTGACCCGATAACCTGTTTATGAATTAAAAATAATTTAATAAACACAAAAATTATTTTATCTAAGGGAAAAGAGTCCCAATGGCCCTCCAACTCTTTACCAGGTAAAGTTTTAGCCCTCTAATAATTAACGGTAAAGTTTTGGCCCTCAACCTAATAAAATAGAATATTTGTGGCCCTTCTGTCAAATCTAGCAGTTAAATTTGATGGGAAGCATCATCTTGCGAGATGCACGGCCAAATATTAAGGGTATTATAGTCTTTAAGCAAAGAAAGGGTAAAAACACTTTCACCACTGATTTTCCCTCCAACAATTTCCACTCCTTTTGGTCCAAAACCCTAGTGTGAAAAAATCAAACTATTCGATCCGAATGCTACAGCGAAAGTGCTAATTGTTGTGCATCAACTGGAACCAGATGGTCACAATTCATTGCTTGCTCTTAGTCAATCTGAATATTTTGCAGTGCATGGGCATCTCAATGTCCATACGCCTTCACAGAATTCAAATTTCCCACCATCTGCATCTTGGGCTATTGGAGGTAAATACATAAAATGGAGTTCTGGTTCTCAAGGTTCTGCCAAAGTACTTGCGAAAGTGGCAGAGTATCTTGGTGTTGCAATAAATCTCAGACATCAGACATACATTTTTCCTTGTGTCTGGATCAACCAAAGGTACCTCTGCCTTCGTCAACCAAAGGTACCTCTGCCTTCGTTATTGGCAGGTCTTTAATGGTTGACAAAAAGAATTCCACCCAAGGGACCCGCCATCACATGGCAACCCAAGTCCTAGGCCTGCTGCCAATGATGACTATCAGACTCAATTGCTCTCCCACTCCACTCCTGCTGCCCGACGGAAGCTGATGCCGACGAAACAATCCCGAACCCTTTCAGGAGTGAAACATTAGTTGTTGCTGCTCCAATCTGAGCAGTTTTTTATAGTAATGCTGTTGCAGACATGGCAGGTTGTGGTGCAGGCGCATACTGCATACGTTCTTGCCCTGCTGTTCCAAAAATTGATGAATCATGATTTGCCAGCTGCCCCCCAATTTTCACCCCTTCTGCCACTTCAAGCCTCAAATTTATAATTCAGATCTGCAATCTTGATGGGTCAGCCAAAGCTCTCCCTTTCTAGATTTGCAGGTTCCCTTCTTTAGAGACTAAAATGCCCTTGATATTTAGTCGTGCATCTCACGAGATAATACTTTCCGTCAATTTTAACTGCTGGATTTGACAGAAGGGGCATGAATATGCTATTTTATTAGATCGAGGGCCAAAACTTTACCATTAATTGTTGGAGGGCTAAAACTTTACCTGGTAAAGAGTTGGAGGGCCATTGGAACTCTTTTCCCTTTATCTAACTAAACTAAGTTATTCTTTTTTTTCCAAAGACATTAATCACTTAATTCTAAATGAATTTATTTAACTTGTGTGAAGTTGAAATTATTATATTTAGACAAATAATGTATTATATTATTTTTTACTTTTATATTGTTTTAATTTATTTTAGGGCAAATTATTCAATTGGCCCTTTAACTCTTTGTCTAAGTAAAATTAAGCCCCTCATCTATTTTTTGCTGACTTTAAGCCCTCGAACTTGTAAAATGGGGAACCCGTGGCCCTTTCAGCCAGTTTCTCCGGTTTTGCAACCGGATGACCAATTCACACGAACGCAAGTGTGCTTCTTTCAAGGGTATTTTTGTCCTCACATTCTAAGCAAAAAGGGCGCACATAGTCCACCTTTCTATTTGATTTCCCTCACTCCCCTTACTCTTCCCTGCGCAACCCCCACGCAATCCCATGGCCGTCTCTGTCGCCACCGCAGTAGCCGCGGCCGCCGCGGCCTCCCAGAAGCTCTCTCTGCTTACAACCCCTCCTCATGACAAGCCCTTCTGCTCTTCCTTCTCAAAAACCCTCCTAAAACCCTGCCACCCCGTCACCACACCCGCAAAGTCCACTGGACCTGTGTCTCGGCCGCTTCCAAGAAGTCTTTCTTACCCTTGGAACATGATCCAGCGATCGCATCCCAGTGCAAGCCGGAGTTACAGAAGCACCTCCAGACCCCACTGTTCGAATTTGGGTCGAGTCCACAGGTGGATTCCGAGTCACAATCCATTTGTTTCCGGCAAATGGGTTCACTAGGCGAAACCCACTGCAACTCCAGGCCAGGCTGCGGCCACCTACTCACGGGCAACGAGTAATCCAAGTTGACAAAAGCCCGGTACGCCCGGCAACCCGCATCCCTCACCCGAATGGAATAAGAAGTCGCCGACCCGCCCGCCCTGAACGTGCAGCATATCTCCGAATTCTCACAAGCGCCGCCATCGCTGACACTCCTGGTCCCGTTGATAAACGTATGACAGAGACTGCTTGAGGTACAATTTAAAGGAGAGATCAACAGAGTCTGGGTACAATTGAGGTACAAGATGGTGTTGCTGTTGGTGATGTTGAAAGGCAAGGAAGGGGGAGGGTTGAATGGTGAGACGCTGGAGTTGAGGGGAAACGGAGGTGACCGGGTAGGTGTTGTTTAAGGTGTCGAATAAAAGTGAGCCGGCGCTGCAGCGGAGCTTGTAGAGTTGGTCGCCGCAGGTGGGCCTGATGCTTAGTGGGTAGGGAACCGGCGTGGCGCCGCAGTCCGGGCAACGCTGAGCGGAGAGTGTAGGCTTGGAGAATGTTACCAGAAGCAAGGTGCAGGTGGCCAGGAGGAGGAAGTGGTGGCGAGGGGCTGAAGAGATCGCCATTGAAAGAGAGGTATTGGTTGTGGATAAAGATGGGGTTGGATCCTTTTGTCTGATGTCTCATCTGAAGCCTAAGTCTTGCATCTTTGAGAATATTTATTTTTCTTTACCCAATTCAGTAGTTTTTGGGAAGTCCGTTTACGAGTCTAGGCGGGCATTTGGGGAAATTTTGGCCACTGTATTCCCCGTTGATTTCAAAGCCAGTGGAGGGAAGGTGGATTATGTGTGCCCTTTTTGCTTAGAATATGAGGACAAAAATGCCCTTGAAAGAACCACACTGGCATTCGTGTGAATTGGTTCTCCAGTTGCAAAACCGGAGAAACTGGCTGAAAGGGCCACGGGTTCCCCATTTTACAAGTTCGAGGGCTTAAAGTCAGCAAAAAATAGATGAGGGGCTTAATTTTACTTAGACAAAGAGTTAAAGGGTCAATTGGATAATTTGCCCTTTATTTTATATTTGATTTAAGATAAAACACTTTTACGGTGTTTTAATTTATTTTAAATTTGATTTGTGATTATTTATTTAAATTTTATTATTTGATTATGTAATTAGTCTTGTGTGAAATTAATTTTATTAAAAATTACAGCAGTAAATTAATAAATTAAAATTACTCGTCAATCCGAAATTTTCGAATTCGGGGTCAGATATCTTGACCCGTTTTGGGTTGACGGGTTAGATTCGAATCAACGAATTTTCTGATATACCCGGATCTCAACCCGACCCATCAACCCGATTTAGACCCGATTGCCATCCCTAATGGTAGCAAGGAGTGAACTTCACTTAAACGTCATTAAGATGCAGTTTCAGTTAATCAAATGCTGCAACTTGATGAGAATTGATCATTGCACTGACAAAACCTCGTTTATTATCATGCTATACCCAGAGAGTTGCTTAAACCCAAAAAAAAAAAAAAAACGTGGAGTATTGGGCCAAAAAAAAAAAAGAGAGCGAGAGAAACGAAATTTAAAATACACAATATTTCATGCAAGATCCTTCAGGCTTGCACTAGCTTTTCCATTCTATGGTGAGTTTGAACCCTGTGAAACAGCTCAAAGCACAACCTTTTGCCTGTATGTTTCAACATCCAAGTAAAATCTCATCCAATTCATGGTTTCGATCATCATTTTGCTTCCACTGTCTTGAAATTGACTAAACTTTGACTGTGTCCTAACACCGAATCAATACCACTGGCATTAGCTCCCTATCTAAGTAGCTGCATGTTTTGAATTCCCTGCTTCATGTCACAAAGACATTCCCTTAGCTGCAGCAGATGAAAGACTTCCGAAATAAACACGAACTGATCAAAATGCAACAAAGTATTCCATTTTTCTCAAAAGGGTGAAGACATCATTTGAAAAGTACGAGCGTAGAGCAAATAAGACAGAAATCCATAAGTAAAGATCTCATGGACTGTGCAGTCAACTACAAATCAGATTCAAAATGCAATACTGGACAATACAAATGTCCTCGAGCTAAATCCACATGAAGCAAAATGGTCTCATAGATTTACACTTGCAAAAATCCATCTATCTGGGGACCAGCAAACCAACTAACTTCATCTTGGTAAGACATACCATTTGCCAAGAATCATTGAACATAGTGAGAAACTTTACAGCTTGTAGCAAATTATAAATTTTTTTTTTGGCCAGATGCTCCACATCAATAAGCTAGTAAAAAATCAAAATCTGATAAAAAGAAACAGCAAAAATTCCAAACCGGCAACTGCTTCCAAGCATTCCTTTCAATTTCTTCGAATTAAAAAAAAAAAAGTTACAACAAAAACCATGAAATATACCTCTATCTCACATCTAGGATAAACTTGTTGGAGAAAAGAAGAAACGAACTTTTTCCTGTGTTGATTTTCCATCCAATGCTCCTGGTAAATCCCTTATCCGCATCTGTTCTACAGTTTCAACCGTCAGTATCACATGATGCTGATATTATTAGTCCTCACATATCAGACACAGACCACAAGTAGGCCTCCCTCTCTGTAGCTTGTTTCTCATTCATTCTCTTAAACATTTGCTTCTCAAAACCTAGTAGATGCACAAGATCAAACAGATAATTAGTAGCAACATTGATAACGTAAATGAGTTTGGACAAAAGCATATTCATGGGGCCAATGTGCGAAACAACAGAAACCACATTATCGGTTATATCACTCTATAAAAGGTGGAAGTAAACTTACCATTGCTGCGATCAACGCCATCCCAGTGTCTCCCTGGTTTAATACCATAACGGTTTGGCGCAGCATCTAATCCTCTTCTTAGCCAGCTGTGACTGGGGATTTCCTGAGGAATGATGAAGCCTGATTCTTTCATCTTCTCATCATCACCTAAATCTTCCATAACTGGCTCAAACTGCCTTTTCTTGACCAAGTGTGCCATAGGATCACCCCATCTGACTCTTTCCTTGAGCATTCTGTCAAGTTCAGGGTCATCTCTTCTTCTTGCAAAGGGTTTGTCTTTCTCGCTCTCTAATTCCTGCAGTCTTGCTTCAGCTTCTCGTTTCTGTGCCAATCCTTTACCCCATTCCAATTTGACTTCCTTGGGCTTCTCTTCCTTCTTTTGCGATTTTAAGAACTCATCTTTTGACATTCTCTTACCTGTTACTTTATCACGATAGACAGGCTCAGCACCTCGACCACTTATAGAAGGATCCATTTCTTTAAACCTCAACATATCCTCCTTCTTCTTCCTAGCGATTTCTTCTTTGAGGTCTTGCCCAGTAACTAGACCAGTTTTCACCTGCTGCTTTGAAGTTGGAGATTTCTCCTTCCTTTTCCTTGGAGGAGAAAGGTCTAAAGCGGAGGATGCTTGTGCAGCATCATTCTCATCCAAGTGCTGAGTGGCCCGTCGAGCAGAGAGATCACTTGATACAGATCTATCCTTCCTACCTTTCCTTGGGGGTGAAAGATCTGCCACTGGAGAGGTATGTAAATGATCTTGATGAAAGCGACGGGGAGGAGAGAGGTCAGAATCTGGATCTCCAGGGCTTGATGTTTCTTCCCTAGTCAATGGTGATGGAGACAGATGGCGTACCCTTTGCCGTCGTGGGGGTGAAAGATCCACAACTTCTCTTCGAGACTCTGAAGGTCCAAACCCAGATTTTGATGATGAAGTATCATATGAAGCCTTTCTCCTACGAGGAGGAGAAATATCCCTTTCATCCTTTTCTTTTAGGTAATGTTTCTGTCTTTGCCGAGGAGGTGAGAAATCTGCACCTGCTGCTCTTGATCTCCAATCAGGTTCTGGTGAAGGTGAATCATTTCGAGTTGTACGTGTCCGTTCTAGCAACGATTCAGCATCACCTGTGCCAGGAGGCCTTAGCATGGGTTCTGGAGAAGGTGTATCATTCCGAACTCTTCTTTTACGAGGTGGTGACAGATCAACATCTCGTCCGCTAGCTGACTTCAGATCATGTTCTGGAGATGGTGTGTCAGCCCTCCGCCTACGTGGTGGTGAGATATCCAAGACTTTGTCACCAAAGTTTGATGTTTTAGGAGCATCAGAGATTGAAACCCAACCACTTCCATCCTCAGATATGGAGCCAAAAGGACGTCTAGCTCTGAGTAGCTCCAATCTCTTCATTCGTTTGACTTCAATGTCCTCATCAACCACGGGCTTCTCTTCATCTGCACAGAACACCTTGCATTAATCACAACTTAAAAAATTGAAAAGTCTTAGAAGGTACACTGTCAAAGGGCAGAACTTTGCTAACTTACCGGCTGAATCATTCTCCTCTTCTTCTTCAATTCTCACTGGTTTTTGCCATACGGGATCTTCATCAACAACAACTACACCAGTATCAACCTGTTTAGCCTTCTTCTTCTTCTTCTTTTTCTTTTTGTCCTCTTCCTCATTCCCATCTTGATATCTTTTCAAATATTCCTTCAGCGACGAGGATGCACCAGCCATTTATTATCCTGCTTCAGAAGATTCAAAACAATAATTCATCAATCACCAATTAAAAACTAAATGTGCTAATTTCTTAATAAACTAGGTTCTCATCCATCGCCAGTTGTAACGTTGATTAGCTTTCATCCTACTGCCAAATGTAAAATCTCCAACCAATATCCCAGCTCCCAAGTGAAAGCACTACCATAAAACACTAAAAAAAAAATTACCAACGCAATCTACAAAATGCTCATTTTGGATTAAGACAAAGGTAAAATACTAAATTCTTTGCAACTAGAAGTAGACAAGGATTCAACTTTTACATCAAAGACCTAGTTTTCTTTCCTACCTCAAATTCACAATTGAAAACAACCCTACTGATCCATTGTATCATGGAGCTAAACCACATACAAAAGAAAGACAACATGCACTAAGCAATGTCATTTAATCAACCAAAATATGATAAAAGCATTTAAAACCATTAGCCCTAATCCACACCTGATTAGAACGAAACTCATAGATACGAGAACTTGCCTTGATTAAATTTCATCTCCCAACCCCTCTTCTTTCTCTCTTGTAAGGAAGAAACTAAATTAAAGTTCATCTCCCAACCCCTTTTCTTTCTCTCTTGTAAGGAAGAAACTAACGATTTCAGAAATTTACCCAAGATTTTATAAATTCCAGTACCAAATCACTTGGTTTTTTGAATTATAGGAGGGTTTAAAAAAAACCTGGAAGATACGGCAGTTGCGGCTGCGGCGACGGCGGCCGGACCGGCGAGTGCAGCTGGGAAAACCAAACTGTAGCAGAGATGTTTAGAAAATATTTTTCCCTCTTTGTTTTTTTTTTTTTTGGTGGATATATATCATATATTGGTTCCAAGCAAAAATAGTGGGCCCTCTGTTAAGACAATCGAGTTGATATTGGGCCGTTGATCCACGTCCGTATCAGATATTAATAATTCGGAATCCAACTGGTACTAAAAGGCCAGTCGGAAAAACAGATATTTTTAATGAACAATTGATAAAAAGTAATAAATGAAATATGGAAGTTATTAGTAATAGTTATGATTTCAAAAAAATATGAGTGTGGATTTTTCTTTTTCTTGGGTTTTTGATAAATATAAGAGTTGACAGTCATCTAATTTCTTTTTTAACACTCTACTGCTTTATCTGTAGAGAAATATTGGAAATACTAAAAGAGACTCATGCTTAGTATATTAGAAAGGGACTCATACTTAATATATTAGAAAGAGACTCATACTAATACTAAACAGTATTGCTTTGTTTTTTTTTTTTTTTAAATAATTGCCTAGAGAAGACTCATAATTTCCACAATAAAAAAAGACAAAAAAAGAAAAGAGGAGAGTCATAATTTCATGTCCTCTATTATTGTGGACGAGGGATGAACTTGTTTTGTATACTAGGATTCATATATTTCTAACTACCCTTTTTAATTAAAAAGCTATGCAAGTTTCCACTTCCGAAGTGGCAATACACATATATTGGAAGAAAGATATTTCAGTGAAGAAATTGAAATCCAACAACTGGCATGACAGTATCTGGAAAATAGCAAAATTTTGCAATGTGGTACTTTGGTGTGATGTTAACAACCTAACATCAAGATGTTGGATTTTGCAAAGCTATGGACACAATTAGAGAGGCCATTCGAGTTGAGTTAGAGTGGTGCACTACTCGAGTCTAGATTTCGGCTTGAGATAAAATAACTTGATTCGACCTCATCGATCTTTTAGAAGTTGAGTTCGAACTTAAACTCGACTTCAATTGTTCTTACTTGAATTCGAACTCGAGTTTGAATTTAATTAAATCTAATCGAATTAAATCAAACTCAATCGAGCCTATTCAAGTGTAATCGAGTTTAATTGAGCCTATTCAAGTCTAATCAAGTTCACACAATAAAATTAATATTTTACTTATAATTTTAAATAAAGGATATTATTGATATTTCATAATAATAAATATAAAAAACTAAAAATATATATATTATAAAAAACTCGTTAGGCTCGCCAAGCCTTTGAGTATAAAATATTAGAGCTCGAGTTCGACTCGTGAGCTCAAAAGAGTAGCTCGACCTCGGTCAAAACAAGCTCGAGTTGAGTTGTTGACTGGGTAGCTTGCGAGATTAAATCAATCTACTTGGTTCAGCATCACCCTTACACACAATTTACTAAATACTTATTACAGGATGCTGTGGGGAGTCGATATTTCTTGTATCTAAGAAGGAGGGGAACAAAAAAAAAATAAAAAAGGAAAAAGAGAAAAACGTGAATCATACATTGATGGACAAGTACCCAAAAAAAGAAAAGAAAAAGAAAAAGTAGTGATTCCATGAATTGCATTTTCCGGTAGCACATAATGTGCCAATGCATTGTTCATCTTAGAATTGAAGTAGTGGTACAAAAGGGTCCAAATGATGTTTGGTTTCAAGTACATTAGTAAGGAGATCAAGGTGTGAAGGACCCAATTTATTTATCCTTTAACATATTACTATCGCACCATGAATCTCCCATAATTTCAAGAATTACCCATATTATGGGTTGTAGTTGTTATCGCACCAAAATTGTGACTGAAGTTTTTTGATGGCGTCGTTTCCAACCTGGAATGCTTTGGTAAGAACATCAGGAGAAATTGGAGGATCTGATCCGACTACAGCATTAGCAATGGTGATGACTCCTGGATTCTGGCTGCCAAAACCAGCAAAAGCAACAGCGTCGGTCTTTCCTTGGTTGAATTGGAAATGAATGAGGCCTTGCGGGAACACAAACACGTCTCCTGGATTCAAAACCTTGGTGAAGAGCTTATTCTTCATGTTCATGCCCGGATTTGAAGTGACGAAGCCAACAAGAAGAGTGCCCTCCAAAACAAAGAGGACCTCGGTAGCACGAGGGTGGGTGTGGGGAGGGTTCAAACCATAAGGCGCAAAATCGAGGCGTGCTAAGGAAACACCTAAAGTGTTGAGTCCTGGAATTTGGTTCACATTTACTTGTGTTACATTAGACCCGAGTGGATTTGCTGTGCTTCCTGGCTTGTTAAGCCCAGGAAAGAAGAAATCTTTGGGTTTCACAAGCTTTGGATCCTTGCATATCTTTCCATTGACAAATACTGCATTAGCCAAGTTCAATGAAGTTAGTCTGCATGTGACAAAATTAACTAGTGCATTCATTTTAAGCACAACATGCAACAGTATAATACTATCAAAGAAAGTCACGATGAAAGTTTTGGAAATAACAGAGTTACCGGTGGCATTGGCATCAGGAACTGCCACACAAAAATCCTGCAATGGACTCGGATCAGATGCACAGACAATTGTGAAAACAAGTGTCAAGATGACTGCGGCTATATGGAAGCGAAAAGCCATGGTTATCAAAAAGGAATTATCCTACTATGATGAAACAATGTTTCTAATCAGATGGTGGAAGAATATGTGGGAAATATGCCTAATTTATAGCCATGTAAGGTTGAACTAGTCATTCTGTTTTCTTCTCTTGAAGGATAAAAAATGCTCCTTGAGTTCTTTGTAAATTATTTCTGCA
This sequence comes from Coffea arabica, assembly GCF_036785885.1. NCBI lineage: Eukaryota > Viridiplantae > Streptophyta > Magnoliopsida > Gentianales > Rubiaceae > Coffea > Coffea arabica. The sequence goes on from NC_092310.1 coordinate 1,065,522, forward strand.
CAATTCAACTAATGAATGATTCTACAACAACTACTAGCGACTTCTCAATTATCTTTTCCTCATGCAAGTATGGAGAGACTCATTTGGCCATCAAGTTATTGTGAGGATCCAAACGCGAAATAAACAACTATTGAAATATTAAGTACACAACAATTTAATGAGGAACAAGTCACAAGCATGAAAGATAGACGATACACAATATTTAACGTGGTTCGACTCCACCATTGAGCTTACATCCACGGAGAGAAACATGTTCTTTATTATGAGAGGAAAACCCTATACAAGAATACAACTTGAATCCAAACCCAACCCTTGTATCATCTCTCATCTCCCAAGAACCCTCTCTCACATCCCATGCATAAGGCTACATGATGCCCCTTGTGTCTCATTGTGTTTCTCTTTGTGTGTTATGCCAACCCACCTATTTATAGATAATATTATTGCCAAAAAACCAAATAACAATTGGAAACCAATATTATTTTTTAAACCCATATAGAGTAGGAAATAACATCTAGCTAAATAAGGCTTTACTTGACTACTATTTCAAGTAACTAAAATCAATTAGGAAACTAGCTAATTCCACACAAAATAAGAATTCTACCTAAAAGAAATTAAGCCAATTTTCTAACAAATCTCCACATTGACAAAAATTTCTTTTAGCAACCATTTGCCTTCAACTACCAAATAATATGGTACCAAACTACACACCCGAATTAATACAGTCCTGACACCAAATTGATTCAATCGGCAAATGAACATGTGTAGTTATCCCGAATCCAACCCCCAGTTGACTCGTGAGAAGGTGCCTCAATTCACCATCTTCCTTTACAGGATTTCTTCTCACCACCACTTGCAATTTGGGATCCCCTTCTGTGAGCTCTAACCCTAACTATTGAGGCAATCAAGTGGTAAAGTCACCATACTTCTTTCCATCATCAAGATTGTCTTGCCATGTGTGGTTTTCAAAACTGCACCTAAAACGAAAAACTCGTATCTGTCAGAGTCTTCTGGAGCATGAAAATTATATTTTTTTTTGTTTTTTTGGGACACGTGCCACACCATCCAAAGAGTATAACTAAAATCTAAAATCCACCGAGATGAAGTATCAACCATTGGAGGTGTGAGAAAGTCTCCACCGATTCACGTCCAAAATCAAAATTGGACTTCACCTTTTCCTTGACTCTTGAATCATCTGCCTAGATTCACCGTCAAGTATTTTTGTGCTTTTAGACTTCCCATCCTTCACCATTAATGCATTTTGCCAAACCATTGAAACAAGGATACTACTCATTAAATTGTTTAATTGGTAATAGCCACCAACCCACTTAATCTCAATAGTTAACTAGGATCCAACTACGAGCCTTGAGTAGCCCAGTCTCGCAACCAAACTCTGATACCACTTGTTAGGATCCAAGTGCGGAATAAACAACTATTGAAATATCAAGTACACAACAATTTAATGAGGAACAAGCCACAAGCATGAAAGATAGACGACACACAATATTTAACGTGGTTCGGCTCCACCATTGAGCCTACATCCAGGGAGAGAAACCTGTTCTTTATTATGAGAGGAAAATCTTTTACAAGAATACAACTTGAATTCAAACCCAACCCTTGTATACCATCTCTCACACCCCATGTATAAGGCTACATGATGCCCCTTGTATCTCCTAGTGTTTCTCTTTGTGTGTTATGCCAACCCACCTATTTATAGATAACATTATTGCCAAAAAACTAAATAACAATTGGAAACCAATACTATTTCTTAAACTCATATAGAGTAGGAAATCGCATTTAGCTAAATAGAGTTTTACTTGACTACTACTTCAAGTAACTAAAATCAATTAGGAAACTAGTTACTTCCACACAAAATAAGAATTCTACCTAAAAGAAATTAAGCCAATTTCCTAATAGTTATATTATATCAAGGCCATAAGATCATGTGAGACCATCCAAGTTTACCATATGTTGGGTGACGCCAGGAGTTTTGGTGCAGCTTGAAGAGATGGTGCCATTTGATATTTCTTTCTTCCAATGCTATTTGATATTTTAACTCCTAACCTTAGTGCAATGATGCATTAGTTACAACTAATCCGTTTAAAATTCACAGACTCGATCTAGGTTTCAGAGAGTAGCAGGAAAAAGTCAAATATATGAGAATCATCTGGGGATGTTGTATAGGATCTAATTCCATCTCTTTGTTATACAGTGCATTTGGCTTAAAAAATTCAAGTTTGAACATTTTGGCAAAAACCATGATAGGTAGTCATTTGTGTATATTTTAACTAGCTGGACTACTTCCTGCTTCCATCCCCCAATACGAATAGTGCAGAAAGCTCATGAGGAATGGTTGGAATATGGTGAAGCTAATCTCACTGCTTTAAAGAGGAGTACAGAAGAAACAGGAGACCAGCCGCAACCCCCCCAGCAACAAGAACAAACAGCAGGCATTCTGAGATTAAGATTTGCTATCGAAAAGAGCAAAGACAGCCCCCAAATGGGGATTGGAGCAACTGTCTCTTTGGATAACCAACAACTGATGAGAGGATGGGCTCTACGGGAAAGATGTTCTGGCCATAAGCTAATTGATGAACTTACTGCAATTAAGCTACTGATTTGTAAAGCTGCTGTGCAGAGTTTGGAGCGGTTAGAAGTTTAGGTCCAGGATAAGCAGACACTCCATCTTATCCAGCAGCCAAAATCTTCGGATATGCGAGTGGTCACACTGCTGGAGGATATACATAACCTTAAGTACCTGTTTCGTATGTGTTCCTTTTGCCTAGTTAACAGGGATATTAACCATATTACTCATAGGATTAGCGCTCATGCGCTAGATTTTTTTGTTGACCAGGAATTCTGGATTCATCAGTGATAGTTAGCACTGACTGTGTAGTTCCCTCAAGTCTTTACTTAAAATTGTAAAGGTTTTGTTCATCTATAAAATCACTTATCGTTTCGAAAAAAAAAAAAAAGAAGACTACTTCCTGCTTCACGGTGATAATTGGTGATATTGACCTTTTCCTTTCCTGTTTCTTGCCTGCGTAGCGCATAGCACGTTTGTGGACTTTTTCTTTCTTTCTTTCTAGTTTTTAGGTTTTTCGAAATCAAACTAGGACTTGCATATATAGATTGGCAGTTATAACTTCTAAATCATATTGGAGTTGTTGAAATTTAAATTTTTTCTAGAAAGAGATTAGTTTAATTTTGCCATGTTTTATTTAAGCTATTTAATGTTGACGAAAATATGGACGTAATCCTTGATGAATTATCCTTTATTTTGCATGGAACCAATTTGAATTTACTAATTCATTTCAAAACCAAAATTTAACCAACGCAATGATGCATGGAGTGCATATTTACCCAATCAAAATTCATAGTAGTGTTTGATATATTTGTTTACATTATTGAATCAAATAATTAAAGTTAAAATTATAAGTTATCTTGCTAATTTGTTATGATTTATTCATCTTGAACAGGCATTGTTTTAAAAAACATTTCTTGTAAAAATGTGCTAAAGAATTTATTTTAATGACTATTAGAGAATTCTCATACGTATCAAATATCCATCATAATATTTTCTAAACTTAGTTAATTTACATGATTAGGTAAATAATTCAAATGAAGAGCCAAAAGTTGTTAGAAGAGAAATAAAAATAAGGGATAATTTCAGAAACCTCCCTTGAGGTTTCTAATAATTTCACTTAGCTCCCCCAAATTTTAGAAAATTACAAAAATCTCCCTCGGTTCAATAAAATGACTACAATACCCTCTACTTAATAGATAATTTACCACATATGTGGGATATAAAAACCAAGCCAAAAGTAAAAGAAAATATAAAAACCTGTAACAACTCGGCATCATCCTCAACCCTACTTTAATTAACAACAGTTTCTTTTCTCTTTCCCTCCCTTTTGTTTTATCTCTTATGATTCTCTCTTTCCTACCTATAACCCCACAGTCTCTTCTACCCATCAACTATACCACCATGCAAACCTATCCGAAGTGTTTATTTTTTGTCTATTTTTTTTGTGGTACTTAACTATCAGTCCCCTTGTTTATTTCTTTTCGTATATAATTTGCATATATTAAAGAATCAAAATTTCCAAAATTACAAATTGAGGGAGCAAATGAAAATTTCATGGTCAAATTAGATGGAAATGATGAAGATGGTTGTGATAGAGAGGAAAAAAAATGAAATTAATGGGCTATGGTTAGAAGAGAAAAAGGGATGACTCTAGGTTATGTTATTATATCTATTACATACTCGAATCTAATATCTTCATTTAGTTTCATTTTTGTTTGATTTACAAGTATTGGTGGTGGTTTGTCATAAAGATTCGTTTCTCTGTTCATAACGCCATTGGAATATGGGGTTGCTCTTGGCATAGACATCAATAATAGTTGGCCAAGTCTTCTGTTCAAGGCAGGTGATATGTGATAGGTGTTGGGTTCACAATTTGAGATGTGAGATTAGCCAATTGACAAAATATAGTGTTAATTTCGTGCGGGAAGCTTTTGAGGGCGTTTTAGTTGGTGGTGGTGGTTATGGTCTATTTGTAAAGTGATTCGGGTAGAGTTTGGAATTTTAATGATGCCAAAATTAATAGAATTTGGAGATTAAGTTGGAGTGCAATTTTGGTAAAATTGGGATTTTAGTGATACCAAAATTGATAGAATTTGGGAATTAAATTGGAGTTTGCTTGAACGGTTGATGAAGTTTTGGGTTTACAATTATCGTGGAAGCATAGCAAATTTGGATAAAAAGGTTTGTTACTTTTTTTTTTGGTTAAATTGATCAATAAACCTTTTTTTCACTTTCTTTTGACGTTATGATATTGCATAAGGGTATTTTAGGATGCTTAAGTATAATTCTAGCCTAATGGGTCTATAATGTTACTTAAATGGTAAATGCAAGGGAGGTCAGCGTAATTTTCTAAAATTGGAAGGAGCTGAGTGAAATTGTCAGAAACCTCCCAATTATCCCTAAAAATAAAAAGAACTTTATGTAATAGACTTGTTGAGAGAGATAAAAATTTTCAGGATTACTTAATCCTTTATTTATCATCTATGACACTTGTTTTTCAATTAGTTATGTCATTTGTTTGTTTGTAAATTGGCTATACCACATAGGAGAGAAAAGTCAGTGATTGCAAATATTGCTATCAGAGATATTTATACTTTACTGGCTCTTCTTCAATTTTATTTTGAGAAAAAATTTTAATTTTGCTCATTCAAGCTTAAAATGAATTACTAGAGCCATTTGAATCCACATAGGAGAAAAATAAATTTAACTAGTTTACAGCACCAAGAAACAAATTCTCATTTGCATGACCAATAAACAAACAGAGCTTAAAGGCAGTTCCATTGCACTGTTTACTGTTTAGGATGTTGGTCAAACATGAACAGTCTAAAGACTCTAAACAATCGTTACATTTGCAACTTTTTCAAATGACACAACAATTGTACAAGCTATTGAACCATGCAATACATATACAAATAGGATCCGTCTAAATTTAATCATGATTCAATTCGGGTTAAAGAAACTAAAGACAACTCGTCATCTTAAAGACATTTTTATGTTTGCCAAGGAAGATGGTACTTTTTAAGGATGGCAATGGGGCGGGTGGCCGCGGGGGACTAATGGGGCGGGGGCGGGGGTGGGGGTGGGGGAACAGTCCTCCGGCTTGCCACCCGCTTAAAAAAAAATAAATATATGTATATAAGTATATATTATTATTTAATTTAATTAGTTATAAATTTATGATAATGATACTATTAGTTATATGTCTTATATAATGTATATTCGTATATGTAATATAATTGATATTATCAATTATACTAATAGTTATATATATCAATTAATAAAAATTATTAATTAGTTATATTAAATTTACTAATACATTTATACTAAATCCCTAATTATACTTAATACAATAACATTTTTTTCTCAATAAAAAAAGCACAAGCACAATAATAAATTAGTGATTGTATTTGTACCAAAAGTGAAAACTTAACTACTTTAGTTATATTTATTTCATCATGTTGGATTATATTCAAATAACTTTAGTTAGATTGTTTTTATAAGTTTCAATAGTAAAATTACAATGAATAATAATTTGGTGATGTGTTGATATTTTAGTACTTGATTTTTGGTAAAATTTAACTATAATAAAATTATATAACAAATTTTTATTAGTTCCGCGGGGGCACCCATAGGGGAAGCGGGGTGGGGCGAGGGGAGCGGGCGGCGAGAGATGGGGGGAAGGGGGCAATTTGTAGGCAGCCGGGCCGGGGGTAGGGGAGAGGTCCCCGTCCCAACCTCACCCTGTTGCCATCCTTAGTATTTTGCTCTTGCAATGAACCAACAAAGACTTGGTAGGCATCTTTTAACACATCCAAGTTTGAGGCTATGTTTTCATATTCGGACTGGATATCGACTCGATCGAGTTCAGGGTCAAGGGTCGATGGGTTTAATCGGAGTTGAATCGGATGATGTCATAAATAAAAATTATTTAAAAATTAAAATATTGTATGTCAAATACCTAAGAGCGTGTTAATATTAATAAAGGTATATTCATATATATATATATATATGTATATATATTTGAAAATATATTTAATAAGAAAATACAAAAAAATAGAACAATTAAGTAGCAATTTATATTATTCAATGAACATTAATATGTTTAGAATTAAAATTATGGACTTGATTGAAAAATGACACCCAACTTTAGGACAACATTTATAAAGACGAAATATTTGAGGTATATTAATAATTTTAACAACCTAGGGGTCAAAACATAGTTTTGAAAATGCTTTGACCTTTTCAAAAAAAAAAAAAGGAAAGCTTTGACACAATTTGTTCTTCCGGTTTCTATCCATCCGGTATTTTAGGATAACTAGGACCGGACGCCTGGCCGGTTTCTGGTTTGACCGATCCAGTCCGAGTTTAAAAACATGAGCATAATTACGAGAAAATTCTTAAGCTCTTTCTGCCTCAAACAATTCACCTTCATGAAGGTTGTTAAGATCTTTCTGCCTTTGATGCTGGTTGGCTGCCATTCCCTTGGTCTTTTCAATACAAACTAGCATAGTTCCACAGCAGTAGTTGTATTTGTAGACTGAGCAGCAAGGTCGAGTACCTTCCACTGCTTTAGGATAGAGAAAAATAAATAAATAAAACAACGCCAAAAGTTTCTCTAGCTTATAATTCCTGTCACCTAAATGAACAAATGATCGAACAACAATGTCATGCAAATATCTGAAATTTCTTGTTGGCTTCATTAAATGCAAGATATGATAGGCTTTCATGGTGTTAACAATCTGACAAATAGATATTTTGGATTCTGCAAGGTTGTTTATGTATCAATATTGCGATTGCGATATATTTATTAAGCTTAGTTACTTTATATAATTAGAATAATAGTCCAAATGAAAGGGAAAAATGACACGTTGGGCCCCCAATGTTTGGAAATTGGACAGTTTCTGTTCCTCAAATTTCATCGTGAATACATTTAGCCCCTACAATATCAATTCGATTTATGACAGCAAATCAACCAATTTGTAGGGGTGGGCAAAATTAACCGTATTTATCATTTAATTTAAAAAATGATTTATACTAATTTAATTTTACATTTTACACATTCATTTAAGATTTAATAAATTTTTTTCTAAAAAAATGTTTTCCACCAAGAAACAAGCATGTAAAGAAAATATAAGATAAAGGAAAAAAATTAAAAGAATTCGAAATCAATAAAAATTTGAAATAAGCAGCACAATTTTTAATATATATGTTCCACATTAATTAAACTTTTTTCTATAAAATATAAGATCATGACCTCTACAAATGAATCTTGTAAATAAAGTATAGTCTCTCATATTTGTAATGCAATTTGTTCAATAAAATTACTTATTTAGTTCTTCTTATTTTATAGTGTGTGTATAAAAATAAAAATAAAATAAAAAATATATATATGCGGGGCGGATCGGGTACCCGCGGGTTTTTAATTATGTGACCCTAAACCGCGCCGCATCTTAGCGGGTACCCAACCCTCTTTTGACTCGACCCTATCTAGGGTACCCGCTAATATGCGGGGCGGGTAAGGGTCAAAGAATGGCTGACCCGCAAGGTGCGGGTCGGGTCAGCCAAATGGTGAATGGGGCGGGTACCCGACCCGCGCCCATCCCTACCAATTTGGATGGAAAATATTTTTACAAATAGCTCATTTAGTCCTTTCACTTTTTATGCAAAGTGGTTTTAGTCCATGATGTTTTAATCACATTTAGTCATTTTACTTTTTCTCTTACACAAAACATAGTTCTTATTTCACTTCCTTCCATCACGAATTACACCGGTATTAAAAGGGTGTGACCAAAAATTTCAATTGTCTCTTTAAGCAAAAAAAAAAATCTTTACTTTCTTCTCATATTTAAATTAAATTTATTAAGCAAGAAAATGTGGGATGGAAGAAGGGGAAATTTTAACTCAATACTTCTAATTCTTGAGGTTTTGATATTAACCACTAGACAATGCCTTCAGCAAACTTTCTTCTTATTTGTTTTTGTTTTCATTTTCATATAATTTCTTCCTTTTTTTATATTACTTTTTTCAACTATTTTCACCATTTTCCTTTTCATATAATTTATTCTTTTTCTTTAATCCCCTATCTCTTTTTTTTTTTCCATTTAATAATTTACATTTTTTTAAACACCAAAACTTCCTTAACCAGAAAACTTTTTGCACCATCAAATTAGGTGGCTTTAACGGGTATGACAAGAGATCCAACTATTCTTTCTTTTCTAAATGTCTTTAATTTTTTTCATTTCTTTTTACATAATTTCTTCCTTTTTTTTCTTTACTTTTTTCAACTTTTTTCACCATTTTCTTTTCGGTTTATCTTTCTTATAGGCCTTCAGAAAGGCAAAGTCTGTAACCTGTTAGAACGGCTTGGTTTGCTCATAAAGGTGGAATTCATGGTAAACCACGATGAGTCGATGAGATATATACATGAGTAGGATAGCAAACGAATGGGCGACTTCCAAGTGCTTGTATATTTTCACAAATATTAGGTAAATGCTACATCCCATGTAGGTAGTTCCAATTGTTGACATATTTTGTGTTGGAGTGAGTTGTTGAGATGCAATATTCATTTAAATCTTTTGTCTAGATCCATTTTACCTTATCGCATTGTAAGTTTATAACTAGGTATTGTATCGTTGAGCTAAAACATACAGAAAATATTTCACTATTTCTGTGCTCTTTACAATTTGTTCATAACTTGATGCATTGTCTTTGGGACATGAGACGGCTGTAAATAATTTTTTGGTACGTTTTAATGAAATCAAAAACAGTTTTATACATGATTATATTTAGCTATATATTTTGGGTGTTACATGAATTTCCAATTAGACCTCTTCTGAGGATGCAATTTGCATACACTGCATTTTAGACACGAACTCTGTAGAAAAGTTGACACGAATTTTGAAACGCTTTTCTCTTGTTTTTCGAAGGGGTAAGATTTTGCAACACTTCGAATATTTGTTACAAGCGCTTGAAAGGTTTCATTGAGCAATTAAAAAATTTAAAGTATGGTACAGAGAGTTCATCCAGTCCATGGAGATGCTATTAAACTTATTTATGTACATATGAATGAACTACGCAGTGGAAATTTAAATATACTTATCTCTAACCATTGTTGTCAAGTACAAGTTGATTTCTTCTTGTGTCTTTGACTTCTTCTTATCTATTCTAACAAAATAAAATATGTAGAAGAAGGAAAATTAGAAGGAGAATTTAGAGTAATGATCTTCTAACCTATACCTAATCCAAAAGTGTACAATTGATGGAATATCAAAGACCATTTATAAGTTAGGTTAGAGACCCTTACTAGCAAACACAAAAATCTCTAGGGTTTCCTTCCATCATGGAAATCCTGCAAAAATTCATAACTGAAAATAATTTTTTCTAACTAATTGATTGAATAAGATATCAATTAATAAAGATATCAATCAATAATTAACAAATAGGAGATATTAATTAATTATTGATAAAATATCAATCAATTAATGAGGATATCAATCACCAATCATTATCTAATGGGAGATAATTAGTGATAATTGGTTATATTGACCTTTTCCTTTCCTGTCTCTTGCCTCCGTAGCATAGCACGTTGTGGACTTTTTCTTTCTTTCTAGTTTTTAGGTTTTTCGAAATCATACTAGGACTTGCATGTATAGATTGGCAGTTATAACTTCTAAATCATATTGGAGTTGTTGAAATTTAAATTTTTTTAGAAAGAGATTAGTTTAATTTTGCCATGTATTATTTATGCTATTTAATGTTGATGAAAATACGGGCGTAACCCTTGATGAATTATCCTTTATTTTGCATGGAACCAATTTGAATGTACTAATTCAATTCAAAACCAAAATTTAACCAACGCAATGATGCAAGGAGTGCATATTTACCCAATCAAAATTCATAGTAGAGTTTGATATATTTGTTTACATCATTGAATCAAATAATTAAAGTTAAAATTATAAGTTATCTTGCTAATTTGTTATGATTTATTCATCTTGAATAGACGTTGTTTTAAAGAACATTTCTTGTAAAAATGTGCTAAAGAATTAATTAATGACTATTAGAGAATTCTCATACGTATCAAATATCCATCATAATATTTACTAAACTTAGTTAATTTACATAATTAGGTAAAAAATTCAAATGAAGAGCCAAAAGTTGTTAGAAGAGAAAGAAAAATAAAAATAACTTTATTTAATAGAATTGTTGAGAGAAAAAAAATTCCAAGATTACTTAATCCTTTATTTATCATCCATGACACTTGATTTTCAATTAGTTATGTCATTTGTTTGTTTGTAATTGGGTATGGCACATATAGAGAAAAGTCAGTGATTGAAAATATTGCTATTAGAGACTTATACACTCTCCTGACTCTTCTTCAATTTTATTTTGAGAAACAATTCTTATTTTGCTCATTCAAGCTTAAAATGAATTCCTAGAGACATTTGAATCCACATAGGAGGAAAACAAATTTAACTAGTTTACAGCACCAGGAAACAAATTCTCAGTTGCATGACCAATAAACAAACAGAGCTTAAACGCATTTCCATTGCACTGTTTATTGTTTAGGATGTTGGTCAAACATGAACAGTCTAAAGACTCTAAATAATCGTTACATTGCAACTTTTTCAAATGATACCATACATAATTGTACAAGCTATTGAACTATGCAATACATATACAAACAGGATCCTTCTACATTTAATCATGATTCAATTCGGGTTAAAGAAACTAAAGACAACTCGTCATCTTAAAGACATTTTTATGTTTGCCAAGGAAGATGGTACTTTTCTCTTGCAATGAAGCAGCAAAGACTTGGTAGGTATCTTTTAACACATCCAAGTTTGAGCCTATGTTTTCATACTCAGACCGGATATCGACTCGATCGAACTCGGAGTCACGGGTCAACGGGTTTAATCGGAGTTGAACCGGATGATGTCATATATAAAAATTATTTAAAAATTAAAATATTGTATGTAAAATACCTAAGAGCATGTTAATATTAATAAAGGTATGTTCATATATATGTGTATATATATATAGATATATATATTTGATGTTTAAAATATATTTTTAAAAAATACAAAAAACTAGAAGAATCAAGTAGCAATTTATAATATTCAATGAAAATTAATAAGTTTAGAATTAAAATTATGGACTTAATTGAAAAATGATACCAAACTTTGGGACAACATTTATAAAGTACGAAATATTTAAGGTATATTAATAATTTTAAATAACCTTGGGGTCAAAACATAATATTAAAAATGCTTTGACCTTTTCAAAAAAACAAGGAAAGCTTTGACACAATCCGGTTCTTCCGGTTTCTATCAATACGATTTTGTAGGATAATTCGGACCAGACATTTTGCCATTTCCTGATTTGACTGATTGGACCGGTCGATCCAGTCCGAGTTAAAAAACATGAGCATAATTACGAGAAAATTCTTAAGCTCTTTCTGCCTCAAACAATTCACCTTCGTGAAGGTTGTTAAGATCTTTCTGCCTTTGATGCTGGTTGGCTGCCATTCCCTTGGTCTTTTCAATACAAACTAGCATAGTTCCACAGCAGTAGTAGTATTTGTAGACTGAGGAGCAAGGTCGAGTACCTTCTACTGCTTTAGGATAGAGAAAAATAAATAAATAAAACAACGCCAAAAGTTTCTCTAGCTTATAATTCCTGTCACCTAAATGAACAAATGATCGAACAACAATGTCATGCAAATATCTGAAATTTCTTGTTGGCTTCATTATATGCAAGATATGATAGGCTTTCATGGTGTTAACAATCTGACAAATAGATATTTTGGATTCTGCAAGGTTTTTTTTTTTTTTTTTTTTTTTTGTGGTTGTTGTTTTGGGTATGAGATTTTGCTGCACTTTGAATACTGTTTACAAGTGCTCCAAAGGCTTCACACTGGACAATTAGAGTATGGGATGGAGAGTCATCCAGTCCTTGGAGATGCAGGATGCATGCATTGTTTTAATCTGGAAGAGTTCACTTTTCCTGTAATAAAATTCTAAAAGTAAAGAAAAAACAAATTTGCTTCATTTATTGATTGTATCTGAGAGTACAAAATTAGGAAAAAAAAAGTAGCGATTCCACAAATTACATTTTTCCTATACCAAGGAAAATGCCAGTGCATTATTGTTCACAGGGTTAGTGTACTAACAACGGGATCCAAATAATGTATGATATAAAGTAATTAAGGAGACCAAAGTGTAAATTAAAGACCCAATGATTTATGCACCCTGAAGCTCCTTTGGAGGGTATTACCCATATTATGGGTAGTAGTGGTTATCCCACCAAAATTGTGACTGAAGATATTTGATGACATTCTTGTCAACTTGGAATGCTTTGGTGAGAACATCAGGATAAATGGGAGGATTTGATCCAAAAACAGCATTAGCAATGGTGATGACTCCTGGATTCTGGCTGCTTAGAGCAGCAAAAGCAACAGCATTGGAATGTCCCTGGTTGAACTGAAAATGAATGAGGCCTTCAGGGAACACAAACACATCTCCTGGATTCAAAACCTTGGTGAAGAGCTTGTTCTTCATGTTCATGCCTGGATTCGAAGTAACGAAGCCAACAAGAAGAGTGCCTTCTAAAACAACGAGGATCTCGGCAGCACGAGGGTGAGTGTGGGGAGGGTTCAAACCGTAAGGTGCAAAGTCGAGGCGTGCTAAAGAAACACCGAAAGTGTTGAGTCCTGGAATCTGGTTGACATTTACTGCTGTTACATTCGATCCGAGTGGATTTGATGTGCTTCCTGGCTTGTTAAGCCCTTGAAAGAAGAAATCTTCGGGTTTCACAAGCTTTGGATCTTTGCATATCTTTCCATTCACGAATACTGCAGTAACAAAGATCAGCTTAGTTAGTTTGTCACACATTATTTTGTTATATTTCAAGTATAACATGCAACAGTCGAGAAATTTTCGAAAGCAATATATATAGTTTACCGCCGGCATTGGCATCAGGAACGGCCACACAAAAGTCCTGCAATTGACTTGGATCAGATGCATGGACACTTGTAAAAACAAGTGCCAAGATGGCTGCAGCTATATGGAAGCGAAAAGCCATGGTCATCAGAAAGTAAGTATGGAACTGTATGAGCTAATCAGAAAGATGGAAGCTTGTTTCTTCTCTGGTGGTGGAAGGATATGTGGGAAAGATGTCTATTTATAGATATTTTTGGTTGAACTGTTCAGTCTGTTTCATTGTCTTAAAGGATACAAAATGCTCCTTAAGGTCTTTGTAGACTTTTTCTGCACAATTCAACTCATGAATGATTCTACAACAACTACTTGCACAGTTATCTTTTCCTCGTGCAAGTACGGTCAGACTGATTTGGTCATTTATTATATCAAGTCCATAAGGTCATGTAAACAGAGGATCAGGTGGCTCTCCGGTTGATATTCAGTTCAATCCAATCGTTGTAATTCTTACAATTTCTAGCATAAATTCATACGATTTCGATTTAGTTGCAAATATATTGTAGGACAGATTAGACTTTATCTCCTGTGATTTAGTATTTTTGTACATAATACTCCTATAATTTCAAAAACTATACGTAACCCTACCATTATTTCGATTAAAGTATCAAAATGACGAAATGATCATTTGTAACGGAACCTATGAAATGTTGAAATTACTCTTATTTAAAAATTAAAATGACTGAAGTGACGAAAATATATGAACATAATATGCATGATACACTAATTTCGTATGGTTTAATGTTTTACCATATAACCCCCTTGTGGTTTAATGCTTTTCAAAATATACACAAAATTCCCCTATGGTTAATAAATAATTTTCAACTTAATATAGGGGTATTTTTGATATTTTAGGTGACTCTGTTATCAATTACAAATTTCGTCACTTTGACACTTTAATTCAAATCATGAGAGAGTTATGTATAGTTTTTGAAACCGTATGGGGGCTATGTATAAAAACACTAACTCACAGGGAAGTAAAGTGTAATTTGCCCTATATTGTATGATATGACAAAATTCACGTTTACATTAAAATTGCAATATTTACACCAAATATTGTATGATTTACATAACATACGGCATTGAACAAAATTTCAACCTGATCTGTAAAAATATTTCCATGTTTACCGTATTAACTATTGGCCACATAAAGTTATATTTCCTGATGCACGGACTTTTGGCGCAGACGCGGTAGAAGCGAGACTCTTTCTTGAAGAAATTGCCTTTGAAAATGATTTAATTACTTTGCTTAATTAATTCATTAGTCACAACTAATAAAATGATGCATTAGTCACAACTAATCCATTTAAAATTCACAGACTCTATCCAACATTACATAGTAGCAGATGGGATCGGCAAGAAAGAGTCAAATTTATGAAAATGATTTAATTACTTTGCTTAATTAATTCTTTCTCATTTGGCTTCAGAACTCGAATTTCCACCTTCTTTTGCAAAACCAACGATATGTAATTATCTGTGTGTATTATATTGACTAAATGGACTACATTCTGCTTCAAGGTAATTGCATGTAAATGGACCTTTTCATTTTATGTTTTCTTGCCTTATGTATCTTAGCACGTCGATACATTCAAATTTTGGACGTAACCAATTTTCAATGACTCATTCAAATTCAAAAGCAGACTTTAAACCTAAGCATGTATATTACCCAATCATATTTCACAGCAGTGATTTGATATTTTCCTTTACATCGTTAATTAAAGTTAGAATTATAAATTATCTTGCTCATTCATATGATTCATTCATCTTGAACAGACCTTGTCTTGAAAATTTGGGGAAATTTTCATGCAAAAACTGAGCTAAAGAATTATTTTTAATGGATATTCATTAACCAACCTTGTTTATGTATCAATATTGCGATTGCAATATTTATTAAGCTTAGTTACTTTATATAATTAGAATAATAGTCCAAATGAAAGGGAAAAATGATACTTTGGGTCCCCAATATTTGGAAATTGGACAATTTCTGTTCCTAAAAATTCATTGAGAATACATTTTGTCCCTATAATTCCAATCTGCAATCACTTTATTCTAGCAAATCAACCAATTTGGATGGAAAATTTTTTGACAAATAGCTCATTTAGTCCTTTCACTTTTTATGCAAAGTGTTTTAGTCCATGATGTTTTAATCCCATTTAGTCTTTTTACTTTTTCTCTCACCCAAAAAATAGTTCTTATTTCACTTCCTTCCATCACCAATTACACCGGTATTAAAAGGGTGTGACCAAAATTTTCAACTTTCTCTTTAAGAAAAAAAAATCTTTACTTTCTTCTCATTTTTAAATTTATTTTTTTAAGCAAGAAAATGTGGGATGGAAGAAGGGGGAATTTTAACTCAATACTTCTAATTCCTGAGTTTTTGATTTTAACCACTAGACAATGCCTTCGGCAAACTTCTTCTTATTTGTTTTTGTTTTCTTTTTCATATAATTTCTTCCTTTTCTTTTTTACTTTCTTCAACTATTTTCACTATTTTCCTTTTCATATAATTTATTCTTTTTCACTAATCCTCTATGCCTCTCTCTCTCTCTCTCTCCCCCCCATTTAATACATTTACTTTTTTTTTAAAACACCAAAACTTCCTTGACTAGAAAAATTTTTGCACCATCAAATTAGGCTGCTTTAATGGGCATGACAAGGGGTCCAACCATTCGTTCTTTGTTAAAATGTCTTTTTACATAAAATATAAAGAAAATGGACAAGTAGACAAAGGTAAAAGGGAGAAAAAGAAATAAAATAATAATTAATATAAAGGGGAACTTTTGTCCTAAAACATAAATTAGGGGAGCAAAGTGCCTATTTATTGAATAGAGGGGTAAAGCATAATTAAGGGTAAAGTTTAGGAGAGTTTAATGCTTTTAACCCTTCATTTTACCTTATCGTAAGCTTATAATAGGCTTGTATCGCGGAGCTAAATAATGTTTTGGTATGTATCAATGAAATCAAAAACAGTTTTATACACGATTATATTTGGCTATATATTTTTGTTGTTACATGAATTTCCAATTAGACCTCTTTTCAGTATGCATATACTGCATTTAGCTAGACACGAAGTCCCTGGAGAAGTTCACATCAATGTGGGATATGATACCTTTCCGTGGTGTTAACAACCTAACATATTTTGGATTCGGGATAATTTTAGATACCTCCCTCGATGTTTCTGATAATTACACTTAAATGCCCTCTAAAATTAAAAATTACACTCACCTCCCTTTGATGGACATATTTGATAAATATTGTAGCCTTTATCATTAAAAGGAAGTTAAAAAAATAGGAAAAGGTATTGACACATAAATTTTTGTCAACTTTAGCCTCTTTATATTTTGAACGAAACATTTACCATGTTGCTTATAAAAATTAATTAAAAAAGAGAAAAAAGATATAGAAAGCAGTAGGGATCCTCTCAATATAACAAAGAGTACATATACAATTCTGCACTTTTGACCGTTAAATGTAAGAAGAGCTGGATATGTTGCAATGGCTCTATCTTGGTAGCTCATAAGCTAGATAAAGTGTAAAAATGCATGCTATTTTCAACTCTTGACATTCTTCCTCTCTATGGCAGTTAAGGAATAATAAATCAATTTTGCTTCTCATGATAACATTTGAGAAATGACATAATCAATTTTTCTTTTGCAGATGCTTGTGCCAAGAAGCAAATAAAAAAAATACTGTTGTTGTAGGCAATTTTTTTCTCACATTTTTGCAATAATATCAGTCACAACATTTTGAGGGTAAGTTGGTCATTAGGAGGCTTTTGGTGCTGCCATGTTGTCAAATCCATCACAGAGGGGAGGTAAGTGTAATTTTGAATTTTAGAGGGTATTTAAGTGCAATTGTTAGAAACTTCAAGAGATGTATCTGAAATTATCCCTTAGGATTTAGCAACGCTTTTTCTTGTTCTTCAAAGGGGGCGAGATTTTGCAACACTTCGAGTACCTGTTACAAGCGCTCCAAAGGTTTTTCTACTGAACAATTAAAATTTAAAGTATGGTATAGAGAGTTCATCCAGTCCGTGGAGATGCATGATGCATTCTTTTAATCTAACAGAGTTCATCTTTCCTGTATCCAAATGTAAAAGAAAAAACAAATGTACTTCATATATTGATTATAACTTTAGGGTACAAAATTAAGAAAAAATGTAGTGACCATAAATTGCATTTGCCTGTACCACAAAAAATGCCAATTTATTACACTTCATCGAACTATTGTGCTAACAAAGGGGTCCAAATAATGTATGATTTAAGTAAGGAGATCGAAGTGTAAATGAAGGACCCAATTATTCATGCATCCTGAAGCTCCTGTGGAGAGTATTACCCATATTACGGGTAGTAGTGGTTATCCCACCAAAATTGTGACTGAAGATATTTGATGACATTCTTGTCAACCTGGAATGCTTTAGTGAGAACATCACGAGAAATGGGAGGCTTTGATCCAAAAACAGCATTAGCAATGGTGATGACTCCTGGATTCTGGCTGCTTAGAGCAGCAAAAGCAACAGCATTGGTCTGTCCTTGGTTGAACTGAAAATGAATGAGGCCTTCAGGGAACACAAACACATCTCCTGGATTCAAAACCTTGGTGAAGAGCTTATTCTTCATGTTCATGCCTGGATTCGAAGTAACGAAGCCAACAAGAAGAGTGCCCTCTAAAACAACAAGGATCTCGGTAGCACGAGGGTGAGTGTGGGGAGGGTTCAAACCATAAGGTGCAAAGTCGAGACGTGCTAAGGAAACACCTAAAGTGTTGAGTCCTGGAATCTGGTTCACATTAACTGCTGTTACATTGGACCCGAGTGGATTTGCTGTGCTTCCAGGCTTGTTAAGCCCTGGAAAGAAGAAATCTTCGGGTTTAACGAGCTTTGGATCCTTGCATATCTTTCCATTGACAAATACTGCATTAGCCAAGATCAAAAAAAGTTAGCATGCCTCGTATTAACTAGTACCTTAGCGAAGCATAACATTGTAATACTGTTAAATAAGACAGTCATGAGATTTTTCATGGTAATAGAGAGTTTACCTCCGGCATTGGCATCAGGAACTGCAACACAGAAATCCTGCAATGGACTTGGATCAGATGCATGGACAACTGCAAAAACAAGTGTCAAGATGGCTGCAGCTATATGGACGCGAACTGCCATGGTTATCAGATTAAGGAAGTATCTAACTATATGAGCTAATTAGAAGGATGGTAACTTGTTTCTTCGCTGGTGGTGGAAGGATATGTGGGAAAGATGCCTATTTATAGCCACTTTTGGTACGTTGAACTGGTCATTATATTTTCTCTTCTTGAAGATTAAAAAATGCCACATTGTCTATGTGTACTATTTTTGCACAATTCAACCGGCGAAAGAATCTGCAACCACTACTTTCGACTTCGTCATTTTCAGTAAGACTGATTAATAGCGTGTAAATGGACTTTTTCATTTCCTGTTTCTTGTCTGTGTACGTAACTTAGAAAGAGAATGGACTTTTTCTTTCTTTTTATGTTTTCAAAATCTACTCTGGACTTGCGTATATGCAGATTGGTAAGTTCTGACTTCTAATGACTGCTTTTAAAATCACCTTGGTTTATTATTGCCATATTTTATTTAAGCTATTAAATGTTGAAGAAAATAATGATGTAACGCTTGATTAGTTTACCAAATTTTGGATGAAACCAATTTTCATTTACTCATTCAATTTAATACCAGATTTTACACCCATCATTTTTGTATATTTACCCAATCAGATTTCATAAAGAATTAATTATGGATATTCGTCCACTAGACTTGTAGAGAATTATCATATGTAGCAATATATCAATTATAGTATTTACTAAACTAAGTACTTTATATGATAAAAAAATAGTTCAAATTGACACTTTTTGTCCCCAATATTATGGGGTTGGACAATTTCCGTTCATAAAGTTTCATTGAAAACACATTTAGTCCCTATGAGTTCAATTTACGACCAATTTGGATGGGCAATTTTTTTTTTCTTTTTTGCAAATTGCTCATTGAATCCTTTGACTTTTTACATAAAGTGTCTTTTGTCCTTGATCTTTAATTTTATCTCAAGTGGTATTGTTTTTTGTCTAACACTAAAAGTAGTTCTTATTTCCCTTCCTTCCACCACCCAGGGGCATTCAAAGGGTATGACCAAAATTTCGGATTTCTCTTCAAGAAAAAGTTCTTTACTTTCTTGGTAAAGGGGGGAGTGGGATTTAAACAGTGGGAAAGAAGAATGGGGGGGGGGGGGTTTGAACCTAGGATTAATTTCTAAAGTCTAAACCTTAATCAGTAGACTAAAATCTCCTCAACAAACTTTCTTTCTGTTTGTTTTGTTTTGTTTTTTATTTAATTTCTTCCTTTTCTTTTTTTGCTTTCTTCAACTATTTTCAACTATTTTCCTTTTTTATATATAATTTATTGTTTTCCTCTAATCCCTCATCTTTGTTCTTTCATTTAGTGCCTATACTTTTTTTTAAACACCAAAACTTGCTTAGTCAAAAAAAATTTTCCACCAGCAAATTAGGTAGCTTCAAAAGGCATGACAAAGGGTTTAAATATTCTTAAAAAGGAAAGAAAAAACGTCCTTGTGTTTTTTTAGAATTAATCTTTCCTACATAGTACATTGTTAGTGTATGAACTTTATTACACTAGTTAGTGTAGATGTATGCCAAACAATCTTTATTCAAATTTCAGATTCTTTCATTTGCGCACATGGCAGGTATCCAATATGCTCATGCAAAATATTGCTATACTAATAATGTAGAGAAGATTCATTACTATTTTTTAAAAATAATTTCTTCCTTTTCTTGTCTAGAAAAGAGGAGAAGCAACTCGAAAGAAAGATGCAGAGTAGACAAAGAAAGACAGGGAGCACAGGAAAGAGAGGGAAGCTGCAAGAGCTAGGGGTGTTCAAGAAAAGCTAAAAATGTCGGGTAATCCAGATACCCGAATTAGTCCAAATTGAAAAATAGGGTAACTTACTTGAAATTTTGAAAATGGTTAGATTATTCGAACCAAGTTGACATAAATATGTTAGAATATAATTTTTTTTTACTTTTAAAAACCACAATTATCCGAATCTTCGCGCATGTGTATGGTTGGTTAGGGTAACCAATACTCAAACCTCAATCTTTAACCATTTAGTCATTTACTTGTAAATTAAGTTAGGAGATCTATTACACATTTATATTTTCTTTTTGGATTAATCTAATCTACACTGACAGTGTATACACTACTAGCGTTGGATAAATGACAACTATGCAAAATTTGAATTTGAAATTCAACTTTTGCACATATATCATGAATCTAACGATTATAGTGTATACACCGTTAGTGTAGGAAAGATTTATTCTTTCTTTTTAACTTATCAATTAACTAGTTAATCTTAACTCTCTGTTATATCTCACTCCACTACTTTTGTTACATCTCACTCCACTACTTTTGTTACTTTTCCTCTATCCAAAATTTTTTGAGCTGTCATTTTTGGTTGTCGAGCAACCTATTATCGTTGAAAAATGGTTTGATAGTTTTAAGAAATGGAGGCAAGGACAAAAATGTTTAGAATATTCAGCATTTGAGTTATGTGATGTTTATTGATTATGTAACGTTTTAGTCATGTGTTTTGTTGGTGAGTTTATAGAGTTATGGACTGTAGGATCTTATTTAATTTGGATAAGTATTGTATTATTTTCTTAGTTAACTTAATTTTGTCTTTTCCATCTAAGTACAAGAGGGTTAGGTTACCCTCTATACCCAACATTTCATATATTTTGGATTTTGCAAGGCTTTTTGTTTCCTTTTTCCTTCAAAGGCGAGATTTTCCAGCACTTTTTTTTTTTATAAAGATTTTCCAGCACTTTGAATACTTATTACAAGAGCTCCAAAGGTTTTATATCGAACAATTAAAATTTAAAGAGTGGTACAGAGAGTTCATCCTTTTCTTGGAGATGCATGCACATTCCTTTAATCTAACAAAGTTCATCTTTCCTGTATCCAGGAGTAAAAGAAAAATAAATGTTCTTCACATATTGATTATAAATCTGGGTACAAAACATAGAGGAAAAACTGTAGTGACCATAAATTGAATTTTCCTATACCACGGAAAATGCCAATATATTATTCTTCATACAACGATTGTACTAACAAAGGGGTCCCAAATAATGTATAATTTAAAAATTAAGGAGATCAAAGTGTAAATTAAGGACCCAATTATTTATGCATCCTGAAGCTCCTTTAGAGGGTATTAGCTAGTAGTGGTTATCCCACCAAAATTGTGACTGAAGATATTTGATGACTTTCTTGTCAACCTGGAATGCTTTGGTGAGAACATCAGGAGAAATGGGAGGGTTTGATCCAAAAACAGCATTAGCAATGGTGATGACTCCTGGATTCTGGCTGCTTAGAGCAGCAAAAGCAACAGCATTGGTCTGTCCTTGGTTGAACTGAAAATGAATGAGGCCTTCAGGGAACACAAACACATCTCCTGGATTCAAAACCTTGGTGAAGAGCTTATTCTTCATGTTCATGCCTGGATTCGAAGTAACGAAGCCAACAAGAAGAGTTCCCTCTAAAACAACAAGGATCTCGGTAGCACGAGGGTGAGTGTGGGGAGGGTTCAAACCATAAGGTGCAAAGTCGAGGCGTGCTAAGGAAACACCTAAAGTGTTGAGTCCTGGAATCTGGTTCACATTAACTGCTGTTACATTGGACCCGAGTGGATTTGCTGTGCTTCCAGGCTTGTTAAGCCCTGGAAAGAAGAAATCTTCGGGTTTCACAAGCTTTGGATCCTTGCATATCTTTCCATTGACAAATACTGCATTAGCCAAGATAAAAAAAAAAAGTTAGTATGTCACACATTAACTGGTATATTAGTGTTTTTTCTTTTGATAAGTAATATAATGGCACCAATTAAGACAGTCATGAAAATTTTAAAAACAATATAGTTTACCGCCAGCATTGGTATCAGGAACTGCGACACAAAAATCCTGCAATGGACTTGGATCAGATGCATGGACAATTGTAAAAACAAGTGCCAAGATGGCTGCAGCTATGTGCAAGCGAAAAGCCATGCTTATCAGAGAGGAAGTATCAAACTATACGAGCTAGTTAGAAAGATGAAAAGTTGTTTCTTCTCAGATTGTGGATGAATATGTGGTAAAGATTCCTATTTATAGCTATCTTTGGTTGAACCAGTCATTATGTTTTCCTATCTCAACGATTAGAAAAATGCCACATTGTCTTCCTAATCTATTTTTGTACAACTCAACCAACGAATGATTCTGCAACAACTACCTGTGACTTCTCATTTTCTTTCCTCTTGCAAGTATAGAAAGACTGATTCGGTCATTTAGGACATTCCCACGAAGTGGTATACTGATACAAGGTGTTGACGGACCAAGTAACTGGTAAGACCTTTTCTTGAAGAGATGGCCTTTGATATTTCTTGCTTCCAGATGTTTACTTTCTTACCTCAGTAAAACGATGCATTAGTTGCAACTAATCAGTTTGAAATTCGCAGACTCAATCCAGCTTTACAAAGTAGCATCTGGGATTAGCACGAAAGAATCAAATATATGGAAATCGTCTGGGAGTAAAGGACCTAGTTACTTCACATAATTATACAAAGATGGCTTAGAACTTGAATTGCAAACTTCTTTGGCAAAACCTATGATATGTAATTATATGTGCATATTTTAGCTAGCTGGAATACCAAGCATTCATTTCCTATTTCCTGTCTGTGCAAATAATTCCTGCTAGCGGGTGATAAATATTCCAATCAATAGCACCTAAATATATAGACCCCTTTTCATTACCTGTTTCTTGTCTGTGTAACTCAGCGCATTTCTGGACTTTTTCTTTCCAAAATCATCTCAGAACTTGCCAAATTGCAGCTTGGAAGTTCAAAGTTAATTCTACCTTCTAAGTGACTGCTTAACCTTCTTAGTTTGATATTGCCGTGTTCTATTTAAGCTATTAAATATTGGAAAAGAAAGGAAGATGTAACCCTTGATTAATTATCCAAAATTTTGGATGAAACCAATTTCAATTCACTCAATTCAATTTAAAATCCAGATTTCAAACCCATTAATTACCCTATTAATTATTGGAGTAATTTATATTTTCATTTACATCAAAATGAGTGAATTATTTGAAGTTAAAATCAGGTTTATGGTTCGACAACTAGGTTTGATAACTGGGGAGCAGAAATGGTGTAAAAAGGGATGGGAGGGTTAAAAAGAATATTTGAAGCTAAAATCATAAATTATCCTGCTCATTTATATGATTTGTTCATCTTGAACAGACATTGTCTTGAATACTTAGGAAAATTTTCTTGTAAGACTAAAAGAACTAATTTTAAAGAATATTCATATTAAGCACACTTGTAGAGAATTATCATATGTATTAATCTATCGATTATAATATTTATTAAACTTAATTTATACGATCAGGAAAAATAGTTTGAAAGGGAAAATGATACTTTTCCTCTCCAATATTTAGTGCTTGGAAAAATTTCACCCACAAAGTTTCATTGCGAATACATTTAGTTCCTACAAATTTAATTTATAATCAATAGTACAAGTGAGAGCAAATCAACCAATTTGGGTGGAAAAAAAATTGACAAATAGCTCGTTTAGTCCCTCAACTCTTTTTTTTTTTTGTAAATTATCTTTTTTTCTTAATAAATAAAAAATGATATTTTATTTTATCCTGTTTAATGCTTCTATTTTTTTTCCAACCCCAGAAGTACTTTTTGATTTCACTTCCTTCAACCTTCAAATGCGACAATGTTGATGAGCATGACCAAAATTTCAACCTTTCTTTAAAAAAAGAAAAACTTCACTTTTCTTGTAGTTTTTTTATTTTCTTTTGTACATAAATTCTTTGTTTTCCTTTTTACTTTCTTTTGCTATTTTTGACACTTTCCTTTCTTCTTTTTGTCTGGTCCCTGATTTTTTTTTTCTATTTAGTCCTTTTATTTTTTCCCCTTAAATACCATTTGCCATAAAACTTTTTCCATCACCAGACTCGGTGGCTTAAAAGGGCATGACAAACTGTTCATATTCTTTTTCAAAAAAAGGAAATCTATAATTTTTTTATTTCTTTTTATGTTATTCCTTCATTTTCTTTTTTGCATTTTTAGTTTAAGAATCTTATTAAATTAGAACTATAGATGCGTGTTAAATAATATTTACTCAAATTTCAAAATTTTCATTTGCACATGTAGCATGCATTCCAATCCCACTCGTATTAAAAAAAAAACTACTACATTGAAAATCTAAACATTATTTCTTTTCTTTTTATATAATTTTTTTCCTTTTCTTTTTCAAAAGAGGAAGAAGAGGCAGCACGAGTGATAGATGCAGAGTAGATAAAGGAAGAGTCTGAATTATTGAAAAGGGAGAGAGAAGCTGCCAAGATTACTTTACAGATGGACATAGATGATTTTGTTCTCTCTCTAATTTGAGATTGAGCTTGAGGACAATCTAATGGCTACATCTTAGTTGTTAGGTGAATTTCCAATTATACTTCTTTTCAGTATATTGAATACATTTCAATGGTGTTAACAAACTCACATATTGATATTTTTGTTTTCGCAATGGTTTTTATTATTTATTATTTTTTTGGTGTGAGATTTTGCAGCGCTTTGAATTAAGGGTGCAAACGAATCGAATCGAGTCGAGTTTTGATCTAATCGAATCGAGTCTCAACTTAGTTTTATGAAATTTGAATTCGAGCTCGAGTTTGACGAGTTCAAAATGTAAAGTTCGAGTTCGAACTCGACTAAAATTCGAGTCAAGCTCAAACTTAAAAAAAAAAAATTATTTTATTTTAAAAAATGAATAAAATAATAATTTTTCAGAATAATATATATATATATATATATATATAATCTTGTTGGCTCGCGAGTTAACAAGTTGAATATCTTTAAGCTCGAGTTTGACTTGATCAGTTCAAGCTCGAGTCAAGCTCGGATTCGAGCTGCTCGCGAGCTGTTTGATTCATTTGCAGTCGTACTTCAAATACTTCTTACAAGTGCTCCAAAGGTTTTTCATTGCACAATGAAACTATGGTAAGAAGAATTCATCCAATCTGTGGAGATGCGTTCTTTTAATCAGACAAAATTCATCTTTCTAGAATCCAAAAATAAAAGAAGACAAATGTGGTTCATATATTGATTATATCACAGGGTACAAAAAAATTAAGAAAAGAGGTAGTGATTTATAAATTGCATTTTCCTGTAAGGTGGGAAATGCCAATGTATTAATCTATGTAGAACCGTTGTAGTAACAAAGGGGCCGAAATAATGCTGGATTTTGGAGTCATTCCATATGGAGATCAAAGTGGAAATGACCCAATTATTTATGCTTCAACAGATTACTGTTGCACCCCGAATCTCCTTTGGTTTCAAGAGTTACCCATACTACGGGTAGTTGTTATCCCACCAAAATTGGGACTGAAGTTTTTTGATGACATTGTTTCCAACCTGGAATGCTTTGGTAAGAACATCAGGAGAAATTGGAGGATCTGATCCGAATACAGCATTAGCAATGGTGATGACTCCTGGATTCTGGCTGCCTAAACCAGCAAAAGCAACAGCATTTGAATGTCCTTGGTTGAATTGGAAATGAATGAGGCCTTGGGGGAACACAAACACATCTCCTGGATTCAAAACCTTGGTGAAGAGCTTATTCTTCATGTTCATGCCCGGATTCGAAGTAACAAAACCAACAACTAGAGTACCCTCCAAAACAAAGAGGACCTCGGTAGCACGAGGGTGAATGTGGGGAGGGTTCAAACCATAAGGCGCAAAATCGATGCGTGCTAAGGAAACACCTAAAGTGTTGAGCCCTGGAATTTGGTTGACATTTACTGCTGTTACATTGGACCCGAGTGGATTTGCTGTGCTTCCAGGTTTGTTAAGCCCTGGAAAGAAGAAATCTTCGGGTTTCACAAGCTTTGGATCCTTGCATATCTTTCCATTGACAAATACTGCATTAGCCATGATTCAACTTAGTTAGTTTGTCAAACATAGTTAGAATTCAAGTATAATATACAAGAGTCAAGAAATTTTTGAAGTAATCTAGTTTACCTCCGGCATTGGCATCAGGAACTGCCACACAAAAATCCTGCAGTGGACTTGGATCAGATGCATGGACAACTGTAAAAACAAGTGCCAAGATGGCTGCAGCAATATGGATCCGAACTGCCATGGTTATCACAAAAGAGGTATCAAACTATGTGAACTAATTAGAAGGATGGTAACTTGTTTCTTCTCTGGTGGTGGAAGGACATGTGGGAAAGATGCCTATTTATAGCCACTTTTGGTACGTTGAACTGGTCATTATATTTTCTTATCTTAAAGATTAAAAAATGCCACATTGTCTATGTGTACTATTTTTGCACAATTCAACCGACGAAAGTTTCTGCAACCACTACTTTCGACTTTGTCATTTTCAGTAAGATAGCGTGTAAATGGACCTTTTCATTTCCTGTTTCTTGTCTGTGTACGTAACTTAGAAAGTGGATGGACTTTTTCTTTCTTTTTATGTTTTCAAAATCTACTCTAGACTTGCGTATATGCAGATCGGTAAGTTCTAACGTCTAGTGATTGCTTTTTAAATCACCTTGGTTTATTATTGCCATATTTTATTTAAGCTGTTAAATGTTGAAGAAAATATAGATGTAACCCTTGATTAGTTTTCCAAATTTTCGATTTTACAAATATAGATGAAACGGATTTTCATTTACTCATTCAATTCAATACCGGCCAACAGCCTCTTGGGGATAAAGGAATCAAACCTTGCCTCCCACCCGTCACTACCAGCCACTATATGTGGCTTTGTCCGACGGTGGTTCCCATGCTACAAACAAATTTATTTCAATTCAATACCAGATTTTACACCTGTGTTTGTAGCCACATTCTGTGGCTTCCTTCATGGTGGTTCTCGTGCGACAAAAAAAAAATTTCAATTCAATACCAGATTTTACACCATGCTCGTATATTTACCCAATCAAAGTTCATAGCAGTGTTTTGATATTTTCGTTTACTTCGTAGATTTGAATAGTTAAAGTTAAAATTAGAAACTATCTTAATCATTTGTATGATGTATTCCTTGAACAGACCTTGGCTTGAAAATTTGGGGAAAATTTCTTGTAAAAATTGAGATAATGAATTAAGTTTTTGATAGACTGCAATTTATCTATTTATTTTATTATTATTTTCCCTATTACCTGACTTGATGTGGATTAATTACTGGATTCTACTCATTTTTCTTAATTTACGTATATTTCAGGGAGTAAAACGAAAATATGATAACAGGTGCCAAATTGACAGGAAAAGAATTCCAGGAAAATTTGGGGAAATTTTTGTTATGACCCAATTCCAGAAATGAAGAAAAGAATTGAGGTGGGGGTTTAGGGAAGAGATTAAAGTCAGAAATTAGGGAGAATGAGAAAGGCTTATTGATTTCATCTTCCAGAATGAATCCGTAGTACACGGGAGAAGCTTATTTATCAAGCTTCTAGTCACTTCCTATAACAGAATAACTACTTGCTACTCTAGTCGGTTGAGCTGTAACTTCTCCAACTATCCTATGATATCAGAATATTGCCAAAACATAGCACTAATGGATTTATTATACAAGGCATAACATTGCCCCCCCTTAAGAATCCTATCCCCTACTCCCTAGGATTAAAATCTGGGAATTGTCCCTTGAGCACCGTCCAATCTTCCCATGTTGCTTCTGCAGGAGGCATGTTCACCCAATGCACCAGTACTTGAGTGATTGCAGAGTTTCCCCTCTTTATCATTCTTCTATCCAAGATGGCTTGAGGGGCCACCTTCACAGTGCCATCATCCATAACTTGAGGCAAACTACCACTCACGGATACACCCTTAGCAGTCCTTTTCAACATAGATACATGGAATACCGGATGAATGAGAGCATCTGCCGGTAACTCCAGTTTGTAAGCTGCCGGTCCAATCTTCTGTAAAATTTTAAAAGGCCTATAGTATTTGGATGAAAGCTTCAGATTTCTTCTAAGTGCTATAGAGCTTTGTCTATATGGTTGAAGCTACAAGTACACCTTATCTCCTACTTCAAAACTTCTCTCCACCCTATGCTTATCTGCATTCTGCTTCATCCTATTCTGAGCTACCTCCAGATTTTCCTTCAACAGTCTATCCCAATCTTGTCTTTCCTTCACCCAATTTGCAGCAATTGAGGGGTTTTCTGCAGATGGCAACAAGCTAATTTGAGGGGGAGGATAACCATAAAGAGCCATGAAAGGAGTCATCTGTAAAGCCGAGTGGTAATTGGTGTTATACCACCACTCAGCTGCAGTCAACCATTGTCTCCATTTGGTGGGCTGCTGGAAGGTCATGCACCTTAGATAGGTCTCTAAGCACCTATTCAATCTTTCTGTCTGTCCATCAGATTGTGGATGGTAAGCAGATGATAAGCATAACTCGGTACCCACTTTTGAGAATAAGTCCTGCCAAAAAGCACTGGTAAAAACCTTGTCTCTATCTGAGACTATGCTAAGAGGTAGGCCATGTAATCTGTAAACATGATCAAAGAAGAGCTGAGCTACATCTTGAGCTGTGTAATTGCTAGTAAGGGATATGAAATGTCCATATTTGGAGAATCTGTCAATGACCACCAGAATGGTGTCATGCCCATGGTTTAAAGTCACGGTCGCGGTCACGGGCACGGCCCGGAACGTTCCACATCGGTCTCGGCATATCAGTCGCGGTTTCGGTGAGACGCAAATTTTAAAGTATTTAATCTTCTAAAAATTGTTAATAATATAAAAAAGTAGGCTAAATAAAAATAATTAAAAAATAGCAAAAGAAATAGCCAAGTCAATCCGTCGCGGTGTGACTCGGCTGATTTCTCGTCTTGACTCGGGATAACTCGGTGTGACTCGGCCGAGTCAATCCGTCGCGGTGACGACTCGGCCGATTTCTCGGCGAGTCAAGTATTTCGGTATCGTTTCGTCACGGTATCGCATCGGTAGGGGCCGAGACGGTGACGACTCGGCCGAGTCGTCTCGGTCTCGGCCGAGACTTCGAACCATGGTCATGCCCCTTAGATTTGGGAAGTCCTTCTATAAAATCCAGGGAAATATGCTGCCACGCTTGTTCAGGTATTAGTAAGGGATGTAGTAGTCCCAGATATTTTCCTGACTCTGCTTTACTCCTTTTACAAGTATCACAGGCCTGCACCATTTGTTCCACATCTCTTTTCATTCCTGGCCAGTAAAAATACAGCTTCATTCTATGATAGGTGCCACTATTACCGGAATGACCACCAACTGGAGAATCATGCATGCATTCCATCAGCTTCCTCCTCAGATCAGTAGCATTCCCCACAAAAATTCTACCCTTGAACTTGATGATACCATGATCATAAGTATAATCTGTCGAAGAGACTCCATTAGTGGACAGATTTAGCAATAGTTCCTTAGCATTAGCATCTCCATTGTAGCTCTGAGTAACTTCCTGGAGCCATGCAGGCCTCACTACTGATATTGCATTCAATTCAATTTGCTCATTTTCACCCCTTCTTGACAAGGCATCAGCAACAATATTTTCCCTTCCCCTCCTGTACTGAATCTCATAATCCATTCCCATCAGTTTAGAGAGCCATTTTTGTTGTAAGGGAGTAGTGATTCTCTGGTCTAGCACATATTTGAGACTTTCATGGTCCGTCTTAATGATAAAATGTGCTCCCATCAAATAATGCCTCCATTTGGTCACTGCAACAATTAGGGACAGCAACTCCTTCTCATATATTCACATCCCAAGATTTTTATTTGCTAGTACCTGACTCATATATGCTATTGGTCTTCCTTGTTGCATCAACACAGCTCCTAGAGCTTTTTGGCTGGCATCAGTCTCTAGGATGAAAGGTTTAGTAAAATCCGGTAATGCTAATACAGGGGTAGAACTCATGGCACATTTCAACTGGCAGAAAGCATTCTTAGCTTCGGTACTCCACTCAAAGGAATCTTTCTTTAACAAATCAGTCAAAGGTTTAGCTATCAACCCATAGCCCTTAACAAACCTTCGATAATACCCGGTCAACCCAAGAAAACCCCTTAATGCTTTGACAGAATCAGGTCGTGGCCAGGATACCATGCTCTCTACCTTTGTAGGATCAGTTACTACTCCATCCTTGGTGACGATGTGTCCCAAGTACTCAACCTGTGGCTGACCAAAAGTGCATTTGGAGAGTTTGGCATAAAGTTTATGATATCTGAGAGTGTCCAGAACTTGTTTAAGGTGAATAAGATAGGTAGTCAAATCTGGGCTATATACTAAAATATCATCAAAGAAGACTAATACGAATTTTCTGAGGAAAGGGCTAAAAATTGAATTCATGAGTGCTTGAAAGGTTGTCGGGGCATTAGTAAGCCCAAATGGCATAACAAGGAATTCAAACAATCCAGTGTGAGTTCGAAAGGCTGTTTTGGGTATATCATGGGGATGCATTCTGATCTGGTGATAACTAGATCTGAGATCAATTTTGGAAAATACTTTGGAACCATGGAGCTCGTCCAAGAGATCATCAATGATAGGGATGGGAAATTTGTCCTTAATGGTGATTTCATTTAACTGTCTATAATCAATACAAAACCTCCAGGTTTCATCTTTTTTTTAACTAGCAAGACAGGTGAAGCGAAAGGGCTATGACTAAGCTGAATAATGCCATTAACTAGCATTTCCTGAACTTGTTTTTCAATTTCATTCTTATGAGTATGGGAATATCTATAAGGAATCAACTTGAAAGGTTTAGAATCTGGCTTAAGGGGTATCTTGTGATCTAATTGTCTAACAGGGGGTAAGGTGGAAGGTTCTCCAAACACATCAGTATAATCAGCCAAGAGTGCACTTATGGAGTCATCAGTGTGAGATGTTACCTCAGGAGTATCAACTGCTAGAACACAGGGCCTGCGGGAGAGTTTCTTTCTTCTTCCGTCTCAGAAACTTTTGGACAGTTTTTCCCTTCCTCAGTTTGATGTCTGTCTCTCTCAAATCTCCTTGTAGCTTCACTTCCTGCCCTCCTTGATTAAAGGAGAATTGTAGATGCTTGAAATCAAAAGTTACAGGACTGTGCTCTCTCATCCAATCGACCCCCAATACCATATCGTACGGCTCAATTGCAAGCACATATGCATCATGAGTGAATGTATGCCCTTGCATTTCCCAGGTCATCCGTGGAACCCAGCTATTACACTGTAGCACCTGCCCATTAGCCACCTTGACTGCGAACAGTTTCCTTGGTACTACTAATTGAGGATTTTCCTCGAACACTGAAGCTTTAACAAAAGTGTGAGAACTTCCTCCATCCAAAAATATTGAGAGCGGTTTCCCATTAAATTTCCCCTTCAGTTTGATAGTGCCCTGCAGCAGTTCACCAGTCATAGAGTGGATGGAAAATTCTACATCTTTATGACTACTGGCCCACTATATTCTATCACTTCCCCTTCGGTCAAGATTGATTCCTCCAATTTCCCTTTGTCTTCATCATCAACGAGTAACATGTGGATCCCCTTCCTACTACATACATGCCCGGGCCCATATCTATCCCCACATTTGAAGTACAAATTATTGGCCTTTCTGTACTGCAATTCTGATGGGGATATTTTCTGGAACATAGAGATCCCCCTCTTTTACTACTCTCGGCTCCTTCGAGAGCATGATTAACTCTAGGTGAAGGCAGAGCGAAGCTCTTGGGAGCCATCTTCTGTTTCTTGGTGAATAATTCAAAGGTCTTTTCCTGCATTCTCGCTGTCTCAAAGGCATCTAACAAAGTTCTTGTGCATTTTGACGGATATCTTGAGCTCTTCAGATAACCCACTCAAGAAGCAAGAGATAAAGAAAGGTTCTGTAAGTCCTGGGGTCTTGATCAAAACTCTAGCCTTGAGCTCTTCGAATTTCTCCTGATACGTTAAAATGGTGGAGGTTTGCTGCAATTTACTGAACTCTTCTACTGCATCATCTTGTCCCACTTCTCCAAATCTCTTTATGAGTGCTTCTTCAAACTCAGGCCAAGAAAGCTTACTTAGACCCATCTTGAACCCTTGAAACCATATATCTGCCTTATCCTCTAAATGCATTTCTATCACATCGAACCATTGTTCCTCTGCCACATGATATATATGAAAATATTTGATACATTTCCTCAGCCATTCTCGGGGATTTCCCCCTCTGAACAGAGGAAATTCCACCTTAGGAACAGGGGCGTGAAAATTCTTCCTTACTCCACGTTCTTGATGAGGCTCGTCCAACCAAATTACGTTCCGATTACCCGATCGATTTGGAGACTTCTCTGCGTTACTGCCGGGACCCAAAATTCCCTTATCTCCATTGATGGTTCGCATGAGATTGCCATATTGAGTAGACACAGTTGCTACTAGGGTCTTCAATTCTGCAGTGATAGTCTCCAGTCGTTCATCAGTCTGCTTCCTATTCAAAAGAGAATCTTCAATGAATTCCTGCAGTTTGTTCTCTTGACGTTTGATCTGTTCCTCCAGAGCTTTGAATCTTGTACCTTCGGCCATGATGGGCAATCAAAAGCTACTGAATCCGAGGATCAGTAGCTCTGATACCAAATGTTATGACCCGATTCCAGAAATGAAGAAAAGAATTGAGGTGGGGTTTAGGGAAGAGAGAAAAGTCAGAAATTAGGGAGCATGAGAAAGGCTTATTGATTTCATCTTCCAGAATGAATCCGTAATACATGGGAGAAGCTTATTTATCAAGCTTCTAGTCACTTCCTGTAACAGAATAACTACTTGCTACTCTAGTCGGTTGAGCTGTAACTTCTCCAACTATCCTATGATATGAGAATACCGCCAAAACATAGCACTAATGGATTTATTATACAAGGCATAACAATTTTCATGTAAAAATTGAGATAATGAATTAAGTTTTTATGAATATTCATTAACCAACGTTGTAGAGAATTAGCACATGTATCAATATATCAATTATAGTATTTATCAAACTTAGTTACTCATATATGATTAAAATAATAGTTCAAATGAAAAAAAAAATGACACTTCTTGTCCCCCAATGTTAACGAGTTGTAAAATTTCCATCCCTAGTGTTTCATTGAAAGCACATTTAGTCCCTATAATTTCAATTTGCTACCAATTTATTAGAGCAAATCAACCAATTTGGATGGGAAGTTTTTTGCAAATAACTCATTTAGTCCTTTTACATTTTATGTAAAGTATCTTTAGTCCATGGTCTTTTATTTTGTCTCACTTAGTCTTTTTACATTTTTTATAACACTAAACATAGTTCTTATTTCACTTCCACCACCCAGCAGCGTTAAAAAGTTTTGATCAGAATTTCAACTTTCTCCTCAACAAAAAATTCTTTAATTTTTTGGCAAAGGAAGGGTAAGATTTAAGAAACCGGGGGGGGGGGGAGATGTTTTGAACCTAGGGCTAATTAATACGGTTTAAATCTTAACACTACATTAAAGCCTCCTTGGCAAACTTTCTTCTCTTTTCTTTTGTTTTCTTTTGTTTTAATATTATTTTTATTTTTAGTTTTTACTTTGTTCAACTATTTTCCTTTCTTAACATAATTTCTTGTTTTGCTCTAGTCCCCATTCTTTTTTTTGCATTTAGCACTTTTACTATTTTTTTAAGCACCAAAACTTCCTTTGCAGAAAAACTTTTTTCACCTTCAAATTAGGTAGCTTTAAAAGCATGACAAAAGGTTCGACTATTCTTTAGAAAAAAAATCTTTTCTTTTTTGTCATTTCTTTTTAAATATTCTTTTTCCCTTTTTTTTAAAAACTATTTTCAACTATTTTTTGCTATTTTTTGAATTAATCTTTTTTGTATTGTTAGTGTAGCAATTTTATTACACTAGCTAGTGTAGATGTATGCCAAATAATCTTTATTCAAATTTCAAATTCTTTCATTTGCACATATGGCATGTGTTCCAGTTTGCTTGTGTAAAAAAATTGCTACACTAATAATATAGAAAAGATTAATTATTATTTCTCTATAATTTCTTCCTTTTCTCTTTTATAAAAGAGGAGGATGAAGAGTAACACGAATGAGAGACACATAGAAGATAAAGAAAGAGAGGGAGAGTGAGAAAGAGAGGGAAGCTGCCGAGACTAAATGTGTTCAAGAAAAGCTGAAAATGTGAGTAATTGAGATACCCCAAATTGGTCCAAATCAAAATATAGGGTAACTTACCTGAAATTTTGAAAATGGTTGTGTTATCCGAATATAGTTGACATAAATAGGTTGGAATATTGTTTTTAATTTTTTAAAAAAAATGGTCATTTGAACCTACCTATATATGTGTATATGATTGGTTAGGGTAAAAATTCAATCTCTAACTATTTAATCATTTACTTGCAAATTAAGTTAGGAGATCCATTGCACATTTATATTTTCTTTTTGACTTATGAATTAAACCAGTTAATCTTAACTCTCTGTTACATTTTTCAAATGTTACATTCATTGTCACTAATTCCATTCACTCCACTACTCTTGGTACTTTTCCTCTATTCAAAATTACTTTTCCTTGCTCATAATATCTATATCTGTTTATTTGCTCTACTTACTTTTTTTTTTATTGACCTATCCTGTTTGGTTGTGGAGCAACCTACTGTCGTTGAAAAATGGCTTGGTAGTTTTAAGAAATGGAGAAAAGGAAACAAAATGTTTAGAATATTCAGTATTTTAGTTATGTTATGTGCATAAATTATGTAATATTTTAATCATGTATTTTGTTGATGAGTTTCTAGAGTGGTCGACTGTAGGCTCTTGTTTAATTTGGACAAGTATTGTATTATTTTTTTAGACATTTCTATTTTTTCCATCTAATTATATGAGGGTTAGATTACCCTGTACACCCAACATTTTAGATGTTTTGGGCTTTGCAAACTTTTTTTTTTCTTTCCATTTTTTTTCAAAGGGTGAGATTTTGAAACACTTTGAACACTTGTTACAAGAGCTCCAAAGGTTTTATATTGAACAATTAAAATTTAAAGTATGGTAGAGAAAGTTCATCCAGTCCGTGGAGATGCATTCCTTTAGTCTAACAGGGTTCATCTTTCCTGTATGCAAGGGTAAAAGAAAAAACAAATGTTCTTCACAAATTGATTATAATTCAGGTACAAATATTAAGAAAAAAATTGCGAAACACGGAAAATGCAATGTATTATTGTTCATAGAATTAGTGCACTAACAAAGGTTCCAAAATAATGTATGATTTGGAGTAATTTAGTCAGGAGATCAATGTGTAAACTAGGGATCCAATTATTTATGCACCCTGAAGCTCCTTTGGAGGGTTTTACCCATATTATGGGTAGTAGTGGTTATCCCTCCAAAATTGTGACTGAAGATATTTGACGACATTCTTGTCAACCTGGAATGCTTTAGTGAGAACATCACGAGAAATGGGAGGCTTTGATCCGAAAACAGCATTAGCAATGGTGATGACTCCAGGATTCTGGCTGCTTAGACCAGCAAAAGCAACAGCATTGGAATGTCCCTTATTGAACTGAAAATGAATGAGGCCTTCAGGGAACACAAACACATCTCCTGGATTCAAAACCTTGGTGAAGAGCTTATTCTTCATGTTCATGCCTGGATTCGAAGTAACGAAACCCACAAGAAGAGTGCCCTCTAAAACTACGAGGATCTCGGTAGCACGGGGGTGAGTGTGGGGAGGGTTCAAACCATAAGGTGCAAAATCGATGCGTGCTAAGGAAACACCTAAAGTGTTGAGTCCTGGAATCTGGTTGACATTAACTGCTGTTACATTCGATCCGAGCGGATTTGATGTGCTTCCAGGCTCCTTAAGCCCTGGAAAGAAGAAATCTTTGGCTTCCACAAGCTTTGGATCCTTGCATATCTTTCCATTGACAAATACTGCATTAGCCAAGACAAAAAAAAAAAAAAAAAGTTAGTATGTCACACATTAACTGGAATATTAGTGTTTTTTTTTTTAAAAGTAATATAATGGCACCAATTAAGACAGTCATGAAAATTTTAAAAACAATATAGTTTACCGCCAGCATTGGCATCAGGAACTGCGACACAAAAATCCTGCAATGGACTTGGATCAGAAGCATGGACAATTGTAAAAACAAGTGCCAAGATGGCTGCAGCTATGTGGAAGCGAAAAGCCATGGTTATCAGAAAGGAAGTATCAAACTATATCAGCTAGTTCGAAAGATGAAAAGTTGTTTCTTCTCAGATTGTGGATGAATATGTGGTAAAGATTCCTATTTATAGCTATCTTTGGTTGAACCAGTCATTATGTTTTCATGTCTCAACGATTAGAAAAATGCCACTTTGTCTTCCTAATCTATTTTTGTACAAGTCAACCAACGAATGATTCAGCAACAACTACCTGCTACTTCACATTTTCTTTCCTCTTGCACGTACGGCAAGACTGATTTGGTCATTTAGGACATCAGGGTTCACGTAAATATTTCCTTGTTTACCCTATATGCTATACATTTCCCACAAAGTGGTACAGTGATACAAGGTGTTGACGGACCAAGTAACTGGTAAGACCTTTTCTTGAAGAGACGGCCTTTGATATTTCTTGCTTCCAGATGTTTACTTTCTGACCTCAGTAAAATGATGCATTAGTTGCAACTAATCAGTTTGAAATTCGCAGGCTCAATCCAACTTTACAAAGTAGCATCTGGGATTAGCGCAAAAGAATCAAATATATGGTAATCGTCTGGGAGTAGAGGACCTAATTACTTCAGATAATTATACAAAGATAACTCAGAACTTGAATTTCAAACTTCTTTGGCAAAACCTATGATATGTAATTATATTTGCATATTTTAGCTAGCTGGAATACCAAGCATTCATTTCCTGTTTCCTGTCTGTGCAAATAATTCCTGCTTGCGGGTGATAAATATTCCAATCAATAGCACCTAAACATATAGATCGACCTCTTTTCATTACCTGTTTCTTGTCCGTGTAACTCAGCGCATTTCTGGACTTTTTCTTTCCAAAATCATCTCAGAACTTGCCAAATTGCAGCTTGGAAGTTCAAAGTTAATTCTACCTTCTAAGTGACTGCTTAACCTTCTTAGTTTGATATTGCCGTGTTCTATTTAAGCTATTAAATATTGAAAAAGAAAGGAAGATGTAACCCTTGATTAATTATCCAAAATTTTGGATGAAACCAATTTCAATTCACTCAATTCAATTTAAAATCCAGATTTCAAACCCATTAATTACCCTATTAATTATTGGAGTAATTTATATTTTCATTTACATCAAAATGAGTGAATTATTTGAAGTTAAAATCAGGTTTATGGTTCGACGACTGGGTTTGATAACTGGAAGTAGAAATGGTGTAAAAAGGGATGGGAGGGTTAAAAAGAATATCTGAAGCTAAAATCATAAATTATCGTGCTCATTTATATGATTTGTTCATCTTGAACAGACATTGACTTGAATACTTAGGAAAATTTTCTTGTAAGACTAAAA
Organism: Coffea arabica; assembly: GCF_036785885.1. Taxonomy (NCBI): domain Eukaryota; kingdom Viridiplantae; phylum Streptophyta; class Magnoliopsida; order Gentianales; family Rubiaceae; genus Coffea; species Coffea arabica. Next base: position 1,103,611 of record NC_092310.1, read on the forward strand.
GAACTAATTTTAAAGAATATTCATATTAAGCACACTTGTAGAGAATTATCATATGTATTAATCAATCAATTATAATATTTATTCAACTTAATTTATACGATCAGGAAAAATAGTTTGAAAGGGAAAATGATACTTTTCCTCTCCAATATTTAGTGGTTGGAAAAATTTCATCCACAAAGTTTCGTTGCGAATACATTTAGTTCCTACAAATTTAATTTATAGTCAATAGTACAAGTGACAGCAAATCAACCAATTTGGGTAGAAAAAAAATTGACAAATAGCTCGTTTAGTCCCTCAACTCTTTTTTTTCTGTAAATTATTTTTTTCTTAATAAATAAAAAATGATATTTTATTTTATCCTGTTTAATGCTTCTATTTTTTTTTCCAACCCCCAGAAGTACTTTTTTATTTCACTTCCTTCAACCTTCAAATGCGACAATGTTGGTGAATATGACCAAAATTTCAAACTTTCTTTAAAAAAAGAAAAACTTCACTTTTCTTGTTGTTTTTTTTAATTTTCTTTTGTACATAAATTCTTTGTTTTCCTTTTTACTTTCTTTTGCTATTTTTGACACTTTCCTTTCTCCTTTTTCTCTAGTCCCTGATTTTTTTTTCTATTTAGTCCTTTTATTTTTTCCCCTTAAATACCATTTGCCAGAAAACTTTTTCCATCACCAGACTCGGTGGCTTAAAAGGGCATGACAAACTGTTCATATTCTCTTTCAAAAAAAGGAAATCTATAATTTTTTTGATTTCTTTTTATGTTATTCCTTCATTTTCTTTTCTGCATTCTTAGTTTAAGAATCTTATTAAATTAGAACTATAGATGCGTGTTAAATAATATTTACTCAAATTTAAAAATTTTCATTTGCACATGTAGCATGCATTCCAATCCCACTCGTATTAAAAAAAAAAACTACTACACTGAAAATCTAAACATTAATTCTTTTCTTTTTATATAATTTTTTTCCTTTCTTTTTCAAAAGAGGAAGAAGAGGCAGCACGAGTGATAGATGCGGAGTAGATAGAGGAAGAGTCTGAATTATTGAAAAGGGAGAGAGAAGCTGCCAAGATTACTTTACAGATGATGGACATAGATGATTTTGTTCTCTCTCTAATTTGAGATTGAGCTTGAGGACAATCTAATGGCTACATCTTAGTTGTTAGGTGAATTTCCAATTATACTTCTTTTCAGTATATTGAATATATTTCAATGGTGTTAACAAACTCACATATTGATATTTTTGTTTGCGCAATGGTTTTTATTTTATTTATTATTTTTTTGGCGTGAGATTTTGCAGCGCTTTGAATTAAGGGTGCAAACGAATCGAATCGAGTCGAGGTTTGGTCTAATCGAATCGAGTCTCAACTTAGTTTTATGAAACTTGAATTCGAGCTCGAAGTTTGACGAGTTCAAAATGTAAAGTTCGAATTCGAACTCAACTAAAATTCGAGTCAAGCTCAAACTTAAAAAAAAAACATTATTTTATTTTAAAAAATGAATAAAATAATAATTTTTCAAAATAATATATATATATATATATATATATATATATATATATATTTATATAATCTAGTTAGCTCGCGAGTTAACGACTTGAATATCTTTGAGCACGAGTTTGACTTGATCAGTTCAAGCTCAGATTCGAGCTGCTCGCGAGCTGTTTGATTCATTTGCAGTTGAACTTCAAATACTTCTTACAAGTGCTCCAAAGATTTTTCATTGCACAATGAAACTATGGTAAGAAGAATTCATCCAATCTGTGGAGATACGTTCTTTTAATCAGACAAAATTCATCTTTCTAGAATCCAAAAATAAAAGAAGACAAATGTGGTTCATATATTGATTATATCACAGGGTACAAAAAAATTAAGAAAAGAGGTAGTGATTTATAAGTTGCATTTTCCTGTAAGGTGGGAAAATGCCAATGTATTAATCTATGTAGAACCATTGTAGTAACAAAGGGGCCGAAATAATGCTGGATTTTGGAGTAATTCCATATGGAGATCAAAGTGGAAATGACCCAATTATTTATGCTTCAACACATTACTGTTGCACCCCGAATCTCCTTTGGTTTCAAGAGTTACCCATACTACGGGTAGTTGTTATCCCACCAAAATTGGGACTGAAGTTTTTTGATGACATCGTTTCCAACCTGGAATGCTTTGGTAAGAACATCAGGAGAAATCGGAGGATCTGATCCGAATACAGCATTAGCAATGGTGATGACTCCTGGATTCTGGCTGCCTAAACCAGCAAAAGCAACAGCATTTGAATGTCCTTGGTTGAATTGGAAATGAATGAGGCCTTGGGGGAACACAAACACATCTCCTGGATTCAAAACCTTGGTGAAGAGCTTATTCTTCATGTTCATGCCCGGATTCGAAGTAACGAAACCAACAACTAGAGTACCCTCCAAAACAAAGAGGACCTCGGTAGCGCGAGGGTGAATGTGGGGAGGGTTCAAACCATAAGGCGCAAAATCGATGCGTGCTAAGGAAACACCTAAAGTGTTGAGCCCTGGAATTTGGTTGACATTTACCGCTGTTACATTGGACCCGAGTGGATTTGCTGTGCTTCCAGGTTTGTTAAGCCCTGGAAAGAAGAAATCTTCGGGTTTCACAAGCTTTGGATCCTTGCATATCTTTCCATTGACAAATACTGCATTAGCCAAGATTCGACTAAGTTAGTTTGTCAAACATAGTTAGGATTCAAGTATATAACATGCAAGAGTCAAGAAATTTTTGAAGTAATCTAGTTTACCTCCGGCATTGGCATCAGGAACTGCCACACAAAAATCCTGCAGTGGACTTGGATCGGATGCATGGACAACTGTAAAAACAAGTGCCAAGATGGCTGCAGCAATATGGATCCGAACTGCCATGGTTATCACAAAAGAGGTATCAAACTATGTGAACTAATTAGAAAGATGGTAACTTGTTTCTTCTCTGGTGGTGGAAGGACATGTGGGAAAGATGCCTATTTATAGCCACTTTTGGTACGTTGAACTGGTCATTACATTTTCTCATCTTAAAGATTAAAAAAGGCCGCATTGTCTATGTGTACTATTTTTGCACAATTCAACCGACGAAAGATTCTGCAACCACTGCTTTCGACTTTGTCATTTTCAGTAGGACTGATTAATAGCATGTAAATGGACCTTTTCATTTCCTGTTTCTTGTCTGTGTACGTAACTTAGAAGGTGGATGGACTTTTTCTTTCTTTTTATGTTTGCAAAATCTACTCTGGACTTGCGTATATGCAGATCGGTAAGTTCTAACGTCTAGTGATTGCTTTTTAAATCACCTTGGTTTATTATTTCCATATTTTATTTAAGCTGTTAAATGTTGAAGAAAATATAGATGTAACCCTTGATTAGTTTTCCAAATTTTGGATGAAACCAATTTTCGTTTAATCATTCAATTCAATACCGGCCAACAGCCACTTGGGGATAAAGGAATCAAACTTTGTCTCCCACCCGTCACTACCAGCCACTATATGTGGCTTCGTCCGACGGTGGTTCCCATGCTACAAACAAATTTATTTCAATTCAATACCAGATTTTACACCTGTGTTTGTAGCCACATTCTGTGGCTTCCTTCATGGTGGTTCTCGTGCGACAAAAAAAAAAAATTCAATTCAATACCAGATTTTACACCATGCTTGTTTATTTACCCAATCAAAGTTCATAGCAGTGTTTTGATATTTTCGTTTACTTCGTAGATTTGAATACTTAAAGTTAAAATTATAAACTATCTTAATCATTTGTATGATGTATTCCTTGAACAGACCTTGGCTTGAAAATTTGGGGAAATTTTCTTGTAAAAATTGAGATAATGAATTAAGTTTTTATGAATATTCATTAACCAACGTTGTAGAGAATTAGCACATGTATCAAAATATCAATTATAGTATTTATTAAACTTAGTTACTCATATATGATTAAAATGATAGTTCAAATGAAAAAAAAATGACACTTCTTGTCCCCCAATGTTAAGGAGTTGTAAAATTTCCGTCCCTAATGTTTCATTGAAAGCACATTTAGTCCCTATAATTTCAATATGCTACCAATTTATTAGAGCAAATCAACCAATTTGGATGGGAAGTTTTTTGCAAATAACTCATTTAGTCCTTTTACATTTTATGTAAAGTATCTTTAGTCCATGGTCTTTTATTTTGTCTCACTTAGTCTTTTTACATTTTTTCTAACACTAAACTTAGTTCTTATTTCACTTCCACCACCCAGCAGCGTTAAAAAGTCAGAATTTCAACTTTCTCCTCAACCAAAAATTCTTTAATTTTTTGGCAAAGGACGAGTAAGATTTAAGAAACGAGGGGGGGGGGGGGAAGATGTTTTGAACCTTGGGCTAATTAATACGGTTTAAATCTTAACACTACATTAAAGCCTCCTTGGCAAACTTTCTTCTCTTTTCTTTTGTTTTCTTTTTTCTATGTTATTTTTATTTTTAGTTTTTACTTTGTTCAACTATTTTCACTATTTTCCTTTCTTAACATAATTTCTTGTTTTGCTCTAGTCCCCATTCTTTTTTTTTTTTTTTTTCCATTTAGCACTTTTACTATTTTTTTAAGCACCAAAACTTCCTTTGCAGAAAAACTTTTTTCACCTTCAAATTAGGTAGCTTTAAAAGCATGACAAAAGGTTCGACTATTCTTTAGAAAAAAAAATCTTTTCTTTTTTGTCATTTCTTTTTAAATATTCCTTTTCCTTTTTTTAAGAAAACTATTTTCAACTATTTTTTGCTATTTTTGAATTAATCTTTTTTGTATTGTTAGTGTAGCAATTTTATTACACTAGCTAGTGTAGATGTATGCCAAATAATCTTTATTCAAATTTCAAATTCTTTCATTTGCACATATGGCATGTATTCCAGTTTGCTTGTGTAAAAAAATTGCTACACTAATAATATAGAAAAGATTAATTATTATTTTCTCTATAATTTCTTCCTTTTCTCTTTTATAAAAGAGGAGGAGGAAGAGTAACACGAATGAGAGACACATAGAAGATAAAGAAAGAGAGGGAGAGTGAGAAAGAGAGGGAAGCTGCCGAGACTAAATGTGTTCAAGAAAAGCTGAAAATGTGAGTAATTGAGATACCCCAAATTGGTCCAAATCAAAATATAGGGTAACTTACCTCAAATTTTGAAAATGGTTATGTTATCCGAATATACTTGACATAAATAGGTTGGAATATTGTTTTTTATTTTACAAAAACATGGGGGTGTTTGGAACCCAAGTTTTTGAGTAAGTTTGTTTGCTACTAGTTTTTATACAACTTTTGCTACAGGAACCCCAAAAAACTCAAAAAAACTCACGTTTGTTCCCTTGTTAGTCTTTTAGCAAAACGATGTCGTTTTGCCGCATCTTCTTTTGAAACCCCACGATTTGCCGAAAACACTGCTTGGACTGTTCCTCGTTTTTTCAACTCACAGAAGCGGTGCCCTGTACAGCAATTTACCCGGCTCACCTGCGCAATTTGGCCATTCGACATGGAGGTGATCGGAGCTTGGAGAAGCGGCGGGAAACAACTGCAGCTCTAACCTGCAGAGTAGAGGCGCTTGATTGGAAGTGAACGAAGGTTCGGCTTAGCTGATTCAGTCCCTCCGACAAACGGCTGTGCCAGTCCAAAAGCAAAAGACTGCCGTGCTTCCGTTTAGGAAAGTTCCCCTCAGCCAGTAGCATAGATTTGAGCCAGCCACGCTTCAATTTTTGGAACTGAAACCGCAGCAAGCCAGAAGCATTTTCTGGATTTTTTTTGTTGATTACTCGTATATGGCGTGCTGCGGTCTTGGATTCTTTAAGGTTTTGGTATTAAATAAGCCAAAATTTGGAGAAAGGCTGCTGAGTTAATTGCCCTCCCCTCCGTTGATTTGTTATACTTGGTGTCAATTTCGGACAGAGTTGAAAGCTCCGTGTTGATTAATTTGGGTAATGTGTTAATTAATTCTTTAACATTGGTCTGTTAGAATTAATTTGAGTAAAGTTTTTAAAAAATTTGTGCAGTAAATTTTTTTACAACTTCTACAGTGACCTACAGTAAAGTTTTAGACAAACTTCAAAAAAACTCAGGTTCCAAACGGTTATTTGAACCTACCTATATATGTGTATATGATTGGTTAGGGTAACCAGTACCCAAAATTCAATCTCTAACTATTTAGTCCTTTACTTGTAAATTAAGTTAGGAGATCCATTGCACATTTATATTTTCTTTTTGACTTATGAATTAAACCAGTTAATATTAACTCTCTGCTACATTTTGTCAAATGTTACATTCATTGTCACTAATTCCATTCACTCCACTACATTCATTGTACTTTTCCTTTATTCAAAATTACTTTTCCTTGCTCATAATATCAATATCTGTTTATTTGCTCTACTTACTTTTGTTTTTAAAAAGTTTTGACCTATCCTGTTTGGTTGTGGAGCAACCTACTGTCGTTGAAAAATGGCTTGGTAGTTTTAAGAAATGGAGAAAAGGAAACAAAATGTTTAGAATATTCAGTATTTTAGTTATGTAATGTGCATAAATTATGTAATATTTTAATCATGTATTTTGTTGATGAGTTTCTAGAGTGGTCGACTGTAGGCTCTTGTTTAATTTGGACAAGTATTGTGTTATTTTTTTAGATATTTCTATTTTTTCCATCTAATTATATGAGGGTTAGATTACCCTGTACACCCAACATTTTAGATGTTTTGGGCTTGGCAAACTTTTTTTTTTCCCATTTTTTCTTCAAAGGGTGAGATTTTGAAACACTTTGAGCACTTGCTACAAGAGCTCCAAGGGTTTTATATTGAACAATTAAAATTTAAAGTATTGGTAGAGAAAGTTCATCCAGTCCGTGGAGATTATAATGCATGATGCATTCCTTTAGTCTAACAGGGTTCATCTTCCTGTATGCAAGGGTAAAAGAAAAAACAAATGTTCTTCACAAATTGATTATAATTCAGGTACAAATATTAAGAAAAAAATTGCGAAACACGGAAAATGCAATGTATTATTGTTCATAGAATTAGTGCACTAACAAAGGTTCCAAAATAATGTATGATTTGGAGTAATTTAGTCAGGAGATCAATGTGTAAACTAGGGATCCAATTATTTATGCACCCTGAAGCTCCTTTGGAGGGTTTTACCCATATTATGGGTAGTAGTGGTTATCCCTCCAAAATTGTGACTGAAGATATTTGACGACATTCTTGTCAACCTGGAATGCTTTAGTGAGAACATCACGAGAAATGGGAGGCTTTGATCCGAAAACAGCATTAGCAATGGTGATGACTCCAGGATTCTGGCTGCTTAGACCAGCAAAAGCAACAGCATTGGAATGTCCCTTATTGAACTGAAAATGAATGAGGCCTTCAGGGAACAGAAACACATCTCCTGGATTCAAAACCTTGGTGAAGAGCTTATTCTTCATGTTCATGCCTGGATTCGAAGTAACGAAACCAACAAGAAGAGTGCCCTCTAAAACAACGAGGATCTCGGTAGCACGGGGGTGAGTGTGGGGAGGGTTCAAACCATAAGGTGCAAAATCGATGCGTGCTAAGGAAACACCTAAAGTGTTGAGTCCTGGAATCTGGTTGACATTAACTGTTGTTACATTCGATCCGAGCGGATTTGATGTGCTTCCAGGCTCGTTAAGCCCTGGAAAGAAGAAATCTTCAGCTTCCACAAGCTTTGGATCCTTGCATATCTTTCCATTCACAAATACTGCATTAGCCAAGATAAAAAAAAAAAAAAAAAGTTAGTATGTCACACATTAACTGGCATATTAGTGTTTTTTTTTGGATAAGTAATATAATGGTACCAATATAAGACAGTCATGAAAATTTTAAAAACAATATAGTTTACCGCCAGCATTGGCATCAGGAACTGCGACACAAAAATCTTGCAATGGACTTGGATCAGATGCATGGACAATTGTAAAAACAAGTGCCAAGATGGCTGCGGCTATGTGGAAGCGAAAAGCCATGGTTATCAGAAAGGAAGTATCAAACTATATCAGCTAGTTAGAGAGATGAAAAGTTGTTTCTTCTCAGATTGTGGGTGAATATGTGGTAAAGATTCCTATTTATAGCTATCTTTGGTTGAACCAGTCATTATGTTTTCTTATCTCAACGATTAGAAAAATGCCACATTGTCTTCCTAATCTATTTTTGCACAACTCAACCAACGAATGATTCTGCAACAACTACCTGTGACTTCTCATTTTCTTTCCTATTGCAAGTATAGAAAGACTGATTTGGTCATTTAGGACATTTCCCACAAAGTGGTACACTGATACAAGGTGTTGACGGACCAAGTAACTGGTAAGACCTTTTCTTGAAGAGATGGCCTTTGATATTTCCTGCTTCCAGATGTTTACTTTCTTACCTCAGTAAAATGATGCATTAATTGCAACTAATCAGTTTGAAATTTGCAGACTCAATCCAGCTTTACAAAGTAGCATCTGGGATTAGCATGAAAGAATCAAATATATGGAAATCGTCTGGGAGTAAAGGACCTAGTTACTTCACATAATTATACAAAGATGGCTTAGAACTTGAATTTCAAACTTCTTTGGCAAAACCTATGATATGTAATTATATGTGCATATTTTAGCAAGCTGGAATACCAAGCATTCATTTCCTGTTTCCTGTCTGTGCAAATAATTCCTGCTTGCAGGTGACCTCTTTTCATTACCTGTTTCTTGTCCGTGTAACTCAGCGCATTTCTGGACTTTTTCTTTCCAAAATCATCTCAGAACTTGCCAAATTGCAGCTTGGAAGTTCAAAGTTAATTCTACCTTCTAAGTGACTGCTTAACCTTCTTAGTTTGATATTGCCGTGTTCTATTTAAGCTATTAAATATTGAAAAAGAAAGGAAGATGTAACCCTTGATTAATTATCCAAAATTTTGGATGAAACCAATTTCAATTCACTCAATTCAATTGAAAATCCAGATTTCAAACCCATTAATTACCCTATTAATTATTGGAGTAATTTATATTTTCATTTACATCAAAATGAGTGAATTATTTGAAGTTAAAATCAGGTTTATGGTTCGACGACTGGGTTTGATAACTGGAAGTAGAAATGGTGTAAAAAGGGATGGGAGGGTTAAAAAGAATATCTGAAGCTAAAATCATAAATTATCGTGCTCATTTATATGATTTGTTCATCTTGAACAGACATTGACTTGAATACTTAGGAAAATTTTCTTGTAAGACTAAAAGAACTAATTTTAAAGAATATTCATATTAAGCACACTTGTAGAGAATTATCATATGTATTAATCAATCAATTATAATATTTATTCAACTTAATTTATACGATCAGGAAAAATAGTTTGAAAGGGAAAATGATACTTTTCCTCTCCAATATTTAGTGCTTGGAAAAATTTCACCCACAAAGTTTCATTGCGAATACATTTAGTTCCTACAAATTTAATTTATAATCAATAGTACAAGTGATAGCAAATCAACCAATTTGGGTGGAAAAAAAATTGACAAATAGCTCGTTTAGTCCCTCAACTCTTTTTTTTTTTTTGTAAATTATCTTTTTTTCTTAATAAATAAAAAATGATATTTTATTTTATCCTGTTTAATGCTTCTATTTTTTTTTCCAACCCCAGAAGTACTTTTTGATTTCACTTCCTTCAACCTTCAAATGCGACAATGTTGATGAGCATGACCAAAATTTCAACCTTTCTTTAAAAAAAGAAAAACTTCACTTTTCTTGTAGTTTTTTTATTTTCTTTTGTACATAAATTCTTTGTTTTCCTTTTTACTTTCTTTTGCTATTTTTGACACTTTCCTTTCTTCTTTTTGTCTGGTCCCTGATTTTTTTTTTCTATTTAGTCCTTTTATTTTTTCCCCTTAAATACCATTTGCCATAAAACTTTTTCCATCACCAGACTCGGTGGCTTAAAAGGGCATGACAAACTGTTCATATTCTTTTTCAAAAAAAGGAAATCTATAATTTTTTTATTTCTTTTTATGTTATTCCTTCATTTTCTTTTTTGCATTTTTAGTTTAAGAATCTTATTAAATTAGAACTATAGATGCGTGTTAAATAATATTTACTCAAATTTCAAAATTTTCATTTGCACATGTAGCATGCATTCCAATCCCACTCGTATTAAAAAAAAAACTACTACATTGAAAATCTAAACATTATTTCTTTTCTTTTTATATAATTTTTTTCCTTTTCTTTTTCAAAAGAGGAAGAAGAGGCAGCACGAGTGATAGATGCAGAGTAGATAAAGGAAGAGTCTGAATTATTGAAAAGGGAGAGAGAAGCTGCCAAGATTACTTTACAGATGGACATAGATGATTTTGTTCTCTCTCTAATTTGAGATTGAGCTTGAGGACAATCTAATGGCTACATCTTAGTTGTTAGGTGAATTTCCAATTATACTTCTTTTCAGTATATTGAATACATTTCAATGGTGTTAACAAACTCACATATTGATATTTTTGTTTTCGCAATGGTTTTTATTATTTATTATTTTTTTGGTGTGAGATTTTGCAGCGCTTTGAATTAAGGGTGCAAACGAATCGAATCGAGTCGAGTTTTGATCTAATCGAATCGAGTCTCAACTTAGTTTTATGAAATTTGAATTCGAGCTCGAGTTTGACGAGTTCAAAATGTAAAGTTCGAGTTCGAACTCGACTAAAATTCGAGTCAAGCTCAAACTTAAAAAAAAATAATTATTTTATTTTAAAAAATGAATAAAATAATAATTTTTCAGAATAATATATATATATATATATATATATAATCTTGTTGGCTCGCGAGTTAACAAGTTGAATATCTTTGAGCTCGAGTTTGACTTGATCAGTTCAAGCTCGAGTCAAGCTCGGATTCGAGCTGCTCGCGAGCTGTTTGATTCATTTGCAGTCGTACTTCAAATACTTCTTACAAGTGCTCCAAAGGTTTTTCATTGCACAATGAAACTATGGTAAGAAGAATTCATCCAATCTGTGGAGATGCGTTCTTTTAATCAGACAAAATTCATCTTTCTAGAATCCAAAAATAAAAGAAGACAAATGTGGTTCATATATTGATTATATCACAGGGTACAAAAAAATTAAGAAAAGAGGTAGTGATTTATAAATTGCATTTTCCTGTAAGGTGGGAAATGCCAATGTATTAATCTATGTAGAACCGTTGTAGTAACAAAGGGGCCGAAATAATGCTGGATTTTGGAGTCATTCCATATGGAGATCAAAGTGGAAATGACCCAATTATTTATGCTTCAACAGATTACTGTTGCACCCCGAATCTCCTTTGGTTTCAAGAGTTACCCATACTACGGGTAGTTGTTATCCCACCAAAATTGGGACTGAAGTTTTTTGATGACATTGTTTCCAACCTGGAATGCTTTGGTAAGAACATCAGGAGAAATTGGAGGATCTGATCCGAATACAGCATTAGCAATGGTGATGACTCCTGGATTCTGGCTGCCTAAACCAGCAAAAGCAACAGCATTTGAATGTCCTTGGTTGAATTGGAAATGAATGAGGCCTTGGGGGAACACAAACACATCTCCTGGATTCAAAACCTTGGTGAAGAGCTTATTCTTCATGTTCATGCCCGGATTCGAAGTAACAAAACCAACAACTAGAGTACCCTCCAAAACAAAGAGGACCTCGGTAGCACGAGGGTGAATGTGGGGAGGGTTCAAACCATAAGGCGCAAAATCGATGCGTGCTAAGGAAACACCTAAAGTGTTGAGCCCTGGAATTTGGTTGACATTTACTGCTGTTACATTGGACCCGAGTGGATTTGCTGTGCTTCCAGGTTTGTTAAGCCCTGGAAAGAAGAAATCTTCGGGTTTCACAAGCTTTGGATCCTTGCATATCTTTCCATTGACAAATACTGCATTAGCCAAGATTCGACTAAGTTAGTTTGTCAAACATAGTTAGGATTCAAGTATATAACATGCAAGAGTCAAGAAATTTTTGAAGTAATCTAGTTTACCTCCGGCATTGGCATCAGGAACTGCCACACAAAAATCCTGCAGTGGACTTGGATCAGATGCATGGACAACTGTAAAAACAAGTGCCAAGATGGCTGCAGCAATATGGATCCGAACTGCCATGGTTATCACAAAAGAGGTATCAAACTATGTGAACTAATTAGAAGGATGGTAACTTGTTTCTTCTCTGGTGGTGGAAGGACATGTGGGAAAGATGCCTATTTATAGCCACTTTTGGTACGTTGAACTGGTCATTATATTTTCTTATCTTAAAGATTAAAAAATGCCACATTGTCTATGTGTACTATTTTTGCACAATTCAACCGACGAAAGATTCTGCAACCACTACTTTCGACTTTGTCATTTTCAGTAAGATAGCGTGTAAATGGACCTTTTCATTTCCTGTTTCTTGTCTGTGTACGTAACTTAGAAAGTGGATGGACTTTTTCTTTCTTTTTATGTTTTCAAAATCTACTCTAGACTTGCGTATATGCAGATCGGTAAGTTCTAACGTCTAGTGATTGCTTTTTAAATCACCTTGGTTTATTATTGCCATATTTTATTTAAGCTGTTAAATGTTGAAGAAAATATAGATGTAACCCTTGATTAGTTTTCCAAATTTTGGATGAAACGGATTTTCATTTACTCATTCAATTCAATACCGGCCAACAGCCTCTTGGGGATAAAGGAATCAAACCTTGCCTCCCACCCGTCACTACCAGCCACTATATGTGGCTTTGTCCGACGGTGGTTCCCATGCTACAAACAAATTTATTTCAATTCAATACCAGATTTTACACCTGTGTTTGTAGCCACATTCTGTGGCTTCCTTCATGGTGGTTCTCGTGCGACAAAAAAAAAATTTCAATTCAATACCAGATTTTACACCATGCTCGTATATTTACCCAATCAAAGTTCATAGCAGTGTTTTGATATTTTCGTTTACTTCGTAGATTTGAATAGTTAAAGTTAAAATTAGAAACTATCTTAATCATTTGTATGATGTATTCCTTGAACAGACCTTGGCTTGAAAATTTGGGGAAATTTTCTTGTAAAAATTGAGATAATGAATTAAGTTTTTGATAGACTGCAATTTATCTATTTATTTTATTATTATTTCCCCTATTACCTGACTTGATGTGGATTAATTGCTGGATTCTACTCATTTTTCTTAATTTACGTATATTTCAGGGAGTAAAACGAAAATATGATAACAGGTGCCAAATTGACAGGAAAAGAATTCCAGGAAAATTTGGGGAAATTTTTGTTATGACCCAATTCCAGAAATGAAGAAAAGAATTGAGGTGGGGTTTAGGGAAGAGATTAAAGTCAGAAATTAGGGAGAATGAGAAAGGCTTATTGATTTCATCTTCCAGAATGAATCCGTAGTACACGGGAGAAGCTTATTTATCAAGCTTCTAGTCACTTCCTATAACAGAATAACTACTTGCTACTCTAGTCGGTTGAGCTGTAACTTCTCCAACTATCCTATGATATCAGAATATTGCCAAAACATAGCACTAATGGATTTATTATACAAGGCATAACATTGCCCCCCTTAAGAATCCTAGCCCCTACTCCCTAGGATTAAAATCTGGGAATTGTCCCTTGAGCACCGTCCAATCTTCCCATGTTGCTTCTGCAGGAGGCATGTTCACCCAATGCACCAGTACTTGAGTGATTGCAGAGTTTCCCCTCTTTATCATTCTTCTATCCAAGATGGCTTGAGGGGCCACCTTCACAGTGCCATCATCCATAACTTGAGGCAAACTACCACTCACGGATACACCCTTAGCAGTCCTTTTCAACATAGATACATGGAATACCGGATGAATGAGAGCATCTGCCGGTAACTCCAGTTTGTAAGCTGCCGGTCCAATCTTCTGTAAAATTTTAAAAGGCCTATAGTATTTGGATGAAAGCTTCAGATTTCTTCTAAGTGCTATAGAGCTTTGTCTATATGGTTGAAGCTACAAGTACACCTTATCTCCTACTTCAAAACTTCTCTCCACCCTATGCTTATCTGCATTCTGCTTCATCCTATTCTGAGCTACCTCCAGATTTTCCTTCAACAGTCTATCCCAATCTTGTCTTTCCTTCACCCAATTTGCAGCAATTGAGGGGTTTTCTGCAGATGGCAACAAGCTAATTTGAGGGGGAGGATAACCATAAAGAGCCATGAAAGGAGTCATCTGTAAAGCCGAGTGGTAATTGGTGTTATACCACCACTCAGCTGCAGTCAACCATTGTCTCCATTTGGTGGGCTGCTGGAAGGTCATGCATCTTAGATAGGTCTCTAAGCACCTATTCAATCTTTCTGTCTGTCCATCAGATTGTGGATGGTAAGCAGATGATAAGCATAACTCGGTACCCACTTTTGAGAATAAGTCCTGCCAAAAAGCACTGGTAAAAACCTTGTCTCTATCTGAGACTATGCTAAGAGGTAGGCCATGTAATCTGTAAACATGATCAAAGAAGAGCTGAGCTACATCTTGAGCTGTGTAATTGCTAGTAAGGGATATGAAATGTCCATATTTGGAGAATCTGTCAATGACCACCAGAATGGTGTCATGCCCATGGTTTAAAGTCACGGTCGCGGTCGCGGGCACGGCCCGGAACGTTCCACATCGGTCTCGGCATATCAGTCGCGGTTTCGGTGAGACGCAAATTTTAAAGTATTTAATATTCTAAAAATTGTTAATAATATAAAAAAGTAGGCTAAATAAAAAAAATTAAAAAATAGCAAAAGAAATAGCCAAGTCAATCCGTCGCGGTGTGACTCGGCTGATTTCTCGTCTTGACTCGGGATAACTCGGAGTAACTCGGTGTGACTCGGCCGAGTCAATCCGTCGCGGTGACGACTCGGCCGATTTCTCGGCGAGGCAAGTATTTCGGTATCGTTTCGTCACGGTATCGCATCGGTAGGGGCCGACACGGTGACGTCTCGGTCTCGGCCGAGACTTCGAACCATGGTCATGCCCCTTAGATTTGGGAAGTCCTTCTATAAAATCCAGGGAAATATGCTGCCACGCTTGTTCAGGTATTAGTAAGGGTTGTAGTAGTCCCAGATATTTTCCTGACTCTGCTTTACTCCTTTTACAAGTATCACAGGCCTGCACCATTTGTTCCACATCTCTTTTCATTCCTGGCCAGTAAAAATACAGCTTCATTCTATGATAGGTGCCACTATTACCGGAATGACCACCAACTGGAGAATCATGCATGCATTCCATCAGCTTCCTCCTCAGATCAGTAGCATTCCCCACAAAAATTCTACCCTTGAACTTGATGATACCATGCTCATAAGTATAATCTGTCGAAGAGACTCCATTAGTGGACAGATTTAGCAATAGTTCCTTAGCATTAGCATCTCCATTGTAGCTCTGAGTAACTTCCTGGAGCCATGCAGGCCTCACTACTGATATTGCATTCAATTCAATTTGCTCATTTTCACCCCTTCTTGACAAGGCATCAGCAACAATATTTTCCCTTCCCCTCCTGTACTGAATCTCATAATCCATTCCCATCAGTTTAGAGAGCCATTTTTGTTGTAAGGGAGTAGTGATTCTCTGGTCTAGCACATATTTGAGACTTTCATGGTCCGTCTTAATGATAAAATGTGCTCCCATCAAATAATGCCTCCATTTGGTCACTGCAACAATTAGGGACAGCAACTCCTTCTCATATATTCACATCCCAAGATTTTTATTTGCTAGTACCTGACTCATATATGCTATTGGTCTTCCTTGTTGCATCAACACAGCTCCTAGAGCTTTTTGGCTGGCATCAGTCTCTAGGATGAAAGGTTTAGTAAAATCCGGTAATGCTAATACAGGGGTAGAACTCATGGCACATTTCAACTGGCAGAAAGCATTCTTAGCTTCGGTACTCCACTCAAAGGAATCTTTCTTTAACAAATCAGTCAAAGGTTTAGCTATCAACCCATAGCCCTTAACAAACCTTCGATAATACCCGGTCAACCCAAGAAAACCCCTTAATGCTTTGACAGAATCAGGTCGTGGCCAGGATACCATGCTCTCTACCTTTGTAGGATCAGTTACTACTCCATCCTTGGTGACGATGTGTCCCAAGTACTCAACCTGTGGCTGACCAAAAGTGCATTTGGAGAGTTTGGCATAAAGTTTATGATATCTGAGAGTGTCCAGAACTTGTTTAAGGTGAATAAGATAGGTAGTCAAATCTGGGCTATATACTAAAATATCATCAAAGAAGACTAATACGAATTTTCTGAGGAAAGGGCTAAAAATTGAATTCATGAGTGCTTGAAAGGTTGTCGGGGCATTAGTAAGCCCAAATGGCATAACAAGGAATTCAAACAATCCAGTGTGAGTTCGAAAGGCTGTTTTGGGTATATCATGGGGATGCATTCTGATCTGGTGATAACTAGATCTGAGATCAATTTTGGAAAATACTTTGGAACCATGGAGCTCGTCCAAGAGATCATCAATGATAGGGATGTGAAATTTGTCCTTAATGGTGATTTCATTTAACTGTCTATAATCAATACAAAACCTCCAGGTTTCATCTTTTTTTTAACTAGCAAGACAGGTGAAGCGAAAGGGCTATGACTAAGCTGAATAATGCCATTAACTAGCATTTCCTGAACTTGTTTTTCAATTTCATTCTTATGAGTATGGGAATATCTATAAGGAATCAACTTGAAAGGTTTAGAATCTGGCTTAAGGGGTATCTTGTGATCTAATTGTCTAACAGGGGGTAAGGTGGAAGGTTCTCCAAACACATCAGTATAATCAGCCAAGAGTGCACTTATGGAGTCATCAGTGTGAGATGTTACCTCAGGAGTATCAACTGCTAGAACACAGGGCCTGCGGGAGAGTTTCTTTCTTCTTCCGTCTCAGAAACTTTTGGACAGTTTTTCCCTTCCTCAGTTTGATGTCTGTCTCTCTCAAATCTCCTTGTAGCTTCACTTCCTGCCCTCCTTGATTAAAGGAGAATTGTAGATGCTTGAAATCAAAAGTTACAGGACTGTGCTCTCTCATCCAATCGACCCCCAATACCATATCGTACGGCTCAATTGCAAGCACATATGCATCATGAGTGAATGTATGCCCTTGCATTTCCCAGGTCATCCGTGGAACCCAGCTATTACACTGTAGCACCTGCCCATTAGCCACCTTGACTGCGAACAGTTTCCTTGGTACTACTAATTGAGGATTTTCCTCGAACACTGAAGCTTTAACAAAAGTGTGAGAACTTCCTCCATCCAAAAATATTGAGAGCGGTTTCCCATTAAATTTCCCCTTCAGTTTGATAGTGCCCTGCAGCAGTTCACCAGTCATAGAGTGGATGGAAAATTCTACATCTTTATGACTACTGGCCCACTATATTCTATCACTTCCCCTTCGGTCAAGATTGATTCCTCCAATTTCCCTTTGTCTTCATCATCAACGAGTAACATGTGGATCCCCTTCCTACTACATACATGCCCGGGCCCATATCTATCCCCACATTTGAAGTACAAATTATTGGCCTTTCTGTACTGCAATTCTGATGGGGATATTTTCTGGAACATAGAGATCCCCCTCTTTTACTACTCTCGGCTCCTTCGAGAGCATGATTAACTCTAGGTGAAGGCAGAGCGAAGCTCTTGGGAGCCATCTTCTGTTTCTTGGTGAATAATTCAAAGGTCTTTTCCTGCATTCTCGCTGTCTCAAAGGCATCTAACAGAGTTCTTGTGCATTTTGACGGATATCTTGAGCTCTTCAGATAACCCACTCAAGAAGCAAGAGATAAAGAAAGGTTCTGTAAGTCCTGGGGTCTTGATCAAAACTCTAGCCTTGAGCTCTTCGAATTTCTCCTGATACGTTAAAACGGTGGAGGTTTGCTGCAATTTACTGAACTCTTCTACTGCATCATCTTGTCCCACTTCTCCAAATCTCTTTATGAGTGCTTCTTCAAACTCAGGCCAAGAAAGCTTACTTAGACCCATCTTGAACCCTTGAAACCATATATCTGCCTTATCCTCTAAATGCATTTCTATCACATCGAACCATTGTTCCTCTGCCACATGATATATATGAAAATATTTGATACATTTCCTCAGCCATTCTCGGGGATTTCCCCCTCTGAACAGAGGAAATTCCACCTTAGGAACAGGGGCGTGAAAATTCTTCCTTACTCCACGTTCTTGATGAGGCTCGTCCAACCAAATTACGTTCCGATTACCCGATCGATTTGGAGACTTCTCTGCGTTACTGCCGGGACCCAAAATTCCCTTATCTCCATTGATGGTTCGCATGAGATTGCCATATTGAGTAAACACAGTTGCTACTAGGGTCTTCAATTCTGCAGTGATAGTCTCCAGTCGTTCATCAGTCTGCTTCCTATTCAAAAGAGAATCTTCAATGAATTCCTGCAGTTTGTTCTCTTGACGTTTGATCTGTTCCTCCAGAGCTTTGAATCTTGTACCTTCGGCCATGATGGGCAATCAAAAGCTACTGAATCCGAGGATCAGTAGCTCTGATACCAAATGTTATGACCCGATTCCATAAATGAAGAAAAGAATTGAGGTGGGGTTTAGGGAAGAGAGAAAAGTCAGAAATTAGGGAGCATGAGAAAGGCTTATTGATTTCATCTTCCAGAATGAATCCGTAATACATGGGAGAAGCTTATTTATCAAGCTTCTAGTCACTTCCTGTAACAGAATAACTAGTTGCTACTCTAGTCGGTTGAGCTGTAACTTCTCCAACTATCCTATGATATGAGAATACCGCCAAAACATAGCACTAATGGATTTATTATACAAGGCATAACAATTTTCATGTAAAAATTGAGATAATGAATTAAGTTTTTATGAATATTCATTAACCAACGTTGTAGAGAATTAGCACATGTATCAATATATCAATTATAGTATTTATCAAACTTAGTTACTCATATATGATTAAAATAATAGTTCAAATGAAAAAAAAAATGACACTTCTTGTCCCCCAATGTTAACGAGTTGTAAAATTTCCATCCCTAGTGTTTCATTGAAAGCACATTTAGTCCCTATAATTTCAATTTGCTACCAATTTATTAGAGCAAATCAACCAATTTGGATGGGAAGTTTTTTGCAAATAACTCATTTAGTCCTTTTACATTTTATGTAAAGTATCTTTAGTCCATGGTCTTTTATTTTGTCTCACTTAGTCTTTTTACATTTTTTATAACACTAAACTTAGTTCTTATTTCACTTCCACCACCCAGCAGCGTTAAAAAGTTTTGATCAGAATTTCAACTTTCTCCTCAACAAAAAATTCTTTAATTTTTTGGCAAAGGAAGGGTAAGATTTAAGAAACCGGGGGGGGGGGGAAGATGTTTTGAACCTAGGGCTAATTAATACGGTTTAAATCTTAACACTACATTAAAGCCTCCTTGGCAAACTTTCTTCTCTTTTCTTTTGTTTTCTTTTGTTTTAATATTATTTTTATTTTTAGTTTTTACTTTGTTCAACTATTTTCCTTTCTTAACATAATTTCTTGTTTTGCTCTAGTCCCCATTCTTTTTTTTGCATTTAGCACTTTTACTATTTTTTTAAGCACCAAAACTTCCTTTGCAGAAAAACTTTTTTCACCTTCAAATTAGGTAGCTTTAAAAGCATGACAAAAGGTTCGACTATTCTTTAGAAAAAAAATCTTTTCTTTTTTGTCATTTCTTTTCAAATATTCTTTTTCCCTTTTTTTTAAAAACTATTTTCAACTATTTTTTGCTATTTTTTGAATTAATCTTTTTTGTATTGTTAGTGTAGCAATTTTATTACACTAGCTAGTGTAGATGTATGCCAAATAATCTTTATTCAAATTTCAAATTCTTTCATTTGCACATATGGCATGTGTTCCAGTTTGCTTGTGTAAAAAAATTGCTACACTAATAATATAGAAAAGATTAATTATTATTTCTCTATAATTTCTTCCTTTTCTCTTTTATAAAAGAGGAGGACGAAGAGTAACACGAATGAGAGACACATAGAAGATAAAGAAAGAGAGGGAGAGTGAGAAAGAGAGGGAAGCTGCCGAGACTAAATGTGTTCAAGAAAAGCTGAAAATGTGAGTAATTGAGATACCCCAAATTGGTCCAAATCAAAATATAGGGTAACTTACCTGAAATTTTGAAAATGGTTGTGTTATCCGAATATAGTTGACATAAATAGGTTGGAATATTGTTTTTAATTTTTTTAAAACAATGGTCATTTGAACCTACCTATATATGTGTATATGATTGGTTAGGGTAAAAATTCAATCTCTAACTATTTAATCATTTACTTGCAAATTAAGTTAGGAGATCCATTGCACATTTATATTTTCTTTTTGACTTATGAATTAAACCAGTAAATCTTAACTCTCTGTTACATTTTTCAAATGTTACATTCATTGTCACTAATTCCATTCACTCCACTACTCTTGGTACTTTTCCTCTATTCAAAATTACTTTTCCTTGCTCATTTTTTTTATTGACCTATCCTGTTTGGTTGTGGAGCAACCTACTGTCGTTGAAAAATGGCTTGGTAGTTTTAAGAAATGGAGAAAAGGAAACAAAATGTTTAGAATATTCAGTATTTTAGTTATGTTATGTGCATAAATTATGTAATATTTTAATCATGTATTTTGTTGATGAGTGACGGGTATTTTACATACGTGCAAGCTAAAAAAATACCGAATTACACCCGTTCACTGCAAGTATACAGATCAACTAGTAGTTTAGGGTATATATCGGGTCGATCCCACAAGGAAGAGTGAACAATTACCGGTATTACTAAAGCTTCTCTATTATTTAGACTATCAACGAATTATAGCAAATTAAAACCTATTGAAATTATACAAGAAAATAGCAAATAAAAGCTCCTTAGGTTGTGGCATCCCTAACTACTCATGCAAGTGCTATATTTGGATCATTTAGTACTACATCTAGGCTAGTTATGGTGTAATTTCTTTATGCATTTGAAACCTACTTTCGTAGTGAATCAACTATACTCATAACTAATCCATACCTATTTTCATGGTTATGAAATTAGCTACAAGTTCATTTCTTCAATGAAATTACATGAAATGAATCACTAAAAACCACATAAGTGCACCTCTACTTTCGTGAGTGTACTCCTTATGTTTAGCACTTCTTGAACTAGTGTTAAATCTCAATTTTCATTGCAGAAACAACACCTTAGATCATCACAATCAATGGTACCAGATTAATCATGATTTAAGAAGCCAAAGTGCTAAATAACTTGCTCAAATCATAGCAATCAAATAACCAAATAATAAACACTAACAATTATAGGAAGTTCAACCAAACCCAAGGCTTAAACTTTAGATACACATATTACACACAAAATCCAGAACTTGTATATTAACTAAACTTGGAATCAAATACAAAAGATAAAGAGTTTGGAAGGAATACAACCCTTGTCACATGAGCTTTCTTCCTTGCCTTCTTCATCCTCCATCTTCATCCTAATCTAGATAATAAACAAGAATGGATGAACTATACTACTCTATACTAAGCTAAACTAATACTAGGAAGATGAAAGAGCTACATTTCTGCAGCTTCAAGCTTTCTCCCGTAGCTCACTCTCTATTTTTCTGCTATGAACTCCAATCTCTGCTATCTACTCCAATCTCTTGCTCTATATTATTGGATCCCCTTCAATCTTGCAATCTTGGCTATTTTATGATGAAATATGGTCAAGAAATGAGGATTACATCTCCCTTTTACAGCTGGGAATGTTTCTCACATGTATAGCATCACATGTGAGTTGGTGGAGGTGAAATTGAGTTTTACGCGTACAAAGCAGCCTTTTCTGACCACAATCCGGCCAGGAATAGCTCTGCTCCGATTTTGACTCAACTTCAACTGAACTTTTCTTGATGATAAAAGCTGATTTAGCTCTTGACCAAAACATAAAACTTGTAGCCCTTTGAGTTAGCTTTCCAATGCATCAAGAATCACCTCATTTGGATCTGTGTAGGCTGAGAAATGACCGAAATACCCTTACCTGCTCATTGCCCTGTTCCAGTTTCGACCAGTAGAAATTTGCTATTGTAATTCGGCATTTTGACCTGGAAAACCTTCAAACTGGATTTAGATGTCTTCACCAAAGTTGTAGATCTATCTCTTATCTTCAAATTGGTTCAAGAATCATCTTAATCCGATCACTGTAGCTCAAGTTATAGCCGAAATACGAAAATGTGTCAAAACTGTCAAAATACACAAAATCCAAGTAAAAAGTGATAAAAACCTCATTTAATCACTTAAAAGCATTTTTCACCAATTATAGCCAAAATGATTCATATTCTTCCAATAATATAACCAAAGTGACTAAAAATAATATAAAATATCATACAATTATTACGTAAATTAGTCACTTATCAAACTCCCCCACACTTAAATCATTGCTTGTCCTCAAGCAATTCACACATAATCAAATGCAATGATTCAAGAGGTGAAACAATATATGCACTTTGTCCAATTTAATTCCTCAAGACTTGGAAAATAATCATTATACAATTATTCAATTTACACTAAATACTCATAATATCAAGTAAAGGAAGATAATTATACCCTAAATTCAACAAGTTAAACTTAATCTCTTACCCTAACTTAATTTTACAAATAAGCAAATCACATAGTCGATTTATAGCCTTTCTCCTCCTATAATCATCTTTTTCTCAAAATTTTACATCTAAGAGGGATTTATTCATACTAATTTTACTTAATTAGTGAGAATGCCTTTTTACGCGAAAATCGACACTTTTAGGTGAAGATCCCCGGTTACTCAACATTTCACTTATTCAAGTTGCTAATGCATACTCTTAATTCAAGTACCTTTTTACGCGAATGTCGACATTTGTAGATGCCAACCCCCGGTTACTTGGTACGAGAATCATTGGAGTAGAACAAATTTTTTTTTTTTTTTACTTTCTTTTTTTCTCTTTTTTTTTCTTTTTTTTTTAATAAAAGACAATAAATAGATGTTCCCTCTTAGAAAATATATAAGACTACTCAAAGGAGGAGTATAACCTTATCGACTATATCAATCACTTACTTGCAAAATTAAGTAAAGAGAAGAAATCTCATTAAACATGTAAAATTATAGGCATAATTTTCCTCACTTTATCCAATATATTTTCTAAAATGCAAAAATCCTAATTGCATAATACTATTTCCAAGTTAAATGAGGACTAAACCTTCCAAAATACATATAACATTTCAACAATTGGAAGAATAAGGTTGGAACAATTAGCCCTTTTTGAATGAAAATGCAAGAATTTGAAGAACTTTTGGGCCATAGTGAAATATTGGAAAAGATTTTAGAAAAATTTTTACAGAGTTTCTCCTTATAAATGGAAGAAAACTCCCTGCCAACAAACCTATTTTCTAGCAAATTATCCACATGGCAAGCATTTCAAACACAATTCCAACATTTCCAAGCATTTAAATCCACAAAATATCATCACCTAGCAAGTAAATGCAAGTTTAAATATTTCCTCCCCCACACTTAAACTTCACATTGTCCTCAATGTGAGAAAAGGAAAATAAATAAAGAGTAAAAGAAAATACTGCTCAATTGAACTTGCGCAATCCGAATTCATGTCCAAGTGATGAATTTCCAACCGTATTTGAGAAAGAGTGGAGAGTTCACTTATTGCACCCTGAAAAAGACAAAATCAAAACAAATAAATTTCTTAAAAATAAAAGGTTGCAATCAACAAAATCATGCAATTCAAGGAAAAAGGAAAAATGATCAAGCATGTGGAACCATACAATGTTCAAGGGATAAAAACATGAAATGAGCTAATCTTTGCTAATCAAATATATGCATTAGTATCCAAAGCAAAGGGAAGCTAATTTCACACAAAAAATCCACAATCATGAACAAAATAAGTTCCATTTATACATTTTGTCATCAATGATCAAATCCCCGCAAGTACAAAAGCAATCTCAAAATGGAGACAAACACACCAAGCCAAAATATAAATGACCTTCTTGAAAATTCATGAAATACTAAAAACTATTGAACCACAAGGATTATAAGTGCATTTATGAATTTCATCAATTAAGGCCATCTTCTCTTCTTTTAGAATTACCTAAGAATTCAAGAAATTATTCAACCAAACACCTTTTCATTCATTAGGTAATCTAAATTACTCACATGAATATCATAAACTCCCACAAAGCTAATTAAAATGCTACATTGGCCACTTAATATGCAACTTGGTTATCAAGCCAAATTAAGCATAAAATTAGCAAAAATTCACCAAATAAGTACAATAAATGCAAATCACAAAATATAGTTATCACTAACAATCACCAATAGCATCAATAAGCTCAAATAAATGCACTTAACTTCACATATTAAAAATTGCCTAAAAATGGCAAAATTCAAATAACAAAGTTAGGTGAAGAATTGTTACCTCAAGGTGGTTTGGTGATGTTTAGAGATGAATATGATGTGAAAACCCCCAAGAAACTTTCTCCAATTTGACCTCAATTGAGTGATTTCAAGAAAGTAGAACCCTAACTAATGGTAAGCTTGAAACCACTTTAGAGTTGTTTTTGAAAAAATATGAACTATGAAATTCACTCTAGAGGATGGAAGAAAGTGATTTGGTGAAGGTTATTTGAAGATTAAATGGTGAAAAGTGGTGTTTTAGTGAGTGGTGTGTGTTTGAGGTGTTAGTATGTGAGTTGGGTTGAAGAAGAAGGGAGAAAAATTGTGAAGAATCCGTGAAACGGATTCATCTTACGCTGGTTACTGTTCACAATCCGGCCAAAAATTGGAGGGATTCGTGGAGGGATTGCTGGAGGGATTCTGGGCAGAAATTTTTTTTTTTTTTTTTTTTTTTACTGTTGCATATCCGGCCAGTTTCTGGCCGGATTTCCCGCCGGATTTGCTACAGTGGATTTTTTTTTTTTTTTTTTTTTTTTACAATCCGGCCAGTTTTTGGCCGGATTTCAGGCCGGATTTTCGGCCGGATTCTGTCCAGAATGCTCGAAAAAATTTTCTTTTCTCCCCTAACTATCCGGCCTTCAATCCGGCCAACATTTGGCCGGATTTATGGCCGGATTTACTGCAGAAAAAGCTGTTTTCTGCAGTTTTTCCTCCCAATTTGCTTGGCCAACCTTCCACATTCAACCTACTTCATGTTCTTTGAATGAAATTCAAATTTAACATGATCATGCATGAATATAACTTAAACATGAAACACCTTAAATGCATGAAATGCAGCAATTGAACATGAAAACTCCCTTTTTGCCTTAATATAAACACCTTTGCAATTGAGATCATTTGCATGAACTCTTGTCATTGCCACCTACAAAACACACAAAAACATTAATCGAACAACTAAAACTTACTAAAAACAAGCCAACATGAAGAAAAGTGGAGTTGAAAAGTGATCCAAGCCTTCGTTTTTAAAAGGATCCGAGGTCGTTTTAGAAAGGATCCGAGGTCGGATCATGATGATTGAGCTCGGATCAAGAAGCTCGAATTTTTTCTGATTGCAGAAGTGGAT
The DNA here is from genome assembly GCF_036785885.1 of Coffea arabica. Taxonomy (NCBI): domain Eukaryota; kingdom Viridiplantae; phylum Streptophyta; class Magnoliopsida; order Gentianales; family Rubiaceae; genus Coffea; species Coffea arabica. The sequence continues at coordinate 1,129,124 of NC_092310.1, forward strand.
CCGAGGCCTTGGATCCATATGGATCCGAGGCCTTGGATCCATTGAATCTGCACTTATTGCAGAATTTTTGCAATTTTCAGTTTGACCTCAATTCTTCAAAATACACCATAGATCATTTCTATGTCAAAATAAACCATTCACGCACATGTAAAATGATCTAAACATGCATTCTAAACCTCTTTAATGCATCAAAAACCATAATTACTGAATTTGAGGTATTGAGATCTTTGATCAAACTTCGCCCTTTTCACCTCATTTGGTCACTTTTTCAAAACCTACAAATGAAAAACAACAAAATTACTCAAACTTATACTTTAAACATAAAATCACTCCAAAGTAACACCAACTTAAACAAACATTGGGTTGCCTCCCAATAAGCGCTTCTTTAAAGTCAATAGCTTGACTATTTCTCCTCATTTTTTCAAGGAGGCTTTGTTAGCGAATAATCCACCATTTTTGGTCTTGGTGGATCATTAAATGGTGACTTTATAGCAAAAGCCACATGATCTAATGATGTGAGAAATGAAAGTGACTTACCTATACCAAGTGTTTCATAGATATTACCTTGAATATGCACCACTTGAGAACTTAACAAATGAAATGCCATGAAAGTATCTTGGGCAGGAATATCTTTAAAACCTGTACTTTTTATACACTCCTCAAGAGGGGTGAAAATTGAGCCATTAAAACTCACCTCTTGAGGTTCAAAGTTAGTTCCAAAGATATTATCATGTGAAATGGATATTTGCTCATTAAAACACTCTTGAGATTCATCATTTTCATCAAAATGCAACCCATTTTCACATACAACATTCCCACCATTCATGCTAGGATCATTTTGCACATTATTAGAGGAAATAACTTCACACAATGCACTCAATTGCTCATGTATTCGACCAAAGTGAGAAGCTAATTCATCTATTCTTTCCTCAATCCTATCAAAACGATCGGAAGTTGCATTTGCTAGCTTTTCTAATGCTAAATCAAATTGATTAGAAAAATTTTCTACAGCTAGCTCCCAAGATGCATTAGAATCATTAGCTAATGGTTCACTTTCTAACTCCCAAGGTAGAGGTGTATTAGCTAACTTCTCTATTGCCAACTCCCAAGATGGTTTTGATTCATATTGGACACTTTCAGGTTGGTGATCATAAAAATATGAATTATCACTATAAGTACATTGATTATTCCAACCATAAGCAGGAGAATTGCTCCAATTAGCACTATATCGATCAAAACAGGGATTGTAATGCTCTAATTCATCATAATAATCCACATTTTGTACTTGCATACATGTATTAGTAACATGATGACCTCCACACAAGTCACAAATCACATAATAAGAATTAAAAGCATTAACATTCCTCCCTTGCTCAATTTCATGCATAATTGTGTCCATTTGAACTTGTAACATGATTACATCAACTTTTTCCTTTAAACACTTCAAACCATCTTCATAAGACATACCTCTAGTAATTTCTTGGTTACCTCTATTGAAAGAGCTTTGCACTTGGTAACCATCCATTTCCAATCTTCCACTTCTCAAGCATTGTCCTCCAAATTGACCTACCCTTCTCATTACCTAAAATTGCTTTTGAACAATTACCGGTATTACTAAAGCTTCTCTATTATTTAGACTATCAACGAATTATAGCAAATTAAAACCTATTGAAATTATACAAGAAAATAGCAAATAAAAGCTCCTTAGGTTGTGGCATCCCTAACTACTCATGCAAGTGCTATATTTGGATCATTTAGTACTACATCTAGGCTAGTTATGGTGTAATTTCTTTATGCATTTGAAACCTACTTTCGTAGTGAATCAACTATACTCATAACTAATCCATACCTATTTTCATGGTTATGAAATTAGCTACAAGTTCATTTCTTCAATGAAATTACATGAAATGAATCACTAAAAACCACATAAGTGCACCTCTACTTTCGTGAGTGTACTCCTTATGTTTAGCACTTCTTGAACTAGTGTTAAATCTCAATTTTCATTGCAGAAACAACACCTTAGATCATCACAATCAATGGTACCAGATTAATCATGATTTAAGAAGCCAAAGTGCTAAATAACTTGCTCAAATCATAGCAATCGAATAACCAAATAATAAACACTAACAATTATAGGAAGTTCAACCAAACCCAAGGCTTAAACTTTAGATACACATATTACACACAAAATCCAGAACTTGTATATTAACTAAACTTGGAATCAAATACAAAAGATAAAGAGTTTGGAAGGAATACAACCCTTGTCACATGAGCTTTCTTCCTTGCCTTCTTCATCCTCCATCTTCATATGAGTTTCTAGAGTGGTCGACTGTAGGCTCTTGTTTAATTTGGACAAGTATTGTATTATTTTTTTAGATATTTCTATTTTTTCCATCTAATTATATGAGGGTTAGATTACCCTGTACACCCAACATTTTAGATGTTTTGGGCTTTGCAAACTTTTTTTTTTCCCATTTTTTCTTCAAAGGGTGAGATTTTGATACACTTTGAACACTTGTTACAAGAGCTCCAAAGGTTTTATATTGAACAATTAAAATTTAAAGTATTGGTAGAGAAAGTTCATCCAGTGCGTGGAGATGCATGATGCATTCCTTAAGTCTAACAGGGTTCATCTTTCCTGTATGCAAGGGTAAAAGGAAAAAACAAATGTTCTTCACAAATTGATTATAATTCAGGTACAAATATTAAGAAAAAAATTGTATTTTCCCGAAACACGGAAAATGCAATGTATTATTGTTCATAGAATTAGTGCACTAACAAAGGTTCCAAAATAATGTATGATTTGGAGTAATTTAGTCAGGAGATCAATGTGTAAACTAGGGATCCAATTATTTATGCACCCTGAAGCTCCTTTGGAGGGTTTTACCCATATTATGGGTAGTAGTGGTTATCCCTCCAAAATTGTGACTGAAGATATTTGACGACATTCTTGTCAACCTGGAATGCTTTAGTGAGAACATCACGAGAAATGGGAGGCTTTGATCCGAAAACAGCATTAGCAATGGTGATGACTCCAGGATTCTGGCTGCTTAGACCAGCAAAAGCAACAGCATTGGAATGTCCCTTATTGAACTGAAAATGAATGAGGCCTTCAGGGAACACAAACACATCTCCTGGATTCAAAACCTTGGTGAAGAGCTTATTCTTCATGTTCATGCCTGGATTCGAAGTAACGAAACCCACAAGAAGAGTGCCCTCTAAAACTACGAGGATCTCGGTAGCACGGGGGTGAGTGTGGGGAGGGTTCAAACCATAAGGTGCAAAATCGATGCGTGCTAAGGAAACACCTAAAGTGTTGAGTCCTGGAATCTGGTTGACATTAACTGCTGTTACATTCGATCCGAGCGGATTTGATGTGCTTCCAGGCTCCTTAAGCCCTGGAAAGAAGAAATCTTTGGCTTCCACAAGCTTTGGATCCTTGCATATCTTTCCATTGACAAATACTGCATTAGCCAAGACAAAAAAAAAAAAAAAAAGTTAGTATGTCACACATTAACTGGAATATTAGTGTTTTTTTTTTTTAAAAGTAATATAATGGCACCAATTAAGACAGTCATGAAAATTTTAAAAACAATATAGTTTACCGCCAGCATTGGCATCAGGAACTGCGACACAAAAATCCTGCAATGGACTTGGATCAGAAGCATGGACAATTGTAAAAACAAGTGCCAAGATGGCTGCAGCTATGTGGAAGCGAAAAGCCATGGTTATCAGAAAGGAAGTATCAAACTATATCAGCTAGTTCGAAAGATGAAAAGTTGTTTCTTCTCAGATTGTGGATGAATATGTGGTAAAGATTCCTATTTATAGCTATCTTTGGTTGAACCAGTCATTATGTTTTCATGTCTCAACGATTAGAAAAATGCCACTTTGTCTTCCTAATCTATTTTTGTACAAGTCAACCAACGAATGATTCAGCAACAACTACCTGCTACTTCACATTTTCTTTCCTCTTGCACGTACGGCAAGACTGATTTGGTCATTTAGGACATCAGGGTTCACGTAAATATTTCCTTGTTTACCCTATATGCTATACATTTCCCACAAAGTGGTACAGTGATACAAGGTGTTGACGGACCAAGTAACTGGTAAGACCTTTTCTTGAAGAGACGGCCTTTGATATTTCTTGCTTCCAGATGTTTACTTTCTGACCTCAGTAAAATGATGCATTAGTTGCAACTAATCAGTTTGAAATTCGCAGGCTCAATCCAACTTTACAAAGTAGCATCTGGGATTAGCGCAAAAGAATCAAATATATGGTAATCGTCTGGGAGTAGAGGACCTAATTACTTCAGATAGACCTCTTTTCATTACCTGTTTCTTGTCCGTGTAACTCAGCGCATTTCTGGACTTTTTCTTTCCAAAATCATCTCAGAACTTGCCAAATTGCAGCTTGGAAGTTCAAAGTTAATTCTACCTTCTAAGTGACTGCTTAACCTTCTTAGTTTGATATTGCCGTGTTCTATTTAAGCTATTAAATATTGAAAAAGAAAGGAAGATGTAACCCTTGATTAATTATCCAAAATTTTGGATGAAACCAATTTCAATTCACTCAATTCAATTTAAAATCCAGATTTCAAACCCATTAATTACCCTATTAATTATTGGAGTAATTTATATTTTCATTTACATCAAAATGAGTGAATTATTTGAAGTTAAAATCAGGTTTATGGTTCGACGACTGGGTTTGATAACTGGAAGTAGAAATGGTGTAAAAAGGGATGGGAGGGTTAAAAAGAATATCTGAAGCTAAAATCATAAATTATCGTGCTCATTTATATGATTTGTTCATCTTGAACAGACATTGACTTGAATACTTAGGAAAATTTTCTTGTAAGACTAAAAGAACTAATTTTAAAGAATATTCATATTAAGCACACTTGTAGAGAATTATCATATGTATTAATCAATCAATTATAATATTTATTCAACTTAATTTATACGATCAGGAAAAATAGTTTGAAAGGGAAAATGATACTTTTCCTCTCCAATATTTAGTGGTTGGAAAAATTTCATCCACAAAGTTTCGTTGCGAATACATTTAGTTCCTACAAATTTAATTTATAGTCAATAGTACAAGTGACAGCAAATCAACCAATTTGGGTAGAAAAAAAATTGACAAATAGCTCGTTTAGTCCCTCAACTCTTTTTTTTCTGTAAATTATTTTTTTCTTAATAAATAAAAAATGATATTTTATTTTATCCTGTTTAATGCTTCTATTTTTTTTTCCAACCCCCAGAAGTACTTTTTTATTTCACTTCCTTCAACCTTCAAATGCGACAATGTTGGTGAATATGACCAAAATTTCAAACTTTCTTTAAAAAAAGAAAAACTTCACTTTTCTTGTTGTTTTTTTTAAATTTTCTTTTGTACATAAATTCTTTGTTTTCCTTTTTACTTTCTTTTGCTATTTTTGACACTTTCCTTTCTCCTTTTTCTCTAGTCCCTGATTTTTTTTTCTATTTAGTCCTTTTATTTTTTCCCCTTAAATACCATTTGCCAGAAAACTTTTTCCATCACCAGACTCGGTGGCTTAAAAGGGCATGACAAACTGTTCATATTCTCTTTCAAAATAAGGAAATCTATAATTTTTTTTGATTTCTTTTTATGTTATTCCTTCATTTTCTTTTCTGCATTCTTAGTTTAAGAATCTTATTAAATTAGAACTATAGATGCGTGTTAAATAATATTTACTCAAATTTAAAAATTTTCATTTGCACATGTAGCATGCATTCCAATCCCACTCATATTTAAAAAAAAACTACTACACTGAAAATGTAAACATTATTTCTTTTCTTTTTACATAATTTTTTTCCTTTTCTTTTCAAAAGAGGAAGAAGAGGCAGCACGAGTGATAGATGCGGAGTAGATAAAGGAAGAGTCTGAATTATTGAAAAGGGAGAGAGAAGCTGCCAAGATTACTTTACAGATGATGGACATAGATGATTTTGTTCTCTCTCTAATTTGAGATTGAGCTTGAGGACAATCTAATGGCTACATCTTAGTTGTTAGGTGAATTTCCAATTATACCTCTTTTCAGTATATTGAATATATTTCAATTGTGTTAACAAACTCACATATTGATATTTTTGTTTTCGCAATGGTTTTTATTATTTATTAATTTTTTTGGTGTGAGATTTTGTAGCGCTTTGAATTAAGGGTGCAAACGAATCGAATCGAATCGAGTTTTGGTCTAATCGAATCGAGTCTCAACTTAGTTTTATGAAACTTGAACTCGAGCTCGAGTTTGACGAGTTCAAAATGTAAAGTTCGAGTTCGAACTCGACTAAAATTTGAGTCAAGCTCAAACTTAAAAAATTAATTATTTTATTTTAAAAAATGAATAAAATAATAATTTTTCAAAATAATATATATATAATCTAGTTAGCTTGCGAGTTAATGGGTTGAATATATAATCTAGTTAGCTCGCGAGTTTGACTTGAATATCTTTGAGTTCGAGTTTGACTTGATCAGTTCAAGCTCGGATTCGAGCTGCTCGCGAGCTGTTTGATTCATTTGCAGTCGTACTTCAAATACTTCTTACAAGTGCTCCAAAGGTTTTTCATTGCACAATGAAACTATGGTAAGAACAATTCATCCAATCTGTGGAGATACGTTCTTTTAATCAGACAAAATTCATCTTTCTAGAATCCAAAAATAAAAGAAGACAAATGTGGTTCATATATTGATTATATCACAGGGTACAAAAAAATTAAGAAAAGAGGTAGTGATTTATAAATTGCATTTTCCTGTAAGGTGGGAAAATGCCAATGTATTAATCTATGTAGAACCATTGTAGTAACAAAGGGGCCGAAATAATGCTGGATTTTGGAGTAATTCCATATGGAGATCAAAGTGGAAATGACCCAATTATTTATGCTTCAACACATTACTGTTGCACCCCGAATCTCCTTTGGTTTCAAGAGTTACCCATACTACGGGTAGTTGTTATCCCACCAAAATTGGGACTGAAGTTTTTTGATGACATCGTTTCCAACCTGGAATGCTTTGGTAAGAACATCAGGAGAAATCGGAGGATCTGATCCGAATACAGCATTAGCAATGGTGATGACTCCTGGATTCTGGCTGCCTAAACCAGCAAAAGCAACAGCATTTGAATGTCCTTGGTTGAATTGGAAATGAATGAGGCCTTGGGGGAACACAAACACATCTCCTGGATTCAAAACCTTGGTGAAGAGCTTATTCTTCATGTTCATGCCCGGATTCGAAGTAACGAAACCAACAACTAGAGTACCCTCCAAAACAAAGAGGACCTCGGTAGCGCGAGGGTGAATGTGGGGAGGGTTCAAACCATAAGGCGCAAAATCGATGCGTGCTAAGGAAACACCTAAAGTGTTGAGCCCTGGAATTTGGTTGACATTTACCGCTGTTACATTGGACCCGAGTGGATTTGCTGTGCTTCCAGGTTTGTTAAGCCCTGGAAAGAAGAAATCTTCGGGTTTCACAAGCTTTGGATCCTTGCATATCTTTCCATTGACAAATACTGCATTAGCCAAGATTCGACTAAGTTAGTTTGTCAAACATAGTTAGGATTCAAGTATATAACATGCAAGAGTCAAGAAATTTTTGAAGTAATCTAGTTTACCTCCGGCATTGGCATCAGGAACTGCCACACAAAAATCCTGCAGTGGACTTGGATCGGATGCATGGACAACTGTAAAAACAAGTGCCAAGATGGCTGCAGCAATATGGATCCGAACTGCCATGGTTATCACAAAAGAGGTATCAAACTATGTGAACTAATTAGAAAGATGGTAACTTGTTTCTTCTCTGGTGGTGGAAGGACATGTGGGAAAGATGCCTATTTATAGCCACTTTTGGTACGTTGAACTGGTCATTACATTTTCTCATCTTAAAGATTAAAAAAGGCCGCATTGTCTATGTGTACTATTTTTGCACAATTCAACCGACGAAAGATTCTGCAACCACTGCTTTCGACTTTGTCATTTTCAGTAGGACTGATTAATAGCATGTAAATGGACCTTTTCATTTCCTGTTTCTTGTCTGTGTACGTAACTTAGAAGGTGGATGGACTTTTTCTTTCTTTTTATGTTTGCAAAATCTACTCTGGACTTGCGTATATGCAGATCGGTAAGTTCTAACGTCTAGTGATTGCTTTTTAAATCACCTTGGTTTATTATTTCCATATTTTATTTAAGCTGTTAAATGTTGAAGAAAATATAGATGTAACCCTTGATTAGTTTTCCAAATTTTGGATGAAACCAATTTTCGTTTAATCATTCAATTCAATACCGGCCAACAGCCACTTGGGGATAAAGGAATCAAACTTTGTCTCCCACCCGTCACTACCAGCCACTATATGTGGCTTCGTCCGACGGTGGTTCCCATGCTACAAACAAATTTATTTCAATTCAATACCAGATTTTACACCTGTGTTTGTAGCCACATTCTGTGGCTTCCTTCATGGTGGTTCTCGTGCGACAAAAAAAAAAAATTCAATTCAATACCAGATTTTACACCATGCTTGTTTATTTACCCAATCAAAGTTCATAGCAGTGTTTTGATATTTTCGTTTACTTCGTAGATTTGAATACTTAAAGTTAAAATTATAAACTATCTTAATCATTTGTATGATGTATTCCTTGAACAGACCTTGGCTTGAAAATTTGGGGAAATTTTCTTGTAAAAATTGAGATAATGAATTAAGTTTTTATGAATATTCATTAACCAACGTTGTAGAGAATTAGCACATGTATCAAAATATCAATTATAGTATTTATTAAACTTAGTTACTCATATATGATTAAAATGATAGTTCAAATGAAAAAAAAATGACACTTCTTGTCCCCCAATGTTAAGGAGTTGTAAAATTTCCGTCCCTAATGTTTCATTGAAAGCACATTTAGTCCCTATAATTTCAATATGCTACCAATTTATTAGAGCAAATCAACCAATTTGGATGGGAAGTTTTTTGCAAATAACTCATTTAGTCCTTTTACATTTTATGTAAAGTATCTTTAGTCCATGGTCTTTTATTTTGTCTCACTTAGTCTTTTTACATTTTTTCTAACACTAAACTTAGTTCTTATTTCACTTCCACCACCCAGCAGCGTTAAAAAGTCAGAATTTCAACTTTCTCCTCAACCAAAAATTCTTTAATTTTTTGGCAAAGGACGAGTAAGATTTAAGAAACGAGGGGGGGGGGGGGAAGATGTTTTGAACCTTGGGCTAATTAATACGGTTTAAATCTTAACACTACATTAAAGCCTCCTTGGCAAACTTTCTTCTCTTTTCTTTTGTTTTCTTTTTTCTATGTTATTTTTATTTTTAGTTTTTACTTTGTTCAACTATTTTCACTATTTTCCTTTCTTAACATAATTTCTTGTTTTGCTCTAGTCCCCATTCTTTTTTTTTTTTTTTTTCCATTTAGCACTTTTACTATTTTTTTAAGCACCAAAACTTCCTTTGCAGAAAAACTTTTTTCACCTTCAAATTAGGTAGCTTTAAAAGCATGACAAAAGGTTCGACTATTCTTTAGAAAAAAAAATCTTTTCTTTTTTGTCATTTCTTTTTAAATATTCCTTTTCCTTTTTTTAAGAAAACTATTTTCAACTATTTTTTGCTATTTTTGAATTAATCTTTTTTGTATTGTTAGTGTAGCAATTTTATTACACTAGCTAGTGTAGATGTATGCCAAATAATCTTTATTCAAATTTCAAATTCTTTCATTTGCACATATGGCATGTATTCCAGTTTGCTTGTGTAAAAAAATTGCTACACTAATAATATAGAAAAGATTAATTATTATTTTCTCTATAATTTCTTCCTTTTCTCTTTTATAAAAGAGGAGGAGGAAGAGTAACACGAATGAGAGACACATAGAAGATAAAGAAAGAGAGGGAGAGTGAGAAAGAGAGGGAAGCTGCCGAGACTAAATGTGTTCAAGAAAAGCTGAAAATGTGAGTAATTGAGATACCCCAAATTGGTCCAAATCAAAATATAGGGTAACTTACCTCAAATTTTGAAAATGGTTATGTTATCCGAATATACTTGACATAAATAGGTTGGAATATTGTTTTTTATTTTACAAAAACATGGGGGTGTTTGGAACCCAAGTTTTTGAGTAAGTTTGTTTGCTACTAGTTTTTATACAACTTTTGCTACAGGAACCCCAAAAAACTCAAAAAAACTCACGTTTGTTCCCTTGTTAGTCTTTTAGCAAAACGATGTCGTTTTGCCGCATCTTCTTTTGAAACCCCACGATTTGCCGAAAACACTGCTTGGACTGTTCCTCGTTTTTTCAACTCACAGAAGCGGTGCCCTGTACAGCAATTTACCCGGCTCACCTGCGCAATTTGGCCATTCGACATGGAGGTGATCGGAGCTTGGAGAAGCGGCGGGAAACAACTGCAGCTCTAACCTGCAGAGTAGAGGCGCTTGATTGGAAGGTGAACGAAGGTTCGGCTTAGCTGATTCAGTCCCTCCGACAAACGGCTGTGCCAGTCCAAAAGCAAAAGACTGCCGTGCTTCCGTTTAGGAAAGTTCCCCTCAGCCAGTAGCATAGATTTGAGCCAGCCACGCTTCAATTTTTGGAACTGAAACCGCAGCAAGCCAGAAGCATTTTCTGGATTTTTTTTGTTGATTACTCGTATATGGCGTGCTGCGGTCTTGGATTCTTTAAGGTTTTGGTATTAAATAAGCCAAAATTTGGAGAAAGGCTGCTGAGTTAATTGCCCTCCCCTCCGTTGATTTGTTATACTTGGTGTCAATTTCGGACAGAGTTGAAAGCTCCGTGTTGATTAATTTGGGTAATGTGTTAATTAATTCTTTAACATTGGTCTGTTAGAATTAATTTGAGTAAAGTTTTTAAAAAATTTGTGCAGTAAATTTTTTTACAACTTCTACAGTGACCTACAGTAAAGTTTTAGACAAACTTCAAAAAAACTCAGGTTCCAAACGGTTATTTGAACCTACCTATATATGTGTATATGATTGGTTAAGGTAACCAGTACCCAAAATTCAATCTCTAACTATTTAGTCCTTTACTTGTAAATTAAGTTAGGAGATCCATTGCACATTTATATTTTCTTTTTGACTTATGAATTAAACCAGTTAATATTAACTCTCTGCTACATTTTGTCAAATGTTACATTCATTGTCACTAATTCCATTCACTCCACTACATTCATTGTACTTTTCCTTTATTCAAAATTACTTTTCCTTGCTCATAATATCAATATGTGTTTATTTGCTCTACTTACTTTTGTTTTTAAAAAGTTTTGACCTATCCTGTTTGGTTGTGGAGCAACCTACTGTCGTTGAAAAATGGCTTGGTAGTTTTAAGAAATGGAGAAAAGGAAACAAAATGTTTAGAATATTCAGTATTTTAGTTATGTAATGTGCATAAATTATGTAATATTTTAATCATGTATTTTGTTGATGAGTTTCTAGAGTGGTCGACTGTAGGCTCTTGTTTACTTTGGACAAGTATTGTGTTATTTTTTTAGATATTTCTATTTTTTCCATCTAATTATATGAGGGTTAGATTACCCTGTACACCCAACATTTTAGATGTTTTGGGCTTGGCAAACTTTTTTTTTTCCCATTTTTTCTTCAAAGGGTGAGATTTTGAAACACTTTGAGCACTTGTTACAAGAACTCCAAGGGTTTTATATTGAACAATTAAAATTTAAAGTATTGGTAGAGAAAGTTCATCCAGTCCGTGGAGATTATAATGCATGATGCATTCCTTTAGTCTAACAGGGTTCATCTTCCTGTATGCAAGGGTAAAAGAAAAAACAAATGTTCTTCACAAATTGATTATAATTCAGGTACAAATATTAAGAAAAAAATTGCGAAACACGGAAAATGCAATGTATTATTGTTCATAGAATTAGTGCACTAACAAAGGTTCCAAAATAATGTATGATTTGGAGTAATTTAGTCAGGAGATCAATGTGTAAACTAGGGATCCAATTATTTATGCACCCTGAAGCTCCTTTGGAGGGTTTTACCCATATTATGGGTAGTAGTGGTTATCCCTCCAAAATTGTGACTGAAGATATTTGACGACATTCTTGTCAACCTGGAATGCTTTAGTGAGAACATCACGAGAAATGGGAGGCTTTGATCCGAAAACAGCATTAGCAATGGTGATGACTCCAGGATTCTGGCTGCTTAGACCAGCAAAAGCAACAGCATTGGAATGTCCCTTATTGAACTGAAAATGAATGAGGCCTTCAGGGAACAGAAACACATCTCCTGGATTCAAAACCTTGGTGAAGAGCTTATTCTTCATGTTCATGCCTGGATTCGAAGTAACGAAACCAACAAGAAGAGTGCCCTCTAAAACAACGAGGATCTCGGTAGCACGGGGGTGAGTGTGGGGAGGGTTCAAACCATAAGGTGCAAAATCGATGCGTGCTAAGGAAACACCTAAAGTGTTGAGTCCTGGAATCTGGTTGACATTAACTGTTGTTACATTCGATCCGAGCGGATTTGATGTGCTTCCAGGCTCGTTGAGCCCTGGAAAGAAGAAATCTTCAGCTTCCACAAGCTTTGGATCCTTGCATATCTTTCCATTCACAAATACTGCATTAGCCAAGATAAAAAAAAAAAAAAAAAGTTAGTATGTCACACATTAACTGGCATATTAGTGTTTTTTTTTGGATAAGTAATATAATGGTACCAATATAAGACAGTCATGAAAATTTTAAAAACAATATAGTTTACCGCCAGCATTGGCATCAGGAACTGCGACACAAAAATCTTGCAATGGACTTGGATCAGATGCATGGACAATTGTAAAAACAAGTGCCAAGATGGCTGCGGCTATGTGGAAGCGAAAAGCCATGGTTATCAGAAAGGAAGTATCAAACTATATCAGCTAGTTAGAGAGATGAAAAGTTGTTTCTTCTCAGATTGTGGGTGAATATGTGGTAAAGATTCCTATTTATAGCTATCTTTGGTTGAACCAGTCATTATGTTTTCTTATCTCAACGATTAGAAAAATGCCACATTGTCTTCCTAATCTATTTTTGCACAACTCAACCAACGAATGATTCTGCAACAACTACCTGTGACTTCTCATTTTCTTTCCTATTGCAAGTATAGAAAGACTGATTTGGTCATTTAGGACATTTCCCACAAAGTGGTACACTGATACAAGGTGTTGACGGACCAAGTAACTGGTAAGACCTTTTCTTGAAGAGATGGCCTTTGATATTTCCTGCTTCCAGATGTTTACTTTCTTACCTCAGTAAAATGATGCATTAATTGCAACTAATCAGTTTGAAATTTGCAGACTCAATCCAGCTTTACAAAGTAGCATCTGGGATTAGCATGAAAGAATCAAATATATGGAAATCGTCTGGGAGTAAAGGACCTAGTTACTTCACATAATTATACAAAGATGGCTTAGAACTTGAATTTCAAACTTCTTTGGCAAAACCTATGATATGTAATTATATGTGCATATTTTAGCAAGCTGGAATACCAAGCATTCATTTCCTGTTTCCTGTCTGTGCAAATAATTCCTGCTTGCAGGTGACCTCTTTTCATTACCTGTTTCTTGTCCGTGTAACTCAGCGCATTTCTGGACTTTTTCTTTCCAAAATCATCTCAGAACTTGCCAAATTGCAGCTTGGAAGTTCAAAGTTAATTCTACCTTCTAAGTGACTGCTTAACCTTCTTAGTTTGATATTGCCGTGTTCTATTTAAGCTATTAAATATTGAAAAAGAAAGGAAGATGTAACCCTTGATTAATTATCCAAAATTTTGGATGAAACCAATTTCAATTCACTCAATTCAATTGAAAATCCAGATTTCAAACCCATTAATTACCCTATTAATTATTGGAGTAATTTATATTTTCATTTACATCAAAATGAGTGAATTATTTGAAGTTAAAATCAGGTTTATGGTTCGACGACTGGGTTTGATAACTGGAAGTAGAAATGGTGTAAAAAGGGATGGGAGGGTTAAAAAGAATATCTGAAGCTAAAATCATAAATTATCGTGCTCATTTATATGATTTGTTCATCTTGAACAGACATTGACTTGAATACTTAGGAAAATTTTCTTGTAAGACTAAAAGAACTAATTTTAAAGAATATTCATATTAAGCACACTTGTAGAGAATTATCATATGTATTAATCAATCAATTATAATATTTATTCAACTTAATTTATACGATCAGGAAAAATAGTTTGAAAGGGAAAATGATACTTTTCCTCTCCAATATTTAGTGGTTGGAAAAATTTCATCCGCAAAGTTTCATTGCGAATACATTTAGTTCCTACAAATTTAATTTATAATCAATAGCACAAGTGATAGCAAATCAACCAATTTGGGTGGAAAAAAAATTGACAAATAGCTCGTTTAGTCCCTCAACTCTTTTTTTTTTTTTTGTAAATTATCTTTTTTTCTTAATAAATAAAAAATGATATTTTATTTTATCCTGTTTAATGCTTCTATTTTTTTTTCCAACCCCAGAAGTACTTTTTGATTTCACTTCCTTCAACCTTCAAATGCGACAATGTTGATGAGTATGACCAAAATTTCAACCTTTCTTTAAAAAAAGAAAAACTTCACTTTTCTTGTTTTTTTTTATTTTCTTTTGTACATAAATTCTTTGTTTTCCTTTTTACTTTCTTTTGCTATTTTTGACACTTTCCTTTCTTCTTTTTCTCTTGTCCCTGATTTTTTTTTCTATTTAGTCCTTTTATTTTTTCCCCTTAAATACCATTTGCCAGAAAACTTTTTCCATCACCAGACTCGGTGGCTTAAAAGGGCATGACAAACTGTTCATATTCTTTTTCAAAATAAGGAAATCTATAATTTTTTTTATTTCTTTTTATGTTATTCCTTCATTTTCTTTTTTGCATTTTTAGTTTAAGAATCTTATTAAATTAGAACTATAGATGCGTGTTAAATAATATTTACTCAAATTTCAAAATTTTCATTTGCACATGTAGCATGCATTCCAATCCCACTCATATTTAAAAAAAAACTACTACACTGAAAATGTAAACATTATTTCTTTTCTTTTTACATAATTTTTTTCCTTTTCTTTTCAAAAGAGGAAGAAGAGGCAGCACGAGTGATAGATGCGGAGTAGATAAAGGAAGAGTCTGAATTATTGAAAAGGGAGAGAGAAGCTGCCAAGATTACTTTACAGATGATGGACATAGATGATTTTGTTCTCTCTCTAATTTGAGATTGAGCTTGAGGACAATCTAATGGCTACATCTTAGTTGTTAGGTGAATTTCCAATTATACCTCTTTTCAGTATATTGAATATATTTCAATTGTGTTAACAAACTCACATATTGATATTTTTGTTTTCGCAATGGTTTTTATTATTTATTAATTTTTTTGGTGTGAGATTTTGTAGCGCTTTGAATAAAGGGTGCAAACGAATCGAATCGAATCGAGTTTTGGTCTAATCGAATCGAGTCTCAACTTAGTTTTATGAAACTTGAACTCGAGCTCGAGTTTGACGAGTTCAAAATGTAAAGTTCGAGTTCGAACTCGACTAAAATTTGAGTCAAGCTCAAACTTAAAAAATTAATTATTTTATTTTAAAAAATGAATAAAATAATAATTTTTCAAAATAATATATATATAATCTAGTTAGCTTGCGAGTTAATGGGTTGAATATCTTTGAGCTTGAGTTTGACTTGATCAGTTCAAGCTCGAGTCAAGCTCGGATTCGAGCTGCTCGCGAGCTGTTTGATTCATTTGCAGTCGTACTTCAAATACTTCTTACAAGTGCTCCAAAGGTTTTTCATTGCACAATGAAACTATGGTAAGAACAATTCATCCAATCTGTGGAGATACGTTCTTTTAATCAGACAAAATTCATCTTTCTAGAATCCAAAAATAAAAGAAGACAAATGTGGTTCATATATTGATTATATCACAGGGTACAAAAAAATTAAGAAAAGAGGTAGTGATTTATAAATTGCATTTTCCTGTAAGGTGGGAAAATGCCAATGTATTAATCTATGTAGAACCATTGTAGTAACAAAGGGGCCGAAATAATGCTGGATTTTGGAGTAATTCCATATGGAGATCAAAGTGGAAATGACCCAATTATTTATGCTTCAACACATTACTGTTGCACCCCGAATCTCCTTTGGTTTCAAGAGTTACCCATACTACGGGTAGTTGTTATCCCACCAAAATTGGGACTGAAGTTTTTTGATGACATCGTTTCCAACCTGGAATGCTTTGGTAAGAACATCAGGAGAAATCGGAGGATCTGATCCGAATACAGCATTAGCAATGGTGATGACTCCTGGATTCTGGCTGCCTAAACCAGCAAAAGCAACAGCATTTGAATGTCCTTGGTTGAATTGGAAATGAATGAGGCCTTGGGGGAACACAAACACATCTCCTGGATTCAAAACCTTGGTGAAGAGCTTATTCTTCATGTTCATGCCCGGATTCGAAGTAACGAAACCAACAACTAGAGTACCCTCCAAAACAAAGAGGACCTCGGTAGCGCGAGGGTGAATGTGGGGAGGGTTCAAACCATAAGGCGCAAAATCGATGCGTGCTAAGGAAACACCTAAAGTGTTGAGCCCTGGAATTTGGTTGACATTTACCGCTGTTACATTGGACCCGAGTGGATTTGCTGTGCTTCCAGGTTTGTTAAGCCCTGGAAAGAAGAAATCTTCGGGTTTCACAAGCTTTGGATCCTTGCATATCTTTCCATTGACAAATACTGCATTAGCCAAGATTCGACTAAGTTAGTTTGTCAAACATAGTTAGGATTCAAGTATATAACATGCAAGAGTCAAGAAATTTTTGAAGTAATCTAGTTTACCTCCGGCATTGGCATCAGGAACTGCCACACAAAAATCCTGCAGTGGACTTGGATCGGATGCATGGACAACTGTAAAAACAAGTGCCAAGATGGCTGCAGCAATATGGATCCGAACTGCCATGGTTATCACAAAAGAGGTATCAAACTATGTGAACTAATTAGAAAGATGGTAACTTGTTTCTTCTCTGGTGGTGGAAGGACATGTGGGAAAGATGCCTATTTATAGCCACTTTTGGTACGTTGAACTGGTCATTACATTTTCTCATCTTAAAGATTAAAAAAGGCCGCATTGTCTATGTGTACTATTTTTGCACAATTCAACCGACGAAAGATTCTGCAACCACTGCTTTCGACTTTGTCATTTTCAGTAGGACTGATTAATAGCATGTAAATGGACCTTTTCATTTCCTGTTTCTTGTCTGTGTACGTAACTTAGAAGGTGGATGGACTTTTTCTTTCTTTTTATGTTTGCAAAATCTACTCTGGACTTGCGTATATGCAGATCGGTAAGTTCTAACGTCTAGTGATTGCTTTTTAAATCACCTTGGTTTATTATTTCCATATTTTATTTAAGCTGTTAAATGTTGAAGAAAATATAGATGTAACCCTTGATTAGTTTTCCAAATTTTGGATGAAACCAATTTTCGTTTAATCATTCAATTCAATACCGGCCAACAGCCACTTGGGGATAAAGGAATCAAACTTTGTCTCCCACCCGTCACTACCAGCCACTATATGTGGCTTCGTCCGACGGTGGTTCCCATGCTACAAACAAATTTATTTCAATTCAATACCAGATTTTACACCTGTGTTTGTAGCCACATTCTGTGGCTTCCTTCATGGTGGTTCTCGTGCGACAAAAAAAAAAAATTCAATTCAATACCAGATTTTACACCATGCTTGTTTATTTACCCAATCAAAGTTCATAGCAGTGTTTTGATATTTTCGTTTACTTCGTAGATTTGAATACTTAAAGTTAAAATTATAAACTATCTTAATCATTTGTATGATGTATTCCTTGAACAGACCTTGGCTTGAAAATTTGGGGAAATTTTCTTGTAAAAATTGAGATAATGAATTAAGTTTTTATGAATATTCATTAACCAACGTTGTAGAGAATTAGCACATGTATCAAAATATCAATTATAGTATTTATTAAACTTAGTTACTCATATATGATTAAAATGATAGTTCAAATGAAAAAAAAATGACACTTCTTGTCCCCCAATGTTAAGGAGTTGTAAAATTTCCGTCCCTAATGTTTCATTGAAAGCACATTTAGTCCCTATAATTTCAATATGCTACCAATTTATTAGAGCAAATCAACCAATTTGGATGGGAAGTTTTTTGCAAATAACTCATTTAGTCCTTTTACATTTTATGTAAAGTATCTTTAGTCCATGGTCTTTTATTTTGTCTCACTTAGTCTTTTTACATTTTTTCTAACACTAAACTTAGTTCTTATTTCACTTCCACCACCCAGCAGCGTTAAAAAGTCAGAATTTCAACTTTCTCCTCAACCAAAAATTCTTTAATTTTTTGGCAAAGGACGAGTAAGATTTAAGAAACGAGGGGGGGGGGGGGAAGATGTTTTGAACCTTGGGCTAATTAATACGGTTTAAATCTTAACACTACATTAAAGCCTCCTTGGCAAACTTTCTTCTCTTTTCTTTTGTTTTCTTTTTTCTATGTTATTTTTATTTTTAGTTTTTACTTTGTTCAACTATTTTCACTATTTTCCTTTCTTAACATAATTTCTTGTTTTGCTCTAGTCCCCATTCTTTTTTTTTTTTTTTCCATTTAGCACTTTTACTATTTTTTTAAGCACCAAAACTTCCTTTGCAGAAAAACTTTTTTCACCTTCAAATTAGGTAGCTTTAAAAGCATGACAAAAGGTTCGACTATTCTTTAGAAAAAAAAATCTTTTCTTTTTTGTCATTTCTTTTTAAATATTCCTTTTCCTTTTTTTAAGAAAACTATTTTCAACTATTTTTTGCTATTTTTGAATTAATCTTTTTTGTATTGTTAGTGTAGCAATTTTATTACACTAGCTAGTGTAGATGTATGCCAAATAATCTTTATTCAAATTTCAAATTCTTTCATTTGCACATATGGCATGTATTCCAGTTTGCTTGTGTAAAAAAATTGCTACACTAATAATATAGAAAAGATTAATTATTATTTTCTCTATAATTTCTTCCTTTTCTCTTTTATAAAAGAGGAGGAGGAAGAGTAACACGAATGAGAGACACATAGAAGATAAAGAAAGAGAGGGAGAGTGAGAAAGAGAGGGAAGCTGCCGAGACTAAATGTGTTCAAGAAAAGCTGAAAATGTGAGTAATTGAGATACCCCAAATTGGTCCAAATCAAAATATAGGGTAACTTACCTCAAATTTTGAAAATGGTTATGTTATCCGAATATACTTGACATAAATAGGTTGGAATATTGTTTTTTATTTTACAAAAACATGGGGGTGTTTGGAACCCAAGTTTTTGAGTAAGTTTGTTTGCTACTAGTTTTTATACAACTTTTGCTACAGGAACCCCAAAAAACTCAAAAAAACTCACGTTTGTTCCCTTGTTAGTCTTTTAGCAAAACGATGTCGTTTTGCCGCATCTTCTTTTGAAACCCCACGATTTGCCGAAAACACTGCTTGGACTGTTCCTCGTTTTTTCAACTCACAGAAGCGGTGCCCTGTACAGCAATTTACCCGGCTCACCTGCGCAATTTGGCCATTCGACATGGAGGTGATCGGAGCTTGGAGAAGCGGCGGGAAACAACTGCAGCTCTAACCTGCAGAGTAGAGGCGCTTGATTGGAAGGTGAACGAAGGTTCGGCTTAGCTGATTCAGTCCCTCCGACAAACGGCTGTGCCAGTCCAAAAGCAAAAGACTGCCGTGCTTCCGTTTAGGAAAGTTCCCCTCAGCCAGTAGCATAGATTTGAGCCAGCCACGCTTCAATTTTTGGAACTGAAACCGCAGCAAGCCAGAAGCATTTTCTGGATTTTTTTTGTTGATTACTCGTATATGGCGTGCTGCGGTCTTGGATTCTTTAAGGTTTTGGTATTAAATAAGCCAAAATTTGGAGAAAGGCTGCTGAGTTAATTGCCCTCCCCTCCGTTGATTTGTTATACTTGGTGTCAATTTCGGACAGAGTTGAAAGCTCCGTGTTGATTAATTTGGGTAATGTGTTAATTAATTCTTTAACATTGGTCTGTTAGAATTAATTTGAGTAAAGTTTTTAAAAAATTTGTGCAGTAAATTTTTTTACAACTTCTACAGTGACCTACAGTAAAGTTTTAGACAAACTTCAAAAAAACTCAGGTTCCAAACGGTTATTTGAACCTACCTATATATGTGTATATGATTGGTTAAGGTAACCAGTACCCAAAATTCAATCTCTAACTATTTAGTCCTTTACTTGTAAATTAAGTTAGGAGATCCATTGCACATTTATATTTTCTTTTTGACTTATGAATTAAACCAGTTAATATTAACTCTCTGCTACATTTTGTCAAATGTTACATTCATTGTCACTAATTCCATTCACTCCACTACATTCATTGTACTTTTCCTTTATTCAAAATTACTTTTCCTTGCTCATAATATCAATATCTGTTTATTTGCTCTACTTACTTTTGTTTTTAAAAAGTTTTGACCTATCCTGTTTGGTTGTGGAGCAACCTACTGTCGTTGAAAAATGGCTTGGTAGTTTTAAGAAATGGAGAAAAGGAAACAAAATGTTTAGAATATTCAGTATTTTAGTTATGTAATGTGCATAAATTATGTAATATTTTAATCATGTATTTTGTTGATGAGTTTCTAGAGTGGTCGACTGTAGGCTCTTGTTTAATTTGGACAAGTATTGTGTTATTTTTTTAGATATTTCTATTTTTTCCATCTAATTATATGAGGGTTAGATTACCCTGTACACCCAACATTTTAGATGTTTTGGGCTTGGCAAACTTTTTTTTTTCCCATTTTTTCTTCAAAGGGTGAGATTTTGAAACACTTTGAGCACTTGTTACAAGAGCTCCAAGGGTTTTATATTGAACAATTAAAATTTAAAGTATTGGTAGAGAAAGTTCATCCAGTCCGTGGAGATTATAATGCATGATGCATTCCTTTAGTCTAACAGGGTTCATCTTCCTGTATGCAAGGGTAAAAGAAAAAACAAATGTTCTTCACAAATTGATTATAATTCAGGTACAAATATTAAGAAAAAAATTGCGAAACACGGAAAATGCAATGTATTATTGTTCATAGAATTAGTGCACTAACAAAGGTTCCAAAATAATGTATGATTTGGAGTAATTTAGTCAGGAGATCAATGTGTAAACTAGGGATCCAATTATTTATGCACCCTGAAGCTCCTTTGGAGGGTTTTACCCATATTATGGGTAGTAGTGGTTATCCCTCCAAAATTGTGACTGAAGATATTTGACGACATTCTTGTCAACCTGGAATGCTTTAGTGAGAACATCACGAGAAATGGGAGGCTTTGATCCGAAAACAGCATTAGCAATGGTGATGACTCCAGGATTCTGGCTGCTTAGACCAGCAAAAGCAACAGCATTGGAATGTCCCTTATTGAACTGAAAATGAATGAGGCCTTCAGGGAACAGAAACACATCTCCTGGATTCAAAACCTTGGTGAAGAGCTTATTCTTCATGTTCATGCCTGGATTCGAAGTAACGAAACCAACAAGAAGAGTGCCCTCTAAAACAACGAGGATCTCGGTAGCACGGGGGTGAGTGTGGGGAGGGTTCAAACCATAAGGTGCAAAATCGATGCGTGCTAAGGAAACACCTAAAGTGTTGAGTCCTGGAATCTGGTTGACATTAACTGTTGTTACATTCGATCCGAGCGGATTTGATGTGCTTCCAGGCTCGTTGAGCCCTGGAAAGAAGAAATCTTCAGCTTCCACAAGCTTTGGATCCTTGCATATCTTTCCATTCACAAATACTGCATTAGCCAAGATAAAAAAAAAAAAAAAAAGTTAGTATGTCACACATTAACTGGCATATTAGTGTTTTTTTTTGGATAAGTAATATAATGGTACCAATATAAGACAGTCATGAAAATTTTAAAAACAATATAGTTTACCGCCAGCATTGGCATCAGGAACTGCGACACAAAAATCTTGCAATGGACTTGGATCAGATGCATGGACAATTGTAAAAACAAGTGCCAAGATGGCTGCGGCTATGTGGAAGCGAAAAGCCATGGTTATCAGAAAGGAAGTATCAAACTATATCAGCTAGTTAGAGAGATGAAAAGTTGTTTCTTCTCAGATTGTGGGTGAATATGTGGTAAAGATTCCTATTTATAGCTATCTTTGGTTGAACCAGTCATTATGTTTTCTTATCTCAACGATTAGAAAAATGCCACATTGTCTTCCTAATCTATTTTTGCACAACTCAACCAACGAATGATTCTGCAACAACTACCTGTGACTTCTCATTTTCTTTCCTATTGCAAGTATAGAAAGACTGATTTGGTCATTTAGGACATTTCCCACAAAGTGGTACACTGATACAAGGTGTTGACGGACCAAGTAACTGGTAAGACCTTTTCTTGAAGAGATGGCCTTTGATATTTCCTGCTTCCAGATGTTTACTTTCTTACCTCAGTAAAATGATGCATTAATTGCAACTAATCAGTTTGAAATTTGCAGACTCAATCCAGCTTTACAAAGTAGCATCTGGGATTAGCATGAAAGAATCAAATATATGGAAATCGTCTGGGAGTAAAGGACCTAGTTACTTCACATAATTATACAAAGATGGCTTAGAACTTGAATTTCAAACTTCTTTGGCAAAACCTATGATATGTAATTATATGTGCATATTTTAGCAAGCTGGAATACCAAGCATTCATTTCCTGTTTCCTGTCTGTGCAAATAATTCCTGCTTGCAGGTGACCTCTTTTCATTACCTGTTTCTTGTCCGTGTAACTCAGCGCATTTCTGGACTTTTTCTTTCCAAAATCATCTCAGAACTTGCCAAATTGCAGCTTGGAAGTTCAAAGTTAATTCTACCTTCTAAGTGACTGCTTAACCTTCTTAGTTTGATATTGCCGTGTTCTATTTAAGCTATTAAATATTGAAAAAGAAAGGAAGATGTAACCCTTGATTAATTATCCAAAATTTTGGATGAAACCAATTTCAATTCACTCAATTCAATTGAAAATCCAGATTTCAAACCCATTAATTACCCTATTAATTATTGGAGTAATTTATATTTTCATTTACATCAAAATGAGTGAATTATTTGAAGTTAAAATCAGGTTTATGGTTCGACGACTGGGTTTGATAACTGGAAGTAGAAATGGTGTAAAAAGGGATGGGAGGGTTAAAAAGAATATCTGAAGCTAAAATCATAAATTATCGTGCTCATTTATATGATTTGTTCATCTTGAACAGACATTGACTTGAATACTTAGGAAAATTTTCTTGTAAGACTAAAAGAACTAATTTTAAAGAATATTCATATTAAGCACACTTGTAGAGAATTATCATATGTATTAATCAATCAATTATAATATTTATTCAACTTAATTTATACGATCAGGAAAAATAGTTTGAAAGGGAAAATGATACTTTTCCTCTCCAATATTTAGTGGTTGGAAAAATTTCATCCGCAAAGTTTCATTGCGAATACATTTAGTTCCTACAAATTTAATTTATAATCAATAGCACAAGTGATAGCAAATCAACCAATTTGGGTGGAAAAAAAATTGACAAATAGCTCGTTTAGTCCCTCAACTCTTTTTTTTCTGTAAATTATCTTTTTTTCTTAATAAATAAAAAATGATATTTTATTTTATCCTGTTTAATGCTTCTATTTTTTTTTCCAACCCCCAGAAGTACTTTTTGATTTCACTTCCTTCAACCTTCAAATGCGACAATGTTGATGAATATGACCAAAATTTCAACCTTTCTTTAAAAAAAGAAAAACTTCACTTTTCTTGTTGTTTTTTTTAAATTTTCTTTTGTACATAAATTCTTTGTTTTCCTTTTTACTTTCTTTTGCTATTTTTGACACTTTCCTTTCTTCTTTTTCTCTAGTCCCTGATTTTTTTTTCTATTTAGTCCTTTTATTTTTTCCCCTTAAATACCATTTGCCAGAAAACTTTTTCCATCACCAGACTCGGTGGCTTAAAAGGGCATGACAAACTGTTCATATTCTTTTTCAAAATAAGGAAATCTATAATTTTTTTTATTTCTTTTTATGTTATTCCTTCATTTTCTTTTTTGCATTTTTAGTTTAAGAATCTTATTAAATTAGAACTATAGATGCGTGTTAAATAATATTTACTCAAATTTCAAAATTTTCATTTGCACATGTAGCATGCATTCCAATCCCACTCATATTTAAAAAAAAACTACTACACTGAAAATGTAAACATTATTTCTTTTCTTTTTACATAATTTTTTTCCTTTTCTTTTCAAAAGAGGAAGAAGAGGCAGCACGAGTGATAGATGCGGAGTAGATAAAGGAAGAGTCTGAATTATTGAAAAGGGAGAGAGAAGCTGCCAAGATTACTTTACAGATGATGGACATAGATGATTTTGTTCTCTCTCTAATTTGAGATTGAGCTTGAGGACAATCTAATGGCTACATCTTAGTTGTTAGGTGAATTTCCAATTATACCTCTTTTCAGTATATTGAATATATTTCAATTGTGTTAACAAACTCACATATTGATATTTTTGTTTTCGCAATGGTTTTTATTATTTATTAATTTTTTTGGTGTGAGATTTTGTAGCGCTTTGAATAAAGGGTGCAAACGAATCGAATCGAATCGAGTTTTGGTCTAATCGAATCGAGTCTCAACTTAGTTTTATGAAACTTGAACTCGAGCTCGAGTTTGACGAGTTCAAAATGTAAAGTTCGAGTTCGAACTCGACTAAAATTTGAGTCAAGCTCAAACTTAAAAAATTAATTATTTTATTTTAAAAAATGAATAAAATAATAATTTTTCAAAATAATATATATATAATCTAGTTAGCTTGCGAGTTAATGGGTTGAATATCTTTGAGCTTGAGTTTGACTTGATCAGTTCAAGCTCGAGTCAAGCTCGGATTCGAGCTGCTCGCGAGCTGTTTGATTCATTTGCAGTCGTACTTCAAATACTTCTTACAAGTGCTCCAAAGGTTTTTCATTGCACAATGAAACTATGGTAAGAACAATTCATCCAATCTGTGGAGATACGTTCTTTTAATCAGACAAAATTCATCTTTCTAGAATCCAAAAATAAAAGAAGACAAATGTGGTTCATATATTGATTATATCACAGGGTACAAAAAAATTAAGAAAAGAGGTAGTGATTTATAAATTGCATTTTCCTGTAAGGTGGGAAAATGCCAATGTATTAATCTATGTAGAACCATTGTAGTAACAAAGGGGCCGAAATAATGCTGGATTTTGGAGTAATTCCATATGGAGATCAAAGTGGAAATGACCCAATTATTTATGCTTCAACACATTACTGTTGCACCCCGAATCTCCTTTGGTTTCAAGAGTTACCCATACTACGGGTAGTTGTTATCCCACCAAAATTGGGACTGAAGTTTTTTGATGACATCGTTTCCAACCTGGAATGCTTTGGTAAGAACATCAGGAGAAATCGGAGGATCTGATCCGAATACAGCATTAGCAATGGTGATGACTCCTGGATTCTGGCTGCCTAAACCAGCAAAAGCAACAGCATTTGAATGTCCTTGGTTGAATTGGAAATGAATGAGGCCTTGGGGGAACACAAACACATCTCCTGGATTCAAAACCTTGGTGAAGAGCTTATTCTTCATGTTCATGCCCGGATTCGAAGTAACGAAACCAACAACTAGAGTACCCTCCAAAACAAAGAGGACCTCGGTAGCGCGAGGGTGAATGTGGGGAGGGTTCAAACCATAAGGCGCAAAATCGATGCGTGCTAAGGAAACACCTAAAGTGTTGAGCCCTGGAATTTGGTTGACATTTACCGCTGTTACATTGGACCCGAGTGGATTTGCTGTGCTTCCAGGTTTGTTAAGCCCTGGAAAGAAGAAATCTTCGGGTTTCACAAGCTTTGGATCCTTGCATATCTTTCCATTGACAAATACTGCATTAGCCAAGATTCGACTAAGTTAGTTTGTCAAACATAGTTAGGATTCAAGTATATAACATGCAAGAGTCAAGAAATTTTTGAAGTAATCTAGTTTACCTCCGGCATTGGCATCAGGAACTGCCACACAAAAATCCTGCAGTGGACTTGGATCGGATGCATGGACAACTGTAAAAACAAGTGCCAAGATGGCTGCAGCAATATGGATCCGAACTGCCATGGTTATCACAAAAGAGGTATCAAACTATGTGAACTAATTAGAAAGATGGTAACTTGTTTCTTCTCTGGTGGTGGAAGGACATGTGGGAAAGATGCCTATTTATAGCCACTTTTGGTACGTTGAACTGGTCATTACATTTTCTCATCTTAAAGATTAAAAAAGGCCGCATTGTCTATGTGTACTATTTTTGCACAATTCAACCGACGAAAGATTCTGCAACCACTGCTTTCGACTTTGTCATTTTCAGTAGGACTGATTAATAGCATGTAAATGGACCTTTTCATTTCCTGTTTCTTGTCTGTGTACGTAACTTAGAAGGTGGATGGACTTTTTCTTTCTTTTTATGTTTGCAAAATCTACTCTGGACTTGCGTATATGCAGATCGGTAAGTTCTAACGTCTAGTGATTGCTTTTTAAATCACCTTGGTTTATTATTTCCATATTTTATTTAAGCTGTTAAATGTTGAAGAAAATATAGATGTAACCCTTGATTAGTTTTCCAAATTTTGGATGAAACCAATTTTCGTTTAATCATTCAATTCAATACCGGCCAACAGCCACTTGGGGATAAAGGAATCAAACTTTGTCTCCCACCCGTCACTACCAGCCACTATATGTGGCTTCGTCCGACGGTGGTTCCCATGCTACAAACAAATTTATTTCAATTCAATACCAGATTTTACACCTGTGTTTGTAGCCACATTCTGTGGCTTCCTTCATGGTGGTTCTCGTGCGACAAAAAAAAAAAATTCAATTCAATACCAGATTTTACACCATGCTTGTTTATTTACCCAATCAAAGTTCATAGCAGTGTTTTGATATTTTCGTTTACTTCGTAGATTTGAATACTTAAAGTTAAAATTATAAACTATCTTAATCATTTGTATGATGTATTCCTTGAACAGACCTTGGCTTGAAAATTTGGGGAAATTTTCTTGTAAAAATTGAGATAATGAATTAAGTTTTTATGAATATTCATTAACCAACGTTGTAGAGAATTAGCACATGTATCAAAATATCAATTATAGTATTTATTAAACTTAGTTACTCATATATGATTAAAATGATAGTTCAAATGAAAAAAAAATGACACTTCTTGTCCCCCAATGTTAAGGAGTTGTAAAATTTCCGTCCCTAATGTTTCATTGAAAGCACATTTAGTCCCTATAATTTCAATATGCTACCAATTTATTAGAGCAAATCAACCAATTTGGATGGGAAGTTTTTTGCAAATAACTCATTTAGTCCTTTTACATTTTATGTAAAGTATCTTTAGTCCATGGTCTTTTATTTTGTCTCACTTAGTCTTTTTACATTTTTTCTAACACTAAACTTAGTTCTTATTTCACTTCCACCACCCAGCAGCGTTAAAAAGTCAGAATTTCAACTTTCTCCTCAACCAAAAATTCTTTAATTTTTTGGCAAAGGACGAGTAAGATTTAAGAAACGAGGGGGGGGGGGGGAAGATGTTTTGAACCTTGGGCTAATTAATACGGTTTAAATCTTAACACTACATTAAAGCCTCCTTGGCAAACTTTCTTCTCTTTTCTTTTGTTTTCTTTTTTCTATGTTATTTTTATTTTTAGTTTTTACTTTGTTCAACTATTTTCACTATTTTCCTTTCTTAACATAATTTCTTGTTTTGCTCTAGTCCCCATTCTTTTTTTTTTTTTTTCCATTTAGCACTTTTACTATTTTTTTAAGCACCAAAACTTCCTTTGCAGAAAAACTTTTTTCACCTTCAAATTAGGTAGCTTTAAAAGCATGACAAAAGGTTCGACTATTCTTTAGAAAAAAAAATCTTTTCTTTTTTGTCATTTCTTTTTAAATATTCCTTTTCCTTTTTTTAAGAAAACTATTTTCAACTATTTTTTGCTATTTTTGAATTAATCTTTTTTGTATTGTTAGTGTAGCAATTTTATTACACTAGCTAGTGTAGATGTATGCCAAATAATCTTTATTCAAATTTCAAATTCTTTCATTTGCACATATGGCATGTATTCCAGTTTGCTTGTGTAAAAAAATTGCTACACTAATAATATAGAAAAGATTAATTATTATTTTCTCTATAATTTCTTCCTTTTCTCTTTTATAAAAGAGGAGGAGGAAGAGTAACACGAATGAGAGACACATAGAAGATAAAGAAAGAGAGGGAGAGTGAGAAAGAGAGGGAAGCTGCCGAGACTAAATGTGTTCAAGAAAAGCTGAAAATGTGAGTAATTGAGATACCCCAAATTGGTCCAAATCAAAATATAGGGTAACTTACCTCAAATTTTGAAAATGGTTATGTTATCCGAATATACTTGACATAAATAGGTTGGAATATTGTTTTTTATTTTACAAAAACATGGGGGTGTTTGGAACCCAAGTTTTTGAGTAAGTTTGTTTGCTACTAGTTTTTATACAACTTTTGCTACAGGAACCCCAAAAAACTCAAAAAAACTCACGTTTGTTCCCTTGTTAGTCTTTTAGCAAAACGATGTCGTTTTGCCGCATCTTCTTTTGAAACCCCACGATTTGCCGAAAACACTGCTTGGACTGTTCCTCGTTTTTTCAACTCACAGAAGCGGTGCCCTGTACAGCAATTTACCCGGCTCACCTGCGCAATTTGGCCATTCGACATGGAGGTGATCGGAGCTTGGAGAAGCGGCGGGAAACAACTGCAGCTCTAACCTGCAGAGTAGAGGCGCTTGATTGGAAGGTGAACGAAGGTTCGGCTTAGCTGATTCAGTCCCTCCGACAAACGGCTGTGCCAGTCCAAAAGCAAAAGACTGCCGTGCTTCCGTTTAGGAAAGTTCCCCTCAGCCAGTAGCATAGATTTGAGCCAGCCACGCTTCAATTTTTGGAACTGAAACCGCAGCAAGCCAGAAGCATTTTCTGGATTTTTTTTGTTGATTACTCGTATATGGCGTGCTGCGGTCTTGGATTCTTTAAGGTTTTGGTATTAAATAAGCCAAAATTTGGAGAAAGGCTGCTGAGTTAATTGCCCTCCCCTCCGTTGATTTGTTATACTTGGTGTCAATTTCGGACAGAGTTGAAAGCTCCGTGTTGATTAATTTGGGTAATGTGTTAATTAATTCTTTAACATTGGTCTGTTAGAATTAATTTGAGTAAAGTTTTTAAAAAATTTGTGCAGTAAATTTTTTTACAACTTCTACAGTGACCTACAGTAAAGTTTTAGACAAACTTCAAAAAAACTCAGGTTCCAAACGGTTATTTGAACCTACCTATATATGTGTATATGATTGGTTAAGGTAACCAGTACCCAAAATTCAATCTCTAACTATTTAGTCCTTTACTTGTAAATTAAGTTAGGAGATCCATTGCACATTTATATTTTCTTTTTGACTTATGAATTAAACCAGTTAATATTAACTCTCTGCTACATTTTGTCAAATGTTACATTCATTGTCACTAATTCCATTCACTCCACTACATTCATTGTACTTTTCCTTTATTCAAAATTACTTTTCCTTGCTCATAATATCAATATGTGTTTATTTGCTCTACTTACTTTTGTTTTTAAAAAGTTTTGACCTATCCTGTTTGGTTGTGGAGCAACCTACTGTCGTTGAAAAATGGCTTGGTAGTTTTAAGAAATGGAGAAAAGGAAACAAAATGTTTAGAATATTCAGTATTTTAGTTATGTAATGTGCATAAATTATGTAATATTTTAATCATGTATTTTGTTGATGAGTTTCTAGAGTGGTCGACTGTAGGCTCTTGTTTAATTTGGACAAGTATTGTGTTATTTTTTTAGATATTTCTATTTTTTCCATCTAATTATATGAGGGTTAGATTACCCTGTACACCCAACATTTTAGATGTTTTGGGCTTGGCAAACTTTTTTTTTTCCCATTTTTTCTTCAAAGGGTGAGATTTTGAAACACTTTGAGCACTTGTTACAAGAACTCCAAGGGTTTTATATTGAACAATTAAAATTTAAAGTATTGGTAGAGAAAGTTCATCCAGTCCGTGGAGATTATAATGCATGATGCATTCCTTTAGTCTAACAGGGTTCATCTTCCTGTATGCAAGGGTAAAAGAAAAAACAAATGTTCTTCACAAATTGATTATAATTCAGGTACAAATATTAAGAAAAAAATTGCGAAACACGGAAAATGCAATGTATTATTGTTCATAGAATTAGTGCACTAACAAAGGTTCCAAAATAATGTATGATTTGGAGTAATTTAGTCAGGAGATCAATGTGTAAACTAGGGATCCAATTATTTATGCACCCTGAAGCTCCTTTGGAGGGTTTTACCCATATTATGGGTAGTAGTGGTTATCCCTCCAAAATTGTGACTGAAGATATTTGACGACATTCTTGTCAACCTGGAATGCTTTAGTGAGAACATCACGAGAAATGGGAGGCTTTGATCCGAAAACAGCATTAGCAATGGTGATGACTCCAGGATTCTGGCTGCTTAGACCAGCAAAAGCAACAGCATTGGAATGTCCCTTATTGAACTGAAAATGAATGAGGCCTTCAGGGAACAGAAACACATCTCCTGGATTCAAAACCTTGGTGAAGAGCTTATTCTTCATGTTCATGCCTGGATTCGAAGTAACGAAACCAACAAGAAGAGTGCCCTCTAAAACAACGAGGATCTCGGTAGCACGGGGGTGAGTGTGGGGAGGGTTCAAACCATAAGGTGCAAAATCGATGCGTGCTAAGGAAACACCTAAAGTGTTGAGTCCTGGAATCTGGTTGACATTAACTGTTGTTACATTCGATCCGAGCGGATTTGATGTGCTTCCAGGCTCGTTGAGCCCTGGAAAGAAGAAATCTTCAGCTTCCACAAGCTTTGGATCCTTGCATATCTTTCCATTCACAAATACTGCATTAGCCAAGATAAAAAAAAAAAAAAAAAGTTAGTATGTCACACATTAACTGGCATATTAGTGTTTTTTTTGGATAAGTAATATAATGGTACCAATATAAGACAGTCATGAAAATTTTAAAAACAATATAGTTTACCGCCAGCATTGGCATCAGGAACTGCGACACAAAAATCTTGCAATGGACTTGGATCAGATGCATGGACAATTGTAAAAACAAGTGCCAAGATGGCTGCGGCTATGTGGAAGCGAAAAGCCATGGTTATCAGAAAGGAAGTATCAAACTATATCAGCTAGTTAGAGAGATGAAAAGTTGTTTCTTCTCAGATTGTGGGTGAATATGTGGTAAAGATTCCTATTTATAGCTATCTTTGGTTGAACCAGTCATTATGTTTTCTTATCTCAACGATTAGAAAAATGCCACATTGTCTTCCTAATCTATTTTTGCACAACTCAACCAACGAATGATTCTGCAACAACTACCTGTGACTTCTCATTTTCTTTCCTATTGCAAGTATAGAAAGACTGATTTGGTCATTTAGGACATTTCCCACAAAGTGGTACACTGATACAAGGTGTTGACGGACCAAGTAACTGGTAAGACCTTTTCTTGAAGAGATGGCCTTTGATATTTCCTGCTTCCAGATGTTTACTTTCTTACCTCAGTAAAATGATGCATTAATTGCAACTAATCAGTTTGAAATTTGCAGACTCAATCCAGCTTTACAAAGTAGCATCTGGGATTAGCATGAAAGAATCAAATATATGGAAATCGTCTGGGAGTAAAGGACCTAGTTACTTCACATAATTATACAAAGATGGCTTAGAACTTGAATTTCAAACTTCTTTGGCAAAACCTATGATATGTAATTATATGTGCATATTTTAGCAAGCTGGAATACCAAGCATTCATTTCCTGTTTCCTGTCTGTGCAAATAATTCCTGCTTGCAGGTGACCTCTTTTCATTACCTGTTTCTTGTCCGTGTAACTCAGCGCATTTCTGGACTTTTTCTTTCCAAAATCATCTCAGAACTTGCCAAATTGCAGCTTGGAAGTTCAAAGTTAATTCTACCTTCTAAGTGACTGCTTAACCTTCTTAGTTTGATATTGCCGTGTTCTATTTAAGCTATTAAATATTGAAAAAGAAAGGAAGATGTAACCCTTGATTAATTATCCAAAATTTTGGATGAAACCAATTTCAATTCACTCAATTCAATTGAAAATCCAGATTTCAAACCCATTAATTACCCTATTAATTATTGGAGTAATTTATATTTTCATTTACATCAAAATGAGTGAATTATTTGAAGTTAAAATCAGGTTTATGGTTCGACGACTGGGTTTGATAACTGGAAGTAGAAATGGTGTAAAAAGGGATGGGAGGGTTAAAAAGAATATCTGAAGCTAAAATCATAAATTATCGTGCTCATTTATATGATTTGTTCATCTTGAACAGACATTGACTTGAATACTTAGGAAAATTTTCTTGTAAGACTAAAAGAACTAATTTTAAAGAATATTCATATTAAGCACACTTGTAGAGAATTATCATATGTATTAATCAATCAATTATAATATTTATTCAACTTAATTTATACGATCAGGAAAAATAGTTTGAAAGGGAAAATGATACTTTTCCTCTCCAATATTTAGTGGTTGGAAAAATTTCATCCGCAAAGTTTCATTGCGAATACATTTAGTTCCTACAAATTTAATTTATAATCAATAGCACAAGTGATAGCAAATCAACCAATTTGGGTGGAAAAAAAATTGACAAATAGCTCGTTTAGTCCCTCAACTCTTTTTTTTTTTTTGTAAATTATCTTTTTTTCTTAATAAATAAAAAATGATATTTTATTTTATCCTGTTTAATGCTTCTATTTTTTTTTTCCAACCCCAGAAGTACTTTTTGATTTCACTTCCTTCAACCTTCAAATGCGACAATGTTGATGAGTATGACCAAAATTTCAACCTTTCTTTAAAAAAAGAAAAACTTCACTTTTCTTGTTTTTTTTTATTTTCTTTTGTACATAAATTCTTTGTTTTCCTTTTTACTTTCTTTTGCTATTTTTGACACTTTCCTTTCTTCTTTTTCTCTTGTCCCTGATTTTTTTTTCTATTTAGTCCTTTTATTTTTTCCCCTTAAATACAATTTGCCAGAAAACTTTTTCCATCACCAGACTCGGTGGCTTAAAAGGGCATGACAAACTGTTCATATTCTTTTTCAAAATAAGGAAATCTATAATTTTTTTTATTTCTTTTTATGTTATTCCTTCATTTTCTTTTTTGCATTTTTAGTTTAAGAATCTTATTAAATTAGAACTATAGATGCGTGTTAAATAATATTTACTCAAATTTCAAAATTTTCATTTGCACATGTAGCATGCATTCCAATCCCACTCATATTTAAAAAAAAACTACTACACTGAAAATGTAAACATTATTTCTTTTCTTTTTACATAATTTTTTTCCTTTTCTTTTCAAAAGAGGAAGAAGAGGCAGCACGAGTGATAGATGCGGAGTAGATAAAGGAAGAGTCTGAATTATTGAAAAGGGAGAGAGAAGCTGCCAAGATTACTTTACAGATGATGGACATAGATGATTTTGTTCTCTCTCTAATTTGAGATTGAGCTTGAGGACAATCTAATGGCTACATCTTAGTTGTTAGGTGAATTTCCAATTATACCTCTTTTCAGTATATTGAATATATTTCAATTGTGTTAACAAACTCACATATTGATATTTTTGTTTTCGCAATGGTTTTTATTATTTATTAATTTTTTTGGTGTGAGATTTTGTAGCGCTTTGAATAAAGGGTGCAAACGAATCGAATCGAATCGAGTTTTGGTCTAATCGAATCGAGTCTCAACTTAGTTTTATGAAACTTGAACTCGAGCTCGAGTTTGACGAGTTCAAAATGTAAAGTTCGAGTTCGAACTCGACTAAAATTTGAGTCAAGCTCAAACTTAAAAAATTAATTATTTTATTTTAAAAAATGAATAAAATAATAATTTTTCAAAATAATATATATATAATCTAGTTAGCTTGCGAGTTAATGGGTTGAATATCTTTGAGCTTGAGTTTGACTTGATCAGTTCAAGCTCGAGTCAAGCTCGGATTCGAGCTGCTCGCGAGCTGTTTGATTCATTTGCAGTCGTACTTCAAATACTTCTTACAAGTGCTCCAAAGGTTTTTCATTGCACAATGAAACTATGGTAAGAACAATTCATCCAATCTGTGGAGATACGTTCTTTTAATCAGACAAAATTCATCTTTCTAGAATCCAAAAATAAAAGAAGACAAATGTGGTTCATATATTGATTATATCACAGGGTACAAAAAAATTAAGAAAAGAGGTAGTGATTTATAAATTGCATTTTCCTGTAAGGTGGGAAAATGCCAATGTATTAATCTATGTAGAACCATTGTAGTAACAAAGGGGCCGAAATAATGCTGGATTTTGGAGTAATTCCATATGGAGATCAAAGTGGAAATGACCCAATTATTTATGCTTCAACACATTACTGTTGCACCCCGAATCTCCTTTGGTTTCAAGAGTTACCCATACTACGGGTAGTTGTTATCCCACCAAAATTGGGACTGAAGTTTTTTGATGACATCGTTTCCAACCTGGAATGCTTTGGTAAGAACATCAGGAGAAATCGGAGGATCTGATCCGAATACAGCATTAGCAATGGTGATGACTCCTGGATTCTGGCTGCCTAAACCAGCAAAAGCAACAGCATTTGAATGTCCTTGGTTGAATTGGAAATGAATGAGGCCTTGGGGGAACACAAACACATCTCCTGGATTCAAAACCTTGGTGAAGAGCTTATTCTTCATGTTCATGCCCGGATTCGAAGTAACGAAACCAACAACTAGAGTACCCTCCAAAACAAAGAGGACCTCGGTAGCGCGAGGGTGAATGTGGGGAGGGTTCAAACCATAAGGCGCAAAATCGATGCGTGCTAAGGAAACACCTAAAGTGTTGAGCCCTGGAATTTGGTTGACATTTACCGCTGTTACATTGGACCCGAGTGGATTTGCTGTGCTTCCAGGTTTGTTAAGCCCTGGAAAGAAGAAATCTTCGGGTTTCACAAGCTTTGGATCCTTGCATATCTTTCCATTGACAAATACTGCATTAGCCAAGATTCGACTAAGTTAGTTTGTCAAACATAGTTAGGATTCAAGTATATAACATGCAAGAGTCAAGAAATTTTTGAAGTAATCTAGTTTACCTCCGGCATTGGCATCAGGAACTGCCACACAAAAATCCTGCAGTGGACTTGGATCGGATGCATGGACAACTGTAAAAACAAGTGCCAAGATGGCTGCAGCAATATGGATCCGAACTGCCATGGTTATCACAAAAGAGGTATCAAACTATGTGAACTAATTAGAAAGATGGTAACTTGTTTCTTCTCTGGTGGTGGAAGGACATGTGGGAAAGATGCCTATTTATAGCCACTTTTGGTACGTTGAACTGGTCATTACATTTTCTCATCTTAAAGATTAAAAAAGGCCGCATTGTCTATGTGTACTATTTTTGCACAATTCAACCGACGAAAGATTCTGCAACCACTGCTTTCGACTTTGTCATTTTCAGTAGGACTGATTAATAGCATGTAAATGGACCTTTTCATTTCCTGTTTCTTGTCTGTGTACGTAACTTAGAAGGTGGATGGACTTTTTCTTTCTTTTTATGTTTGCAAAATCTACTCTGGACTTGCGTATATGCAGATCGGTAAGTTCTAACGTCTAGTGATTGCTTTTTAAATCACCTTGGTTTATTATTTCCATATTTTATTTAAGCTGTTAAATGTTGAAGAAAATATAGATGTAACCCTTGATTAGTTTTCCAAATTTTGGATGAAACCAATTTTCGTTTAATCATTCAATTCAATACCGGCCAACAGCCACTTGGGGATAAAGGAATCAAACTTTGTCTCCCACCCGTCACTACCAGCCACTATATGTGGCTTCGTCCGACGGTGGTTCCCATGCTACAAACAAATTTATTTCAATTCAATACCAGATTTTACACCTGTGTTTGTAGCCACATTCTGTGGCTTCCTTCATGGTGGTTCTCGACAAAAAAAAAAAAATTCAATTCAATACCAGATTTTACACCATGCTTGTATATTTACCCAATCAAAGTTCATAGCAGTGTTTTGATATTTTCGTTTACTTCGTAGATTTGAATACTTAAAGTTAAAATTATAAACTATCTTAATCATTTGTATGATGTATTCCTTGAACAGACCTTGGCTTGAAAATTTGGGGAAATTTTCTTGTAAAAATTGAGATAATGAATTAAGTTTTTATGAATATTCATTAACCAACGTTGTAGAGAATTAGCACATGTATCAAAATATCAATTATAGTATTTATTAAACTTAGTTACTCATTATGATTAAAATGATAGTTCAAATGAAAAAAAAATGACACTTCTTGTCCCCCCAATGTTAAGGAGTTGTAAAATTTCCGTCCCTAATGTTTCATTGAAAACACATTTAGTCCCTATAATTTCAATTTGCTACCAATTTATTAGAGCAAATCAACCAATTTGGATGGGAAGTATTTTGCAAATAACTCATTTAGTCCTTTTACATTTTATGTAAAGTATCTTTAGTCCATGGTCTTTTATTTTGTCTCAGTTAGTCTTTTTACATTTTTTCTAACACTAAACTTAGTTCTTATTTCACTTCCACCACCCAGCAGCGTTAAAAAGTTTTGATCAGAATTTCAATTTTCTCCTCAACAAAAAATTCTTTAATTTTTTGGCAAAGGAAGGGGAAGATGTCTTGAACCTAGGGCTAATTAATACGGTTTAAATCTTAACACTACATTAAAGCCTCCTTGGCAAACTTTCTTCTCTTTTCTTTTGTTTTCTTTTTTTTTTATATTATTTTTATTTTTAGTTTTTACTTTGTTCAACTATTTTCACTATTTTCCTTTCTTAACATAATTTCTTGTTTTGCTCTAGTCTCCATTCTTTTTTTTTTTTTTTTTCATTTAGCACTTTTACTATTTTTTTTTAGCACCAAAACTTCCTATGAAGAAAAACTTTTTTCACCTTCAAATTAGGTAGCTTTAAAAGCATGACAAAAGGTTCGACTATTCTTTAGAAAAAAAATCTTTTCTTTTTTGTCATTTCTTTTTAAATATTCCTTTTCCTTTTTTTAAAAAACTATTTTCAACTATTTTTTGCTATTTTTTGAATTAATCTTTTTTGTATTGTTAGTGTAGCAATTTTATTACACTGGCTAGTGTAGATGTATGCCAAATAATCTTTATTCAAATTTCAAATTCTTTCATTTGCACATATGGCATGTGTTCCAGTTTGCTCGTGTAAAAAAATTGCTACACTAATAATATAGAAAAGATTAATTATTATTTTCTCTATAATTTCTTCCTTTTCTCTTTTATAAAAGAGGAGGAGGAAGAGTAACACGGAGGAGAGACACATAGAAGATAAAGAAAGAGAGGGAGAGTGAGAAAGAGAGGGAAGCCGCCGAGACTAAATGTGTTCAAGAAAAGCTGAAAATGTGAGTAATTGAGATACCCCAAATTGGTCCAAATCAAAATATAGGGTAACTTACCTCAAATTTTGAAAATGGTTATGTTATCCGAATATACTTGACATAAATAGGTTGGAATATTGTTTTTTATTTTACAAAAACATGGTTATTTGAACCTACCTATATATGTGTATATGATTGGTTAGGGTAACCAGTACCCAAAATTCAATCTCTAACTATTTAGTCCTTTACTTGTAAATTAAGTTAGGAGATCCCTTGCACATTTTTATTTTCTTTTTGACTTATGAATTAAACCAGTTAATCTTAACTCTCTGTTACATTTTTCAAATGTTACATTCATTGTCACTAATTCCATTCACTCCACTACTCTTGGTACTTTTCCTCTATTCAAAATTACTTTTCCTTGCTCATAATATCTATATCTGTTTATTTGCTCTACTTACTTTTGTTTTTAAAAAGTTTTGACCTATCCTGTTTGGTTGTGGAGCAACCTGCTGTCGTTGAAAAATGGCTTGGTAGTCTTAAGAAATGGAGAAAAGGAAACAAAAAGTTTAGAATATTCAGTATTTTAGTTATGTAATGTGCATAAATTATGTAATATTTTAATCATGTATTTTGTTGATGAGTTTCTAGAGTGGTCGACTGTAGGATCTTGTTTAATTTGGACAAGTATTGTATTATTTTTTTTAGATAATTCTATTTTTTCCATCTAATTATATGAGGGTTAGATTACCCTGTACACCCAACATTTTAGATATTTTGGGCTTTGCAAACTTTTTTTTTTTTTCCATTTTTTCTTCAAAGGGTGAGATTTTGAAACACTTTGAACACTTGTTACAAGAGCTCCAAAGGTTTTATATTGAACAATTAAAATTTAAAGTATGGTAGAGAAAGTTCATCCAGTCCGTGGAGATGCATGATGCATTCCTTTAGTCTAACAGGGTTCATCTTTCCTGTATGCAAGGGTAAAAGAAAAAACAAATGTTCTTCACAAATTGATTATAATTCAGGTACAAATATTAAGAAAAAAATTGTAGTGACCACAAATTGTATTTTTGATAGGTTATAATTTGTTACTACATTTATAATTATTTTTCCCCTTTATTTTAGCCAAATATTATTTTAATTGTCGGATTCTACTTATATTTGATTAATGGTGCCAATTGTAGGAAAAGGAGCAAAACGTGATTAAAAGTGGCATTTTTCCAATTAATTTGATGGTGGCACGTTCGGGATCGATTTCCAAGTTCGATTCAAACTCTGGGCAGCTTTAAAGGAAGATTTGGAAGACTTGAATTCTAATTACTAGTCTTATTGTTGAATTAGGAAACTTGAAATACTTTCTTTTGTGGTTTATTTTGCTATTTAGGAAACTAGTTCTATTTGGTAGTATTTTTTCATTAGGAAACTAAGGAGAAAAAGCCACGGTGGTGGACCTTTGTATTTGGGGCTTTGGCTAATTTGGGAGAAAACAAAGCAAAGAAAAGAAAAAGACGGATTCGCGGGATTGGTAGCAGCAGGGCCAGTTAAGAAGTTGGGTCCACGTGAACCAGATGCATGGGATTAGGACCCTTAGACAAAGCCTAACTCCCAGACGTTTTTACTTCTCTGCTGGCGGCGCTACTTGGAGAATATAAAAAGGAAAAGCCAGATTCACGTTTGGGGCGATTAGCTTTTAGTTTTCTTTCTCCCTGTCAGACGCCTTTTTCCTTTTGACTTTCTCTCCGCAGCCGACTTTTGGGAAGGGAGAAAACATTAGAAAAGCTGGGATTGTTTTATTTTCGCACGGCTGGTTCTCCATTAATGGAGAACTAGCTTCCTAATTCTGGTTAAGGGACAATTGAAGATTTGGTTCGACAATTACTGTGAGATCTAAATTATTTTAATTATTTTCTTCATTTATTGGTATTTATATGTTTCCTATTTTTAATTGCTATAGCCTTGTGTATGATTGATTAGTGCGCAATAATTAATTATTCATATAGGCTATTTTGCTAAATAGGGGTAATTGAATCCGTAATTGTTCGTTATCTCTGTCTTAGTAGCAACTGGCATAATTGGGTTTATGTCAGGGGAACATACGATCTATCTTAAACAAACCCTCTTAGCGTGTTTGTTAGTTAGGATTGGGCCTTTCTAATTCTTAATGCAATCTAGAAATTAAATCCTACGGTCGTACCTAGGGTTGTTTTTAGATTAGAGAAATAGCTAACGGTCGTACCTTATCTATCGATAAATTAAGGAAGGGTTGGTTGTTTATCGCGTGCATGACAACTATAACTAATCTATTAATAAATGTGGAATTATCTGCGAATCGATGATCAGTGCATGAATCATTTCTGAAGTGTACCATTGGCTAAAGTTTCTCTTAATCAATTATTTTCTGCAGTTAATTTATTTAGTTAGTATTTAATCCAAAAACCCCTAATACTTTGGACTTTAGAAGAAACGAATTATCCCCAGTCCCTGTGGATTCGACCCTACTCATCGCTATATACAAAATCTGTATTTTTCTCGAGTAGGTATTTATTATTGTACAGGTTCGGCACCTGTCAATTTTTGGCGCCGTTGCCGGGGACTGGTGCCAGATTAATTTGTTTCTTTTTGGGTTCATCTTGTTTTTATTTTTTTATTTATATTTTTTTCTTATTTTTTTCATTATAGTTTATGGCTTCTAACACTCCGTATTTTGGTGATATAATGGATTTTGTTTCCGGGGAAGGCGATGAGACTAGTTTTTTTGCTAAGTTTGCATATGCAGAGGCAATAAACTCTATTAGAGAAAGAATGGCTGCTGCAACCTGTAAAATTTGTTATGCCAGGGATCATTCAACCGGTATGTGCCCCGAATATCAAGATAATCTGAGTGTCCCACTCAATAATTATGGAGATTTTTCACGCTGGTCTCAAACGTGGTATGACCCTTATTCAAATGGGTATGAGCAAGGATGGTGGGATGATTCCAATTTTAATTATCAACAAAGGCCAATAGATTTTCAACAGCTAGAGTCTCAAGAACCGTCATCCATGTCAGGTATGTCTCTTGAAGAAATGGTTGAATTAATAGCTACTAACACATATCAAATTCAACAGGAGGTACATCAACTTCAACAGGAGACACAAAAGATGAGTGAAGAGATGAAAGAAAGAAGGCGTGAATGGGCATCTAAAATGAGCAAATTGATTTCTCCAGTTTATGAAGAATTGCCCTCACCGACTATTATCGACCATGAGGAAGATGAGAGTGCAATTATTCTGACAAATAACATGGTACTGCAAGAGTTTCAAGAAGAAGAATCTAAAGATGCAGTTGAAAAGAAAGTTGAAGCGCAAGAATTGAGACCCCAACATCAAATCACTCAAGTGAATGAATCCAGTGAACAATCTCCAAATGCGGTGACATCTCCTCCATTCCTTGATCAATATTTTCCTGACTCTTATTCTTTAATTCCTGTTAGTGAGATTGATTTTATTATACCAGAAAATTTTGAGTTTCATGCCAGGAATAAGTTAAGAGTCATGATGGCAAAATATCTCAAACCAGTAAGTGCTTGTGATGGAGGAGTGAATGAAGATTTGAGGTCATTACTTGGTTGTTTGGCGCCATCTACTAGTCCATGGAAGACCGTAGCTCGTGTGCTCAAGAATTACTCTATTTACGAGAGCTATCAGGATTACATAAAAGATGAAGCACTGAAGCGAGCTACGCGATTTTATCCTCCATGAATAAACAGGACAATGTCTAGCCAAAGACATTAAAGAAAGGCGCTACTTGGGAGGCAACCCAAGACTATTTGTTTCAGTTTTCATGCATTTTTGAAGTTTTAGTTAAGTGTTAGTGTCAATTAATAGTTTGATGTTTGGTGGCAGGAAAATAGCAGTTGGACGTGCCCACGCCAGGTGGTCACGCCTGAGGGAAAGAAATTTTCGTTCAGGATCTGCGGATTCTATAGCAGTTGGACGTGCCCATGCCAGGTGGTCACGCCTGAGGGGAAGAAATTTCGTGCAGGTTCTGCGGACTCTATAGCAGTTAAGCGTGCCCACGCCAGGTGATCACGCCTGAGGGGAAGAAATTTCGTGCAGGTTCTGCGGACTCTATAGCAGTTAAGCGTGCCCACGCCAGGTGGGGCACGCTAAAGAGCCAAAAATTTTCGACGGATGGTCAAATGACTAAGGGCAGTTAGGCATGCCCACGCCTGAGACAGGGGTTGCTTGTCTCTAACAAAAAAAAAAAAAAAAAAAAAATTCTTCAAAGGGCACGAAGCCCTACTCTTTTCTTCTTCTTCTTCTTCTTTCTTTTTCTTTCTTTTTCCCTTTCTTTCTTTTTCTTCTTGCATCTTTCTCGGCCGCCACTTGCGCGCCGCCGCCGCTCGCCCACCAACCAGCAACCTCGTCGCGCGCCGTGCCTCCTCCGCCGGCGGCTGTCCGAGCGCCATCCTCAGTGCGCGCTGTCAGCACTCACCCAATCTCAGCGCGCCCCCTCGCAGCAGCCAGTCCGCGCGACTCAGCCCTTCGTTCAGCAACCAGGCGACCATCGCGCGGCAGCAGCCAGCGCGCGCAATCCAGGTGCAAGACCCAGCTGAGCCAGCAGCAGCAGCGCGCGCATGACCAGAGCAGGGACCATCAGCCGCAACAGCCATCAGCAACCTGCCACGTGCAACTCCAGCTCCTCTCCAGGCGCAGGCCAGCAGACCCCTTGCGCACTCCTCTGCGCCTCTGCCCACGCGCGTGGCTCTTACGCGCGTCGCACCTTTCTCCTCCACTGCTCTCTTCACTGTCATCCACTGCCTACTCCAAACCTCCGGTGAACTCTTTCTTTATTTTTCTGTCGCTAAGTAGCTGAGGCCAGATTACTAGCTTTTATTAGCTGATGTCAGATTTTAATTTCTTAGCTGAGGCCAGATTTTTGATTTGCTAGCTGAGGACAGAAAATTTGTGCTTGTTTGGGTGCTGTGACATATCCATGGATTGATTGTTGATTATTTGGTTAACGTTGTGCCCAACCAGTGATATTTGGGGAAAGTTTTTACTCTAGTTGCCTGTTTTGTGGGAATTTTGCTATGTTTATCTAATTAATTTTTGGGTTGAATTGGTAGTATTTGGGAAAAATTTGTCGTTCACAGGTTTAATTAGTTTTTGGGGTAAGTTTATTATCCGTTTCTGCACTTGGTTGTGATTGGGAGTTGTGACTGGGGATCATTTGCCTTGTTGGTTATTTGTTGACATATTTTGAACACCATTACTTTGCCTTTGTCTTGTCCACTGATCTCCAATGACCAAACCCAAGAACAAAGGCAAGAGCAAACCTTCCATCTCTACCCCACAGCCCACAGTCCCCTTGCGTGGATCTGCCCCCCCTCGACTGGGCCGGGAGGACCCCGGACTGTCCTCTGCGGCACCTCCACCATCTTTCTCCGCCGATAGCCAGCCTGCAGCCCTTCGGCTCCAGATGCAGCACATGGACACTCGCATGGAGCGGATGGAGCGTCAAATGGGCGGGATGGCCCAGAATTTAGCACAATATCTCCATCACGTGGGTTTCCGCCCACCTTTCCCTCCCCAGCCGTAGTTCAATTCTGCCCTCCTCCGTTTTAAGGGAAGTGTCGTTGCCCCAATATCCCTGTTTTGCTCTTTCTTTGCTTACATTGAGGGCAATGCAAGATTTAGGTGTGGGGGGAGTAGTATATTGGCATTTTATTGAAAAAGTGCAAGTGTAGGCATTTTTGTTGGAATTTTTTGTTTGACTTAGTTGAATTTTATCTAATTTTTGCCTATCTTTGTGCATATTTGTGATTATTCCTGATAAACGATGGTTAGATGTCTCCAATTTTTCTACTGCCAAGATTTTATACTCTAAGGTGTTAAGTATGACATGGTTAAGTTTAAGGGTATCTCTTTGGTGAATATTTGAGACTTTGTGACTTTTGCACTTTTTGGTTAACTCTTCTAAGCATTGTAAATATTTGTCTAGCATTTTTTTTGTGCAAATTGGTTCAACTATTAATTTTAGTTCTCCATGTTTAGGAAATGAAGCGGGTTTGTGTGGTATTTAGTTTTATTTTTGGTGCTTATTTATGAATAGTATTAGGCTATACTCCGCTAGTATCGTTGCCTAGTAACCGGGAGTTTTCACCACAAATGTCGACTTTCGCGTCAAAAAGCGACGATAGCTATGAGTATGTGGTTTTTAAGCGATGATGGCTGAGTAACCGGGCTCCTTCATATGGCCAATGTCGGAGTTCGCGTCAAAATGCTTGAATGGCTAAAAACTAAGCGTTCCCCCTAAAAAAAAAAAAAATCATCATTCATGTGTGGGGATATTCTAGAAAAAAAATATGTGCTAATAGTGAAAAATATGGAAGTGTTTGAATGAATTGTTAACCCGCTGATCCCTGAATTTTAATGTTGAGATTTTGCTTGATAGTTGAACCATTTGCTTTTGGATGCGGGTTGTATATTTTATATCCTTAGATTAGTTAGTCATAAATTGAAAGAGTTCTTGATCTTGAAAGCTAACTGGAGAGATATTTCTTGCAAATTGCCACTAATACTTGATATGTATTTTAATTGTATTTTGGCAATAGAAGAT
This sequence comes from Coffea arabica, assembly GCF_036785885.1. Taxonomy (NCBI): domain Eukaryota; kingdom Viridiplantae; phylum Streptophyta; class Magnoliopsida; order Gentianales; family Rubiaceae; genus Coffea; species Coffea arabica. The sequence goes on from NC_092310.1 coordinate 1,173,265, forward strand.
TTGAGCAATAGTCATTGTTTGAATTCGATTGCTTGATTTGTTGTTCTCATGCTTGAGGACAAGCATGGTTTAGGTGTGGGGGAAATTGATAGGTTATAATTTGTTACTACATTTATAATTATTTTTCCCCTTTATTTTAGCCAAATATTATTTTAATTGTCGGATTCTACTTATATTTGATTAATGGTGCCAATTGTAGGAAAAGGAGCAAAACGTGATTAAAAGTGGCATTTTTCCAATTAATTTGATGGTGACACGTTCGGGATCGATTTCCAAGTTCGATTTAAACTCTGGACAGCTTTAGAGGAAGATTTGGAAGACTTGAATTCTAATTACTAGTCTTATTGTTGAATTAGGAAACTTGAAATACTTTCTTTTGTGGTTTATTTTGCTATTTAGGAAACTAGTTCTATTTGGTAGTATTTTTCCATTAGGAAACTAAGGAGAAAGCCACGGTGGTGGACCTTTGTATTTGGGGCTTTGGCTAATTTGGGAGAAAACAAAGCAAAGAAAAGAAAAAGACGGACTCGCGGGATTGGTAGCAGCAGGGCCAGTTAAGAAGTTGGGTCCACGTGAACCAGATGCATGGGATCAGGACCCTTAGACAAAGCCTAACTCCCAGACGTTTTTACTTCTCTGCTGGCGGCGCTACTTGGAGAATATAAAAAGGAAAAGCCAGATTCACGTTTGGGGCGATTAGCTTTTAGTTTTCTTTCTCCCTGTCAGACGCCTTTTTTCCTTTTGACTTTCTCTCCGCAGCCGACTTTTGGGAAGGGAGAAAACATTAGAAAAGCTGGGATTGTTTTATTTTCGCACGGCTGGTTCTCCATTAATGGAGAACTAGCTTCTTAATTCTGGTCAAGGGACAATTGAAGATTTGGTTCGGCAATTACTGTGAGATCTAAATTATTTTAATTATTTTCTTTATTTATTGGTATTTATATGTTTCCTGTTTTTAATTGCTATAGCCTTGTGTATGATTGATTAGTGCGCAATAATTAATTATTCATATAGGATATTTTGTTAAATAGGGGTAATTGAATCCGTAATTGTTCGTTATCTCTGTCTTAGTAGCAACTGGCATAATTGGGTTTATGTCAGGGGAACATACGATCTATCTTAAACAAACCCTCTTAGCGTGTTTGTTAGTTAGGATTGGGCCTTTCTAATTCTTAATGCAATCTAGAAATTAAATCCTACGGTCGTACCTAGGGTTGTTTTTAGATTAGAGAAATAGCTAACGGTCGTACCTTAGCTATCGATAAATTAAGGAAGGGTTGGTTGTTTATCGCGTGCATGACAACTATAACTAATCTATTAATAAATGTGGAATTATCTGCGAATCGATGATCAGTGCATGAACCATTTGTGAAGTGTACCCTTGGCTAAAGTTTCTCTTAATCAATTATTTTCTGCAGTTAATTTATTTAGTTAGTATTTAATCCAAAAACCCCTCATACTTTGGACTCTAGAAGAAACGAATTATCCCCAGTCCCTGTGGATTCGACCCTACTCATCGCTATATACAAAATCTGTATTTTTCTCGAGTAGGTATTTATTATTGTACAGGTTCGGCACCTGTCAATTTTCCCGAAACACGGAAAATGCAATGTATTATTGTTCATGGAATTAGTGCACTAACAAAGGGTCCAAAATAATGTATGATTCGGAGTAACTTAGACAGGAGATCAATGTGTAAACTAGGGATCCAATTATTTATGCACCCTGAAGCTCCTTTGGAGGGTATTACGTACCCATACTATGGGTAGTAATGGTTATCCCACCAAAATTGTGACTGAAGATATTTGACGACATTCTTGTCAACCTGGAATGCTTTAGTGAGAACATCACGAGAAATGGGAGGCTTTGATCCGAAAACTGCATTAGCAATGGTGATGACTCCAGGATTCTGGCTGCTTAGACCAGCAAAAGCAACAGCATTGGAATGTCCCTTATTGAACTGAAAATGAATGAGGCCTTCAGGGAACACAAACACATCTCCTGGATTCAAAACCTTGGTGAAGAGCTTATTCTTCATGTTCATGCCTGGATTCGAAGTAACGAAACCAACAAGAAGAGTGCCCTCTAAAACAACGAGGATCTCGGTAGCACGGGGGTGAGTGTGGGGAGGGTTCAAACCATAAGGCGCAAAATCGATGCGTGCTAAGGAAACACCTAAAGTGTTGAGTCCTGGAATCTGGTTGACATTAACTGCTGTTACATTCGATCCGAGCGGATTTGATGTGCTTCCAGGCTCGTTAAGCCCTGGAAAGAAGAAATCTTCGGGTTTCACAAGCTTTGGATCCTTGCATATCTTTCCATTGACAAATACTGCATTAGCCAAGATAAAAAAAAAAGTTAGTATGTCACACATTAACTGGTATATTAGTGTTTTTTCTTTTGATAAGTAATATAATGGCACCAATTAAGACAGTCATGAAAATTTTAAAAACAATATAGTTTACCGCCAGCATTGGCATCAGGAACTGCGACACAAAAATCCTGCAATGGACTTGGATCAGATGCATGGACAATTGTAAAAACAAGTGCCAAGATGGCTGAAGCTATGTGGAAGCGAAAAGCCATGCTTATCAGAGAGGAAGTATCAAACTATACGAGCTAGTTAGAAAGATGAAAAGTTGTTTCTTCTCAGATTGTGGATGAATATGTGGTAAAGATTCCTATTTATAGCTATCTTTGGTTGAACCAGTCATTATGTTTTCTTATCTCAACGATTAGAAAAATGCCACATTGTCTTCCTAATCTATTTTTGTACAAGTCAACCAACGAATGATTCTGCAACAACTACCTGTGACTTCTCATTTTCTTTCCTCTTGCAAGTATAGAAAGACTGATTCGGTCATTTAGGACATTCCCACGAAGTGGTATACTGATACAAGGTGTTGACGGACCAAGTAACTGGTAAGACCTTTTCTTGAAGAGATGGCCTTTGATATTTCTTGCTTCCAGATGTTTACTTTCTTACCTCAGTAAAACGATGCATTCGTTGCAACTAATCAGTTTGAAATTCGCAGACTCAATCCAGCTTTACAAAGTAGCATCTGGGATTAGCACGAAAGAATCAAATATATGGAAATCGTCTGGGAGTAAAGAACCTAGTTACTTCACATAATTATACAAAGATGGCTTAGAACTTGAATTGCAAACTTCTTTGGCAAAACCTATGATATGTAATTATATGTGCATATTTTAGCTAGCTGGAATACCAAGCATTCATTTCCTATTTCCTGTCTGTGCAAATAATTCCTGCTAGCGGGTGATAAATATTCCAATCAATAGCACCTAAATATATGGACCCCTTTTCATTACCTGTTTCTTGTCTGTGTAACTCAGCGCATTTCTGGACTTTTTCTTTCCAAAATCATCTCAGAACTTGCCAAATTGCAGCTTGGAAGTTCAAAGTTAATTCTACCTTCTAAGTGACTGCCTAATCATCTTAGTTTGATATTGCCGTGTTCTATTTAAGCTAGTAAATATTGAAAAAGAAAGGAAGATGTAACCCTTGATTAATTATCCAAAATTTTGGATGAAACCAATTTCAATTCACTCAATTCAATTTAAAATCCAGATTTCAAACCCATTAATTACCCTATTAATTATTGGAGTAATTTATATTTTCATTTACATCAAAATGAGTGAATTATTTGACGTTAAAATCAGGTTTATGGTTCGACAACTAGGTTTGATAACTGGGGAGTAGAAATGGTGTAAAAAGGGATGGGAGGGTTAAAAAGAATATTTGAAGCTAAAATCATAAATTATCCTGCTCATTTATATGATTTGTTCTTTTTGAACAGACATTGTCTTGAATACTTAGGAAAATTTTCTTGTAAAACTAAAAGAACTAATTTTAAAGAATATTCATATTAAGCACAGTTGTAGAGAATTATCACATGTATTAATCTATCAATTATAATATTTATTAAACTTAATTTATACGATCAGGAAAAATAGTTTGAAAGGGAAAATGATACTTTTCCTCTCCAATATTTAGTGGTTGGAAAAATTTCATCCACAAAGTTTCATTGCGAATACATTTAGTTCCTACAAATTTAATTTATAATCAATAGTACAAGTGATAGCAAATCAACCAATTTGGGTGGAAAAAAAATTGACAAATAGCACGTTTAGTCACTCAACTCTTTTTTTTTTTTTTGTAAATTATCTTTTTTTCTTAATAAATAAAAAATGATATTTTATTTTATCCTGTTTAACGCTTTTATTTTTTTTCCAACCCCAGAAGTACTTTTTGATTTCACTTCCTTCAACCTTCAAATGCGACAATGTTGGTGAGTATGACCAAAATTTCAACCTTTCCTTAAAAAAAAGAAAAACTTCACTTTTCTTGTTGTTTTTTTTTTATTTTCTTTTGTACATAAATTCTTTGTTTTCCTTTTTACTTTCTTTTGCTATTTTTGCCACTTTCCTTTCTTCTTTTTCTCTAGTCCCTGATTTTTTTTTCTATTTAGTCCTTTTATTTTTTCCCCTCAAATACCATTTGCCAGAAAACTTTTTCCATCACCAGACTCGGTGGCTTAAAAAGGCATGACAAACTGTTCATATTCTTTTTCAAAAAAAGGAAATCTATTATTTTTTTTGATTTCTTTTTATGTTATTCCTTCATTTTCTTTTCTGCATTCTTAGTTTAAGAATCTTATTAAATTAGAACTATAGATGCGTGTTAAATAATATTTACTCAAATTTAAAAATTTTCATTTGCACATGTAGCATGCATTCCAATCCCACTCGTATTAAAAAAAAAACTACTACATTGAAAATCTAAACATTAATTCTTTTCTTTTTATATAATTTTTTCCCTTTCCTTTTTCAAAAGAGGAAGAAGAGGCAGCACGAGTGATAGATGCGGAGTAGATAGAGGAAGAGTCTGAATTATTGAAAAGGGAGAGAGAAGCTGCCAAGACACTACAAAAAATTATTTTTTTCGTGACAAATTTTTCATGGAAAACTTGTTCTTGCGTGTGAAGAGTTGAGAATTCTGCACATGTACATATAAAATTGATTTGCTAGCTCGTTTTTGGCAGAATGGTGCAGCAGTCTGGTGCATCAGCTTTCGGAAAATTCAGGGTCAAGGATTGACTATTCTTGGAGGTGAGTCCTTGACAGGTTCAGTTCCCATTGGGCAGATATGACTTGTAAATTGCAAAATGAAATATTACTATATGAGCAAAATGGGTCCTATATTTTGGATTAACTCGAGAGTAGATCCAAACTTACGGTGCAATGTTCACATCTAGGTGTGCTAGACGCTTGTCTTGTGTCGAACATTTTTCCTGATTTATCCTGGTTATTTGTCTTTCAGTTTTTTGTCATACATGTGATGGGCAACCGGCTTTCAACAATTTTATCTACTACAATTTTCTTTCATTTTTCAATGTCTGAAACCTTGTTAAGGATTCATCTCTGATTGATCATTTAGTATGAGTCTTCAATGTGATGGCAGAGATACATGTTCAGTGTTTCTGGTTTGTCCTCTTGTTTTGTCATGAAAGTGTCTGAATGAAACTGGAATTTGTTTCCTATTTTTCTTCATTATTTGTTTCCTTTCATGCAGACCTTGTTCTGAAAGACAAGATTGTTGTTTATGATTTGGCTGGCCAAAGGATTGGATGGGCTAACTATGACTGTAAGTTCCCATATCAAGAGCATTTTCCAGCCGTTGGCTTGATTTTTACAGTGCCTTCTATTCATCATTATCTGATTGGATTAAAAGGGGAAACTTGGATTAAAAGTGAAATTGTTTTCTCTGATACAGATACACTTGAAATTCAGTTTTTAGTTCAAGATTCGCAGAATTTGGGAGGTTTGGGTTTTAATATGGGAATAGTCACATTGACAGATTGGCACAGGTCTAATTTAATATAGGACGTGGGAGCAATTCACGCAATAATGCGACACAGTCAAGTGTATTTTAGATTTTTTGGCTAAGGGCCCCTACTTATAAATTTGGAGCTGATCTCAAGGATAAATATTTATGGTGAAGTTGGCTAGTTTGATATTATGTCATGGGGAGCATTAAAAATTTGTACCAGACGAAAAATGCATCAGCAACTGGCCTATATTGTTAGGGGCTTTTATCTATTGGTTTGGGTATTTGGAGTCTATGGTGAAAATGGACCATCTGGTTTTAGAGGTTTGGTTGGAATGGGAGCTTTTGGTTCTTTTTGTTAAGAGGACGGCTATACATCCATCGTGTCCAACTAAATCCATGCAAGAAATGTAGGGAGTAACATCCAAAAAAAAAAAACAGTTTCACAATCATTGGCTCTTTCTGGTTTTCTGAAGTACTATAATATCCTTGCAAGTTTTATACCATAGGTTTTTTATGCCAGTTTTCAGTTAGCATTAGTAGGCAGGAAAAAGAAGGGAAACGTAAAGAAGTGCAGCACTTGTAAATTCTTTATCTAGTGTGACAACTTGATTATTACTCCTATTGGACAAAAAGTGATAGAATGTGACTGAACCACTACTGTTTGTCTTCCTTGCTATAGTTCCTAATCCATAACTTGACATGTTCCAAAAAAAACTAGCCCGCCATCAATTACTGAACCCAAGTAACCTAGCTAGCTAGTTGGAATGGATCTTTGAATGTTCTAAGTTTCAGAAGAAATCTTGATGATTTAATATGGATCCTTATCCAAAGTCAATCCTGTTCACAATAAAATAGTTTTCAGTCTACCTCAGCAGAGAAATATCTAATTTCGCATTTCTTCATATTCAGCAGAACAGACCTGCATTCTCACTACCTTGATAGAGAAGATAAGGAACAACCAGAGAAAAGATTGCATAATTTGAGGTATGTGGTTATTTGGTAGCTTACCATAAAGAATGAAAAGTGTTTATCATGACTGCTAGTTTCTTGCAAATTATGTTATGGTTTACATCCTTATTTGCGTAAATCAAGTTATGGGTTATGATGTTTAATGTTTTCTATATACTATACAAGAGCATATACAATTAAACAATAGGAGAATAGTACAATCAGGAATGTGTTTTTAGTTTTATTGAGTAGTATACCATTTGGTGTAATCAGTGAATAATCTAATGTGTTTTCAGTTTTATTGAGTAGTATTGCATTTGATGTAATCAGTGAATAATCTAAGTAGCTTGGAATTCATAACTAAGCCATAAAAAGTAGGTAAATTGTGAATAATTCTATGTCTTTTTGCCTCCTTTATCTTTTTATAGCTAGAAATTGTCTTTCCTCCTTTTTGAGTTATTCATCTTAACAATGCCTTGAGTTTAGTAAGTTAAGACTTTTCTTATTCTAGGTATCGGAAATGGATAAGAGCTGGATAAATGATCCAAATATTTTGTCAAGTCATTATAAGTTTGGTCTTAAGGATTTTATTGAATTTGCTAAGACCAATGGTATGGGATTGGATGGAAAATTATTTTGTCCCTGTAGGAGATGTAGGAATTCAAAGAGAAAAAGCATTTCTCAAGTTGAATCAGATTTATCGGAAAAAGGCTTTTGTATGTATTATAAAAATTGGGTCTTCCATGGGGAACCATTTTCTGCACACTCTTATATGTCAAGTGGAAAGAACAATAACCTTGATGAGAATGGTGTTGGAGGTGAGACAGATTTCATCAATGAAACAGTATATAATGACTTTGATATGAATGAAAATGGTGAATCTGATGAGTTACCTGATTTATTGGATGAGATAAGAAATGCACATGAATCAGGGACATCGAGTGAATGGGATTCAAAAAATTTTGACAAATTGTTAAATGATGCACAAAGAGAACTTTACCCGGGATGCAAAAAATACTCCCTGCTGCGTTTCATTGTTTCCTTTCTCCATATCAAAGTGATGAACCATATGACTAACAAGGCATTTGACATGATGCTAGAATTTTTAAAAGATGTGTTACCAGAAGGAGAAATACTTCCATCTAGTTTTTATGGGGCCATGAAAATTCTATCTGGTATTGGTTTGGGGTATCAAAAAATTGATGTCTGCAAATTTGATTGTGCATTGTTTTGGAAAGAAAATGAAAAGATGGACAAGTGTCCTATTTGTAAAGAATCACGATGGAAAGTCAATAATGGCAAGAAAAAAAAAGTTCCACAGAAGGTGATGTGGTACTTTCCATTAAAAGCTAGGTTGCAAAGACTTTTTATGTCTTCTAAAACTGCTGAAGACATGAGATGGCATGAGGAGAAACGGGTTAAAGAGGAAGGTATCATGAGACATCCGGCTGATTCTATTGCTTGGAAGGATTTTGATAAGCAATATCCTGATTTTGCTAAAGATTCTCGAAATGTAAGACTTGGATTGGCCACGGACGGATTCAATCCATTTGGTAACATGAGCAACTCATATAGCATGTGGCCAGTTATTCTTGTACCTTACAATTTGCCTGCATATAAGTTTATGAGAAAGGAATTTCTTATACTATCACTTCTTATTCCTGGTCCACGTGCCCCTGGAAAGGAGTTAGATGTGTTCTTAAGGCCAGCAATAGATGATTTGAAAGATTTATTTCATGGAATCAGCACTTATGATGCATATAGTGGACAAAACTTTCAAATGCGTGCAGCAATTTTATGGACTATATCAGATTTCCCTGCATATGGCTATTTGTCTGGATGGAGCACCAGTGGGTATAAAGCATGTCCATGTTGTCTTGATGATACTGCTTCACAAAGACTAAGAGGCAAAATATGTTTCATGGGACATCGTCGCTTTTTGAACCATGACCACCGTTGGCGAAAGCAAAAAGCTCATTTTGATGGAACTATTGAAACACGCTCCAGGCCAAAGGAATTTTCTGGAGAACAGGTTTTAAGACATTTAAATTCCTTGGCTGGTGTCTTTGGTGAGTTTGGTAAGAACCCAGTTACTCGGAAAAAAGGAGTTGATAAAATTCAGGGTAATTGGAGGAAAAAAAGTATATTTTTTGAGTTACCATATTGGGAAAAACTCTCCATGAGACATTGTCTGGATGTGATGCATATCCTTAAAAATACATGTGAAAGTTTAGTAGCAACATTGTTGAACATTCCTGATAAGACAAAAGATACTAATAAAGCTCGTGATGATCTACTTGACATGGGAATAAGGCACGAACTACACTTACATGATGATGGTACAAGGAAAACAAAGCCTCCAGCCTTGTATGTGATGTCTTCAAGTGAGAGAAAAGGATTTTGTGATTTTTTGAGTTCAATTAAGTTTCCTGATGGGTATGCTGCCAACATTTCCAAGTGTGTTAAAGATGGTAAACTGATGGGACTTAAAACACATGACTACCATGTCCTCTTGCAACGACTTATTCCAGCCGGCATTCGTGGGTATTTGTGCAAAGAAGTCAATGAGGCAATTTTTGAGTTAAGTGAGTTTTTTCGAGATTTGTGTTCTAAAACCCTTAAGATGGATGACTTGGAAAGGTTGGAGAAAAATGCTCCATTAATATTATGTAAGTTGGAAAAAATCTTTCCTCCTGCCTTCTTTGACATTATGATCCATTTGATTGTTCACTTGCCAAAGGAAGCAAAACTTGGTGGGCCAGTACATCCTAGGTGGATGTTTCCATTTGAAAGGTACTTCTTCCTTATTTGTTTGACTACAAATTTTGTTATTTTACTTAACATTCTGTTTTGGATAGAAAATTAACTCATGCTTTTGAAAAGGTATCTTGGATCCCTTAAAAAGTATGTCCGTAATCGTGCTCGTCCTGAAGGCTCGATTGCAGAAGGATATATTGCAAATGAGTGCCTAACATTCATGTCCAAATATCTCCATGGCATTGAAACAAAATTCACCCGCAAGAGACGCAACTATGACTATAATCAGGATAAGGCAGAGGAGCTGGTGGTTTTCTCACTAAGTGTTCGCCCATTTGGACTTGTTACACCTCCTACTAAATTATCTCAAGTTGAACTAGATGTGGCTCATAAATTTATATTGAATAACTGTGATGAAATAGAAGAGTACAGAATGTAAGTGCAATATGTATTTCAATTTTATATTTTCGATATTACTTCTTGTGGTTTATTTTACTTTATATTGGTAATACAATCTGAATTTCAGTAAGCATAAAGAGATGCTGCAAAGGATTCATCCTGAAAATGTTGATAGCAGACATGAAGATCAATTCACAGAGTGGTTCAAAGATCATGTAAGTTATACATATTATAAAAATAAGTTTATTAGTTATTGAAAACTGACTAATAGAGACTCGTTTTCTATTTTATAGATAAATCAGTTACACATTGATAAATCATTGGATGTTTCTGAAGAGCTGTGGGCATTAGCAAATGGTCCTATACCTTTCATGACAAAGCATTACTCAGGATGCATTGTAAATGAAGTTCGTTTCCACACAAGAGATCGGGATGATTGCCGTACAACACAGAATAGTGGCTTAGTTGTTGAGGGTGACCATAAAGGAAAACACATTGACTTTTATGGCTTTGTTAAGGCTGTGGTTGAGCTGACCTTTTTTCATGCATACAAGGTAGTCTTGCTTCAATGTGAATGGTATAACACAGGTAGCACAAACACAATAAAGAGTGATAGGCACTTTGTGACCATCGATATTAGATCACGTTGGTATCAAAATGATCCATTTGTTTTACCAAATCAAGTCCAGCAAGTCTTCTATATTGGTGATACAAAGTTGGGGAGACATTGGCGAATTGTACAACGTGTTCAACATAGGCATTTGTGGAACCTACCAGATTTGGAAGAGAACGATGGAGATGTGCTCAATGCAGATACAAGTTTTTTAGATGAATTATTGCAGCAAAATGAAACAAGAACTGTTCTGCCTATTGTCGAAGATGATGAACTAGGCCTCTTAAGCAGACAAGGTGTTGAAATTGAAGTTGTTCTGGAGAATCCTTTGCATACTTCCACTGGTGAAGAAGAGTATGGTGAAGAAGACAATGTTTTTAAAGAAGATGGCATGCTTATTGAATCTTCTGATAGTGATGAAACCATTGACATGGATATAGATTTAGATAGTGCTTAAGAAATAGCATAGAAGTGTCAAGTGAAAAGGTTTTTGGCATTGTAGAAGAAAGTGTTACTTTTTGTGGTTTTACCCAATATTGATCAAATTGATATCTTTTTCATGGTTTTAACTCTTTGTTAAGTTTTTGGTATAACTTAAATTTTGATCTCTGTTTATAATTTGACATCAAAATTTTACTAATTTGACTCCTTTTTTATCATATACTGTGTTATTGCAGATGGCACCTTCCGGGAAACGGTTGAAGAGAAGCTGCCCACCCAATACCAACTTGCAATCTGAACAACCACCAACTTCAAACTCAACTTTGGAGCATCAATCAGCTACCACAGGTGATGATATCCAGATTAATTCAAATAATAGTAATCCTACTCAAGCATTGGCGAATGGTAAGTGAAAATGCTGAATAATGATTTACTTATTACCATTCAATGTATGCATTTGTGATAATTCATAATAAGCATCAACTAGAATGTTTAACAATTGTTCTCAGAACAAAGAAAGCAAAAAAAAGGCCGGGGCCCAACCACGGGAAAAGTTATCGAGAAGATGATACGAGCTAATGTAAATGCCATTCAGTACTAAGATGTGTACATATATAATATTACTGTCTATTCAAGATTTTTTTTGTATAATCAGTTTCCTAGAATTTCAATTGGGGTATACCTGAATGATGCTTCATTTGTTAATATTAGGGAGGCAAGCCATTGGAAATTGTCTTTCCTGAAGGATGTTGCAAACCAATCAAGTATGCTGCTCAACTTGCTAGTGGTATAGGTTATGTTGTAAGGCACCTCTCTTCACTGAAGGACATACGCACATATGATGACATACCAAATGAGAAAAAACAGAACCTATATGGTGGCTTGATGGTACCAGATTACACCGTTGTCTTTTATAATGACATTTAGTGTGTTAATATTTATTTTGCTGACTTGACCAATTCTAAAAATGATCTATTTCTTAATGGTAATTTATAGGGATGGTTTGACTTCAAAGATTGGGAAACTGATCCTAATGTGGAAATGTATGTGGATGACATGCTTCAGAATAGCTATAGGCAGTGGAGGAATACTATGCACATAGATTATAAGATGTTGAAGGCAGCTGGAAAAGATCCACTTACCTCATGTCCTTATGACTGGATTGAGCAAGATGAGTGGAAAAGTATGTGTGATTGGTTCGAAGATCCTATATTCAAGGTGATTGGTTCTAGTTTTGTTTACTTGCATGATCTTAATTCTTTTGTTGCCTTTTATGTTTTGTCTAACTATCTTTTTGGTATTTAATAGAAAAAATCAGAAGCCAATACAAAGAACCGTGCCATGTTACCCTATCCGCACACTGGCGGTTCAAAATCAAATCATGTTCGAGCACAAGAGATGGTATATTACTGATTTTTTATTTCCATTTTGGCTTATATTTATACTAGGAAGAAAACTAGAGCTAACTCGTGATCTTTTATGCTATAAAATAGGTTCCACCAAGTGCAATTGATGCCTGGACTGCTGCTCACATAAAAAAGGATGGCCAATTTGTGAATAATACTGCAAAATCTCTCGATGTAATTTTCACTATAGTCGGCTGATTCTAGTAACTTTGTTTTTTATTAGTAACATGACATTTACATATATATTATACATTTAATGACTCTTTGAGTTATGTGAATCTAATATGTACAGGATGAGTTAAAAGAAGAGAGAAGGCAATGCATCGAGAATGGAGAAATTGTCAATGAAGTTAAAATTATGGAAAATGTCCTAGGAAAGAGGGCTGGTCGTGCCAAAGGGTTGGGTATGGGGGTCATACCACCCCAATCTTCTCGCAAACCCGAATCTTCAGCTAATAGAGCACTACTTGAAGAACTAAAACAGTGCAAGGAGAAGATTCAATGCTATGAGGAGCGAATTCAAGCACAAGATACCCAAATCCAAAATCTTGTACAAAGCCAGCAAGGGATACAAGAAATGCTGCAAGAATTCCTCGTTTGGAAACAGAAGCAGTGTGGAGGTTCTTCCTAGTAATGGTGAGTTTGTAGATCTTTATTCGAAACAAATGCATTTATGTGCAGTTACTTACTATTGTGGAACAACTTGGTTGCTTCAGCATAGTAATTATTCTTGTATTGCTTGTCCTCATGATTAGGTGGTCCCTAAGCAATTTGTAGTGATCATCCATGCATCATAACAAAAATACATCTTTTCCATGCCATTCTATTGTTTCTCTGATTTCAGATTTTTCTTGGTTTTATTGTACAGGTTTGGGATGAACGTTTGGGACTGCTTTTGGCTTTTGGCTTTTGAGTTTGGGATAAACTCAACATTATGGACTGCTTTTGGCTTTTGGACTGCTTTTAGCTCATACTGAAGAATTCCTCTATTTTGATATCATCCATCTCTAGTATTTTGTTGACCATGGAATTGAAGTCCATCTTTTGATTTTAGCACATGTTAGGTATATAGCAGTTATCTAGGGAGAAATAGCAATATTTATATTGGTTTCAAATCATGGAATGTAATGATATGTCGATGTTTGACATGGTTAACTTTTGTGGTTTGACATATTATGGTTGCCTACTAATGAAATTTGTAAAGTTTTGGTTGATATTTTGCTTGCATACTTTTATATTTTGATTGGGTGGAGTGTTTTAGTAGATGATATTATTACTTTGTTGTCACTAAAATTGCTAGGCTTAAAAATGCTACATGTTGAAATTAGAAACTAATATATTATAGTGATGCAGCTGTCGTCAGGAAAAATGACATTGAATTGTCATTAAAGTACGTCCAGCAAGTTTCAATGCATGACTTTTCTTGACAATCGAAAATTTAGTGACAAAGTTCAGGGTCTTTCCTGACAAAGGTTCGTCAAGAATATGAGGACTTTTCCTGACGACCGAATCGTCACGATTACCTTTCTTGATGACACGTCACAGAAAATGGAACTTTTCCTGACGAGAATTCCACTAGTTGTCAGGAAAACCTTTTGCCGACGTCGTATAGGTGACCAATTTTCTCTGACGACATGAGCGTCACGAAAACTTTTCCTGACAACATACGCAACTTTTCTTGACAAAGATTGTTGTCACTAGAAATATTTTTTTTTGTAGTGGACTTTTTCTTTCTTTTTATGTTTTCAAAATCTACTCTGGACTTGCGTATATGCAGATCGGTAAGTTCTTACGTCTAGTGATTGCTTTTTAAATCACCTTGGTTTATTATTGCCATATTTTATTTAAGCTGTTAAAGGTTGAAGAAAATATAGATGTAACCCTTGATTAGTTTTCCAAATTTTGGATGAAACCAATTTTCATTTACTCATTCAATTCAATACCGGCCAACAGCCACTTGGGGATAAAGGAATCAAACTTTGTCTCCCACCCGTCACTACCAGCCACTATATGTGGCTTCGTCCGACGGTGGTTCCCATGCTACAAACAAATTTATTTCAATTCAATACCAGATTTTACACCTGTGTTTGTAGCCACATTCTGTGGCTTCCTTCATGGTGGTTCTCGTGCGACAAAAAAAAAGTTTCAATTCAATACCAGATTTTACACCATGCTTGTATATTTACCCAATCAAAGTTCATAGCAGTGTTTTGATATTTTCGTTTACTTCGTAGATTTGAATAGTTAAAGATAAAATTATAAACTATCTTAATCATTTGTATGATGTATTCCTTGAACAGATCTTGGCTTGAAAATTTGGGGGAAATTTTCTTGTAAAAATTGAGATAATGAATTAAGTTTTTATGAATATTCATTAACCAACGTTGTAGAGAATTAGCACATGTATCGATATATCAATTATAGTATTTATTAAACTTAGTTACTCATATATGATTAAAATGATTGTTCAAATGAAAAAAAAAAAATGACACTTCTTGTCCCCCAATGTTAAGGAGTTGTAAAATTTCCGTCCCTAATGTTTCATTGAAAACACATCTAGTCCCTATAATTTCAATTTGCTACCAATTTATTAGAGCAAATCAACCAATTTGGATGGGAAGTATTTTGCAAATAACTCATTTAGTCCTTTTACATTTTATGTAAAGTATCTTTAGTCCATGGTCTTTTATTTTGTCTCAGTTAGTCTTTTTACATTTTTTCTAACACTAAACTTAGTTCTTATTTCACTTCTACCACCCAGCAGCGTTAAAAAGTTTTGATCAGAATTTCAACTTTCTCCTCAACAAAAAATTCTTTAATTTTTTGGCAAAGGAAGGGTAAGAATTAAGAAACGAGGGGGGGGGGATGATGTTTTGAACCTAGGGCTAATTAATACGGTTTAAATCTTAACACTACATTAAAGCCTCCTTGGCAAACTTTCTTCTCTTTTCTTTTTTTTTTATATTATTTTTATTTTTAGTTTTTACTTTGTTCAACTATTTTCCTTTGTTAACATAATTTCTTGTTTTGCTCTAGTCCCCATTCTTTTTTTTTTTTTTTCATTTAGCACTTTTACTATTTTTTTTAAGCACCAAAACTTCCTTTGCAGAAAAACTTTTTTCACCTTCAAATTAGGTAGCTTTAAAAGCATGACAAAAGGTTCGACTATTCTTTAGAAAAAAAAATCTTTTCTTTTTTGTCATTTCTTTTTAAATATTCCTTTTCCTTTTTTAAAAAAACTATTTTCAACTATTTTTTGCTACTTTTTGAATTAATCTTTTTTGTATTGTTAGTGTAGCAATTTTATTACACTGGCTAGTGTAGATGTATGCCAAATAATCTTTATTCAAATTTCAAATTCTTTCATTTGCACATATGGCATGTGTTCCAGTTTGCTCGTGTAAAAAAATTGCTACACTAATAATATAGAAAAGATTAATTATTATTTTCTCTATAATTTCTTCCTTTTCTCTTTTATAAAAGAGAAGGAGGAAGAGTAACACGGAGGAGAGACACATAGAAGATAAAGAAAGAGAGGGAGAGTGAGAAAGAGAGGGAAGCCGCCGAGACTAAATGTGTTCAAGAAAAGCTGAAAATGTGAGTAATTGAGATACCCCAAATTGGTCCAAATCAAAATATAGGGTAACTTACCTCAAATTTTGAAAATGGTTATGTTATCCGAATATACTTGACATAAATAGGTTGGAATATTGTTTTTTATTTTACAAAAACATGGTTATTTGAACCTACCTATATATGTGTATATGATTGGTTAGGGTAACCAGTACCCAAAATTCAATCTCTAACTATTTAGTCCTTTACTTGTAAATTAAGTTAGGAGATCCCTTGCACATTTTTATTTTCTTTTTGACTTATGAATTAAACCAGTTAATCTTAACTCTCTGTTACGTTTTTCAAATGTTACATTCATTGTCACTAATTCCATTCACTCCACTACTCTTGGTACTTTTCCTCTATTCAAAATTACTTTTCCTTGCTCATAATATCTATATCTGTTTATTTGCTCTACTTACTTTTGTTTTTAAAAAGTTTTGACCAGTGGCGGAGTTAGGAATTGCAATTAGGGGGGCCAGTCTCTGTTATTTGGATCAAGTCCAAATAACTTTCAAACATTATTGTTTGGATCCTTGAGAGGGGGGCAAAGTGAAATTTTTTATCAATATTTGGGGGGCAAAACAATATAATAAAATTTTTTTTACTTAGAAATTTTTTTTTTTTAACAATTGGAGGGGGGGCGGTTGCCCCACCTGGCCCCCCCCTTCCCTCCGCCCCTGGTTTTGACCTATCCTGTTTGGTTGTGGAGCAACCTGCTGTCGTTGAAAAATGGCTTGGTAGTCTTAAGAAATGGAGAAAAGGAAACAAAAAGTTTAGAATATTCAGTATTTTAGTTATGTAATGTGCATAAATTATGTAATATTTTAATCATGTATTTTGTTGATGAGTTTCTAGAGTGGTCGACTGTAGGATCTTGTTTAATTTGGACAAGTATTGTATTATTTTTTTTAGATATTTCTATTTTTTCCATCTAATTATATGAGGGTTAGATTACCCTGTACACCCAACATTTTAGATATTTTGGGCTTTGCAAACTTTTTTTTTTTTTCCATTTTTTCTTCAAAGGGTGAGATTTTGAAACACTTTGAACACTTGTTACAAGAGCTCCAAAGGTTTTATATTGAACAATTAAAATTTAAAGTATGGTAGAGAAAGTTCATCCAGTCCGTGGAGATGCATGATGCATTCCTTTAGTCTAACAGGGTTCATCTTTCCTGTATGCAAGGGTAAAAGAAAAAACAAATGTTCTTCACAAATTGATTATAATTCAGGTACAAATATTAAGAAAAAAATTGTAGTGACCACAAATTGTATTTTCCCGAAACACGGAAAATGCAATGTATTATTGTTCATGGAATTAGTGCACTAACAAAGGGTCCAAAATAATGTATGATTCGGAGTAATTTAGTCAGGAGATCAATGTGTAAACTAGGGATCCAATTATTTATGCACCCTGAAGCTCCTTTGGAGGGTATTACCCATACTATGGGTAGTAATGGTTATCCCACCAAAATTGTGACTGAAGATATTTGACGACATTCTTGTCAACCTGGAATGCTTTAGTGAGAACATCACGAGAAATGGGAGGCTTTGATCCGAAAACAGCATTAGCAATGGTGATGACTCCAGGATTCTGGCTGCTTAGACCAGCAAAAGCAACAGCATTGGAATGTCCCTTATTGAACTGAAAATGAATGAGGCCTTCAGGGAACACAAACACATCTCCTGGATTCAAAACCTTGGTGAAGAGCTTATTCTTCATGTTCATGCCTGGATTTGAAGTAACGAAACCAACAAGAAGAGTGCCCTCTAAAACAACGAGGATCTCGGTAGCACGGGGGTGAGTGTGGGGAGGGTTCAAACCATATGGCGCAAAATCGATGCGTGCTAAGGAAACACCTAAAGTGTTGAGTCCTGGAATTTGGTTGACATTAACTGTTGTTACATTCGACCCGAGTGGATTTGCTGTGCTTCCAGGCTTGTTAAGCCCTGGAAAGAAGAAATCTTCGGGTTTCACAATCTTTGGATCCTTGCATATCTTTCCATTGACAAATACTGCATTAGCCATGATTCAACTAAGTTAGTTTGTCAAACATAGTTAGAATTCAAGTATAACATTCAAGCGTCAAGAAATTTTTGAAGTAATCTAGTTTACCTCCGGCATTGGCATCAGGAACTGCCACACAAAAATCCTGCAGTGGACTTGGATCGGATGCATGGACAACTGTAAAAACAAGTGCCAAGATGGCTGCAGCAATATGGATCCGAACTGCCATGGTTATCACAAAAGAGGTATCAAACTATGTGAACTAATTAGAAAGATGGTAACTTGTTTCTTCTCTGGTGGTGGAAGGACATGTGGGAAAGATGCCTATTTATAGCCACTTTTGGTACTTTGAACTGGTCATTACATTTTCTCATCTTAAAGATTAAAAAAGGCCGCATTGTCTATGTGTACTATTTTTGCACAATTCAACCGACGAAAGATTCTGCAACCACTGCTTTCGACTTTGTCATTTTCAGTAGGACTGATTAATAGCATGTAAATGGACCTTTTCATTTCCTGTTTCTTGTCTGTGTACGTAACTTAGAAGGTGGATGGACTTTTTCTTTCTTTTTATGTTTGCAAAATCTACTCTGGACTTGCGTATATGCAGATCGGTAAGTTCTAACGTCTAGTGATTGCTTTTTAAATCACCTTGGTTTATTATTTCCATATTTTATTTAAGCTGTTAAATGTTGAAGAAAATATAGATGTAACCCTTGATTAGTTTTCCAAATTTTGGATGAAACCAATTTTCGTTTAATCATTCAATTCAATACCGGCCAACAGCCTCTTGGGGATAAAGGAAGCAAACTTTGTCTCCCACCCGTCACTACCAGCCACTATATGTGGCTTCGTCCGACGGTGGTTCCCATGCTACAAACAAATTTATTTCAATTCAATACCAGATTTTACACCTGTGTTTGTAGCCACATTCTGTGGCTTCCTTCATGGTGGTTCTCGTGCGACAAAAAAAAAAAATTCAATTCAATACCAGATTTTACACCATGCTTGTTTATTTACCCAATCAAAGTTCATAGCAGTGTTTTGATATTTTCGTTTACGTCGTAGATTTGAATAGTTAAAGTTAAAATTATAAACTATCTTAATCATTTGTATGATGTATTCCTTGAACAGACCTTGGCTTGAAAATTTGGGGAAATTTTCTAGTAAAAATTGAGATAATGAATTAAGTTTTTATGAATATTCATTAACCAACGTTTTAGAGAATTAGCACATGTATCAATATATCAATTATAGTATTTATTAAACTTAGTTACTCATATATGATTAAAATAATAGTTCAAATGAAAAAAAAATGACACTTCTTGTCCCCCAATGTTAAGGAGTTGTAAAATTTCCGTCCCCAATGTTTCATTGAAAGCACATTTAGTCCCTATAATTTCAATTTGCTACCAATTTATTAGAGTAAATCAACCAATTTGGATGGGAAGTTTTTTGCAAATAACTCATTTAGTCCTTTTACATTTTATGTAAAGTATCTTTAGTCCATCGTCTTTTATTTTGTCTCACTTAGTCTTTTTACATTTTTTCTAACACTAAACTTAGTTCTTATTTCACTTCCACCACCCAGCAGCGTTAAAAAGTTTTGATCAGAATTTCAACTTTCTCCTCAACAAAAAATTCTTTAATTTTTTGGCAAAGGAAGGGTAAGATTTAAGAAACGCGGGAGGGAGGGGGGAAGATGTTTTGAACCTAGGGCTAATTAATACGGTTTAAATCTTAACACTACATTAAAGCCTCCTTGGCAAACTTTCTTCTCTTTTCTTTTGTTTTCTTTTTTTTTTTACATTAATTTTATTTTTAGTTTTTACTTTGTTCAACTATTTTCACTATTTTCCTTTCTTAACATAATTTCTTGTTTTGCTCTAGTCCCCATTCTTTTTTTTTTTTTTTCATTTAGCACACATTTACTATTTTTTTTAAGCACCAAAACTTCCTTTGCAGAAAAACTTTTTTCACCTTCAAATTAGGTAGCTTTAAAAGCATGACAAAAGGTTCGACTATTCTTTAGAAAAAAAAAATCTTTTCTTTTTTGTCATTTCTTTTTAAATATTCCTTTTCCTTTTTTAAAAAACTATTTTCAACTATTTTTTGCTATTTTTTGAATTAATCTTTTTTGTATTGTTAGTGTAGCAATTTTATTACACTAGCTAGTGTAGATGTATGCCAAATAATCTTTATTCAAATTTCAAATCCTTTCATTTGCACATATGGCATGTGTTCCAGTTTGCTTGTGTAAAAAAATTGCTACACTAATAATATAGAAAAGATTAATTATTTTTTTCTCTATAATTTCTTCCTTTTCTCTTTTATAAAAGAGGAGGAGGAAGAGTAACACGAATGAGAGACACATAGAAGATAAAGAAAGAGAGGGAGAGTGAGAAAGAGAGGGAAGCTGCCGAGACTAAATGTGTTCAAGAAAAGCTGAAAATGTGAGTAATTGAGATACCCCAAATTGGTCCAAATCAAAATATAGGGTAACCCAACCTGAAATTTTGAAAATGGTTATGTTATCCGAATATGCTTGACATAAATAGGTTGGAATATTGTTTTTTATTTTACGAAAACATGGTTATTTGAACCTACCTATATATGTGTATATGATTGGTTAGGGTAACCAGTACCCAAAATTCAATCTCTAACTATTTAGTCCTTTACTTGTAAATTAAGTTAGGAGATCCATTGCACATTTATATTTTCTTTTTGACTTATGAATTAAACCAGTTAATATTAACTCTCTGCTACATTTTGTCAAATGTTACATTCATTGTCACTAATTCCATTCACTCCACTACATTCATTGTACTTTTCCTTTATTCAAAATTACTTTTCCTTGCTCATAATATCAATATCTGTTTATTTGCTCTACTTACTTTTGTTTTTAAAAAGTTTTGACCTATCCTGTTTGGTTGTGGAGCAACCTACTGTCGTTGAAAAATGGCTTGGTAGTCTTAAGAAATGGAGAAAAGGAAACAAAATGTTTAGAATATTCAGTATTTTAGTTATGTAATGTGCATAAATTATGTAATATTTTAATCATGTATTTTGTTGATGAGTTTCTAGAGTGGTCGACTGTAGGCTCTTGTTTAATTTGGACAAGTATTGTATTATTTTTTTAGACATTTCTATTTTTTCCATCTAATTATATGAGGGTTAGATTACCCTGTACACCCAACATTTTAGATGTTTTGGGCTTTGCAAACTTTTTTTTTTCTTTCCATTTTTTTTCAAAGGGTGAGATTTTGAAACACTTTGAACACTTGTTACAAGAGCTCCAAAGGTTTTATATTGAACAATTAAAATTTAAAGTATGGTAGAGAAAGTTCATCCAGTCCGTGGAGATGCATTCCTTTAGTCTAACAGGGTTCATCTTTCCTGTATGCAAGGGTAAAAGAAAAAACAAATGTTCTTCACAAATTGATTATAATTCAGGTACAAATATTAAGAAAAAAATTGCGAAACACGGAAAATGCAATGTATTATTGTTCATAGAATTAGTGCACTAACAAAGGTTCCAAAATAATGTATGATTTGGAGTAATTTAGTCAGGAGATCAATGTGTAAACTAGGGATCCAATTATTTATGCACCCTGAAGCTCCTTTGGAGGGTTTTACCCATATTATGGGTAGTAGTGGTTATCCCTCCAAAATTGTGACTGAAGATATTTGACGACATTCTTGTCAACCTGGAATGCTTTAGTGAGAACATCACGAGAAATGGGAGGCTTTGATCCGAAAACAGCATTAGCAATGGTGATGACTCCAGGATTCTGGCTGCTTAGACCAGCAAAAGCAACAGCATTGGAATGTCCCTTATTGAACTGAAAATGAATGAGGCCTTCAGGGAACACAAACACATCTCCTGGATTCAAAACCTTGGTGAAGAGCTTATTCTTCATGTTCATGCCTGGATTCGAAGTAACGAAACCCACAAGAAGAGTGCCCTCTAAAACTACGAGGATCTCGGTAGCACGGGGGTGAGTGTGGGGAGGGTTCAAACCATAAGGTGCAAAATCGATGCGTGCTAAGGAAACACCTAAAGTGTTGAGTCCTGGAATCTGGTTGACATTAACTGCTGTTACATTCGATCCGAGCGGATTTGATGTGCTTCCAGGCTCCTTAAGCCCTGGAAAGAAGAAATCTTTGGCTTCCACAAGCTTTGGATCCTTGCATATCTTTCCATTGACAAATACTGCATTAGCCAAGACAAAAAAAAAAAAAAAAAGTTAGTATGTCACACATTAACTGGAATATTAGTGTTTTTTTTTTTAAAAGTAATATAATGGCACCAATTAAGACAGTCATGAAAATTTTAAAAACAATATAGTTTACCGCCAGCATTGGCATCAGGAACTGCGACACAAAAATCCTGCAATGGACTTGGATCAGAAGCATGGACAATTGTAAAAACAAGTGCCAAGATGGCTGCAGCTATGTGGAAGCGAAAAGCCATGGTTATCAGAAAGGAAGTATCAAACTATATCAGCTAGTTCGAAAGATGAAAAGTTGTTCTTCTCAGATTGTGGATGAATATGTGGTAAAGATTCCTATTTATAGCTATCTTTGGTTGAACCAGTCATTATGTTTTCATGTCTCAACGATTAGAAAAATGCCACCTTGTCTTCCTAATCTATTTTTGTACAAGTCAACCAACGAATGATTCAGCAACAACTACCTGCTACTTCACATTTTCTTTCCTCTTGCACGTACGGCAAGACTGATTTGGTCATTTAGGACATCAGGGTTCACGTAAATATTTCCTTGTTTACCCTATATGCTATACATTTCCCACAAAGTGGTACAGTGATACAAGGTGTTGACGGACCAAGTAACTGGTAAGACCTTTTCTTGAAGAGACGGCCTTTGATATTTCTTGCTTCCAGATGTTTACTTTCTGACCTCAGTAAAATGATGCATTAGTTGCAACTAATCAGTTTGAAATTCGCAGGCTCAATCCAACTTTACAAAGTAGCATCTGGGATTAGCGCAAAAGAATCAAATATATGGTAATCGTCTGGGAGTAGAGGACCTAATTACTTCAGATAATTATACAAAGATAACTCAGAACTTGAATTTCAAACTTCTTTGGCAAAACCTATGATATGTAATTATATTTGCAAATTTTAGCTAGCTGGAATACCAAGCATTCATTTCCTGTTTCCTGTCTGTGCAAATAATTCCTGCTTGCGGGTGATAAATATTCCAATCAATAGCATCTAAACATATAGATCGACCTCTTTTCATTACCTGTTTCTTGTCCGTGTAACTCAGCGCATTTCTGGACTTTTTCTTTCCAAAATCATCTCAGAACTTGCCAAATTGCAGCTTGGAAGTTCAAAGTTAATTCTACCTTCTAAGTGACTGCTTAACCTTCTTAGTTTGATATTGCCGTGTTCTATTTAAGCTATTAAATATTGAAAAAGAAAGGAAGATGTAACCCTTGATTAATTATCCAAAATTTTGGATGAAACCAATTTCAATTCACTCAATTCAATTTAAAATCCAGATTTCAAACCCATTAATTACCCTATTAATTATTGGAGTAATTTATATTTTCATTTACATCAAAATGAATGAATTATTTGAAGTTAAAATCAGGTTTATGGTTCGACAAGTAGGTTTGATAACTGGGAGTAGAAATGGTGTAAAAAGGGATGGGAGGGTTAAAAAGAATATTTGAAGCTAAAATCATAAATTGTCCTGCTCATTTATATGATTTGTTCATCTTGAACAGACATTATCTTGAATACTTAGGAAAATTTTCTTGTAAAACTAAAAGAACTAATTTTAAAGAATATTCATATTAAGCACACTTGTAGAGAATTATCATATGTATTAATCTATCAATTATAATATTTATTAAACTTAATTTATACCATCAGGAAAAATAGTTTGAAAGGGAAAATGATACTTTTCCTCTCCAATATTTAGTGGTTGGAAAAATTTCATCCACAAAGTTTCATTGCGAATACATTTAGTTCCTACAAATTTAATTTATAATCAATAGTACAAGTGATAGCAAATCAACCAATTTGGGTGGAAAAAAAATTGACAAATAGCTCGTTTAGTCCTTCAATTTTTTTTTTGTAAATTATCTTTTTTTCTTAATAAATAAAAAATGATATTTTATTTTATCCTGTTTAATGCTTCTATTTTTTTTCCAACCCCAGAAGTACTTTTTGATTTCACTTCCTTCTACATTCAAATGTGACAATGTTGATGAGTATGACCAAAATTTCAACCTTTCCTTGAAAAAAAAAACTTTACTTTTCTTGTTGTTTTTTTTATTTTCTTTTGTACATAAATTCTCTGTTTTCTTTTTTACTTTCTTTAGCTATTTTTGACAGTTTTCTTTCTTCTTTTTCTCTAGTCCCTGATTTTTTTTTTCTATTTAGTCCTTTTATTTTTTTCCCTTAAATACCATTTGCCAGAAAACTTTTTCCATCACCAAACTCGGTGGCTTAAAAGGGCATGACAACTGTTCATATTCTTTTACAAAAAAAGGAAATCTATAATTTTTTGGATTTCTTTTTATGTTATTCCTTCATTTTCTTTTTTGCATTTTTAGTTTAAGAATCTTATTAAATTAGAACTATAGATGTGTTAAATATTATTTACTCAAATTTCAAAATTTTCATTTCCACATGTAGCATGCATTCCAATCCCACTCGTATTAAAAAAAAACTACTACACTGAAAATCTAAACATTAATTCTTTTCTTTTTATATAATTTTTTTCCTTTCTTTTTCAAAAGAGGAAGAAGAGGCAGCACGAGTGATAGATGCAGAGTAGATAAAGGAAGAGTCTGAATTATTGAAAGGGGAGAGAGAAGCTGCCAAGATTACTTTACAGATGATGGACATAGATGATTTTGTTCTCTCCCTAATTTGAGATTGAGCTTGAGGACAATCTAATGGCTACATCTTAGTTGTTAGGTGAATTTCCAATTATACTTCTTTTCAGTATATTGAATATATTTCGATGGTGTTAACAAACTCACATATTGAAATTTTTGTTTTCGCAATGGTTTTTATTACTTTTTTTTTTTTTTTGGTTTGAGATTTTGCAGCACTTTGAATTAAGGGTGCAAACGAATCGAATAGAGTCGAGTTTTGGTCTAATCGAATAGAGTCTCAACTTAGTTTTATGAAACTTGAACTCGAACTCGAGTTTGACGAGTTTAAAATATAAAGTTCGAGTTCGAACTCGACTAAAATTCGAGTCAAGCTCAAACTTAAAAAAAAATATATAATTATTTATTTTAAAAAATGAATAAAATAATAAATTTTCTTAACAAATAATAAAACATTGGAGATATATATATAATTTTATTATTAAAATAATATATATAAATATATATATATATATATATATATATAATCTAGTTGGCTCGCGAGTTAACGAGTTGAATATCTTTGAGCTCGAGTTTGGCTTGATCAGTTCAAGCTCGAGTCGAGCTCAGATTCGAGCTGCTCGCGAGCTGTTTGATTCATTTGCAGTCGTACTTCAAATACTTCTTACAAGTGCTCCAAAGGTTTTTCATTGCACAATGAAACTATGGTAAGAAGAATTCATCCAATATACGTTCTTTTAATCAGACAAAATTCATCTTTCTAGAATCCAAAAATAAAAGAAGACAAATGTGGTTCATATATTGATTATATCACAGGGCACAAAAAAAATTAAGAAAAGAGGTAGTGATTTATAAATTGCATTTTCCTGTAAGGTGGCAAAATGCCAATGTATTAATCTATGTAGAACCATTGCAGTAACAAAGGGGCCGAAATAATGCTGGATTTTGGAGTAATTCCATATGGATGTCAAAGTGGAAATGACCCAATTATTTATGCTTCAACACATTACTGTTGCACCCCGAATCTCCTTTGGTTTCAAGAGTTACCCATACTACGGGTAGTTGTTATCCCACCAAAATTGGGACTGAAGTTTTTTGATGACATCGTTTCCAACCTGGAATGCTTTGGTAAGAACATCAGGAGAAATTGGAGGATCTGATCCGAATACAGCATTAGCAATGGTGATGACTACTGGATTCTGGCTGCCTAAACCAGCAAAAGCAACAGCATTTGAATGTCCTTGGTTGAATTGGAAATGAATGAGGCCTTGGGGGAACACAAACACATCTCCTGGATTCAAAACCTTGGTGAAGAGCTTATTCTTCATGTTCATGCCCGGATTTGAAGTAACGAAACCAACAACTAGAGTACCCTCCAAAACAAAGAGGACCTCGGTAGCGCGAGGGTGAATGTGGGGAGGGTTCAAACCATAAGGCGCAAAATCGATGCGCGCTAAGGAAACACCTAAAGTGTTGAGCCCTGGAATTTGGTTGACATTTACTGCTGTTACATTGGACCCGAGTGGATTTGCTGTGCTTCCGGGTTTGTTAAGCCCTGGAAAGAAGAAATCTTCGGGTTTCACAAGCTTTGGATCCTTGCATATCTTTCCATTGACAAATACTGCATTAGCCAAGATTCGACTAAGTTAGTTTGTCAAACATAGTTAGGATTCAAGTATATAACATGCAAGAGTCAAGAAATTTTTGAAGTAATCTAGTTTACCTCCGGCATTGGCATCAGGAACTGCCACACAAAAATCCTGCAGTGGACTTGGATCGGATGCATGGACAACTGTAAAAACAAGTGCCAAGATGGCTGCAGCAATATGGATCCGAACTGCCATGGTTATCACAAAAGAGGTATCAAACTATGTGAACTAATTAGAAAGATGGTAACTTGTTTCTTCTCTGGTGGTGGAAGGACATGTGGGAAAGATGCCTATTTATAGCCACTTTTGGTACGTTGAACTGGTAATTACATTTTCTCATCTTAAAGATTAAAAAATGCCGCATTGTCTATGTGTACTATTTCTGCACAATTCAACCGACGAAAGATTCTGCAACCACTACTTTCGACTTTGTCATTTTCAGTAGGACTGATTAATAGCATGTAAATGGACCTTTTCATTTCCTGTTTCTTGTCTGTGTACGTAACTTAGAAGGTGGATGGACTTTTTCTTTCTTTTTATGTTTTCAAAATCTACTCTGGACTTGCGTATATGCAGATCGGTAAGTTCTAACGTCTAGTGATTGCTTTTTAAATCACCTTGGTTTATTATTGCCATATTTTGTTTAAGCTGTTAAATGTTGAAGAAAATATAGATGTAACCCTTGATTAGTTTTCCAAATTTTGGATGAAACGGATTTTCATTTACTCATTCAATTCAATACCGGCCAACAGCCTCTTGGGGATAAAGGAATCAAACCTTGCCTCCCACCCATCACTACCAGCCACTATATGTGGCTTTGTCCGACAGTGGTTCCCATGCTACAAACAAATTTATTTCAATTCAATACCAGATTTTACACCTGTGTCTGTGGCCACATTCTGTGGCTTCCTTCATGGTGTTTCTCGTGCGACAAAAAAAAAATTTCAATTCAACACCAGATTTTACACCTTGCTTGTATATTTACCCAATCAAAGTTCATAGCAGTGTTTTGATATTTTCGTTTACTTCGTAGATTTGAATAGTTAAAGTTAAAATTATAAACTATCTTAATCAATTGTATGATGTATTCCTTGAACAGACCTAGGCTTGAAAATTTGGGGAAATTTTCTTGTAAAAATTGAGATAATGAATTAAGTTTTTGATAGACTGCAATTTATCTATTTATTTTATTATTATTTTCCCCTATTACCTGATTTGGTGTGGATTAATTGCTGGATTCTACTCATTTTTCTTAATTTACGTATATTTCAGGGAGTAAAACGAAAATATGATAACAGGTGCCAAATTGACAGGAAAAGAATTCAGATGATAAAGCTTGTCCCAGGGGCACTTTTGAAACAGAAGATGTCACGCCAATTTGGGAATTTTCGCAAAGGAATGACGGACAGAGGGCTTCTCTTCCTGTTGATGTGCGCCGCAATTAAAAAGAACCAAGGAGGAGGAAGTTCACTAGCTAGCTTGTGCGGGGTCTTCCGTCTGTAGCTTAGCAGCAATTCTTGACTTTTCCCTTGTACTTTACTTTTTGGCTTAAGAAACCTACGGATGTTAGGAAGAAAAGCAATTGCTAGCTTTTAGCTTTGACTATTCTTCTGGATCTCTTTTGATTCTGAATCCTGCGCATGGCAGGAACAAAAACTTGGGGAAGCTTTTGACTTTTCTTCATCTTTGAACCTTGAGTATTTACGCTTCTTTCGTGGTATGTGGTTCGAAGAAGAACAGAGGGCTACCTCTTGTGACTTTGCTATTTCTGCGAAAATGGCCGCTGCCCTCTTTATAATCTCCTGTGGGTTTAGTTCATCAATTATGAACTAATTTTCCAACTCTAGTCAAGAAGCAACGAAGGCTCTGGTTCGCTTAAAAATTGTGAGATCGATTTAATTTTACCTTTTTCTTTTATTTATTGGTATTCGCATATTCCCTGGTTGCAGCGCTTATGATTGTTTAATTAATTGGTTGTCTTGGATCCGGATAATTAATTGATTGGGTAATCTATTGTCAATTGGGACGTTAAATTCGTAATTGTTTAATTGTCTCAAAATAGTGACAACTGGCACGATTAGATTCGTGCCAGGGGGATACGCGGGCTAATCTAAAATAACCCTGGTAGTGTGTTATTTGGTTAGAATAGGGCTCCTCTAATACGTAAGGCAATTGGGGAATTAAATTCTACGGGCGTACCTAGGATTATTTCTTAATTAGAACAGTGATTAACGGGCGTACCTTGATCACCGACACAGTAAAGAGGGGTTGACTGCCATCGCTTGTTTGGCAGTTATAACCTATTTATCAGTAAATAATTGGGATTGCCTTGCATCAATGATCAATTAGGTGAACCATTGCTGAAGTTACTTCTTGGCTAGATCTTTAGTTAATATTACCTTGATCTTGGTGAATTGTCATTTGATTTTTAGTTGCCTACTTTATTTTATTTTTAATTGTTTCCTTGCTTTAATTGAGTTAGGCTTTTAATTATTGTTATTCTAAGTTTATTGAATTGTGGTTTAATTCCTAATTAGTTATTTACTTTTACTTTCTTATTTGAATTTATTTGCTTGTTATCATTCCTACGAAATCACCCCCTGTGTTATTTTGGATTTCTTAAGAAACAAATATACCCAATCCCTGTGGATACGACCCTACTTGCCCTGTCTACGAATTCATAATTATTTGTGAAAAGAAATAACCATTCCATTCGGGTATATCGGATCAAGCAAACTCTTCGGGAACAGGGTGAATCAAGTAACCCATTGCACACCTAGAGTCCCTGCTCCAGTACTTGGAATTGGGTTTTGGTCATTTTAACTGGTAATTAGGTTTAATTTTATTATTGCACAGGCTGACGACCCTGTCAATTTTTGGCGCCGTTGCCGGGGACTGGCGTTATTATTTGTTTCTTTTTAAATTCATTTTTTTGTCCTAATTTTCTAGTTTTCTTCTAGTGTATGCCTTGATCTTCTCGCACAGGTGATTTGATTTTTGACCCTGAAGTAGAGAAGACCGTGCGTAGAACGAGAAAGGAAACCAGACAGCTCAGAGAAGAGCACTCCAGTGCTACATCTCAGAGACCCGAGTCAGAAGTTGAACCAACAGATTCGTTTGGTAACACTTCGAGTGACTCTGACCAGGAGGAAGGCACCATGGCTAATGCACGAACACTAAGGGAGTTGGCTGCTCCTGATTTAACTCAGCAGCCTTTATGCATTACTTTCCCCACTTTAAATGATAACATTTCATTTGAACTAAAATCTGGTCTGATTCAGCTTTTACCCTCTTTTCATGGTTTATCAGGTGAAGAGCCGTATAAGCATCTGCAGGAATTTGATGTCGTGTGCAACAGTATGAAGCCCCCGGGTATCACAGAAGAGCAGATAAAAATGAGGGCATTCCCCTTCTCCTTGAAAGATTCTGCGAAGGACTGGCTGTACTACCTGTCACCAGGTAGCATCACCACGTGGGACCAATTGAAGAAAAATTTTTTGGATAAATATTTTCCTGCGTCCAGGGCTGCAAGTCTAAGGAAAGAAATTTGTGGGATCAAGCAGCATCCAGGGGAGTCACTTTATGAGTATTGGGAACGGTATAAGAACTTGTTGCGCAGGTGCCCCCAACACCAAATAAGTAAGCAGTTGATCATACAGTATTTTTATGAGAGACTACTTTTTAGAGACAGGAGCATCATTGATGCTGCAAGTGGAGGGGCACTGGTGAACAAAATCCCTCAGGAAGCACGAGAGTTAATAGAGGGGATGACAGAGAATTCACAATAATTCAGTACAAGAGAGGATGTTCCAATACGTAAGGTGAATGAGGTAGAGACACCCTCTATGCAGCAGCAGCTAACTGAGTTGACCGCGTTTGTTAGGCAACTGGCTGTGAGAAATGCATCACAGGCCAGGGTGTGCGGGATTTGCACTGGTATGGGTCAATCTGCAGACATGTGCCCAATGATTCAGGAAAAAACTGCAGAACAGGTGAACATGGCTGACCACGCGCCCGCGCCAAGGAAGCAGTACGACCCTTACTCAAGCACCTACAACTCCGGGTGGAGAGATCATCCCAACCTCAGTTATGGAGGAAATAGGCAGCCTAACTTTACACCGAACAGGTAGTCTAACTTTGTGCCAAATAGGCCACCAGGGTACCAGCAGCAATACCAACCCCGACCACCTCCGGCCCCAAGCTCTGGCCCATCTTTGGAGGAGATGATGAAACAAATGATGACAACTATGGCTCAAAATCAGCAAAGGACGGAGGCAACCATTATGCAAAATCAGCAAAAGACGAACTCCGAAATGCAGGATATAAGGAATCAGATAAGTCAAATGGCCACAACAATCAACCGTTTGGATTCCCAGAACCAAGGTAAATTGCCATCTCAGCCCGAATTAAATCCGAAGAACGTGAGCGCAATGACCCTAAGGAGCGGGAAAGAAATTCAGGGGCCTGAACCTGTGATCCCTAAGGATAAGGATGAGGAAAAGATCGAAAATGAGTTTGAAAGGGAAGACGACAATGGTGCAGATCTAAAGGTACTTCCTGACCCAATAATTACAGCTAAAACTAACCCGCCTTCTTTTCCTAGCAGGTTGGAAAAATCGAAAAAACAGGATAAGGAGAAGGAGATCTTGGAGGTTTTTCGTAAGGTTGAGATAAATATCCCCCTCTTAGACGCAATCAAACAAGTACCAAAATATGCCAAGTTCCTAAGGGACTTGTGTGTCAACCGAAGGCGGTTGAGGGGAGATGAACGGGTTATTGTTGGGGAGAATGTGTCAGCGGTCCTGCAGAGAAAGCTCCCACCAAAGTGAGGGGACCCGGGTATGTTTACTATTCCCTGTAGGATAGGTAATACTGTGTTCAGAAGGGCCATATTGGATCTGGGAGCATCAATCAATGTCATGCCTAAATCTATCTATGCTTCTCTAAAATTAGGTCCATTAAAAGAAACTGGAATAATCATTCAATTAGCTGACCGAACTAATGCATATCCTGATGGGTTGGTTGAAGATGTGTTGGTAAAAGTCAATGATTTAGTATTTCCAGCTGATTTTTATGTATTTGATATGGATGATGATCACTCTCCTGATCCCTCACCTTTGTTATTGGGTAGACCCTTTATGAGCACAGCACAAACAAAAATCGATGTTAATAAGGGTACCTTATCCATGGAATTTGATGGGAAAACTGTGCATTTTAATATCTTTGATACCATGAAATACCCCTCAAATTCCAACTTTAGCTCAGTTTTCTCTGTGAGTGCTATTGACCCTGTAGTGCAGGAAGTATTTGAAACTGGTGGCAGGGATGAGTTAGAGGTGGTTTTAACAAAGCACCTCGAGTTGGAGACAACTCCTGAGGTAGAGTGGAGCGAGGATCTAAAATGCATAATAGGTGTATTACACTCATTGCAGGCCACCACGAAAAGGTATGAAGTCTTACCTATTTTTACTCCCGAGTCTCACCAGAGGGTATTGCCATCTGTGGTGCAGGCACCTGTACTGGAGTTGAAACCTCTACCAGAACACCTGAAATATGCATATCTGGGTGATAATGAGCTTATAGACGAATGCCATTTGGGTTGTGCAATGCACCTGTAACATTCCAGAGGTGTATGGTAAGTATTTTTTCTGAATATGTAGAGAAAATTATTGAAGTTTTTATGGATGATTTCAGTGTGTATGGTGATAGTTTTGATACATGTCTAGATAATCTGAAATTGATCCTGATAAGGTGTATAGAGACTAATCTCGTGCTTAATTGGGAGAAATGTCATTTTATGGTTGAGTACGGGATAGTCCTGGGTCATGTGGTGTCGTCTAAAGGTATCGAGGTTGACAGGGCAAAAATAGATATTATATCTGCATTACCTTACCCCGCGAGTGTGCGGGAGGTACGTTATTTCCTTGGACATGCAAGTTTTTATCGAAGGTTCATCAAGGATTTTTCAAAAATTGGGGCCCCGCTGTTCCAACTTCTACAAAAGGATGTAGCCTTCGAGTTTGATGACAAGTGTGAGAGAGCCTTCGACAAGTTGAAGGAATTGTTGACTTCACCCCCGATCATCCAGCCCCTTGACTGGAGTCTACCATTTGAGATTATGTGCGATGCCAGTGATCATGCCGTAGGGGCTGTATTGGGGCAAAGAGTAGGGAATGCAGCTCACGTCATCTATTATGCATCCTGACGGGTGTTTACTATAAGTGCAAGTTTAATTCCGAATTATACCCGTTTTTTCTGCAAGTATACAGGCCAAAAGCGTAGTATTGGGTATGTATCGGGTCGATCCCACGAGGAGCAATTAGAACAATTATTAGATACTAATTTACTCTATTATTTAGACTCACAATAAATTTGAGCAGAAAATTCAGAATTTAATTCAACTACAAAAATTCTTAGCTAGATAATTGCAATTCACAATAGGAGTAGAATTCACTAAATATTAAGATCTAGGGATGTAGATTCCACCTATAATACAAAAGATCTAAAACGAATGAATTTAACACTTGTTACTACTCTTGTTTAACCAAGGATTCATTTCCAACAATACCAAAATCACATTCTCATGATAATAATGGGTTAAAACAGATTAGTTTTCCCTAATCTCTTGGTAAATACTAAATCTGTTTTGTGCACACAGGAAATGTAAATTTCATCCACTTGAATGTATTTCTATTCTCATGAATATACTACTCAAGCTCTACTTATGTCATTCCATTATTTTTACCATTTCTCAATGAGTAAAAACAACTACAAACCTACTATTGGTGATCAAACAACAACAAGTAATCCAACATACACAAGTAGATAGGTTAATATATACAAGATATAACAAGTATAAATCACAATCACTTCATATCACTTGACCATAAGCTTCATCTACTCCCTAGATTAAGGAAATTAGCTACTCATGAATGATGAAAAACTCAGAACTTCATTAATGCAAATCATCATGAATTACAAATACAAAAAGAGTAAAGAAAGTCTTAGCCAAGATATGGTGAAGCCTTCCAAAAATCTCCTTTGTCTTGAACTTAGATGATTACAAGATGAAACCTCAATTGCCCCTTGCAAGTACCTAGCTAGAGAAAATATGTTTTTCTGTAAGAAGCTAAGCTACGTATGGCTCCCAGACCTCTCTCAATGTCTCAGCATAAAAACTACTCAAAGGCTCTATTTTTCCAAGTCAAATTCTATCCTTTGATTCTCAAATCTGCACTTTGTTAGCATAGTCAAAAACCAATATTTTTGACTTGAAAATAAGCCATCTTTACTGCCCTTTTGTCTTCTGAGGCATGTGCACCGAATTCTCTTGCAGATTGTAGCTGGAAAGTAGTTTGAACATAAGAGAATTGACTGAGCAAATTGCAGAATTACGGCCAGAAAACGCGCCTACACAAAACGCGGTTACAAGTCACGTTTTGTGTACTCGCGTATTCACTTTGGCCTTAATTCATCTGCGATTTTCTCTGTCATAAATGCCGAACTGGCTTTTGTACAAAACACCAAAGTTGTAACCCTTTGAATTAGCTTTCCAATTCTCTAAAAATCATCCAGATCGGAGTTGTGCAGCCTGAGATATGGTCGAAATACTATCACCTGGTCAAACCTCTGTTTCCAGTTTCGACCACAGAGTGCAGCTTCTGTATTCCGACTTTTTGTCCATGAAAATGGCAGAATTGGATTTCGATGTCTTCATACGAATTGTAGGTCTCTTTCTTAGCTTAAAAATGGTATAAAGATCACCTTAATCCGATAAGTGTAGCTCCAGATATGATCAAAATACTGAAGAGTGTCAAAACTGATTTGTCTTGCATTTCCTCACTTGAACGTTTTTCACTTCATTCTTCTTGTTACCACTTGAATTCATCACCAACTTTCTATTTTTCATCTCATTTGACATCCTTTGGTGATTGAATCATCATTCCTGCATAAAAATGAAGTTTTTATCATTAAAATCACTAAAAATGCAATATTATCCACTTTTACCAAAAATATATAATTTTACCAAAAACCTCTTTATTTTATTTATAAAACTAGATAATCAACTCAAAATTAACTAATAAAATGCACTTAAAAATACGTAAAATAAACTCTTATCAAATACCCCCACACTTGAATCATTGCTTGTCCTCAAGCAATATAAAATTCCAACCATCAATGATCCAAAAATTTGAAAATAAACATATGTAGTATTTCAACTCCGTTTCCTTAAATCAAGGTAAATAACCCTTATGTGATCTTTTAATTAACCTCAAGTACTCATAATATCAAGCAAAGAAGAGCCAAGTATACCATAATTTTACTAATTTAACTCAATTTCTCATTTTTACCCAATTTTACAAGCAAGCAACTCATATAGTCAATAAAGATGCTAACTAATCTCATGATCAACTTCTTTATTTTTCTTAAAGAGGGATTTATTTTCTTTTATTTTCTTTTTTCTTTTTTCTTTTTTTTAATATATTTTAAGAGTTAAATACTACTTAAGTTGTGAAAAATACCTTTTGACGCGAAGATCGACATTTTTAGATGAAGATCACCGGTTACTCAATATTTCACATACTCAAGTTGCTTTTCATACTCTTAATTCAAGTACCGTTTTACGCGAAAGTCGACATTTGTAGATGAAAACTCCCGGTTACTAAGTACAAGAACCATTGGAGTAGAATAACTCTTTTCTTTTTTTTTTATACAAAATATATATATATATATATATAGAGAGAGAGAAATAATAAAATTCCCTCTAAAAAGCAATCATGAGAAGAGAGTAACACTTATTGACCATATTAATTCCTTAACTTGTAAAATCAAATAAAAAGAAGAAATTTCATCAAATATGCAAAATTTAGGCATAATTTTCTCTACTTTACTAGATATACTTTCCTACAAATGTCAAAATTATAATCACATAATAATCAATTCCAAGTTAACTGAGAAAAGAAGTTTCAAAACCACATATATCTATTTCAAAAAGGATAAGTGACAAAATTTTATTTGTTTATTTATAATATATATATATATATATATATATATAAGTATAAGGTTTTGGAAAAATTTTGACAGAGTTTCCCTTTAAAAGTGGACTAAACTCCCTGCCAGCAACCACAAGAAACACAATTTAAGCACAAGAATTATATCTAACACAACTAAAATCACAAGTACCACACATTTCTTCCCCCACATTTAGAATACACATTGTCCTCAATGTGTAGGGAAAGAAAAGAAAAGAAACAAAAGAAAGGAACAAGTGACTCCCCAAGTGATATGGCTGTGGTCCAGTGAAGCCTTGAAGCATGAGTCATCGACCGCTCAACCATCTATAGTCAACGACCTACTAGTTACTGCCACAAGTTCCAATATTCAAAATAAGGAATGTAAGTTAACATTTTTCAAACAAAAGATAAAAATAACATGCAAACAAGCAAACAAAAGAAAAGCCAGCCAAAGGGCAGCCTCAATCATCCTCTTCATTGTCATCTTCATCATTATCGACGGGAGGTGGATGTAAGCCTAGATGATGTTCAATGCGGTCCAGGCGAGTATCTAGTCGGGCTAAATGATGGTCGATGTCATCCAAGCGGCCGAAAAGCCGCTGCCAATTGGTTTGTGGCGGAGGAGGAGGTGGTGCTGCAGTAGATGGTCCAGCTTCCTCGCGACCATGTCTAGCCTTCTGTCTCCGTTCCTGAACAGGGCGTGGAATGTCCCCCGTGCCAATACCAAGCCGACGAAGAGTAGTAAGAGTCATTTCAGCTCGTGGAGGAACATTCTCCCGCCTCATGCCTTCCAAGCGAACCTCAAAACGGGGGAAGATTAAAGTCAGTAGACGAGGAAATGATAATTTGAAAGAAGTTGTCTTACGCCTCGCCGTAGACCGAATGTGGCTAATGATGATGTTAGGCAGCGAAATGTGAGCATATGGAGACGTCCGGTTATGGAACATGTAATCCAAGAAGTAGATATCGCTCTTGCGAACCTCCGTGTGCCCCGTCTTCTTAGGAATAACATTGTGAGCCACTATATAAATGATAAGACGATGACGAGGTTCGAACACATTCGCCAATATGGTCTCCTTCCTTGTAGAGCGAAAAGGTTGGTACTCGAGACCAAATCTGGCCATGGCCAATGATGGATCCCACCTCCTATTCGGGGGAACAAACTCCTTCTTCAGATCTACTGGACGTCCGTCATCCATACACCCCACAATAGCAGCCAAATCTTGACGTGACAAGACGATTCGTCTTCCACGCACCCAGGACTCAACCATTTCTCCACTGTGGCGCGTCTTACTCTCAATGTTGGCGTAAAACTCGCGCACCAAGTCGGGGTAGTAATGGTTTGGTAAGGTGAGAATCGGAGCCCATCCTAGCTGAGCAAAAGCCTCTGAGATGTTATACATCATCTCAACTGTTGGGTTGACATGCATCTCGAACAGGAATTCCAAGTTAGCATGCTCCTCATGCCATTCTTGATTCCTGCGAGTATTGAACCTAGCACTGTCAAATACCGATCTACCCGCTCCACGGGAGCTGCCCTCACCAGGCTGTCGACTAACCGGTGGCGGAGAAGGTGAACTCTCCTCCTCAGACACGTCCATCTCTTCATTAACCTCTCTCTCCTCACTACTAGAGGATGAAAGTACCGCTCTTCTTCCCCTTGGCATAGTACCTAAAAGAAAATGTTACAATTAACCACATGTATTTAGACACACTGCGCAATTTGGCAATGAATATCCGAAAATGATCCAAATAATCTCTAAAGTGTCCTTGCAAGTGATAATTCGTCCAATAACTAATGTAAAAGACCGAATCAAGAAGAGCCATAATTTTTGCCAAAAATTGTTCAAAATCACCAATTGAAACAAGATATTGAATAATTATAACCCAATCAGTGAAATTAACAATAATTATGATTATAACTATTTAGAATTAACAATAATAACATGCCTTTAGCTATAATCATGTTTAAGCAAAAATTAAACCAATTAACTCACTAAATCAACCATATTACTCAATATACACAATGCACATGCCCAATCATCATCAACTAACCATCCTTAACCATAATTAATCATCACCAATGGCTCAAAAACATCCTAGTTCCTTTTTCCAATTTCGTCTAAATATAGCAATTGTGAATTTTAAAGTAATAATGACCAACAAATTGCTACATTTAAACTCATAAACATACTTAAACAATCTCAATAAGCATGAATAAATTCAAAAATAGTCAAATACATCATTAAATTTTCGACATTAAAAGATGTCAGATAGCTCAGGAAAAAAAAATATAACTTTCTAAAATCAAAAGATTTGATGAAGAAACTTACCTCAATCACGTAGAAGGATGTTTGGTGATGCTAAAATTGCAAAAAGCCCTATAAAACAAACTCCAATTGACCTCCAATTGAAGAAATTAGAGTTGAAGAACCCTAACCTTCAATCCTTCAAAAACTGAATTTAAGGTGTTTTTCTTGGATTTTAATCAGTTAAAAAGGTTGTATGAAGCTCAAAAAGTGTTGGGTTGATGATTTCTAGCAAGATTATGGAGTAAAAATGAAGATTTGTGAGGTAGTTAGAAGGAAAAAGGAAAAACGCGGCTGGAAAAATTGGAGAAGTGAAGAAATGTTCTGGAAATCGCGTTTTTGAAGCAGAAAAGTGAACCGCAAACGCGACTAAAAACGCGCCTTAAACGCGCGTTTTTAAAGCCGCGTTTTTTGCACAAATCTCGCAGAATTGAAAACGCGGTTACGTATGAAAACGCGACTTAAAGTCGCGTTTATCTGTGTCGCGTTTTCCAGTTTTGCTCAGGCGAGAAAACGCGATTTCCTCCAAAACGCGACTTTAAGTCGCGTTTTAAAGGCGCGTTTTCTGTTCTGCAGGCTCAGAATTGAAAACGCGATTCTGAGAAACGCGACTTATAGTCGCGTTTTCTTGGAAAACGCATTTTCTGCTTCGATTTTTGGCAGAATTTCAACTTTTGAAAAATTACAAAAGGTACCCCAATGACTCAAAATGCATCATAGATCATTTGTTTGCCAATTTTAATGACTGGAACAAATGTAAAACATTAAAAACATGCATTTTACCCCTTTATAATGAATCAAAAACACCTTTAACGCAAATCGAGGGGTTGAGTTGTTTGATCAAAGTTCGCCTTTTTTGTACTCAATTGGTCATCCTTGCCTTCAATTGCCACCCTACATTACAAAAACAGCAATGTAGCTAAAACATTGATTCAAACCACAAAATCACACCAAGTTAACAAATATAACCTAAATATTGGGTTGCCTCCCAATTAGCGCTTTTGTTTATAGTCGTTGGCTCGACTGAAAAAGTTGAATCACTTTAGAGCATTAGAGAGAGATTTTCTCCCCATGGGTCGAAACTCCAGAGCCAATCCACCATGTGGTGAACCATGCATTGATCTTCATAATCCAATTTCCTCAAATGCCAAGGAGGAATATTAGACTTGTCATAGAGAGGCTCAACTTCACCTTGGAGTGGATTTTGCTTGTCTTTTCTGAATTGGCTCAACTTTTCACCATTTTCTTCATGGAATGGCGAATTTATTAAGCCAACTTCCATCCTTATCTTCTCCTCCTTTGTTCCTACACCATGAAAGTTAGTACCAAGGACATTTATAATTTTAACTTCTTCGGTCCTTTCTTGGTTAACCTTTTCATCAGATGGCATATTAGAAACAAGAGCAGTAGGCTCTATACTCCCATCTTTATTATCCAAATTGAATTCCAATTCCTCACCATTAACCCGTAATATAAGCTTACCTTTTTCTACATCAATTATAGTTCGTGCAGTGGCTAAAAACGGTCGTCCTAGAATAATTGGCATTCTCACATCTTCTTCAATATCTAAGACAACAAAATCCACAGGTATTATAGATTGTCTTACCTTTATGAGCACATTTTCCAAAATACCCATGGGACGTGTGATTGACCGATCCGCCAATTGCAATGTAATATTGGTAGCTTTTAGCTCTTGAAGTCCCAATCTCCGGGCAACCGATAACGGCATAAGTGACACACTTGCACCTAAATCACATAAAGCATTAGAAAAATGCAATTGACCAATAGTGCAAGGAATAGAAAAACTTCCCGGATCTTTCAATTTAGGAGGGAGTTTATTCTTAATCAATGCACTACACTTTTCCGTTAATGCTATCATCTCATTATCTACAATTTTCCTCTTCTTTGACATGTTGTCTTTCAAGAAACGTGCATAAGAGGGAATCTGTGTTATAGCATCAATGAAAGGAATGTTAATGTGCAATTGTTTAAACATTTTGAAGAACTTTTCAAACTCCCGATCCTGTCCATCTTTCTTCAACCTGTGAGGAAAAGGTATCACATTAGAATTTAATTTGGGATGAAGTGCATCAATATCAATGATAACATGATCAGTTTGACTTTCTTGCTCCCCTTCAATTGCTTGCTTCTCGTCTTTTTCACAACCTGAATTTTCAAAATCGAATCCCTCAACCGTTTTACCGCTTCTAAGAATGATTGCATTGACATGCTCTCTCGGATTCACTTCGGTTTTACTTGGTAATTCACCAGGGTTTCTATTGTTGATCACATTGGCAATTTGACCAATTTGAACCTCCAAGTTTCTGTACATCCCAGCTAATTGGTCCAACCGCCCCTCAACTCGCTCGAATCTATCCGAAGTCACCTTAGCAAGTTTTTCCACCGCGATCCACCAACTTGGTTTAGTTTCAGCCTGTGGTTGCCTTGGTTGAAATCCCGGCGGATTGGTTGGCCTTTGTTGATTGCCTTGATCTTTCCATCCAAAGTTTGGATGATTTCTCCACCCCGGATTGTAAGTATTCGAGTAGGGATTATTTGGAGCATTTCGGTTGTAATTATTGACAAATTGTACCTGCTCAGAATCAACACACTCATTAATATCATGTTCACCTCCACAGAAAGAGCAACAAGCTACGTGTGCATTAGATGAACTTGGACCAACTCCACCTTGTCTACTTAGCAATTTCATCACATTATTCATTTGAGCACTCAGCATATTGAGAGTGTCCATTTCTATCATACTTGCGTGACGTCTTGTATTACCTCTCTCATTGGCCCATTGGTAGTTATTTGCTGCCATTTCTTCTATCAAATTATGAGCTTCTTGGGGTGATTTACCCATTAAAGCTCCACCTGCAGCTGCATCGATTATAGTTTTAGTAGAAAAAACTAAACCATTATAGAAGGTTTGTATGATTAACCACTCCGGCAGTCCATGATGTGGACATTTCCGAAGCAAATCTCTAAACCTTTCCCATGCCTCATATAATGATTCACCTTCCATTTGGCTAAAACTAGTGATATCCATTCTTAGTTTAGCAGTCTTACCTGGTGGAAAATACTTGTTTAAGAATGCTCTTGATAAATCATCCCATCCGGTGAAAGTATTAGGAGCATGAGAGTGTAGCCAAAGTTTGGCCTTATCTCTCAATGAAAATGGGAGCAACCGTAACCTTATAGCATCATCACTAACTCCATTCATTTTAATTGTATCACATATTTCCAAGAATGTAGCTAAGTGTGTATTAGGATCTTCTACTGCATTACCTCCAAATTGAGATTGTTGAACCATTTGAATAAGTGATGGTTTAATCTCAAAATTGTTAGCATTTACCGTAGGCCTTACTATACTTGTTTGAGATC
The DNA here is from genome assembly GCF_036785885.1 of Coffea arabica. NCBI lineage: Eukaryota > Viridiplantae > Streptophyta > Magnoliopsida > Gentianales > Rubiaceae > Coffea > Coffea arabica. The sequence continues at coordinate 1,214,533 of NC_092310.1, forward strand.
CTTGTGTTCCCGGTAGAGCAAAATCTCGTAGAACTCGCCTATTTGCTTCATTTTCAGCCATTTCTTCTTCAAATGGTAGTTCTATCAAAATTTCCTCTATCGGTTGCCAAATCTCTTGTTCCTCTTGCTGTTGTGTGTGCCTCCTTTGTCTACGTAGTGTCATCTCAATTTCTGGATCGAAAGGTGCGACTTCTCGAGACTCCCGGTGCATACACTACAAACAGAAATAAGGGATATTATGCAACTTCAATGGTAAAAAAAAACTGATTACAATATAAGATTAAATATAATCTAAAAAATAAAGCTGTCTAAATTAATAAAGATGATTAGGCTCTAATATTGCCGCTCCCCGGCAACGGCGCCAAAAACTTGACGGGTGTTTACTATAAGTGCAAGTTTAATTCCGAATTATACCCGTTTTTTCTGCAAGTATACAGGCCAAAAGCGTAGTATTGGGTATGTATCGGGTCGATCCCACGAGGAGCAATTAGAACAATTATTAGATACTAATTTACTCTATTATTTAGACTCACAATAAATTTGAGCAGAAAATTCAGAATTTAATTCAACTACAAAAATTCTTAGCTAGATAATTGCAATTCACAATAGGAGTAGAATTCACTAAATATTAAGATCTAGGGATGTAGATTCCACCTATAATACAAAAGATCTAAAACGAATGAATTTAACACTTGTTACTACTCTTGTTTAACCAAGGATTCATTTCCAACAATACCAAAATCACATTCTCATGATAATAATGGGTTAAAACAGATTAGTTTTCCCTAATCTCTTGGTAAATACTAAATCTGTTTTGTGCACACAGGAAATGTAAATTTCATCCACTTGAATGTATTTCTATTCTCATGAATATACTACTCAAGCTCTACTTATGTCATTCCATTATTTTTACCATTTCTCAATGAGTAAAAACAACTACAAACCTGCTATTGGTGATCAAACAACAACAAGTAATCCAACATACACAAGTAGATAGGTTAATATATACAAGATATAACAAGTATAAATCACAATCACTTCATATCACTTGACCATAAGCTTCATCTACTCCCTAGATTAAGGAAATTAGCTACTCATGAATGATGAAAAACTCAGAACTTCATTAATGCAAATCATCATGAATTACAAATACAAAAAGAGTAAAGAAAGTCTTAGCCAAGATATGGTGAAGCCTTCCAAAAATCTCCTTTGTCTTGAACTTAGATGATTACAAGATGAAACCTCAATTGCCCCTTGCAAGTACCTAGCTAGAGAAAATATGTTTTTCTGTAAGAAGCTAAGCTACGTATGGCTCCCAGACCTCTCTCAATGTCTCAGCATAAAAACTACTCAAAGGCTCTATTTTTCCAAGTCAAATTCTATCCTTTGATTCTCAAATCTGCACTTTGTTAGCATAGTCAAAAACCAATATTTTTGACTTGAAAATAAGCCATCTTTACTGCCCTTTTGTCTTCTGAGGCATGTGCACCGAATTCTCTTGCAGATTGTAGCTGGAAAGTAGTTTGAACATAAGAGAATTGACTGAGCAAATTGCAGAATTACGGCCAGAAAACGCGCCTACACAAAACGCGGTTACAAGTCACGTTTTGTGTACTCGCGTATTCACTTTGGCCTTAATTCATCTGCGATTTTCTCTGTCATAAATGCCGAACTGGCTTTTGTACAAAACACCAAAGTTGTAACCCTTTGAATTAGCTTTCCAATTCTCTAAAAATCATCCAGATCGGAGTTGTGCAGCCTGAGATATGGTCGAAATACTATCACCTGGTCAAACCTCTGTTTCCAGTTTCGACCACAGAGTGCAGCTTCTGTATTCCGACTTTTTGTCCACGAAAATGGCAGAATTGGATTTCGATGTCTTCATACGAATTGTAGGTCTCTTTCTTAGCTTAAAAATGGTATAAAGATCACCTTAATCCGATAAGTGTAGCTCCAGATATGATCAAAATACTGAAGAGTGTCAAAACTGATTTGTCTTGCATTTCCTCACTTGAACGTTTTTCACTTCATTCTTCTTGTTACCACTTGAATTCATCACCAACTTTCTATTTTTCATCTCATTTGACATCCTTTGGTGATTGAATCATCATTCCTGCATAAAAATGAAGTTTTTATCATTAAAATCACTAAAAATGCAATATTATCCACTTTTACCAAAAATATATAATTTTACCAAAAATCTCTTTATTTTATTTATAAAACTAGATAATCAACTCAAAATTAACTAATAAAATGCACTTAAAAATACGTAAAATAAACTCTTATCAAATACCCCCACACTTGAATCATTGCTTGTCCTCAAGCAATATAAAATTCCAACCATCAATGATCCAAAAATTTGAAAATAAACATATGTAGTATTTCAACTCCGTTTCCTTAAATCAAGGTAAATAACCCTTATGTGATCTTTTAATTAACCTCAAGTACTCATAATATCAAGCAAAGAAGAGCCAAGTATACCATAATTTTACTAATTTAACTCAATTTCTCATTTTTACCCAATTTTACAAGCAAGCAACTCATATAGTCAATAAAGATGCTAACTAATCTCATGATCAACTTCTTTATTTTTCTTAAAGAGGGATTTATTTTCTTTTATTTTCTTTTTTCTTTTTTCTTTTTTTTAAATATATTTTAAGAGTTAAATACTACTTAAGTTGTGAAAAATACCTTTTGACGCGAAGATCGACATTTTTAGATGAAGATCACCGGTTACTCAATATTTCACATACTCAAGTTGCTTTTCATACTCTTAATTCAAGTACCGTTTTACGCGAAAGTCGACATTTGTAGATGAAGACTCCCGGTTACTAAGTACAAGAACCATTGGAGTAGAATAACTCTTTTCTTTTCTTTTTTTATACAAAATATATATATATATATATATATATAGAGAGAAATAATAAAATTCCCTCTAAAAAGCAATCATGAGAAGAGAGTAACACTTATTGACCATATTAATTCCTTAACTTGTAAAATCAAATAAAAAGAAGAAATTTCATCAAATATGCAAAATTTAGGCATAATTTTCTCTACTTTACTAGATATACTTTCCTACAAATGTCAAAATTATAATCACATAATAATCAATTCCAAGTTAACTGAGAAAAGAAGTTTCAAAACCACATATATCTATTTCAAAAAGGATAAGTGACAAAATTTTATTTGTTTATTTATAATTTATATATATATATATATATATATATATATATATAAGTATAAGGTTTTGGAAAAATTTTGACAGAGTTTCCCTTTAAAAGTGGACTAAACTCCCTGCCAGCAACCACAAGAAACACAATTTAAGCACAAGAATTATATCTAACACAACTAAAATCACAAGTACCACACATTTCTTCCCCCACATTTAGAATACACATTGTCCTCAATGTGTAGGGAAAGAAAAGAAAAGAAACAAAAGAAAGGAACAAGTGACTCCCCAAGTGATATGGCTGTGGTCCAGTGAAGCCTTGAAGCATGAGTCATCGACCGCTCAACCATCTATAGTCAACGACCTACTAGTTACTGCCACAAGTTCCAATATTCAAAATAAGGAATGTAAGTTAACATTTTTCAAACAAAAGATAAAAATAACATGCAAACAAGCAAACAAAAGAAAAGCCAGCCAAAGGGCAGCCTCAATCATCCTCTTCATTGTCATCTTCATCATTATCGACGGGAGGTGGATGTAAGCCTAGATGATGTTCAATGCGGTCCAGGCGAGTATCTAGTCGGGCTAAATGATGGTCGATGTCATCCAAGCGGCCGAAAAGCCGCTGCCAATTGGTTTGTGGCGGAGGAGGAGGTGGTGCTGCAGTAGATGGTCCAGCTTCCTCGCGACCATGTCTAGCCTTCTGTCTCCGTTCCTGAACAGGGCGTGGAATGTCCCCCGTGCCAATACCAAGCCGACGAAGAGTAGTAAGAGTCATTTCAGCTCGTGGAGGAACATTCTCCCGCCTCATGCCTTCCAAGCGAACCTCAAAACGGGGGAAGATTAAAGTCAGTAGACGAGGAAATGATAATTTGAAAGAAGTTGTCTTACGCCTCGCCGTAGACCGAATGTGGCTAATGATGATGTTAGGCAGCGAAATGTGAGCATATGGAGACGTCCGGTTATGGAACATGTAATCCAAGAAGTAGATATCGCTCTTGCGAACCTCCGTGTGCCCCGTCTTCTTAGGAATAACATTGTGAGCCACTATATAAATGATAAGACGATGACGAGGTTCGAACACATTCGCCAATATGGTCTCCTTCCTTGTAGAGCGAAAAGGTTGGTACTCGAGACCAAATCTGGCCATGGCCAATGATGGATCCCACCTCCTATTCGGGGGAACAAACTCCTTCTTCAGATCTACTGGACGTCCGTCATCCATACACCCCACAATAGCAGCCAAATCTTGACGTGACAAGACGATTCGTCTTCCACGCACCCAGGACTCAACCATTTCTCCACTGTGGCGCGTCTTACTCTCAATGTTGGCGTAAAACTCGCGCACCAAGTCGGGGTAGTAATGGTTTGGTAAGGTGAGAATCGGAGCCCATCCTAGCTGAGCAAAAGCCTCTGAGATGTTATACATCATCTCAACTGTTGGGTTGACATGCATCTCGAACAGGAATTCCAAGTTAGCATGCTCCTCATGCCATTCTTGATTCCTGCGAGTATTGAACCTAGCACTGTCAAATACCGATCTACCCGCTCCACGGGAGCTGCCCTCACCAGGCTGTCGACTAACCGGTGGCGGAGAAGGTGAACTCTCCTCCTCAGACACGTCCATCTCTTCATTAACCTCTCTCTCCTCACTACTAGAGGATGAAAGTACCGCTCTTCTTCCCCTTGGCATAGTACCTAAAAGAAAATGTTACAATTAACCACATGTATTTAGACACACTGCGCAATTTGGCAATGAATATCCGAAAATGATCCAAATAATCTCTAAAGTGTCCTTGCAAGTGATAATTCGTCCAATAACTAATGTAAAAGACCGAATCAAGAAGAGCCATAATTTTTGCCAAAAATTGTTCAAAATCACCAATTGAAACAAGATATTGAATAATTATAACCCAATCAGTGAAATTAACAATAATTATGATTATAACTATTTAGAATTAACAATAATAACATGCCTTTAGCTATAATCATGTTTAAGCAAAAATTAAACCAATTAACTCACTAAATCAACCATATTACTCAATATACACAATGCACATGCCCAATCATCATCAACTAACCATCCTTAACCATAATTAATCATCACCAATGGCTCAAAAACATCCTAGTTCCTTTTTCCAATTTCGTCTAAATATAGCAATTGTGAATTTTAAAGTAATAATGACCAACAAATTGCTACATTTAAACTCATAAACATACTTAAACAATCTCAATAAGCATGAATAAATTCAAAAATAGTCAAATACATCATTAAATTTTCGACATTAAAAGATGTCAGATAGCTCAGGAAAAAAAAATATAACTTTCTAAAATCAAAAGATTTGATGAAGAAACTTACCTCAATCACGTAGAAGGATGTTTGGTGATGCTAAAATTGCAAAAAGCCCTATAAAACAAACTCCAATTGACCTCCAATTGAAGAAATTAGAGTTGAAGAACCCTAACCTTCAATCCTTCAAAAACTGAATTTAAGGTGTTTTTCTTGGATTTTAATCAGTTAAAAAGGTTGTATGAAGCTCAAAAAGTGTTGGGTTGATGATTTCTAGCAAGATTATGGAGTAAAAATGAAGATTTGTGAGGTAGTTAGAAGGAAAAAGGAAAAACGCGGCTGGAAAAATTGGAGAAGTGAAGAAATGTTCTGGAAATCGCGTTTTTGAAGCAGAAAAGTGAACCGCAAACGCGACTAAAAACGCGCCTTAAACGCGCGTTTTTAAAGCCGCGTTTTTTGCACAAATCTCGCAGAATTGAAAACGCGGTTACGTATGAAAACGCGACTTAAAGTCGCGTTTATCTGTGTCGCGTTTTCCAGTTTTGCTCAGGCGAGAAAACGCGATTTCCTCCAAAACGCGACTTTAAGTCGCGTTTTAAAGGCGCGTTTTCTGTTCTGCAGGCTCAGAATTGAAAACGCGATTCTGAGAAACGCGACTTATAGTCGCGTTTTCTTGGAAAACGCATTTTCTGCTTCGATTTTTGGCAGAATTTCAACTTTTGAAAAATTACAAAAGGTACCCCAATGACTCAAAATGCATCATAGATCATTTGTTTGCCAATTTTAATGACTGGAACAAATGTAAAACATTAAAAACATGCATTTTACCCCTTTATAATGAATCAAAAACACCTTTAACGCAAATCGAGGGGTTGAGTTGTTTGATCAAAGTTCGCCTTTTTTGTACTCAATTGGTCATCCTTGCCTTCAATTGCCACCCTACATTACAAAAACAGCAATGTAGCTAAAACATTGATTCAAACCACAAAATCACACCAAGTTAACAAATATAACCTAAATATTGGGTTGCCTCCCAATTAGCGCTTTTGTTTATAGTCGTTGGCTCGACTGAAAAAGTTGAATCACTTTAGAGCATTAGAGAGAGATTTTCTCCCCATGGGTCGAAACTCCAGAGCCAATCCACCATGTGGTGAACCATGCATTGATCTTCATAATCCAATTTCCTCAAATGCCAAGGAGGAATATTAGACTTGTCATAGAGAGGCTCAACTTCACCTTGGAGTGGATTTTGCTTGTCTTTTCTGAATTGGCTCAACTTTTCACCATTTTCTTCATGGAATGGCGAATTTATTAAGCCAACTTCCATCCTTATCTTCTCCTCCTTTGTTCCTACACCATGAAAGTTAGTACCAAGGACATTTATAATTTTAACTTCTTCGGTCCTTTCTTGGTTAACCTTTTCATCAGATGGCATATTAGAAACAAGAGCAGTAGGCTCTATACTCCCATCTTTATTATCCAAATTGAATTCCAATTCCTCACCATTAACCCGTAATATAAGCTTACCTTTTTCTACATCAATTATAGTTCGTGCAGTGGCTAAAAACGGTCGTCCTAGAATAATTGGCATTCTCACATCTTCTTCAATATCTAAGACAACAAAATCCACAGGTATTATAGATTGTCTTACCTTTATGAGCACATTTTCCAAAATACCCATGGGACGTGTGATTGACCGATCCGCCAATTGCAATGTAATATTGGTAGCTTTTAGCTCTTGAAGTCCCAATCTCCGGGCAACCGATAACGGCATAAGTGACACACTTGCACCTAAATCACATAAAGCATTAGAAAAATGCAATTGACCAATAGTGCAAGGAATAGAAAAACTTCCCGGATCTTTCAATTTAGGAGGGAGTTTATTCTTAATCAATGCACTACACTTTTCCGTTAATGCTATCATCTCATTATCTACAATTTTCCTCTTCTTTGACATGTTGTCTTTCAAGAAACGTGCATAAGAGGGAATCTGTGTTATAGCATCAATGAAAGGAATGTTAATGTGCAATTGTTTAAACATTTTGAAGAACTTTTCAAACTCCCGATCCTGTCCATCTTTCTTCAACCTGTGAGGAAAAGGTATCACATTAGAATTTAATTTGGGATGAAGTGCATCAATATCAATGATAACATGATCAGTTTGACTTTCTTGCTCCCCTTCAATTGCTTGCTTCTCGTCTTTTTCACAACCTGAATTTTCAAAATCGAATCCCTCAACCGTCTTACCGCTTCTAAGAATGATTGCATTGACATGCTCTCTCGGATTCACTTCGGTTTTACTTGGTAATTCACCAGGGTTTCTATTGTTGATCACATTGGCAATTTGACCAATTTGAACCTCCAAGTTTCTGTACATCCCAGCTAATTGGTCCAACCGCCCCTCAACTCGCTCGAATCTATCCGAAGTCACCTTAGCAAGTTTTTCCACCGCGATCCACCAACTTGGTTTAGTTTCAGCCTGTGGTTGCCTTGGTTGAAATCCCGGCGGATTGGTTGGCCTTTGTTGATTGCCTTGATCTTTCCATCCAAAGTTTGGATGATTTCTCCACCCCGGATTGTAAGTATTCGAGTAGGGATTATTTGGAGCATTTCGGTTGTAATTATTGACAAATTGTACCTGCTCAGAATCAACACACTCATTAATATCATGTTCACCTCCACAGAAAGAGCAACAAGCTACGTGTGCATTAGATGAACTTGGACCAACTCCACCTTGTCTACTTAGCAATTTCATCACATTATTCATTTGAGCACTCAGCATATTGAGAGTGTCCATTTCTATCATACTTGCGTGACGTCTTGTATTACCTCTCTCATTGGCCCATTGGTAGTTATTTGCTGCCATTTCTTCTATCAAATTATGAGCTTCTTGGGGTGATTTACCCATTAAAGCTCCACCTGCAGCTGCATCGATTATAGTTTTAGTAGAAAAAACTAAACCATTATAGAAGGTTTGTATGATTAACCACTCCGGCAGTCCATGATGTGGACATTTCCGAAGCAAATCTCTAAACCTTTCCCATGCCTCATATAATGATTCACCTTCCATTTGGCTAAAACTAGTGATATCCATTCTTAGTTTAGCAGTCTTACCTGGTGGAAAATACTTGTTTAAGAATGCTCTTGATAAATCATCCCATCCGGTGAAAGTATTAGGAGCATGAGAGTGTAGCCAAAGTTTGGCCTTATCTCTCAATGAAAATGGGAGCAACCGTAACCTTATAGCATCATCACTAACTCCATTCATTTTAATTGTATCACATATTTCCAAGAATGTAGCTAAGTGTGTATTAGGATCTTCTACTGCATTACCTCCAAATTGAGATTGTTGAACCATTTGAATAAGTGATGGTTTAATCTCAAAATTGTTAGCATTTACCGTAGGCCTTACTATACTTGTTTGAGATCCTTGTGTTCCCGGTAGAGCAAAATCTCGTAGAACTCGCCTATTTGCTTCATTTTCAGCCATTTCTTCTTCAAATGGTAGTTCTATCAAAATTTCCTCTATCGGTTGCCAAATCTCTTGTTCCTCTTGCTGTTGTGTGTGCCTCCTTTGTCTACGTAGTGTCATCTCAATTTCTGGATCGAAAGGTGCGACTTCTCGAGACTCCCGGTGCATACACTACAAACAGAAATAAGGGATATTATGCAACTTCAATGGTAAAAAAAAACTGATTACAATATAAGATTAAATATAATCTAAAAAATAAAGCTGTCTAAATTAATAAAGATGATTAGGCTCTAATATTGCCGCTCCCCGGCAACGGCGCCAAAAACTTGACGGGTGTTTACTATAAGTGCAAGTTTAATTCCGAATTATACCCGTTTTTTCTGCAAGTATACAGGCCAAAAGCGTAGTATTGGGTATGTATCGGGTCGATCCCACGAGGAGCAATTAGAACAATTATTAGATACTAATTTACTCTATTATTTAGACTCACAATAAATTTGAGCAGAAAATTCAGAATTTAATTCAACTACAAAAATTCTTAGCTAGATAATTGCAATTCACAATAGGAGTAGAATTCACTAAATATTAAGATCTAGGGATGTAGATTCCACCTATAATACAAAAGATCTAAAACGAATGAATTTAACACTTGTTACTACTCTTGTTTAACCAAGGATTCATTTCCAACAATACCAAAATCACATTCTCATGATAATAATGGGTTAGAACAGATTAGTTTTCCCTAATCTCTTGGTAAATACTAAATCTGTTTTGTGCACACAGGAAATGTAAATTTCATCCACTTGAATGTATTTCTATTCTCATGAATATACTACTCAAGCTCTACTTATGTCATTCCATTATTTTTACCATTTCTCAATGAGTAAAAACAACTACAAACCTGCTATTGGTGATCAAACAACAACAAGTAATCCAACATACACAAGTAGATAGGTTAATATATACAAGATATAACAAGTATAAATCACAATCACTTCATATCACTTGACCATAAGCTTCATCTACTCCCTAGATTAAGGAAATTAGCTACTCATGAATGATGAAAAACTCAGAACTTCATTAATGCAAATCATCATGAATTACAAATACAAAAAGAGTAAAGAAAGTCTTAGCCAAGATATGGTGAAGCCTTCCAAAAATCTCCTTTGTCTTGAACTTAGATGATTACAAGATGAAACCTCAATTGCCCCTTGCAAGTACCTAGCTAGAGAAAATATGTTTTTCTGTAAGAAGCTAAGCTACGTATGGCTCCCAGACCTCTCTCAATGTCTCAGCATAAAAACTACTCAAAGGCTCTATTTTTCCAAGTCAAATTCTATCCTTTGATTCTCAAATCTGCACTTTGTTAGCATAGTCAAAAACCAATATTTTTGACTTGAAAATAAGCCATCTTTACTGCCCTTTTGTCTTCTGAGGCATGTGCACCGAATTCTCTTGCAGATTGTAGCTGGAAAGTAGTTTGAACATAAGAGAATTGACTGAGCAAATTGCAGAATTACGGCCAGAAAACGCGCCTACACAAAACGCGGTTACAAGTCACGTTTTGTGTACTCGCGTATTCACTTTGGCCTTAATTCATCTGCGATTTTCTCTGTCATAAATGCCGAACTGGCTTTTGTACAAAACACCAAAGTTGTAACCCTTTGAATTAGCTTTCCAATTCTCTAAAAATCATCCAGATCGGAGTTGTGCAGCCTGAGATATGGTCGAAATACTATCACCTGGTCAAACCTCTGTTTCCAGTTTCGACCACAGAGTGCAGCTTCTGTATTCCGACTTTTTGTCCACGAAAATGGCAGAATTGGATTTCGATGTCTTCATACGAATTGTAGGTCTCTTTCTTAGCTTAAAAATGGTATAAAGATCACCTTAATCCGATAAGTGTAGCTCCAGATATGATCAAAATACTGAAGAGTGTCAAAACTGATTTGTCTTGCATTTCCTCACTTGAACGTTTTTCACTTCATTCTTCTTGTTACCACTTGAATTCATCACCAACTTTCTATTTTTCATCTCATTTGACATCCTTTGGTGATTGAATCATCATTCCTGCATAAAAATGAAGTTTTTATCATTAAAATCACTAAAAATGCAATATTATCCACTTTTACCAAAAATATATAATTTTACCAAAAATCTCTTTATTTTATTTATAAAACTAGATAATCAACTCAAAATTAACTAATAAAATGCACTTAAAAATACGTAAAATAAACTCTTATCAAATACCCCCACACTTGAATCATTGCTTGTCCTCAAGCAATATAAAATTCCAACCATCAATGATCCAAAAATTTGAAAATAAACATATGTAGTATTTCAACTCCGTTTCCTTAAATCAAGGTAAATAACCCTTATGTGATCTTTTAATTAACCTCAAGTACTCATAATATCAAGCAAAGAAGAGCCAAGTATACCATAATTTTACTAATTTAACTCAATTTCTCATTTTTACCCAATTTTACAAGCAAGCAACTCATATAGTCAATAAAGATGCTAACTAATCTCATGATCAACTTCTTTATTTTTCTTAAAGAGGGATTTATTTTCTTTTATTTTCTTTTTTCTTTTTTCTTTTTTTTAAATATATTTTAAGAGTTAAATACTACTTAAGTTGTGAAAAATACCTTTTGACGCGAAGATCGACATTTTTAGATGAAGATCACCGGTTACTCAATATTTCACATACTCAAGTTGCTTTTCATACTCTTAATTCAAGTACCGTTTTACGCGAAAGTCGACATTTGTAGATGAAGACTCCCGGTTACTAAGTACAAGAACCATTGGAGTAGAATAACTCTTTTCTTTTCTTTTTTTATACAAAATATATATATATATATATATATATATAGAGAGAAATAATAAAATTCCCTCTAAAAAGCAATCATGAGAAGAGAGTAACACTTATTGACCATATTAATTCCTTAACTTGTAAAATCAAATAAAAAGAAGAAATTTCATCAAATATGCAAAATTTAGGCATAATTTTCTCTACTTTACTAGATATACTTTCCTACAAATGTCAAAATTATAATCACATAATAATCAATTCCAAGTTAACTGAGAAAAGAAGTTTCAAAACCACATATATCTATTTCAAAAAGGATAAGTGACAAAATTTTATTTGTTTATTTATAATTATATATATATATATATATATATATATATATATAAGTATAAGGTTTTGGAAAAATTTTGACAGAGTTTCCCTTTAAAAGTGGACTAAACTCCCTGCCAGCAACCACAAGAAACACAATTTAAGCACAAGAATTATATCTAACACAACTAAAATCACAAGTACCACACATTTCTTCCCCCACATTTAGAATACACATTGTCCTCAATGTGTAGGGAAAGAAAAGAAAAGAAACAAAAGAAAGGAACAAGTGACTCCCCAAGTGATATGGCTGTGGTCCAGTGAAGCCTTGAAGCATGAGTCATCGACCGCTCAACCATCTATAGTCAACGACCTACTAGTTACTGCCACAAGTTCCAATATTCAAAATAAGGAATGTAAGTTAACATTTTTCAAACAAAAGATAAAAATAACATGCAAACAAGCAAACAAAAGAAAAGCCAGCCAAAGGGCAGCCTCAATCATCCTCTTCATTGTCATCTTCATCATTATCGACGGGAGGTGGATGTAAGCCTAGATGATGTTCAATGCGGTCCAGGCGAGTATCTAGTCGGGCTAAATGATGGTCGATGTCATCCAAGCGGCCGAAAAGCCGCTGCCAATTGGTTTGTGGCGGAGGAGGAGGTGGTGCTGCAGTAGATGGTCCAGCTTCCTCGCGACCATGTCTAGCCTTCTGTCTCCGTTCCTGAACAGGGCGTGGAATGTCCCCCGTGCCAATACCAAGCCGACGAAGAGTAGTAAGAGTCATTTCAGCTCGTGGAGGAACATTCTCCCGCCTCATGCCTTCCAAGCGAACCTCAAAACGGGGGAAGATTAAAGTCAGTAGACGAGGAAATGATAATTTGAAAGAAGTTGTCTTACGCCTCGCCGTAGACCGAATGTGGCTAATGATGATGTTAGGCAGCGAAATGTGAGCATATGGAGACGTCCGGTTATGGAACATGTAATCCAAGAAGTAGATATCGCTCTTGCGAACCTCCGTGTGCCCCGTCTTCTTAGGAATAACATTGTGAGCCACTATATAAATGATAAGACGATGACGAGGTTCGAACACATTCGCCAATATGGTCTCCTTCCTTGTAGAGCGAAAAGGTTGGTACTCGAGACCAAATCTGGCCATGGCCAATGATGGATCCCACCTCCTATTCGGGGGAACAAACTCCTTCTTCAGATCTACTGGACGTCCGTCATCCATACACCCCACAATAGCAGCCAAATCTTGACGTGACAAGACGATTCGTCTTCCACGCACCCAGGACTCAACCATTTCTCCACTGTGGCGCGTCTTACTCTCAATGTTGGCGTAAAACTCGCGCACCAAGTCGGGGTAGTAATGGTTTGGTAAGGTGAGAATCGGAGCCCATCCTAGCTGAGCAAAAGCCTCTGAGATGTTATACATCATCTCAACTGTTGGGTTGACATGCATCTCGAACAGGAATTCCAAGTTAGCATGCTCCTCATGCCATTCTTGATTCCTGCGAGTATTGAACCTAGCACTGTCAAATACCGATCTACCCGCTCCACGGGAGCTGCCCTCACCAGGCTGTCGACTAACCGGTGGCGGAGAAGGTGAACTCTCCTCCTCAGACACGTCCATCTCTTCATTAACCTCTCTCTCCTCACTACTAGAGGATGAAAGTACCGCTCTTCTTCCCCTTGGCATAGTACCTAAAAGAAAATGTTACAATTAACCACATGTATTTAGACACACTGCGCAATTTGGCAATGAATATCCGAAAATGATCCAAATAATCTCTAAAGTGTCCTTGCAAGTGATAATTCGTCCAATAACTAATGTAAAAGACCGAATCAAGAAGAGCCATAATTTTTGCCAAAAATTGTTCAAAATCACCAATTGAAACAAGATATTGAATAATTATAACCCAATCAGTGAAATTAACAATAATTATGATTATAACTATTTAGAATTAACAATAATAACATGCCTTTAGCTATAATCATGTTTAAGCAAAAATTAAACCAATTAACTCACTAAATCAACCATATTACTCAATATACACAATGCACATGCCCAATCATCATCAACTAACCATCCTTAACCATAATTAATCATCACCAATGGCTCAAAAACATCCTAGTTCCTTTTTCCAATTTCGTCTAAATATAGCAATTGTGAATTTTAAAGTAATAATGACCAACAAATTGCTACATTTAAACTCATAAACATACTTAAACAATCTCAATAAGCATGAATAAATTCAAAAATAGTCAAATACATCATTAAATTTTCGACATTAAAAGATGTCAGATAGCTCAGGAAAAAAAAATATAACTTTCTAAAATCAAAAGATTTGATGAAGAAACTTACCTCAATCACGTAGAAGGATGTTTGGTGATGCTAAAATTGCAAAAAGCCCTATAAAACAAACTCCAATTGACCTCCAATTGAAGAAATTAGAGTTGAAGAACCCTAACCTTCAATCCTTCAAAAACTGAATTTAAGGTGTTTTTCTTGGATTTTAATCAGTTAAAAAGGTTGTATGAAGCTCAAAAAGTGTTGGGTTGATGATTTCTAGCAAGATTATGGAGTAAAAATGAAGATTTGTGAGGTAGTTAGAAGGAAAAAGGAAAAACGCGGCTGGAAAAATTGGAGAAGTGAAGAAATGTTCTGGAAATCGCGTTTTTGAAGCAGAAAAGTGAACCGCAAACGCGACTAAAAACGCGCCTTAAACGCGCGTTTTTAAAGCCGCGTTTTTTGCACAAATCTCGCAGAATTGAAAACGCGGTTACGTATGAAAACGCGACTTAAAGTCGCGTTTATCTGTGTCGCGTTTTCCAGTTTTGCTCAGGCGAGAAAACGCGATTTCCTCCAAAACGCGACTTTAAGTCGCGTTTTAAAGGCGCGTTTTCTGTTCTGCAGGCTCAGAATTGAAAACGCGATTCTGAGAAACGCGACTTATAGTCGCGTTTTCTTGGAAAACGCATTTTCTGCTTCGATTTTTGGCAGAATTTCAACTTTTGAAAAATTACAAAAGGTACCCCAATGACTCAAAATGCATCATAGATCATTTGTTTGCCAATTTTAATGACTGGAACAAATGTAAAACATTAAAAACATGCATTTTACCCCTTTATAATGAATCAAAAACACCTTTAACGCAAATCGAGGGGTTGAGTTGTTTGATCAAAGTTCGCCTTTTTTGTACTCAATTGGTCATCCTTGCCTTCAATTGCCACCCTACATTACAAAAACAGCAATGTAGCTAAAACATTGATTCAAACCACAAAATCACACCAAGTTAACAAATATAACCTAAATATTGGGTTGCCTCCCAATTAGCGCTTTTGTTTATAGTCGTTGGCTCGACTGAAAAAGTTGAATCACTTTAGAGCATTAGAGAGAGATTTTCTCCCCATGGGTCGAAACTCCAGAGCCAATCCACCATGTGGTGAACCATGCATTGATCTTCATAATCCAATTTCCTCAAATGCCAAGGAGGAATATTAGACTTGTCATAGAGAGGCTCAACTTCACCTTGGAGTGGATTTTGCTTGTCTTTTCTGAATTGGCTCAACTTTTCACCATTTTCTTCATGGAATGGCGAATTTATTAAGCCAACTTCCATCCTTATCTTCTCCTCCTTTGTTCCTACACCATGAAAGTTAGTACCAAGGACATTTATAATTTTAACTTCTTCGGTCCTTTCTTGGTTAACCTTTTCATCAGATGGCATATTAGAAACAAGAGCAGTAGGCTCTATACTCCCATCTTTATTATCCAAATTGAATTCCAATTCCTCACCATTAACCCGTAATATAAGCTTACCTTTTTCTACATCAATTATAGTTCGTGCAGTGGCTAAAAACGGTCGTCCTAGAATAATTGGCATTCTCACATCTTCTTCAATATCTAAGACAACAAAATCCACAGGTATTATAGATTGTCTTACCTTTATGAGCACATTTTCCAAAATACCCATGGGACGTGTGATTGACCGATCCGCCAATTGCAATGTAATATTGGTAGCTTTTAGCTCTTGAAGTCCCAATCTCCGGGCAACCGATAACGGCATAAGTGACACACTTGCACCTAAATCACATAAAGCATTAGAAAAATGCAATTGACCAATAGTGCAAGGAATAGAAAAACTTCCCGGATCTTTCAATTTAGGAGGGAGTTTATTCTTAATCAATGCACTACACTTTTCCGTTAATGCTATCATCTCATTATCTACAATTTTCCTCTTCTTTGACATGTTGTCTTTCAAGAAACGTGCATAAGAGGGAATCTGTGTTATAGCATCAATGAAAGGAATGTTAATGTGCAATTGTTTAAACATTTTGAAGAACTTTTCAAACTCCCGATCCTGTCCATCTTTCTTCAACCTGTGAGGAAAAGGTATCACATTAGAATTTAATTTGGGATGAAGTGCATCAATATCAATGATAACATGATCAGTTTGACTTTCTTGCTCCCCTTCAATTGCTTGCTTCTCGTCTTTTTCACAACCTGAATTTTCAAAATCGAATCCCTCAACCGTCTTACCGCTTCTAAGAATGATTGCATTGACATGCTCTCTCGGATTCACTTCGGTTTTACTTGGTAATTCACCAGGGTTTCTATTGTTGATCACATTGGCAATTTGACCAATTTGAACCTCCAAGTTTCTGTACATCCCAGCTAATTGGTCCAACCGCCCCTCAACTCGCTCGAATCTATCCGAAGTCACCTTAGCAAGTTTTTCCACCGCGATCCACCAACTTGGTTTAGTTTCAGCCTGTGGTTGCCTTGGTTGAAATCCCGGCGGATTGGTTGGCCTTTGTTGATTGCCTTGATCTTTCCATCCAAAGTTTGGATGATTTCTCCACCCCGGATTGTAAGTATTCGAGTAGGGATTATTTGGAGCATTTCGGTTGTAATTATTGACAAATTGTACCTGCTCAGAATCAACACACTCATTAATATCATGTTCACCTCCACAGAAAGAGCAACAAGCTACGTGTGCATTAGATGAACTTGGACCAACTCCACCTTGTCTACTTAGCAATTTCATCACATTATTCATTTGAGCACTCAGCATATTGAGAGTGTCCATTTCTATCATACTTGCGTGACGTCTTGTATTACCTCTCTCATTGGCCCATTGGTAGTTATTTGCTGCCATTTCTTCTATCAAATTATGAGCTTCTTGGGGTGATTTACCCATTAAAGCTCCACCTGCAGCTGCATCGATTATAGTTTTAGTAGAAAAAACTAAACCATTATAGAAGGTTTGTATGATTAACCACTCCGGCAGTCCATGATGTGGACATTTCCGAAGCAAATCTCTAAACCTTTCCCATGCCTCATATAATGATTCACCTTCCATTTGGCTAAAACTAGTGATATCCATTCTTAGTTTAGCAGTCTTACCTGGTGGAAAATACTTGTTTAAGAATGCTCTTGATAAATCATCCCATCCGGTGAAAGTATTAGGAGCATGAGAGTGTAGCCAAAGTTTGGCCTTATCTCTCAATGAAAATGGGAGCAACCGTAACCTTATAGCATCATCACTAACTCCATTCATTTTAATTGTATCACATATTTCCAAGAATGTAGCTAAGTGTGTATTAGGATCTTCTACTGCATTACCTCCAAATTGAGATTGTTGAACCATTTGAATAAGTGATGGTTTAATCTCAAAATTGTTAGCATTTACCGTAGGCCTTACTATACTTGTTTGAGATCCTTGTGTTCCCGGTAGAGCAAAATCTCGTAGAACTCGCCTATTTGCTTCATTTTCAGCCATTTCTTCTTCAAATGGTAGTTCTATCAAAATTTCCTCTATCGGTTGCCAAATCTCTTGTTCCTCTTGCTGTTGTGTGTGCCTCCTTTGTCTACGTAGTGTCATCTCAATTTCTGGATCGAAAGGTGCGACTTCTCGAGACTCCCGGTGCATACACTACAAACAGAAATAAGGGATATTATGCAACTTCAATGGTAAAAAAAAACTGATTACAATATAAGATTAAATATAATCTAAAAAATAAAGCTGTCTAAATTAATAAAGATGATTAGGCTCTAATATTGCCGCTCCCCGGCAACGGCGCCAAAAACTTGACGGGTGTTTACTATAAGTGCAAGTTTAATTCCGAATTATACCCGTTTTTTCTGCAAGTATACAGGCCAAAAGCGTAGTATTGGGTATGTATCGGGTCGATCCCACGAGGAGCAATTAGAACAATTATTAGATACTAATTTACTCTATTATTTAGACTCACAATAAATTTGAGCAGAAAATTCAGAATTTAATTCAACTACAAAAATTCTTAGCTAGATAATTGCAATTCACAATAGGAGTAGAATTCACTAAATATTAAGATCTAGGGATGTAGATTCCACCTATAATACAAAAGATCTAAAACGAATGAATTTAACACTTGTTACTACTCTTGTTTAACCAAGGATTCATTTCCAACAATACCAAAATCACATTCTCATGATAATAATGGGTTAGAACAGATTAGTTTTCCCTAATCTCTTGGTAAATACTAAATCTGTTTTGTGCACACAGGAAATGTAAATTTCATCCACTTGAATGTATTTCTATTCTCATGAATATACTACTCAAGCTCTACTTATGTCATTCCATTATTTTTACCATTTCTCAATGAGTAAAAACAACTACAAACCTGCTATTGGTGATCAAACAACAACAAGTAATCCAACATACACAAGTAGATAGGTTAATATATACAAGATATAACAAGTATAAATCACAATCACTTCATATCACTTGACCATAAGCTTCATCTACTCCCTAGATTAAGGAAATTAGCTACTCATGAATGATGAAAAACTCAGAACTTCATTAATGCAAATCATCATGAATTACAAATACAAAAAGAGTAAAGAAAGTCTTAGCCAAGATATGGTGAAGCCTTCCAAAAATCTCCTTTGTCTTGAACTTAGATGATTACAAGATGAAACCTCAATTGCCCCTTGCAAGTACCTAGCTAGAGAAAATATGTTTTTCTGTAAGAAGCTAAGCTACGTATGGCTCCCAGACCTCTCTCAATGTCTCAGCATAAAAACTACTCAAAGGCTCTATTTTTCCAAGTCAAATTCTATCCTTTGATTCTCAAATCTGCACTTTGTTAGCATAGTCAAAAACCAATATTTTTGACTTGAAAATAAGCCATCTTTACTGCCCTTTTGTCTTCTGAGGCATGTGCACCGAATTCTCTTGCAGATTGTAGCTGGAAAGTAGTTTGAACATAAGAGAATTGACTGAGCAAATTGCAGAATTACGGCCAGAAAACGCGCCTACACAAAACGCGGTTACAAGTCACGTTTTGTGTACTCGCGTATTCACTTTGGCCTTAATTCATCTGCGATTTTCTCTGTCATAAATGCCGAACTGGCTTTTGTACAAAACACCAAAGTTGTAACCCTTTGAATTAGCTTTCCAATTCTCTAAAAATCATCCAGATCGGAGTTGTGCAGCCTGAGATATGGTCGAAATACTATCACCTGGTCAAACCTCTGTTTCCAGTTTCGACCACAGAGTGCAGCTTCTGTATTCCGACTTTTTGTCCACGAAAATGGCAGAATTGGATTTCGATGTCTTCATACGAATTGTAGGTCTCTTTCTTAGCTTAAAAATGGTATAAAGATCACCTTAATCCGATAAGTGTAGCTCCAGATATGATCAAAATACTGAAGAGTGTCAAAACTGATTTGTCTTGCATTTCCTCACTTGAACGTTTTTCACTTCATTCTTCTTGTTACCACTTGAATTCATCACCAACTTTCTATTTTTCATCTCATTTGACATCCTTTGGTGATTGAATCATCATTCCTGCATAAAAATGAAGTTTTTATCATTAAAATCACTAAAAATGCAATATTATCCACTTTTACCAAAAATATATAATTTTACCAAAAACCTCTTTATTTTATTTATAAAACTAGATAATCAACTCAAAATTAACTAATAAAATGCACTTAAAAATACGTAAAATAAACTCTTATCAAATACCCCCACACTTGAATCATTGCTTGTCCTCAAGCAATATAAAATTCCAACCATCAATGATCCAAAAATTTGAAAATAAACATATGTAGTATTTCAACTCCGTTTCCTTAAATCAAGGTAAATAACCCTTATGTGATCTTTTAATTAACCTCAAGTACTCATAATATCAAGCAAAGAAGAGCCAAGTATACCATAATTTTACTAATTTAACTCAATTTCTCATTTTTACCCAATTTTACAAGCAAGCAACTCATATAGTCAATAAAGATGCTAACTAATCTCATGATCAACTTCTTTATTTTTCTTAAAGAGGGATTTATTTTCTTTTATTTTCTTTTTTCTTTTTTCTTTTTTTTAAATATATTTTAAGAGTTAAATACTACTTAAGTTGTGAAAAATACCTTTTGACGCGAAGATCGACATTTTTAGATGAAGATCACCGGTTACTCAATATTTCACATACTCAAGTTGCTTTTCATACTCTTAATTCAAGTACCGTTTTACGCGAAAGTCGACATTTGTAGATGAAGACTCCCGGTTACTAAGTACAAGAACCATTGGAGTAGAATAACTCTTTTCTTTTCTTTTTTTATACAAAATATATATATATATATATATATATAGAGAGAAATAATAAAATTCCCTCTAAAAAGCAATCATGAGAAGAGAGTAACACTTATTGACCATATTAATTCCTTAACTTGTAAAATCAAATAAAAAGAAGAAATTTCATCAAATATGCAAAATTTAGGCATAATTTTCTCTACTTTACTAGATATACTTTCCTACAAATGTCAAAATTATAATCACATAATAATCAATTCCAAGTTAACTGAGAAAAGAAGTTTCAAAACCACATATATCTATTTCAAAAAGGATAAGTGACAAAATTTTATTTGTTTATTTATAATTATATATATATATATATATATATATATATATATATAAGTATAAGGTTTTGGAAAAATTTTGACAGAGTTTCCCTTTAAAAGTGGACTAAACTCCCTGCCAGCAACCACAAGAAACACAATTTAAGCACAAGAATTATATCTAACACAACTAAAATCACAAGTACCACACATTTCTTCCCCCACATTTAGAATACACATTGTCCTCAATGTGTAGGGAAAGAAAAGAAAAGAAACAAAAGAAAGGAACAAGTGACTCCCCAAGTGATATGGCTGTGGTCCAGTGAAGCCTTGAAGCATGAGTCATCGACCGCTCAACCATCTATAGTCAACGACCTACTAGTTACTGCCACAAGTTCCAATATTCAAAATAAGGAATGTAAGTTAACATTTTTCAAACAAAAGATAAAAATAACATGCAAACAAGCAAACAAAAGAAAAGCCAGCCAAAGGGCAGCCTCAATCATCCTCTTCATTGTCATCTTCATCATTATCGACGGGAGGTGGATGTAAGCCTAGATGATGTTCAATGCGGTCCAGGCGAGTATCTAGTCGGGCTAAATGATGGTCGATGTCATCCAAGCGGCCGAAAAGCCGCTGCCAATTGGTTTGTGGCGGAGGAGGAGGTGGTGCTGCAGTAGATGGTCCAGCTTCCTCGCGACCATGTCTAGCCTTCTGTCTCCGTTCCTGAACAGGGCGTGGAATGTCCCCCGTGCCAATACCAAGCCGACGAAGAGTAGTAAGAGTCATTTCAGCTCGTGGAGGAACATTCTCCCGCCTCATGCCTTCCAAGCGAACCTCAAAACGGGGGAAGATTAAAGTCAGTAGACGAGGAAATGATAATTTGAAAGAAGTTGTCTTACGCCTCGCCGTAGACCGAATGTGGCTAATGATGATGTTAGGCAGCGAAATGTGAGCATATGGAGACGTCCGGTTATGGAACATGTAATCCAAGAAGTAGATATCGCTCTTGCGAACCTCCGTGTGCCCCGTCTTCTTAGGAATAACATTGTGAGCCACTATATAAATGATAAGACGATGACGAGGTTCGAACACATTCGCCAATATGGTCTCCTTCCTTGTAGAGCGAAAAGGTTGGTACTCGAGACCAAATCTGGCCATGGCCAATGATGGATCCCACCTCCTATTCGGGGGAACAAACTCCTTCTTCAGATCTACTGGACGTCCGTCATCCATACACCCCACAATAGCAGCCAAATCTTGACGTGACAAGACGATTCGTCTTCCACGCACCCAGGACTCAACCATTTCTCCACTGTGGCGCGTCTTACTCTCAATGTTGGCGTAAAACTCGCGCACCAAGTCGGGGTAGTAATGGTTTGGTAAGGTGAGAATCGGAGCCCATCCTAGCTGAGCAAAAGCCTCTGAGATGTTATACATCATCTCAACTGTTGGGTTGACATGCATCTCGAACAGGAATTCCAAGTTAGCATGCTCCTCATGCCATTCTTGATTCCTGCGAGTATTGAACCTAGCACTGTCAAATACCGATCTACCCGCTCCACGGGAGCTGCCCTCACCAGGCTGTCGACTAACCGGTGGCGGAGAAGGTGAACTCTCCTCCTCAGACACGTCCATCTCTTCATTAACCTCTCTCTCCTCACTACTAGAGGATGAAAGTACCGCTCTTCTTCCCCTTGGCATAGTACCTAAAAGAAAATGTTACAATTAACCACATGTATTTAGACACACTGCGCAATTTGGCAATGAATATCCGAAAATGATCCAAATAATCTCTAAAGTGTCCTTGCAAGTGATAATTCGTCCAATAACTAATGTAAAAGACCGAATCAAGAAGAGCCATAATTTTTGCCAAAAATTGTTCAAAATCACCAATTGAAACAAGATATTGAATAATTATAACCCAATCAGTGAAATTAACAATAATTATGATTATAACTATTTAGAATTAACAATAATAACATGCCTTTAGCTATAATCATGTTTAAGCAAAAATTAAACCAATTAACTCACTAAATCAACCATATTACTCAATATACACAATGCACATGCCCAATCATCATCAACTAACCATCCTTAACCATAATTAATCATCACCAATGGCTCAAAAACATCCTAGTTCCTTTTTCCAATTTCGTCTAAATATAGCAATTGTGAATTTTAAAGTAATAATGACCAACAAATTGCTACATTTAAACTCATAAACATACTTAAACAATCTCAATAAGCATGAATAAATTCAAAAATAGTCAAATACATCATTAAATTTTCGACATTAAAAGATGTCAGATAGCTCAGGAAAAAAAAATATAACTTTCTAAAATCAAAAGATTTGATGAAGAAACTTACCTCAATCACGTAGAAGGATGTTTGGTGATGCTAAAATTGCAAAAAGCCCTATAAAACAAACTCCAATTGACCTCCAATTGAAGAAATTAGAGTTGAAGAACCCTAACCTTCAATCCTTCAAAAACTGAATTTAAGGTGTTTTTCTTGGATTTTAATCAGTTAAAAAGGTTGTATGAAGCTCAAAAAGTGTTGGGTTGATGATTTCTAGCAAGATTATGGAGTAAAAATGAAGATTTGTGAGGTAGTTAGAAGGAAAAAGGAAAAACGCGGCTGGAAAAATTGGAGAAGTGAAGAAATGTTCTGGAAATCGCGTTTTTGAAGCAGAAAAGTGAACCGCAAACGCGACTAAAAACGCGCCTTAAACGCGCGTTTTTAAAGCCGCGTTTTTTGCACAAATCTCGCAGAATTGAAAACGCGGTTACGTATGAAAACGCGACTTAAAGTCGCGTTTATCTGTGTCGCGTTTTCCAGTTTTGCTCAGGCGAGAAAACGCGATTTCCTCCAAAACGCGACTTTAAGTCGCGTTTTAAAGGCGCGTTTTCTGTTCTGCAGGCTCAGAATTGAAAACGCGATTCTGAGAAACGCGACTTATAGTCGCGTTTTCTTGGAAAACGCATTTTCTGCTTCGATTTTTGGCAGAATTTCAACTTTTGAAAAATTACAAAAGGTACCCCAATGACTCAAAATGCATCATAGATCATTTGTTTGCCAATTTTAATGACTGGAACAAATGTAAAACATTAAAAACATGCATTTTACCCCTTTATAATGAATCAAAAACACCTTTAACGCAAATCGAGGGGTTGAGTTGTTTGATCAAAGTTCGCCTTTTTTGTACTCAATTGGTCATCCTTGCCTTCAATTGCCACCCTACATTACAAAAACAGCAATGTAGCTAAAACATTGATTCAAACCACAAAATCACACCAAGTTAACAAATATAACCTAAATATTGGGTTGCCTCCCAATTAGCGCTTTTGTTTATAGTCGTTGGCTCGACTGAAAAAGTTGAATCACTTTAGAGCATTAGAGAGAGATTTTCTCCCCATGGGTCGAAACTCCAGAGCCAATCCACCATGTGGTGAACCATGCATTGATCTTCATAATCCAATTTCCTCAAATGCCAAGGAGGAATATTAGACTTGTCATAGAGAGGCTCAACTTCACCTTGGAGTGGATTTTGCTTGTCTTTTCTGAATTGGCTCAACTTTTCACCATTTTCTTCATGGAATGGCGAATTTATTAAGCCAACTTCCATCCTTATCTTCTCCTCCTTTGTTCCTACACCATGAAAGTTAGTACCAAGGACATTTATAATTTTAACTTCTTCGGTCCTTTCTTGGTTAACCTTTTCATCAGATGGCATATTAGAAACAAGAGCAGTAGGCTCTATACTCCCATCTTTATTATCCAAATTGAATTCCAATTCCTCACCATTAACCCGTAATATAAGCTTACCTTTTTCTACATCAATTATAGTTCGTGCAGTGGCTAAAAACGGTCGTCCTAGAATAATTGGCATTCTCACATCTTCTTCAATATCTAAGACAACAAAATCCACAGGTATTATAGATTGTCTTACCTTTATGAGCACATTTTCCAAAATACCCATGGGACGTGTGATTGACCGATCCGCCAATTGCAATGTAATATTGGTAGCTTTTAGCTCTTGAAGTCCCAATCTCCGGGCAACCGATAACGGCATAAGTGACACACTTGCACCTAAATCACATAAAGCATTAGAAAAATGCAATTGACCAATAGTGCAAGGAATAGAAAAACTTCCCGGATCTTTCAATTTAGGAGGGAGTTTATTCTTAATCAATGCACTACACTTTTCCGTTAATGCTATCATCTCATTATCTACAATTTTCCTCTTCTTTGACATGTTGTCTTTCAAGAAACGTGCATAAGAGGGAATCTGTGTTATAGCATCAATGAAAGGAATGTTAATGTGCAATTGTTTAAACATTTTGAAGAACTTTTCAAACTCCCGATCCTGTCCATCTTTCTTCAACCTGTGAGGAAAAGGTATCACATTAGAATTTAATTTGGGATGAAGTGCATCAATATCAATGATAACATGATCAGTTTGACTTTCTTGCTCCCCTTCAATTGCTTGCTTCTCGTCTTTTTCACAACCTGAATTTTCAAAATCGAATCCCTCAACCGTTTTACCGCTTCTAAGAATGATTGCATTGACATGCTCTCTCGGATTCACTTCGGTTTTACTTGGTAATTCACCAGGGTTTCTATTGTTGATCACATTGGCAATTTGACCAATTTGAACCTCCAAGTTTCTGTACATCCCAGCTAATTGGTCCAACCGCCCCTCAACTCGCTCGAATCTATCCGAAGTCACCTTAGCAAGTTTTTCCACCGCGATCCACCAACTTGGTTTAGTTTCAGCCTGTGGTTGCCTTGGTTGAAATCCCGGCGGATTGGTTGGCCTTTGTTGATTGCCTTGATCTTTCCATCCAAAGTTTGGATGATTTCTCCACCCCGGATTGTAAGTATTCGAGTAGGGATTATTTGGAGCATTTCGGTTGTAATTATTGACAAATTGTACCTGCTCAGAATCAACACACTCATTAATATCATGTTCACCTCCACAGAAAGAGCAACAAGCTACGTGTGCATTAGATGAACTTGGACCAACTCCACCTTGTCTACTTAGCAATTTCATCACATTATTCATTTGAGCACTCAGCATATTGAGAGTGTCCATTTCTATCATACTTGCGTGACGTCTTGTATTACCTCTCTCATTGGCCCATTGGTAGTTATTTGCTGCCATTTCTTCTATCAAATTATGAGCTTCTTGGGGTGATTTACCCATTAAAGCTCCACCTGCAGCTGCATCGATTATAGTTTTAGTAGAAAAAACTAAACCATTATAGAAGGTTTGTATGATTAACCACTCCGGCAGTCCATGATGTGGACATTTCCGAAGCAAATCTCTAAACCTTTCCCATGCCTCATATAATGATTCACCTTCCATTTGGCTAAAACTAGTGATATCCATTCTTAGTTTAGCAGTCTTACCTGGTGGAAAATACTTGTTTAAGAATGCTCTTGATAAATCATCCCATCCGGTGAAAGTATTAGGAGCATGAGAGTGTAGCCAAAGTTTGGCCTTATCTCTCAATGAAAATGGGAGCAACCGTAACCTTATAGCATCATCACTAACTCCATTCATTTTAATTGTATCACATATTTCCAAGAATGTAGCTAAGTGTGTATTAGGATCTTCTACTGCATTACCTCCAAATTGAGATTGTTGAACCATTTGAATAAGTGATGGTTTAATCTCAAAATTGTTAGCATTTACCGTAGGCCTTACTATACTTGTTTGAGATCCTTGTGTTCCCGGTAGAGCAAAATCTCGTAGAACTCGCCTATTTGCTTCATTTTCAGCCATTTCTTCTTCAAATGGTAGTTCTATCAAAATTTCCTCTATCGGTTGCCAAATCTCTTGTTCCTCTTGCTGTTGTGTGTGCCTCCTTTGTCTACGTAGTGTCATCTCAATTTCTGGATCGAAAGGTGCGACTTCTCGAGACTCCCGGTGCATACACTACAAACAGAAATAAGGGATATTATGCAACTTCAATGGTAAAAAAAAACTGATTACAATATAAGATTAAATATAATCTAAAAAATAAAGCTGTCTAAATTAATAAAGATGATTAGGCTCTAATATTGCCGCTCCCCGGCAACGGCGCCAAAAACTTGACGGGTGTTTACTATAAGTGCAAGTTTAATTCCGAATTATACCCGTTTTTTCTGCAAGTATACAGGCCAAAAGCGTAGTATTGGGTATGTATCGGGTCGATCCCACGAGGAGCAATTAGAACAATTATTAGATACTAATTTACTCTATTATTTAGACTCACAATAAATTTGAGCAGAAAATTCAGAATTTAATTCAACTACAAAAATTCTTAGCTAGATAATTGCAATTCACAATAGGAGTAGAATTCACTAAATATTAAGATCTAGGGATGTAGATTCCACCTATAATACAAAAGATCTAAAACGAATGAATTTAACACTTGTTACTACTCTTGTTTAACCAAGGATTCATTTCCAACAATACCAAAATCACATTCTCATGATAATAATGGGTTAAAACAGATTAGTTTTCCCTAATCTCTTGGTAAATACTAAATCTGTTTTGTGCACACAGGAAATGTAAATTTCATCCACTTGAATGTATTTCTATTCTCATGAATATACTACTCAAGCTCTACTTATGTCATTCCATTATTTTTACCATTTCTCAATGAGTAAAAACAACTACAAACCTGCTATTGGTGATCAAACAACAACAAGTAATCCAACATACACAAGTAGATAGGTTAATATATACAAGATATAACAAGTATAAATCACAATCACTTCATATCACTTGACCATAAGCTTCATCTACTCCCTAGATTAAGGAAATTAGCTACTCATGAATGATGAAAAACTCAGAACTTCATTAATGCAAATCATCATGAATTACAAATACAAAAAGAGTAAAGAAAGTCTTAGCCAAGATATGGTGAAGCCTTCCAAAAATCTCCTTTGTCTTGAACTTAGATGATTACAAGATGAAACCTCAATTGCCCCTTGCAAGTACCTAGCTAGAGAAAATATGTTTTTCTGTAAGAAGCTAAGCTACGTATGGCTCCCAGACCTCTCTCAATGTCTCAGCATAAAAACTACTCAAAGGCTCTATTTTTCCAAGTCAAATTCTATCCTTTGATTCTCAAATCTGCACTTTGTTAGCATAGTCAAAAACCAATATTTTTGACTTGAAAATAAGCCATCTTTACTGCCCTTTTGTCTTCTGAGGCATGTGCACCGAATTCTCTTGCAGATTGTAGCTGGAAAGTAGTTTGAACATAAGAGAATTGACTGAGCAAATTGCAGAATTACGGCCAGAAAACGCGCCTACACAAAACGCGGTTACAAGTCACGTTTTGTGTACTCGCGTATTCACTTTGGCCTTAATTCATCTGCGATTTTCTCTGTCATAAATGCCGAACTGGCTTTTGTACAAAACACCAAAGTTGTAACCCTTTGAATTAGCTTTCCAATTCTCTAAAAATCATCCAGATCGGAGTTGTGCAGCCTGAGATATGGTCGAAATACTATCACCTGGTCAAACCTCTGTTTCCAGTTTCGACCACAGAGTGCAGCTTCTGTATTCCGACTTTTTGTCCACGAAAATGGCAGAATTGGATTTCGATGTCTTCATACGAATTGTAGGTCTCTTTCTTAGCTTAAAAATGGTATAAAGATCACCTTAATCCGATAAGTGTAGCTCCAGATATGATCAAAATACTGAAGAGTGTCAAAACTGATTTGTCTTGCATTTCCTCACTTGAACGTTTTTCACTTCATTCTTCTTGTTACCACTTGAATTCATCACCAACTTTCTATTTTTCATCTCATTTGACATCCTTTGGTGATTGAATCATCATTCCTGCATAAAAATGAAGTTTTTATCATTAAAATCACTAAAAATGCAATATTATCCACTTTTACCAAAAATATATAATTTTACCAAAAACCTCTTTATTTTATTTATAAAACTAGATAATCAACTCAAAATTAACTAATAAAATGCACTTAAAAATACGTAAAATAAACTCTTATCAAATACCCCCACACTTGAATCATTGCTTGTCCTCAAGCAATATAAAATTCCAACCATCAATGATCCAAAAATTTGAAAATAAACATATGTAGTATTTCAACTCCGTTTCCTTAAATCAAGGTAAATAACCCTTATGTGATCTTTTAATTAACCTCAAGTACTCATAATATCAAGCAAAGAAGAGCCAAGTATACCATAATTTTACTAATTTAACTCAATTTCTCATTTTTACCCAATTTTACAAGCAAGCAACTCATATAGTCAATAAAGATGCTAACTAATCTCATGATCAACTTCTTTATTTTTCTTAAAGAGGGATTTATTTTCTTTTATTTTCTTTTTTCTTTTTTCTTTTTTTTAAATATATTTTAAGAGTTAAATACTACTTAAGTTGTGAAAAATACCTTTTGACGCGAAGATCGACATTTTTAGATGAAGATCACCGGTTACTCAATATTTCACATACTCAAGTTGCTTTTCATACTCTTAATTCAAGTACCGTTTTACGCGAAAGTCGACATTTGTAGATGAAGACTCCCGGTTACTAAGTACAAGAACCATTGGAGTAGAATAACTCTTTTCTTTTCTTTTTTTATACAAAATATATATATATATATATATATATAGAGAGAAATAATAAAATTCCCTCTAAAAAGCAATCATGAGAAGAGAGTAACACTTATTGACCATATTAATTCCTTAACTTGTAAAATCAAATAAAAAGAAGAAATTTCATCAAATATGCAAAATTTAGGCATAATTTTCTCTACTTTACTAGATATACTTTCCTACAAATGTCAAAATTATAATCACATAATAATCAATTCCAAGTTAACTGAGAAAAGAAGTTTCAAAACCACATATATCTATTTCAAAAAGGATAAGTGACAAAATTTTATTTGTTTATTTATAATATATATATATATATATATATATATATATATATATAAGTATAAGGTTTTGGAAAAATTTTGACAGAGTTTCCCTTTAAAAGTGGACTAAACTCCCTGCCAGCAACCACAAGAAACACAATTTAAGCACAAGAATTATATCTAACACAACTAAAATCACAAGTACCACACATTTCTTCCCCCACATTTAGAATACACATTGTCCTCAATGTGTAGGGAAAGAAAAGAAAAGAAACAAAAGAAAGGAACAAGTGACTCCCCAAGTGATATGGCTGTGGTCCAGTGAAGCCTTGAAGCATGAGTCATCGACCGCTCAACCATCTATAGTCAACGACCTACTAGTTACTGCCACAAGTTCCAATATTCAAAATAAGGAATGTAAGTTAACATTTTTCAAACAAAAGATAAAAATAACATGCAAACAAGCAAACAAAAGAAAAGCCAGCCAAAGGGCAGCCTCAATCATCCTCTTCATTGTCATCTTCATCATTATCGACGGGAGGTGGATGTAAGCCTAGATGATGTTCAATGCGGTCCAGGCGAGTATCTAGTCGGGCTAAATGATGGTCGATGTCATCCAAGCGGCCGAAAAGCCGCTGCCAATTGGTTTGTGGCGGAGGAGGAGGTGGTGCTGCAGTAGATGGTCCAGCTTCCTCGCGACCATGTCTAGCCTTCTGTCTCCGTTCCTGAACAGGGCGTGGAATGTCCCCCGTGCCAATACCAAGCCGACGAAGAGTAGTAAGAGTCATTTCAGCTCGTGGAGGAACATTCTCCCGCCTCATGCCTTCCAAGCGAACCTCAAAACGGGGGAAGATTAAAGTCAGTAGACGAGGAAATGATAATTTGAAAGAAGTTGTCTTACGCCTCGCCGTAGACCGAATGTGGCTAATGATGATGTTAGGCAGCGAAATGTGAGCATATGGAGACGTCCGGTTATGGAACATGTAATCCAAGAAGTAGATATCGCTCTTGCGAACCTCCGTGTGCCCCGTCTTCTTAGGAATAACATTGTGAGCCACTATATAAATGATAAGACGATGACGAGGTTCGAACACATTCGCCAATATGGTCTCCTTCCTTGTAGAGCGAAAAGGTTGGTACTCGAGACCAAATCTGGCCATGGCCAATGATGGATCCCACCTCCTATTCGGGGGAACAAACTCCTTCTTCAGATCTACTGGACGTCCGTCATCCATACACCCCACAATAGCAGCCAAATCTTGACGTGACAAGACGATTCGTCTTCCACGCACCCAGGACTCAACCATTTCTCCACTGTGGCGCGTCTTACTCTCAATGTTGGCGTAAAACTCGCGCACCAAGTCGGGGTAGTAATGGTTTGGTAAGGTGAGAATCGGAGCCCATCCTAGCTGAGCAAAAGCCTCTGAGATGTTATACATCATCTCAACTGTTGGGTTGACATGCATCTCGAACAGGAATTCCAAGTTAGCATGCTCCTCATGCCATTCTTGATTCCTGCGAGTATTGAACCTAGCACTGTCAAATACCGATCTACCCGCTCCACGGGAGCTGCCCTCACCAGGCTGTCGACTAACCGGTGGCGGAGAAGGTGAACTCTCCTCCTCAGACACGTCCATCTCTTCATTAACCTCTCTCTCCTCACTACTAGAGGATGAAAGTACCGCTCTTCTTCCCCTTGGCATAGTACCTAAAAGAAAATGTTACAATTAACCACATGTATTTAGACACACTGCGCAATTTGGCAATGAATATCCGAAAATGATCCAAATAATCTCTAAAGTGTCCTTGCAAGTGATAATTCGTCCAATAACTAATGTAAAAGACCGAATCAAGAAGAGCCATAATTTTTGCCAAAAATTGTTCAAAATCACCAATTGAAACAAGATATTGAATAATTATAACCCAATCAGTGAAATTAACAATAATTATGATTATAACTATTTAGAATTAACAATAATAACATGCCTTTAGCTATAATCATGTTTAAGCAAAAATTAAACCAATTAACTCACTAAATCAACCATATTACTCAATATACACAATGCACATGCCCAATCATCATCAACTAACCATCCTTAACCATAATTAATCATCACCAATGGCTCAAAAACATCCTAGTTCCTTTTTCCAATTTCGTCTAAATATAGCAATTGTGAATTTTAAAGTAATAATGACCAACAAATTGCTACATTTAAACTCATAAACATACTTAAACAATCTCAATAAGCATGAATAAATTCAAAAATAGTCAAATACATCATTAAATTTTCGACATTAAAAGATGTCAGATAGCTCAGGAAAAAAAAATATAACTTTCTAAAATCAAAAGATTTGATGAAGAAACTTACCTCAATCACGTAGAAGGATGTTTGGTGATGCTAAAATTGCAAAAAGCCCTATAAAACAAACTCCAATTGACCTCCAATTGAAGAAATTAGAGTTGAAGAACCCTAACCTTCAATCCTTCAAAAACTGAATTTAAGGTGTTTTTCTTGGATTTTAATCAGTTAAAAAGGTTGTATGAAGCTCAAAAAGTGTTGGGTTGATGATTTCTAGCAAGATTATGGAGTAAAAATGAAGATTTGTGAGGTAGTTAGAAGGAAAAAGGAAAAACGCGGCTGGAAAAATTGGAGAAGTGAAGAAATGTTCTGGAAATCGCGTTTTTGAAGCAGAAAAGTGAACCGCAAACGCGACTAAAAACGCGCCTTAAACGCGCGTTTTTAAAGCCGCGTTTTTTGCACAAATCTCGCAGAATTGAAAACGCGGTTACGTATGAAAACGCGACTTAAAGTCGCGTTTATCTGTGTCGCGTTTTCCAGTTTTGCTCAGGCGAGAAAACGCGATTTCCTCCAAAACGCGACTTTAAGTCGCGTTTTAAAGGCGCGTTTTCTGTTCTGCAGGCTCAGAATTGAAAACGCGATTCTGAGAAACGCGACTTATAGTCGCGTTTTCTTGGAAAACGCATTTTCTGCTTCGATTTTTGGCAGAATTTCAACTTTTGAAAAATTACAAAAGGTACCCCAATGACTCAAAATGCATCATAGATCATTTGTTTGCCAATTTTAATGACTGGAACAAATGTAAAACATTAAAAACATGCATTTTACCCCTTTATAATGAATCAAAAACACCTTTAACGCAAATCGAGGGGTTGAGTTGTTTGATCAAAGTTCGCCTTTTTTGTACTCAATTGGTCATCCTTGCCTTCAATTGCCACCCTACATTACAAAAACAGCAATGTAGCTAAAACATTGATTCAAACCACAAAATCACACCAAGTTAACAAATATAACCTAAATATTGGGTTGCCTCCCAATTAGCGCTTTTGTTTATAGTCGTTGGCTCGACTGAAAAAGTTGAATCACTTTAGAGCATTAGAGAGAGATTTTCTCCCCATGGGTCGAAACTCCAGAGCCAATCCACCATGTGGTGAACCATGCATTGATCTTCATAATCCAATTTCCTCAAATGCCAAGGAGGAATATTAGACTTGTCATAGAGAGGCTCAACTTCACCTTGGAGTGGATTTTGCTTGTCTTTTCTGAATTGGCTCAACTTTTCACCATTTTCTTCATGGAATGGCGAATTTATTAAGCCAACTTCCATCCTTATCTTCTCCTCCTTTGTTCCTACACCATGAAAGTTAGTACCAAGGACATTTATAATTTTAACTTCTTCGGTCCTTTCTTGGTTAACCTTTTCATCAGATGGCATATTAGAAACAAGAGCAGTAGGCTCTATACTCCCATCTTTATTATCCAAATTGAATTCCAATTCCTCACCATTAACCCGTAATATAAGCTTACCTTTTTCTACATCAATTATAGTTCGTGCAGTGGCTAAAAACGGTCGTCCTAGAATAATTGGCATTCTCACATCTTCTTCAATATCTAAGACAACAAAATCCACAGGTATTATAGATTGTCTTACCTTTATGAGCACATTTTCCAAAATACCCATGGGACGTGTGATTGACCGATCCGCCAATTGCAATGTAATATTGGTAGCTTTTAGCTCTTGAAGTCCCAATCTCCGGGCAACCGATAACGGCATAAGTGACACACTTGCACCTAAATCACATAAAGCATTAGAAAAATGCAATTGACCAATAGTGCAAGGAATAGAAAAACTTCCCGGATCTTTCAATTTAGGAGGGAGTTTATTCTTAATCAATGCACTACACTTTTCCGTTAATGCTATCATCTCATTATCTACAATTTTCCTCTTCTTTGACATGTTGTCTTTCAAGAAACGTGCATAAGAGGGAATCTGTGTTATAGCATCAATGAAAGGAATGTTAATGTGCAATTGTTTAAACATTTTGAAGAACTTTTCAAACTCCCGATCCTGTCCATCTTTCTTCAACCTGTGAGGAAAAGGTATCACATTAGAATTTAATTTGGGATGAAGTGCATCAATATCAATGATAACATGATCAGTTTGACTTTCTTGCTCCCCTTCAATTGCTTGCTTCTCGTCTTTTTCACAACCTGAATTTTCAAAATCGAATCCCTCAACCGTTTTACCGCTTCTAAGAATGATTGCATTGACATGCTCTCTCGGATTCACTTCGGTTTTACTTGGTAATTCACCAGGGTTTCTATTGTTGATCACATTGGCAATTTGACCAATTTGAACCTCCAAGTTTCTGTACATCCCAGCTAATTGGTCCAACCGCCCCTCAACTCGCTCGAATCTATCCGAAGTCACCTTAGCAAGTTTTTCCACCGCGATCCACCAACTTGGTTTAGTTTCAGCCTGTGGTTGCCTTGGTTGAAATCCCGGCGGATTGGTTGGCCTTTGTTGATTGCCTTGATCTTTCCATCCAAAGTTTGGATGATTTCTCCACCCCGGATTGTAAGTATTCGAGTAGGGATTATTTGGAGCATTTCGGTTGTAATTATTGACAAATTGTACCTGCTCAGAATCAACACACTCATTAATATCATGTTCACCTCCACAGAAAGAGCAACAAGCTACGTGTGCATTAGATGAACTTGGACCAACTCCACCTTGTCTACTTAGCAATTTCATCACATTATTCATTTGAGCACTCAGCATATTGAGAGTGTCCATTTCTATCATACTTGCGTGACGTCTTGTATTACCTCTCTCATTGGCCCATTGGTAGTTATTTGCTGCCATTTCTTCTATCAAATTATGAGCTTCTTGGGGTGATTTACCCATTAAAGCTCCACCTGCAGCTGCATCGATTATAGTTTTAGTAGAAAAAACTAAACCATTATAGAAGGTTTGTATGATTAACCACTCCGGCAGTCCATGATGTGGACATTTCCGAAGCAAATCTCTAAACCTTTCCCATGCCTCATATAATGATTCACCTTCCATTTGGCTAAAACTAGTGATATCCATTCTTAGTTTAGCAGTCTTACCTGGTGGAAAATACTTGTTTAAGAATGCTCTTGATAAATCATCCCATCCGGTGAAAGTATTAGGAGCATGAGAGTGTAGCCAAAGTTTGGCCTTATCTCTCAATGAAAATGGGAGCAACCGTAACCTTATAGCATCATCACTAACTCCATTCATTTTAATTGTATCACATATTTCCAAGAATGTAGCTAAGTGTGTATTAGGATCTTCTACTGCATTACCTCCAAATTG